>NC_140638.1:1916153-3116153 GCF_057382275.1 Copadichromis virginalis
TTCTTTCAAAGAAAAATCCTCAACCTATTCTGTGTGAATCAGATTACTCTTTTCAAAAATAAAGAAAAAACTTTCTCTGTCTTGTTTGTGTTGTTTTCTTTTTCTCCCCGTTCGAATGCTTTGCTCCAAGATTTTCAGATGTTCAGAAAGTGAGTTTCGTTGCCACACTGGGTGATGTGGACACAATAACTAGTTGTTTTTGTACATGTTGGTTTGTTAAAAGGTCACGCTCTAAATGAAGTGACTAGAGATGTTGTTGAGAGGTCACCGCCATGCGTGTCAGGAAGTGTCACACACACACTTCACTTACACATGCTTGCCTTAAAACTGTCACTTGGCTAACTGAATTATGTGAGATGAGATGATGAGATAGCCTTTATTTGTCAGTTGCAGGTCTTTTGCCCACAACCGAGATGACAGACCTTGCCGACCGTACATACAACACAAACATCACATTGGGGAGACAGGTCAGGCCAGGTAGCGAGGAAAAAAAACATTGAAATGTGCAACACAAAAGGATAACACAGGGATGCACAGATATCAACACACCATAGCACAATAAACACAGACAGCAACATGGGGAAGAGTTCCAGTGTGCACATCTGATCTGGGACCTCTGCAATCTTCGACTGCGCCTCCAGCTGACCCGATGTCCACATCAGAGGGGAGCGTTGGAGGTGGCGTTGGGAGGGTGATGCGTCAGTGAGTGCTTATCAGTATCAGTATATGTATGTGTGTGTGTCCAGTGTTCAGCTGAGACAGTGTCCTTCGCCCTGCCAGGCTAAGTAAACAGTCTTCCAGCCAACCCAGGTGGCCTTGCATGGAATGGGAAGAACAGACTAAACACAGTCGTTATCAGGGAGTTGTTGTTCGGCTCCAGCCTTGAGCCCACAGCTGGCGCCGAAGGGGCCCTTATGATTGTAATTTTTCTTCGTGACAACTCATGAGAATTTCAAAGCTGTTCTTTAACACTCCGACACTGGTCTCTCAATCTCCTGTTGGAGAACCGCAAGCTTCCCGATGATGGTATCAAACTTGCTGGTGTTTTCATTCTTTTGCCCAAACAGCCGATTCTGAGAACTCACAACTGCAGTGAGACCTCTGTTGTCAATAAAACAGGCTGAAGTGCATTCTAAACAGATCTGTAGTTCAAATTTAGTAGTAGACATTTATTATGTGTCAAAACTGACCCAAACAGTACTGTGATGGTATGAAATATGAACAGTATGTAAGAGTCAAGCATTCACAGCAGCTCTTTGAGTCATTTCAGCTGTAAAAATAAGGATATGTGTTGTCTGTGTCATCGTCTGTTGTCAAGTTTAAAGGTCTGTTGTTATTTTATTATGATTTCATGAAATCCTCAAAGGTCACATTGAACTACCCTGTTACTGATTATGTGATGTAATGTGGGATTTTCCATCAATGAACTAATGGCTGACTGATGTCAGCTATCACTAAGCTTTCATGACAGTTTATGGCTCAGTAACATTTGCAGTTTTTGGTTTCTAATGTGAGAACTGTGACCACCTGTAGTGCGTATATTCAGATATCTTATTTTTAAGTCAGTTTTTCCTGCATCTCATTTCCACTTTCTCCACTGAAACACAGCTTTTAAACATATAAAGTGGATTTGGTGAGACGGACTATTTTTTCCCTTTGTTCTTAAAGCCTGCAGTAAACTGTAGGATTGAGAAACGGTGATGTTAAACATTTTCATGCTGAGGGCAGAAATACTGTGAAACTGCAGAAATGTATTATCCACTTTATATACACTTATGTATTGTGGTCGCAAATTTTAAAGCCATCATGATAAACTTCTCCCACCAATGATGTGGAGATCCAACCTTTTTTAGATCCAACTAAAATCAAGGCACTCAAAAAGATGCTCTGAAAAAGAGCAGAATTCTTGGAACAGAGTTTAATACACTGAATCATATGAACAGCAGGAAAAATACATACAGACATTTAGCAAGAGAATTACATAGCAGAAAGCAAGAAAAGCAAAACCCCGGGGTGTACAGCCTTAAGCACAGACAGCAGAGCAACACAGAGACAAACAGAAAGTAGCAGCAGGAAAAAAGAGTGCTGGGGTGTCCTCTGGTCCCCTAATATATAGGGACCAGTATCCCCGCCCCCTGCTGCTGGGTAACTTTCCCACCCATCCTCCAGCCAAACACAGCTGCAGGGGTCAGTCCTGGCCAGAGGCCAGTCAGGACTCTCACTACCCTTTGGCTTTGGCTTATCGCAATAGGTCACAACCCGGTCAAACGTCGCACATTAATCCTAATTATTACATCTTACACAGCAGGTACAATATTCTAACTACATAGTGTTAAGTAAAGCAGTTTCACCCCGGTTCTTTTTTATTCCTCGGGCATCCAGAGACGGCACCGGACTCAGTAGTCATTTCACAAAACCTTTATTCATCTTCAGTTACGCATGCATCTTCTAGAAGGGGAGACGTGCAAGGCCGGTGTCCCTCTGCAGATCTTCACTTCTTTGTTTGTTACAATCAGTTTTATAGACGCGACCCCATCATAAAACCCCCACGGAGTGTTGCAAACTCTGCGTTTGTGTATGTACGTGCGAGCATGTGAGTGCCTGTGTGTTTATGTGAGTGCACGTGAGTGACTGTGCGTGTGGGTGTGTGTGTCGTAACAGTTAAAGCAATGTGTGTTCCTCCCCACCCCCGGCTGCCTCCCTCTTCCCGCTCCACCACACCCACCCACACAAGGGCCTTGGGGTGCGGGTGTGTCACCAGGGTGCAGGGGAGGCACCCCCCCCCCGTCCCCTTCTGGCCACCTGTGCCTCAATTTTATTCCACAACTGTTAGGATGCCTGGGTCGTTGACCCAGGGTTTTTGAGTTTATTATATTATTTATACTTTCTAGTTTTTGGTTTCTTTGAGTTCTGTCTTATGGTTTATGTCTCTGTCTTCTCTAGTTGCTCTGTCTCCCCTGTCAGCTGTATCCCCTTGTCTAGTTCGCGTCTCTGTGTATCCTAAGTTCCTATATCCCCGTGTCCAGTCAGTGTCTGTGTCTGCCCTGTTCCCACGTCTCTGTTCCCTTTGTAGTGCCTGCATGTGAGTCTGTGTCTTTGTTCAGTCTGTGTTATGTGTTTCCTGTTTTACTTTGAAGGTCTCTGTCTTATGTGTGTTCAGTTTATGCTTCTTTGGTCTCGTCAGTTCTGATTTGCCCCAGCTGTGTTTCCCTCCTGTTACTCATTCCCTGATTGCTCCCTCTGTGTATTTAAGCCCTGTGTTTCTCTGTGTCCGTGTTGCGATCTACCGTTTTCCTAGCTGTGTGTTCTTTCAGTCCTCCAGTTTAAGTTTGTTTTGAGTTTTTTCAGTTATGTTATATTTTGAGTATCATTAAAGCCATTTTTTAGTTCACGTCTGTCTCCGGAGTCTGCACCTTGGGTCCTATTCCTGTCTGCACACAGCCACACCTAACAACAACTTAGACACTCACATTACTCACACTCTCATAACACACACATATATATAGGGCCTTGAGGGTGGGCACGTTAACGGCGTCCAGTGGACGGTCTGTGTACTCAACCCCACCTCTGGCGTCGGTGCCCACCTTTCAATTTTAAATCCATGTAGACATTGAGGGTTCTCGGGAGGGGCCGTGCTGCTCTCTGGCAGCAGCACCATGCTCTCCCGTATTTTAAATGCACCTTAGAACAACACGCAGCAACACTACACATGAGCGGGAGGAGGGAGGTATGGGGTCTTCACACACCCCTGTTCTCTGTTGGCCATCGGGGAGGAGGTGCTGGCCGTCCGATTGGGATCAGGGATGCGGGGCCTCCCTGCTGCTGCGGAGCCTCGGGCGGTCTGCTTGCCTCCACCCCGGGGGAAAGGGTAACATCTCCTGGGTCTAGGTGCCGTTTCCCCCTCCAGGGGCGAGGGTACCTGGACCTGGGGTATAGAGTATGTGTGGGGAGTGTGATTGTGTGTACATGTCCATTTATGTCAGTCCTTACGTTGGGTGAGTGCTGAGTGTTTGTATATGTGTGCATGAGGGTGGGAACACATGTTTGTGTCTGTGTGTGCCTGTTTGTCTGTGTCTATATGTCAGGTCGGGTCTTAGACTCCACCTCTCTGGGAACTCCCAGGCCCTCCAAGGCCTATCTCCCCTCACCACACTCCCTGCCGGTGACTGATGCCCTCAGGGGTCGGTGCATTGGTGGTTCTTGGTGTCCGGGGCTGGGCACTCAGGTATGTACCAGCCACTTCCAGTGGCTACTTGGCGGAGCCTGGTGCCTGTTGCTCGGTCAGGCCTCTTCCGGGGCAAAGGGGGCCTTCGGCCTCTGGGCCTGCGGCTCGGTTCACTCTGGCACAGCTGGCAGAGCCGGCGGGCACGCCACTGCAGCCCCCTCTGGCTTCTGCTCCGTGGCTACTGGGTGACCCCTCATCTGGGGCTCTCCTCAGCTCTTCCCAGGAGGGTGGCACGGATGCCCCTCCGGTGGTCCTCCTTGGGCTCTCGCACTCTGGGGCCTCTGGATGTCTGGAGCCTGGATCTCCTCCATGCCTGCTTCATGCCCTGGGGGGCGGGGCTATGGCTCGCTACATCCTCTTGCAGACCATTACATGGGGAAACCTTTGAATACAAGCGCGCTGAACCACACAGGTGTGCACACGGGTGTTCACTGCTCGTAGACTTAAATTACACCTTTATTGGCTGCTACTTCAAAGCACATCGTGCGCTGTCTGTCCTGCGTGCTGCACAACAACATTCAATATTTAGTATTTACTGCTGTTTACACTTAGCTAGATTAACGTGTTGTGTTTAGTATGATGCTCTGTTTTTTTTTTTTTTGGCTTGTTTTCTCTTCTCTTTCTCTCAACAGGTGATCCAGGAGATTTGTTTTCTCTTCTTTCTCTTTCTCTTTTTCAAATTCAAATTCAAATTTTATTTGTCACGTACACAGTCATACACAGTACGATATGCAGTGAAATTCTTAGACAACTGCTCGTGACCTAAAGAAAAAAAAAGGCTATGAATAAGATAGGAAATAAATATGAAAATTAAAAGGGGTAAATTTAACTAGGAAGGAATAAAATATAAATTAAGGTTGAAAATAAAATAACTGTACAACAAAATACACAGTATAGAACTATATAAGAATGTATGAAGAAATATAAATAAATAAATAAATATATATATATACACACACACAATAACAGCAGCTGTACAAGTATTAACTGGAAATGAAGAATATAGTGACCAGTGTTGTGCAATCCACATTATGTCTTGTGCAGTGCAAATATGCTTAAAGTGATGAAGTGAAAACAATGTCCAGAAAGTCCAGTGTGTGTGTAAGAACTGTATGTGTGGGTCAGTACTGTGTGGTGGTGTGATTGAGAGACCGTATCGCCTGCGGGAAGAAGCTCCTCCTCAGTCTCTCTGTGTTGGTCTTCAGGGAGCGGAATCGCTTTCCTGACCTCAGCAGAGAGAACAGTCTGTTGTTGGGATGGCTGAGGTCCTTCACCATCTTCCTGGCCTTGGTCCAGCACCGCCTGCTGTAGATTGAGTGCAGGTCAGGGAGCTCGGAGCGGATGGTGCGCTCAGCTGACCGCACAACCCTCTGTAGAGCTCGTCTGTCCTGCATGGTGCTGTTCCCGAACCAGGTTAAGATGTTTCCCGTCAGGATGCTCTCTATGGTGCACGAGTAAAAGTTCCTGAGCACCTTGGAGGGCAGTTGGAAGTCTCTCAAGCGTCTGAGGTGGTAGAGACGCTGTCGGGCCTTTTTCACCACGGTGTTGATGTGACAGGACCATGACAGGTCCTGCGTGATGTGAACTCCGAGGTATTTGAAGCTGTCCACTCTCTCCACTGGGCACTCGTTGATGACGGGGGTCTGGTAGTTCCTCTCCTGCTTAGTGCTGAAGTCCACTATCAGCTCCTTTGTCTTACTGACGTTTAGAAGGAGGTTGTTCCTCTGGCACCAGTTCTCCAGATTCCTAATCTCCTTCAGGTAGGCCGTCTCGTTGTTATCAGAGATCAGGCCCACCACGACGGTGTCGTCAGCAAATGATGATCCGCTATCATCCGCTAGTTTCCCGATGAATCCCACAACCGCTTCCGTAAACACGTTGACGTCATCGTCGGAGCTGTTTCTGAACATGCCCCAGTCTGCGTCATCGAGTGCGTCCTGTAACGCGGCCACCGATTGATCCGTCCAGCGCGCGACCTTCCTCTGAACCGGAACTTCCTGTTTCAGCCTTTGTTTGTATTTTGGCATGAGGAAGATGGCGGCGTGATCAGGTTTGCCAAACGGAGGGCGGGATTGTGCCTTGTAGCCATCCTTGACCGTAGTGTAGCAGTGGTCCAGTGTCCTTTCACCCCTGGTGGGGCAGGTGATGTGTTGATAAAAGTTCGGCGCTGCGCGTTTGAGGTTGGCGCTATTAAAGTCCCCCGTCACAATAAGCGCAGCGTCCCGGTGTTGTGTCTGGTGCTGTGTGAGTGCCTCATGCAGCTCGCATAAGGCGGTGACCGTGTCCGCTTGTGGTGGAATATAAACGGCACTTATAATGACCGATGTAAATTCCCGAGGTAGATAAAAAGGACGACACATGATGGACAGTAGTTCCAGATTTGGTGTGCAGGAGCGTGTGAGAGGAACAACGTTCGCACTGTTGCACCAGTTGTTGTTCACCATTAAACACACGCCGCCTCCCCTTGACTTCCCCGAGTCCCGTGTCCTGTCCATGCGGTGAACCGAGAAGAACTCGGCCGGCTGGATGGCGTGGTCCGGCACCGCTGGGTTCAGCCATGTCTCGGTGAAGCAGAGGAGATTGCAGTCCCGAACAGAGATGGGCAGTAACGCGTTACTTGTAACGCGTTACTGTAATCTGATTACTTTTTTCAAGTAACGAGTAAAGTAAGGGATTACTATTGCAAAAACGGTAATTAGATTACCGTTACTTTCCCGTAGGAACGCTGTGTTACTGCGTTACTAAAACCGTGATTTTTTTGCGAGAATGTCTCACGACAGTGACGTAAGCGAGTGCGCCGTTCGTGACAACAGCTGTGTGCAGATCAACAATGGATCATATCTCGAGTGCAGAGAGAGTATGAGCGTGCAGCGTTTAAAGTGTGGAAGTACTGACCTTACTTTGAGTTTGATTCCATAAAAAGTGACAAAAACATTAGTGTCCGCTGTGCGTGGGAAGAAAACTTCTTTTTACAGCGAAAAAACCCCTAAACTTCCAACAAGCACCGAGTAGCTACGACGTAATGGGAAACTCACAGAGAAACTCGCGGATTCTTCCACTGACCGCGGCACACCTGCACCAGGGTAACCCTCCGCCTACCCCGCTCCTGCTTTACAGGTGAAAATAGAGCAACAGGACCGCTGAGTCTTTGACTTTATTTATTTTCTGCTGTGTTTTACTTGCATCTATTTGAAAGACTGAGTGTAAACACAAAAAATATTTTATTTTATGTGCTGGAATGTGCAGAAAATAGGTTTAAATGTTAAACTAATTTCTTCCAGTCAGAGAATGTTGCAGATAATTAAATATTTGCTTGATGCATGAAGTTAAAAGATTAAAACTAATAAAACAAGTTAAAAAGAGACTTTTCCATTTGATTACATTTTGTATGATGGATTATGTAGAAAAAGTAGAATTGGGCTGAAAGATCTATCACTTTATCACCTATTCAGGTTGTAAATCGTGTTTTTAAAAAGTAACTAAGTAACTAAGTAATTAATTACTTTTGAAAATAAGTAATCAGTAAAGTAATGGAATTACTTTTTGGGGAAGTAATCAGTAATTAGTTACTGATTACTTTTTTCAAGTAACTTGACCAACACTGGTCCCGAATGTCTCTCTGGAACTTTATCCTGGCCCTGAGGTCGTCAAGCTTGTTCTCCAGTGACTGGACGTTGGCAAGCAGGATGCTAGGCAGAGGTGTGCGGTGTGCACGAGCTCTCAGCCTGTTCCTGACGCCGGCTCGCTTCCCTCTAGGCCGCCGCCGCTTCCCTTTGTTCTCCCTCAAGATCTCACTCGGCCAGCTCGGATCCGGAGTTAAAAACTTCGAATTGTGAGTACATTGTATACCAATAGAAACAAGAGTGTCACTGTCATACCTAATGTACCCAATGGTGATGATTTTGCCGATGTAGAAACGCTGAAAACTAACTTAAAAAGCAAAGACAAAGAAAAAGTGGTCGGAGCAGTCGTGACGGCAGCCGACCTCACCGGCGCCATCTTTAGTTTTTAAGTTTCCTTTCTCGCTGTCCCTCTCCCCTTCTGTTTTTCTTTTCCTTCCTCTTTCTTTCTCCCTTTCCTATCTCTCACTCATGTCTGTCCCGTCTGTAACAACTGAAAATAAAATAAAATAAATAATAAAAACAAAGGTCGATCAAATGGACCAATACGGCAATGCCACGATGATCCATTTGGCCAAATAAATCCATTGGGTCTCCTTGTTGGTCTTCAGACAACAATTCTGACGGCTAAAGAACCAAATGGGACAGGCAAAAAAAAAAAAAGCACTGTGTGTGTCTCTGTGTAGGTGACTTCCTGCCAGTCATAAAAGTAATCTCCTCTCTCAAGCTACACCAAATTCCTTTACAAAACATACAAAACAGAGTTAACATTTTACAAACACTGAGACCCCCACTCTACAGATAAGGTGGAGAGTCTCCTGCAAACCTACTTCTAAGTTATGACAATTATGAGCTTTTATTAAAGGTATAAGCATCAGCAATCCCCAACTGTAGTGTTGGAGCTATTTGCTCTTATTTTTTTTCTTATTTTGAAATTAGTTAAAGTTTGTTGTTAGTTTACTTATATTTTGGGATTTATTTACAAGTTTATTTGTCGGTTAATATTTTTGTTTCAATGTTTGTTTGATGTTACTTTGTTAAATTAGTCAGTAAGAGCTGTGGGGCCATTTTGTTTCTATAAATAAAGAGACTGGTATAGGACCAGCTTGCACTGGGGTGGGCCTGTGGTTTTTTACCAGAGCAGGAGAAGCAGCAGGAAGTAACAAAAAAATGGATCTTGTTATTGCCAAACTGGATAAATAAACCATAAAAACGCAACTTTCAAGTTTGGACAGTGGACTTCTTTTGCCTGCGTACGAAATATTATCTCAGTGCAGCAGTGGCTTGTGGACTTTTAATTGTGGGATGTTTGGTTTGTCAAACAAAAGGAATTGCCGCTACATGTGTTAATTACATAAATAAGATGTAATTTTCTCTGTAGCACTTCATGGATTTAAGCAGCACACCTTAGTTGTTCACACAAAGCATAAAGGTAAAAAACAATATATGCAGTGTTATCTTCATTTTAGATGTCACAAAGTATTTGAGGCTCCCAGTGTTTTCTTTTGCGTGGAAACCGGCTCCAAATGGCTCTTTGGGTGTTAAAGGTTGCTGACCCCTGGTTTAGTGTTTTCGCGAGCGCGTCGCGCATGAGGATATCACCAGGTAAACTCGCGACATTTTTAAACATTGACAGAGTGTGTTTGAGATAACTTCACAAGCATCACAGATGACACATTTAAATAAATGAAGATGAATGCATCTTTAGTTTACCCGCGGTCCCTGAATCCATCACTCAACTCAGAACAAGGAAGCAGAGAGGAGCAGACACGGAGAGGAATATTCGGTGCAACGGAGGGGAATAAATCTGAGTTTATTCCGGACAAGATGACTTAATTTGGATTAAAATGTTCGTGATCTCGGTTTTGTTCCTTGTGGGGACAGGACTGACGGTAAACAGCGGTGAGTTTTAGTGTTTTTACACTTGTTCGTGTGACGGGCTCAAATCGGAAGTAAAATGTAGCGTCGTTTAAAAATTGAGTTGAACTTGTTAAGTTGTTATGCATTTATTTTCAGCTAAGCCTACTTTTAGGTATGTTTGTTTAAATGTTGAGGTTATTCATTAGTTTCAGTCTTACTTCCGGTTTAATGTTGCAAATTATGTGTCAGAGAGAAGGTTTAGGAAGTTGATACCGGATGTTTTTAAAATGGCGCTTAACCCTGATCACAGCTCTCTGCAGGGTTAAAGAGATCTGTGCAGAGGACAGCACCGTGCTCTGTCCTCATTAAATGACAAACAGATCACATCTGTGCTGCTGAGGAGCTCTCACTGCTTCTCAGGAGGTCTCTGTGTTTCCCCCTCATGTTTCAGGAATATTCTACACTTCTCTGTTTTAATGAACAAAGGCAAGTTACAGTTAAGAAACACAAGCAGAAAGGTGATCAAAATTAAGCATCTGTCCTCCCTCCCAGCCTGGACTCCATTTACAAATACAAGGACAAGATTTATTTCTGACCTGCACAGTTTGAAAGAAGCAAGAACAGAAAAATCGTTCAGTTGCAAACTGTGACAGAAATAACACAGCTGATTATTTACTGCTGCTCACTGATTGTTCATGACTGAAATAGCAAAGGGCCAGAGCTTCTGATCCATGGATCTGCAAACATACCTGCCCAGTAAAAACATCAGAGCTCATCCATCCTGCTCCTGTGTTTTCCCTCCTGTGTGACTTTCAGACACTCACTCCCTCCATTACATCTACACGGCGTTCTCCAAACCTGTCGGCCTCCCGGGCATCCACCAGTTCACAGCCATGGGTTTGCTGGACGGCAGGATGGTCGACTACTTTGACAGCGAGAATCAGGCAAAGGTTCCCAGACAGGAGTGGATGAGAGAGCGTTTACCTGCTGATTACTGGGATAGAGGCACACAGTCCCGCAAGAGCAAGCAGCAGTGGTTCAAGGTCAACATCGGCATCCTGATGGAGCAAATGAGGCAGAATGACTCAGGTCAGACCCTCGAAAGCTGAAGGACCTGCATGACATCAACAAAATAACATTTTAATTGAAAAATGCTTCCATTTGAGATCAGGTTCCTCAGGTCAGGAACAAGTTGTTCCTGCTTCCTCATCTCGTCTCCTCTAAATCTTCATTTCCTTGTCCTTTGTTTGTTCTTCCTTATTTCACCCTCCTGCTTCCAGACCTCCACGTTCTTCAGTGGATGCACGGCTGTGAGGGTGAGACGCAGCCTGACGGCACGCTCAGGTTTGTCCGAGGCGTGGACATGTACGCCTACGATGGAAACTACTTCCTGTCCTTCGATGATAAATATGGAGTCTGGGTCGCTCAGATTCAGGAGGCAGAACTAACCAAGAGGAAGTGGGACAGGGTCCAGGTGCTGATAGAGTACACCAAGGGATACCTGGAGAACGAGTGCATCGATTGGCTGAGCAAGTTCTTGGATTATGAACAACAGCAGCTCAAAAAGAAATGTATGTATGACATTAAAAAAAACGTTTTTAAATTAATTCTGGTGTGTGGGACAGTAAACGTGGAAACCTTCACCATCAGGTCTCTTATCCCCGATCACTCTGCTTCCTCTCACCGATTCAGGATAAAGCAGCCAACATAATAAAACAGGCCATTTCAGGAAAAATAACTCAATTTATACACTTGGATTTACAAACTTTGAACCAATTCCAGTATAAGGAAATTATTATTTTAATAGTCATAAATTATATTATTGATTATAGGATAAAATGGAGCACATTGATAAAAATGAACATTAAATGTAGAATAACTTATGTTGCAATGACTCTGTGATGTCCTGATATTCAGAGCATTGACTGAATGGCGCCACCACACCAAGTGGCGCTGTCACTTGGTGTTCGCTCGCTCTGTGGTAGAGTATCACTTCCTGTTCCTGCTCAAACACAGTGGTGTTTCTGAGTAGCTTATTTGCTTAGCAATTTAATTAACAACTTTTAAATACATTCTTCTTTCATAGTATAATCTTCACGTGCTTCATCCGAAGCACACTTTCTGTGTACTCACTACCTAATTTATAGCCAAAGTATTCACTCACTGTCTCTGTACTGTCTCGCTAGCTTAGCTTAGCTCGTAGCCGACTCGTTAGCACCATGGCTACTTCACCTGTCCCTCCTGCACTTTCTTGCTCATTGTGTCAGATGTTTAGTTACTCCTCGGCCTCCTTTAGCAGTAATGATATCTGTAACAAATGTAGCATATTTGCAGCTCTGGAGGCCAGGATTACTGAATTGGAGACTCTGCTTCGCACCCTTCATTCACCTGTAGCTAACCAGGCCCCTGTAGCTGGTGCAGCCGAAGATAGCGTAGGCCCCGCTAGCTGTTCCCCGGCAGACCCCAAGCAGCTGGGGAAAGAGGGCGGCTGGGTGACGGTGAGGAGGAAGCATAGTCCTAAACAGAAGCCCCAGGTACACCACCAACCCGTTCATGTGTCTAACCGTTTTTCCCCACTCGGCGACACACCCGCCGGGGGTCAAACTCTGGTAATTGGTGATTCTGTTCTCAGACATGTGAAGCTAGAGACACCGGCAACCATAGTCAATTGTCTTCCAGGGGCCAGAGCAGGCGACATTGAAGGAAATTTAAAACTGCTGGCTAAGGGTAAACGTAAATTCAGTAAGATCATAATTCACGTCGGCAGTAATGACACCCGGTTACGCCAATCGGAGGTCACTAAAATCAATATTGAATCGGTGTGCAACTTTGCCAAAACAATGTGGGACTCTGTAGTTTTCTCTGGTCCCCTCCCCAATCAGACCAGGAGTGACATGTTTAGCCGCATGTTCTCCTTAAATTGCTGGCTGTCTGAGTGGTGTCCCAGAAACGATGTGGGCTTCATAGATAATTGGCAAACCTTCTGGAGGAAACCTGGTCTTGTTAGGAGAGACGGCATCCATCCCACTTTGGATGGAGCAGCTCTCATTTCTAGAAATATGGACAAATTTATTAAACCCCCCAAAATATGACTATCCAGAGTTGGGACCAGGAAGCAGAGCTGCAGTCTTACACACCTCTCTGCAGCTTCTCTCCTCCTGCTACCCCCCCAAAAACCCATCTCCATAGAGACTGTGTCAGCTTCCAAACAGACAAAAAACAAACTAAAAACCAGCAACAAACAACTTAAACATAAACAATCACAAAGAAAGAACAATACAGTATCCACATCTGAACCAAAGAGTAAAACAGTGAAATGTGGATTATTAAATATTAGGTCTCTCTTCTCCAAGTCTCTGCTAGTACATGACTTAATAATTGATCAACAAATCGATTTACTCTGCCTTACAGAAACCTGGTTGCAGCAGGATGATTATGTTAGTTTAAATGAATCAACACCCCCGAGTCATTCTAACTACCAGAAATCTCGAAGCACAGGCCGAGGGGCGGTGTGGCAGCAATTTTTCACACCAGCCTATTAATCAACCAAAGACCCAGACAGACTTTTAATTCATTTGAAAGCCTGATGCTTAACATCGTCCACCCCAGCTGTGAAACTCAGAAACCAGTCTTACTTGTTATCTTCTATCGTCCACCTGGGCCTTACACAGAGTTTCTGTCTGATTTCTCAGACTTTATATCTAATTTAGTTCTGAGCTCAGATAAAATAATTATTGTGGGTGATTTTAACATTCATGTAGATGCTAAAAATGACAGCCTCAACATGGCATTTAATCTGTTTTTAGACTCAATTGGTTTCTCTCAAAATGTAAAAGAACCCACCCACCACTTTAATCACACTCTAGATCTTGTTTTAACATATGGCATAGAAACTGAACATTTAACAGTGTTTCCTGAAAACCCTCTGCTGTCTGATCATTTCCTGATAACATTTACATTTACAATAATTGATTACACAGCGGTGGAGAGTAGACTTCATCACAGTAGATGTCTTTCTGAAAGTGCTGTAACTAAGTTTAAGAATATAATCCACCCACTGTTATCATCTTCAATGCCCTGTACCAACACAGAGCAAAGCAGCTATCTGAACGCTACCCCAACAGAGGTCGATTATCTTGTTAATAATTTCACCTCCTCACTACGTACGACTCTGGATACTGTAGCTCCTGTGAAAACTAAGGTCTCTAATCAGAAGTACCTGACTCCGTGGTATAATTCTCAAACACGTAGCCTAAAGCAGATGACTCGTAATCTGGAGAGGAAATGGCGTGTCACAAATCTAGAGGATCATCATTTAGCCTGGAGAAATAGTTTGCTGCTTTATAAGAAAGCCCTCCACAAAGCCAGAACATCTTACTATTCATCACTGATTGAAGAAAATAAGAACAACCCTAGGTTTCTCTTCAGCACTGTAGCCAGGCTGACAAACAGTCAGAGCTCTTTTGAGCCAACCATCCCTTTAACGTTAACCAGTAATGACTTCATGAACTTCTTCACAAATAAAATTTTTATCATTAGAGAAAAAATTACCAATAATCATCCCACAGATGTAATATTATCTACAGCTACTCTTAGTACCATTGATGTTAAGTTAGACTCTTTTTCTCCAATTGATCTTTCTGAGTTAACTTCAATAATTACTTCCTCCAAACCATCAACGTGTCTTTTAGACCCCATTCCTACAAAACTGCTCAAAGAAGTCCTGCCATTAATTAATTCTTCGATCTTAAATATGATCAACCTATCTCTAATAATCAGCTATGTACCACAGGCCTTCAAGCTGGCTGTAGTTAAACCTTTACTCAAAAAGCATCTCTAGACCCAGCAGTCTTAGCTAATTATAGGCCAATCTCTAACCTTCCTTTCATATCAAACATCCTTGAAAGAGTAGTTGTCAAACAGCTAACAGATCATCTGCAGAGGAATGGTTTATTTGAAGAGTTTCAGTCAGGTTTCAGAGCTCATCACAGCACAGAAACAGCTTTAGTGAAGGTTACAAATGATCTTCTTATGGCCTCTGACAGTGGACTCATCTCTGTGCTTGTCCTGCTAGACCTCAGTGCAGCGTTCGATACTGTCGACCATAATATCCTATTAGAGCGATTAGAACATGCTGTAGGTATTACAGGTACTGTGCTGCAGTGGTTTGTATCATATCAATCTAATAGACTCCAGTTTGTGCATGTAAATGGAGAGTCCTCTTCACACACTGAGGCTAATTATGGAGTTCCACAGGGTTCAGTGCTAGGACCAATTCTGTTTACATTATACATGCTTCCCTTAGGCAGCATCATTAGAAGACATAGCATACATTTACACTGCTATGCTGATGACACCCAGCGCTATCTGTCCATGAAGCCAGATAACACACACCAATGAGTTAAACTGCAGGAATGTCTTAAAGACATAAAGACCTGGATGGCCACTAACTTTCTGCTTCTTAATTTAGATCAAACTGAGGTTATTGTACTCGGCCCTGAAAATCTTAGAAATATGGTATCTAACCAGAGTCTTACCCTGGATGGCATTACCTTGGCCTCCAGTAACGCTGTGAGGAACCTTGGAGTCATTTTTGACCAGGACATGTCCTTCAACGCACATATTAAACAAATATGTAAGACTGCTTTCTTCCATTTGTGCAACATCTCTAAAGTTAGAAATATCCTGTCTCAGAGTGACGCTGAAAAACTAGTTCATGCATTTATTACTTCCAGGCTGGACGACTGTAATTCATTATCTACATCTATTGTTTTAGTGCAATTGGACCTTGTCTATTGTCCATATTGAACTCTTCCTTGCTTTCCGGCTATGTACCATCAGCTTTTAAACATGCTATAATCCAACCTGTTCTTAAAAAAAGTAACCTTGATTATAATGATTATGCCAACTATAGGCCGATTTCTAAGCTTCCCTTCGTGGCCAAAATTCTTGAAAAGGTAGTTCTGCTTCAACTTCAGACCTACCTGGATGAGAATAACATTAATGATAAATTTCAATCGGCCTACAAACAACTAGTGATGGGCAGATGAAGCCCCATGAAGCACTGAAGCTTTTCATCCAATTGGTTCACCCCAACGCGAAGCTTCATGAAGCTTCATTTGCTCTAGCAGGACACCTACTGGACGTAAAAATAATAGCTGGCATGAATTTGAAGAGTGTGGCATTTTGCACACAGCCTGTAAATGTCAACAACAAAAGGAGTGTGTAAAACATGTATATTGTAGTGATGGCAGTATACTGTGTATATTTATAGTGGCAGTATGGGAAATGATTATTTGGAAATGCTTGAAATGGAAATGATCATTTACTGTGAGGTGAGGTGTGGTTGGGGTGTGGACAGTGGTTGTGCTTTTGTAACGTTGAGGTATGGACAGCTACACACTGAGGCTTTGAGCCTCAGTCCTGCCTGTTCACATTTTATTCTGTAAAAACTAAATTTTCACTGCTTTTATGACCTTTTTAGTGGGGAGAACATAGCTGGGATTTAATGATTTAACAAATCTTTTGAATCCTTTGTCCTCCACAATGCTAAATGGCTGGGAGTCCTCAATCACCATGCTGACCAGGTCTTCATCTATTTGAGATTGTTCTCCTGAGGAAAGACAATAAAGATAAAGCACAAATATAAATATCACACACGTAACTTATAACAGTTGTATAATATTGTTATATCATTTAGTAACATTACAGCATGCTATATTATCATTGCATTTGATGGCTCACCTGGTCTTGCTCCACAATCGGTGTCCCCCTTATTCTCATGCAAAGCTCTGTAGTGCCTAAGCATGGATGAGGTGTTGTTGTTATATCCCAGCTCCCTGGCACATAGAAAACACTTCACCTTGTACAAAAGTCAAGACAGCTCAACATAAATTGTATTGCACCATCAGTATCATGAAAATACATCTTCTGTAGAAATTTACATACCTTGTTGGGAGGAATAAGATCAAAATGTTCCCACACAGGGGAGGACATCCTCCTCTTCTTAGCTGGCTCCATTCTCTCCTGACTTTCTCTCCTCACTCTCATAAACCTCCAAACGGTCTCCAAACTCTCACTAACCGCAACTCTCCATCAAACACCCACATTTTTGAATGAAGTCTGAGGGGTTTATATCGCTGTCATATCTCGCGGCAAAGTTCGAACCACTTCATGAACCAGTCACGTGGTACAGCCGGGCAGCGAGGCTTCGGACGTCATCATTTTCAGCTCCTCCCATAAATGAAGCAAGCCTCGATACGCGCTTCGCGGAAACGCCCCCTCCATTACTCGACACACGCTCCGAAGCCTCGATACAGAACGTCCCATCACTACAAACAACATCACAGCACTGAATCAGCGCTGCTCCGAGTTTTTAATGACCTTTTACTAATGGCTGACAATGGACGCCCCTCTGTCCTAGTGCTATTGGATCTTTCATCGGCATTTGACATGGTTGACCATAACATACTATTGGCGAGACTAGAGCACACTGTAGGCATCAAGGGCGCTGTCTTGGATTGGTTTAAATCTTACCTCTCCAACCGGCTCTCTTCGGTTCACTTGGCCACCTCCTCTTCTTCCGCTGTACCTGTTTGCTGTGGTGTCCCCCGGGGATCTGTGTTAGGCCCTACCCTGTTCTCATTATATATGCTTCCTTTAAGTGCTATTTTTGAAAAGTATCATATTGTTTTTCATTATTATGCCGATGACATCCAGATCTATTTTGAGTTAAATGATGATCTAGCTCTGTCCTTGAATAGCTTTCGAGAGTGCATGTGTGAGGTCAAGCAATGGCTTCTGGCAAATACTCTTATCCTTAATGATAAGAAAACTGAAATTGTGATCTTTGGTAGTGATGCTCTTCGTGCCAAACTCCGTGATGCTTTTGGTTTTCTCACTAGTTCCTTTTCTGACACTGTTAGGAATTTGGGTGTGCTACTTGACAGCTCATTTAAACTTGATAAACAAGTGTCTGCTGTCGTCAGATCCAGTTTTTACCAACTTCGCCTTATTTCTAAGACCAAACACTATATCCCGCACAATGACCTGGAAAAGCTCATCCATGCCTTTGTAACGTCAAGGCTAGATTATTGTAATTCACTTTATTGTGGTCTCCACTCTACCCTTCTACATAGATTACAGACAGTCCAGAATGCCGCTGCACGCATTCTAACTAAAACTAAGAAGTTTGCTCACATCACTCCCGTCCTTGCTGATCTGCACTGGTTGCCTGTGAAATTTCGTATTCAATTTAAAATTCTGTTGCTTACTTTTAAAATTACTAATAACACAGGACCAAGCTATCTTAAGGAACTCCTAAACTCATATGCTCCTGCGAGGGCTTTAAGATCATCCTCACAGTTATTGTTGGTTCAGCCCAGATCTCGTTTGAAGTCTAGAGGTGATCGAGCGTTTGCTCTAGCTGCACCTGAGCTGTGGAACAATCTTCCGATTGGCATCCGGGCGTCTGATTCTATTCAATCTTTTAAATCACGGCTTAAAACATATCTGTTTGAACTTGCTTTTTCTACCAGTTAAATCCTGGCCTGTTTGCAGTGAGTTATTCTATTAATTTTTCTGTTTGTCTTGTGTTGTCTTGCGTTGTCTATGTTCTCTACTACCGTGTTTGATGGTATAGTTTTACTTTGCTATAGCTATGTGCTATAGTTTATTCTTATTAGTGGTTTTTATCTGTGAACATAATCCCACACTTATATGACCCTGATGATATAGTGTTAATTGTTTCATTGTTTTATTGTTTTATGTAAAGCACTTTGGCATGCCCTTGGTTTTTAAATGTGCTCTATAAATAAAGATTGTATTGTATTGTATTATTATCAGGATGTCCAAAAAACTCACTGAAAAGCCTTCAGTTAATCCAAAATGCTGCAGCAAGAGTCCTGACAGGGACTAGAAAGAGAGAGCAGATTTCTCCTGTTTTGGCTTCCCTTCATTGGCTTCCTGTTAAATCCAGAATTGAATTCAAAATCCTGCTCCTCACATACAAGGTCTTAAATAATCAGGCCCCATCTTATCTTAATGACCTTGTAGTACCATATCACCCTATTAGAGCACTTCGCTCTCGCTCTGCAGGCCTACTTGTTGTTCCTAGAGTATTTAAAAGTAGAATGGGAGGCAGAGCCTTCAGTTTTCAGGCCCCTCTTCTGTGGAACCAGCTTCCAGTTTGGATTCAGGAGACAGACACTATCTCTACTTTCAAGATTAGGCTTCAAACTTTCCTTTTTGCTAAAGCATATAGTTAGGGCTGGACCAGGTGACCCTGAATCCTCCCTTAGTTATGCTGCAATAGACGTAGGCTGCCGGGGATTCCCATGATGCATTGAGTTTTTCCTTTCCAGTCACCTTTCTCACTCACTATGTATTAACAGACCTCTCTGCATTGAATCATATCTGTTATTAACCTCTGTCTCTCTTCCACAGCATGTCTTTATCCTGTCTTCCTTCTCTCACCCCAACCAATCACAGCAGATGGCCCCGCCCCTCCCTGAGCCTGGTTCTGCCGGAGGTTTCTTCCTGTTAGAAGGGAGTTTTTCCTTCCCACTGTCGCCAAAGTGCTGCTCATAGGGGGTCATATGATTGTTGGGTTTTTCTCTGTATCTATGAAGCGCCTTGAGGCGACTTATGTTGTGATTTGGCGCTATATAAATAAAATTGAATTGAATTGAATTGAATGAGGCACAAATGAATTCTTAAAGCTTCCAAACTCACAGTGTGGAGCTCCGTGTCTGCTGTCAGAAGGTCACAGTTCATGTTGGATCAACTCCTCCTTGCTTGCTGTAACACACACTGTTCATAAAGGCATTGAGGACAATGATCAGCTTGCTGGTTGCACCACTTTTAGTAACCTTAATTTTCCTGCCATTGACAGATTTCCACATCATGCTGTTGGGCCATCTGACTGAACTTTCTAGAACAGAAAAACAGACCAACATCTAAAACTGTTATCAGTGTTAATACTGAGGTACTTGTCAGACTGAACTTTGACCTTGGATGCTCACAGGACTGTGATGGTCACCATCTTTGGATCAAACCAGTTTCTTTACATTTAAATATTTGTGATTGCATCATCTCACAGACTGTTGGATTTCAGAATGATAAATCCTCCTGATTTCAGTTGGTCCAAGTCAGACTGACACAGGTTGTGGCCCATCATGTGACCTGTGCAGTTGTCTTTCGATGAAAAATTGTTCACTTGGAGGCTGAAGGTGCTGCATGCTCGACCTCTGGGTGACACTGCACTGTTGGTCACTGCAACTACTTGGACTTGATCTCAGACAAAAAAAATGCAACTCAATTCCCAACCAGTGTGTCTTTGCAGTCTCTCTGAGGTTAACATATTTTTTGCTGTAGTGTGGCTTTTAGCAGCTACAGCATATAAGACATTCAATTTCATACACTGCTTTAATATTTCAGAGATAAACCACATTCATATAATCACGTATCAAATGTGGTGACACAGTTTTCCATTTCCTGCTTCCAGCTCCACCTGAGGTGTTTGTGTTTGCAAAGAAGGCCAAAGTGGAGACAAACCTCATCCTGACCTGCCTCGCCACAGGCTTCTACCTCAAAGACATCATCGTGAGGATCAGAAGGAACGGACGTGTTCTGACTGCAGACGACGGCCTGACGAGCTCAGGAGTTCTTCCAAATGACGATGAGACCTTCCAGAGTCGAGACCATGTGGAGATTTTGAAGTCTGACCTGTCAAAGTTCAGCTGTGAAGTCTTTCATGAGGCGACTGGTGTGGATGTTACAAAGACTTGGGGTAAGAAACTTTATTTATTGCCTCTGTTGTTGATCATAACTCTGTTTCTTCAGTCAGAGCCTGGAGCTCCTCTGTGTCCAGCAGATCTGCATCATTCTGTCCTGATCACAGTCCTGAGGTCAGATCCATGTCAGTCCATCTAGAACTAAGCTAGCATGTCACATGTAGCCCAGCTCTGCAGCCCTGAAGAAGCAGAGCAGCGATCTCCTCCAGAGCATCACTGAATAGTTGCAGATATGAACAGTGTCAGTGCCGTCCCCTCTCACTGACCTCCTGTTGCTGCTCCACATCACTGCTGTCAGATCACTGACTCCATCATGACTGTGGCTTCAAATCTACATCTCAGTAACAAACAGCAGCAAATAACTGACAGTGACCTCAACCTGAAGCTTGTGTCTGTGTTTCAGACGTCAATGACCTTCCACCGGAACCTGGATGTGGACCTCCGATCGCTGCTGCAGTGGGAGGAGTCTTGGCTCTGGTTGCTCTTGTTGCTGTTGTTGCCTGTGTGATCTTGTATAAAAAAGGCTGTCTTGGTAAGTCCAGTGTGCTGTTGTGTGTAATTATTGCTGAGTGGAGCTAAAATGTTTGTCTTTGTATCCTGTAAAAATGAAACTGTCCTGGTCTCAGACAGTGATGACATGGAGCTCTGTTACTGATCATCACATTTGAAACACATGAAGAAAATCATTGAAATGAATGTAAGAAATGTTGAATATCAGCTGCTCCAGTCTGTCAGCCTTCAAACACTTCACTTAGTATTCTATTAGGACTCCATGAGGGGGTCAAAGGTCACAGTCATGTGACATGATGTCAGACTTTCCTGTCTGCAGCTTCTGATCCAATAACTTTGAGCCCTCTGGGACATAAATGTAGTTTTTCTGTGCAGAACAGAAATGATTGATGTTTGCTGATAGTGTGCAGCTCGTTTCCTCCACCGTCTCCACTCAGACACATCTGCATGTAGAACAAACCACTGAGTTCATCCATCATCACTGACAGTCTGTGTTACGTCTGTTTACAGGACGCAGACGTGGAGCCAGAATCATCAAAGGTAACATCTTTATTTTTCTCTTATGAAGTTTGATGCTCGGAGACTCGAGTCAGTCTGAGCCCATCCTTTAACACCTTTAACAGATTAGTATTGGTTCAGTGTAGCACAGAGGAGGTGAACAGGCAAACAGTGGAGGAGACAGAAACTTGAAGCATGAGGAGAAAGGTTAGAGCAGCCAGGCTCATGGTTACCTGTGTTCAGTATAAAGCTCCTAATATCTGGATGAGCCTGACAGGTGAAACATGGCTGCTGTCAGGTGTGTGCAGAGGTTCCTGTCTGTGACAGCTGCTCAGTTTCACTTTATGAAACAAACAGAAGAAACACTCAGACGTACTTTTGACTTTCAGTTTCTGTGGAGTCACTGCTCTTTAACATTTATGAGTTGTGATTTTTGTGAAAACTCAGAAGAATTTAAACTTTTGTGTCTAACAGCTCAACCTTCACTCTTTCCTACACCAGGTAAGCATTTATTTTTCTGCTGTGGATTTAGTTAAATGTTGACTTTTTGGACATTTGAAGTGTGTAACTAATATGTGTGTGTGTGTGTGTGTGTGTGTGTAGTTGGCAATGGCGTTGTGAGCACTCCTCTAATCAATGGTAGGTGCCCCTCCAACAAAGATTCATACAAAATAGTTTGTTGAACTTTATATTAATTTTTTCTGTGTGTGGGGTCAACATGTGACCCTGTGAAGACTCCCCAAAGCTGGTACCAGGAGTCTAGCGGTACATTTGAACAAAAGGCTCTTACACTCAAACAGATATACGTGTGTTTGCTATACCATATATCAGAAAGAGTAGATACGACCTCTCCTAGGAGGTGTGATCTATGCCAGAACACTCTGAAGAGGAGTGAACGCACCCCCCTCTTCACTCTTCACAGAGTTGTTACAGACCTCCTAGGATGAGACATTCTTTCAATATGCCATCAACTATATAAATAAATATCTAAACACAAGTGATTACATGTTTCTCAATACAAATGACAATAATAAAATACAAACCCAACAGTTTCCTTCTCCTTCCTCAGACACACATAACAGTTTATTTTAAGGCCCAGTAGATTGTAGGAGATGTTCTTCATATTCTGTGTGTTTTATGTGGAACGGTGCCTCTTTTATATCAGTCGTTCTCCATCTGTGGGGCACAGAGTGGGATGTAGAGGACCAGTGAAACAAATTTCTATGAGAGTCATTGTTGCATTAAAATGAAACTTTGATAACTTTTTATTGATAATGGTGAATAAAAATTGTGTGACGTGGATGTTTTTACTTTCTGAATTGGAACAAAAAGGTTTTTAGGAACGTCGACTCCTTTCCTGCAGGCTTTCCTCCACGTTCCTTTGATGTGAGGTGTTCAAGAACACTGGGGAATTCCCACGTTTATCTTTAAATTATGACTACAAATATAACCCGGTCTATTCTCTCCCACTCTTAACTACATGACAGCACCACTTATCACCTTAGCCTGTGAGAACCTGCAGTAATCAATGAAAGGAACGACCGTCCCATCAGAACGATCACCAGCATCACATCAGTGTGTTGCTAAAGTTTGCTGTTTCCTTCATGTAGCTCACAATGTATGTTGTCTTTACAGGAAGTGCAGCAGTTACTGTAGATAAGAAGGCTGATGCTAAAGATGGGAAGGATGGGGAAACCGAACGTCTCACAGACAGTGAGAGTAAGTCTCCCTCAGCTAACATGCTGCTCTGTGTTGTATAATATGAGTCACATTATTCTGTACTGTGATATTGACTGATACATTTTAAGCTCATGTTGCAGCTGATTACTTTTTTTTTTTTTTTACTTTTTTTTACTTTTTTCCTCCTTTGTCTTTACAGGAAGTGCTGACGAAGACGAGGGTAATAAAGCAAGTTCCAGTAAGTTTTTGTCAGCTAACATGTAGCATTGAGCTCTGTGATGTGTAATTGTAAGCCACATTATTCTGTACTCTGGTAGTGACTGACACATTTTAAACCCATGTGAATACTTTTTTCTCCTTCACAGTGGCCTCTTCTTTCTCCAGCGGTTTTTACTCTGACATGTAAGTATAACTGATGATGTAGGATACTACTGCACCAGTCTGATATCAGTCTCACAGAGCTGGATCCACATCAACTTGATCGTTGCTAGCTGACTTTTCTTTTTTGATTTTGACTATTTTATTATTTTCCTAATAAATATCAGATCAGTGGGTTTCTATTTTTGGAAGTCCCTGTTACATTTAATTGATTTAAATTACAGATAGAAAGTAAATATTTAAGTGGAGTGTGTCCCTTACACATAAGGGTTTATTAATTTTCATGATATGATCAGGTTGGTGTATCCCTCACTGAGAACCTGCAGTATGTTTTCTGAGTTAGAGCGAGGGTAGAAAGCAGCTTTGCCAAAGAACAGAGAATAAATCAGAGCAGATCAGCCTCTGTGTTACTTTACATGTAAAATAATACTGTTGTTCATGCCTGCAGCTCACAGGTTCAGGATTCACACTAAACCTTCTGCCACAGAGAATACTGGCTGAGGTCATGCTAAATCCAGTGCCTCCAGCTGTATCCCTGACTTTGACCTTTCCTCTTTGGCCCCCCACGAAAAATCCAGCATCACTAATTTAGGTGTGAAAATGGACCCCAGCCTAAAACTCGACTCACATGTCAATGCTGTGGTTAAATCCTCCATCTTTCAGTTGAGGCAGCTGTCAAAATGAAGCCCATCCTGTCTAGATGCCGCCTTGAGACTCTGATCCATGGATTTATCATCGCTCGCCTGGATTAATGTCTTGTGTTTGGAATAAGCCAGGCCCCCCTCTCACATCTACAGCTGGTACAAAACACTGCTGTACGATTTTTAAGCAAACGAGAGCACAAAAACCCCGGTTTAGTGGACCTTCACTAGCTTACCATTCAGTTTCCAATCCATTTTAAAATTCTTTTATTTGTTTGGAAGTCTCTTAAAGGTCTTGGCCCTTCTTATTTGTCTGAGATGTTTCACCCTTACACGCCATCACCTGCTTGTAGATCAGCTAACCAGGTGCTTTTGACTCTCCCAAAGACATTTTATAAATCCAGAGCCTTTGCAGTTTTCCTAAAACGTGGAATGAGCTGCTGCTAGAGGTCAGGCAGGTAAACACTCTCCTGCTGTTTTTAAAACTCGTTTAAAAAAAAAAAAAAACCCAACACCTTTTCTCCTTGGCTTTTATACCAGCGTGAGTTTTCATCTGTCTTGAACTTTTACCCTTTGTATGTACTGATGTATTCGTTTATTCCTGATCTCTGATTTTTTCTTTTCTTTTTGTACAGACCTTTGGTGCTTTAGAAATAAAGTGGCATGTGTTTTAAAAGGAATGTGACAGGAAATTTCATTACAGCATTTACTTTAATGAATTTACATTGGTGTGTCGTGGTAAAACATAGTGATTAATCTCCTTTATTTATTAATAAGGCCAAAGAGTTTTTGGCCAAGCTGAGTAAACTGCAGGATGATTACAAAAACTAAACTGTGTCTGATACTACTGTGTAAATACCTTCACTGAACACTGTCAATGTATTTACTAATAGAGTTGGCAAAATGACATTTTTTTTTTGTTTTCATTTAATTTTCAAAATTTAAGAACATCCACTGTTTAACGTCTTCATGGCAACGTAGCAACAGTTGAAATGAATCTTTCTCTGCTTTTAAAGACAAATATGCAAGTTGTCTGCAAAACAGTGAAATGAAAGGTTATACGGTTTAAAAAAGACAGAAAAATAGACTCCTAGTGGCAACATGTACAGTGCAAACAAGAGTAGACCCAAGATTGAGCTTTCAGATGCACCATCATTAAGAGGGGCTGCTGTAGAGCTGTGGGGGCACATGCTGAAATAAAAAGTCCTTCCAGATAAGTAAACTGAAACCACTGACACGTTTGAGCCAGCATATCATATTTGAGAATGATATCTATATGTTTTCCTTTTTATCAGCGTGTGTTTTAACGATTGAGGTTGACTGTGTCAAAGGCAGCAGGGCTGCCAGAATCCAGAGTTAAGAGAATATCATTAACAACATTAGAATGACTGATCGAACTAGGCTTTGACTTTGACTGTGGTTTCTCTTGTGAGTATGTTTTATTGAAATTTGCACTGCACAGATTTACACTTAAGGGAAACAAAAAAATATCAACACTGAACCTTCTGTTTGTTTTCATGCATGTAAAAATAATACTGCTGTGTGTCCCTGCAGGTGATGCTTATGACAATTAAGATTGTCACAGGCTGGGTCTCCGACCCAGCACTCTGAGTTTTCTTTGTATTTTTTGATATGTTATTAGTTTGTGTTATTTCCTATTTGCCTTTAGTTTAGGCAGTTATTGTTCCTGGGTTTTCTATGTTTTGGGGTTTTCTATTTATTTCATCACGTATTAGGTCTGTTAAGTTGTGTTGTCATTTCCTGTTTTATTCTGACAATGTCATGTGTTCTTTGTTCATTATATTTAGCTTTCCTCTCCTGGTCCTGTCTTTAGGTTTATGTCTGTCAGCCGTTCCCCCATGTGTCCCTACTTCCCCTGATCACCTCATGTCTGTATTTAAGCCTTTTGTTTTCTTCATGCCATTGTCGGTTCGTCTGTTTAATCTCACCAGAGTTACAGTTATAGTCATGGTCTTAGCCTGTTTACCTCGCCCCAGTTATAGTTCTAGTTTTCGTTTGTTATGTTGACCTTAGCCTTAGTTTTTGTCTTTGCCTGCTTATGTACTCCACAGTTATAGTTATAGTGTTTGGTCTTAGTACCTTATAGTGTTTTGTTTCTTAGTGTTTTGCCTGTTTGTTTTGGTCTCTTGGTTCATTCCCTGCCGTCATCGCAATAAAGGTTCACTTTTCTGTTAATCATTACAATTCCTCGTCATCATCTGCTTTTGGGTCCTGTTTCCACATACATCGGCGCACCCCGCCGTGACAAAGATGTCCAAAGCCCTCATAAGAACTTCCATCAGATGAAAATAGGGCTACGCAATTTTTCCCAAAATGATAATTATGATTATTTGTTACAATTATTTATGATTTTTGTAACCAAACTTTTATAGTGCATTGTCATTTAAAGAGAAGAATTCTGGTTCATATTTGCACAAATTCCTGAATTAAAAAAAAATTGGCCTTACTAACATAAATTCAGTGCACTGATGCACTATTTAGGCTGTATACACCGCAGTACTTGATTTGTTTTTGCTTCACATTGTATTGACAGAACACACACTTCATTATGGTTATTTAATTGTGGGAAGCCAAAATTGTGATTGAGATTTACCTAGTTTTACCAGAACAACACCAATAGGCAAAGTATTTATGATCATAATGCTGAATGTGGTTCTATTCATTTAAGTTGCACCACCATCACATAAAATTTAAAGTTTACAAGGTCATGAGTGCTGTTGGTTCCACAATTAAAAATGTTTGGCTCTACTCCAGAAAGCGTGTCCAGCAAACCAGCTTCTTCTCATTAATGTACTTTTCAAAATGCTGTTCAACATCATTTAATGACTATATTTCCACACACAAACCAAACAAAATGTGACAATAAGATTGCTGAAATTAATTTTTAAATTAAATCTCAAAATTGTTTTAGCTTTGCCTTAATTTAAATAGTCTCAGATGTTGTGACAGACATTTTTCTGTCACTGTTTACGACACACCATGTGAGAAAGATTACACACATAAGTCCATTTATCAAGTGGAACACAAGCTGTAGCTGGTATTAATCCTGGATAAATGGGAGGGTCGAGTCGGTAATGATATCTTTGATTTTTTTTTTTTTGCCTGTCCTGTTTGGCTCTTTTACATCAGAATTATTGTCTAAAGGCGAAGAAAGATGCCCAACGGATTTACTTTACCAAATTGACCATCCCAGCCAGTGGCGTGTCTAGAAAATTTTTGTTGGGGGGGCCAGGTAGGGGCACAGATTTGGAGAAGGGTGGCAGATGTAATTGGCAGATAATGTTAAAAACAATTCTACCAACCGTTAACCATAATTCAATAACCCCGTAAACCTAATAACCGAATGCGCTTTGAACTCTTATTAGAATGAGATTTTAACCACTACGGTGCAAAGTTTTTAGATACTGCGTTGATAAAGTACAAGAGATACAATCAGTCAGTGTTTATTCAGCATTCAAGGACATCAATATTTGCATAGTATTTTTACTGACATGTAGTGCACATATGTTTTGGGCAAAAACATTTTTGAATATTAAAATACAAACATTTTTAACATACAATTGGCAAATTAGCCAATGCCAATGCAAAACCGATGCCTGTTTTAAAAAAAAAAAGAAGATAATCTTCTCACAAACTGGTGTTTGATTTTGAAACAGGAAAAAAGTGGGGAAACAAATGAAAAGACTAACATTTGAATAAAACCTGAAAGCAAGTAAATACTTTATACAGTGGGGCAAAAAAGTATTTAGTCAGCCACCGATTGTGCAAGTTCCCCCACCTAAAATGATGACAGAGGTCAGTAATTTGCACCAGAGGTACACTTCAACTGTGAGAGACAGAATGTGAAAAAAAATCCATGAATCCACATGGTAGGATTTGTAAAGAATTTATTTGTAAATCAGGGTGGAAAATAAGTATTTGGTCAATAACAAAAATACAACTCAATACTTTGTAACATAACCTTTGTTGGCAATAACAGAGGTCAAACGTTTACTATAGGTCTTTACCAGGGCCCTGTTTCAGGAAGCCGGTTTAGTGGAAAAACTGAGTAAGTATACCCTGAGTTAACGAAAACTCTGGGTTTTCGGTTTCACAAAGCGAGTTCAGCTGCAGCCTGAGTGAGTCACTATGACGACACACTCCGTGAAGCTAACCTGCCCCCTAGCAGGTTTACTACAACTAACCCTGACTGTCTCCGCCCATTTGTCGGAAACCTGACAGTAGGAAGTGTCGGACATGGCGTGCCCCTTCCTTGAAGAGCCAGTAGATGTTGAAGCCCAAATTCTCCGCAGAGCTCTCCGCCGGGAGAGAGTGATCAGAGCGCGTTTGGACATTTTATCATTTCCTGATGATTTTCTGTGCGAACGTTACCGTTTCTCAGCACAATCTATAATTTATTTGGATAACATCCTCAGGCCATATATTACGCATGTGACACATCGCGGACATCCTCTCAGTTCTGTACATATTATTTGTATTGCACTTCGTTTTTTTGCAAACGGGAGCTTTCTGTATAATATTGGAGACGCTGAGCACGTTTCCAAGGCTACCGTCTGTCGGGCAGTCAGGAATGTTACAGTTGCACTGAAACGTCTCCTGTACTCGTTTGTGGTGTTCCCCGGTCATAGACCCACAAGATTTATCAAAGAGGGATGCCACAAAATTGCAGGTATCAGGATGAACGAAACTTAATTCATGATGTGGTGATACTTTAACTACTACTTAAATATTACATTTATTTTCAGGGTTCCCAGGCGTGATTGGCTGTACAGATGGCACTCACATTCCAATCATTGCTCCTTCAGTAAATGAAGGAGACTATGTGAACAGGAAGTCTTTCCACAGCATTAATGTACAGGTACATAGTTCCCTGTAGCATGTCAAACTAACAAATTATTTCATTATAGTAATGGATGCTAATTTGTGTTCTCTGCACTGTGAAGATCATATGTGATGCTGCCAACATTATCACAAATGTGGAAGCCAAGTGGCCAGGCTCTGTCCATGACTCACAAATATTCCGTGAATGTACACTGAGCACAAAATTTGGACATGGTGAGTTGAGAATACTTTAAAATATATAAAGACCAATTGCTTCAGGGACATTTGAACTGAAGTGTATCCTTCTGTCTTAGGAGAGTTCACTGGCTACTTGCTTGGTGATAGGGGGTATCCATGTTTACCCTATTTGCTTACCCCTTACCCTGACCCTGAACCGGGCCCACAGCAGCGATATAATCTGGCTAATTGCAGGACAAGAGCCAGAATTGAAATGACTATCGGAATGCTTAAGGCCCGGTTCCAGTGCCTGCAAAGACTCAGGGTCACCCCAGAAAGGGCATGTGACATTATTGTGGCATGTGTGATTCTTCACAACATTGCCACAATTAGAGGAGAACACTGTCCTTCTGAACCAAACATCAGCAGTGATCCAAACCATGAACATCCTGACCCTCCCACGGACATACAAGATGGAAGCGCAGTCAGAGACACCATATGTCACAATCATTTCCTTTGACCCATCACCTCAACATGTTGAAAGAAGAATAAACAGATTTTTTGTTCAACTGGCTTTATTGGTCGCCTGTATTTCCTGTACACAAAGTATTAAAAGATGTACACCTCATAAAGTGTCTCTGTTGCTTCCTCCTCTGTAACAGCTGTCAATGTTTCTTCATTATTTTCCTGTAGTAAAGAAATAAACAACATTGCTGTTCTACTGTACACTCATATAATCTGTGGAGTATTACTCACAACTGCATGTTGGTCTGGCTCAACAGGAGGCTGCACCAGATGCAGTACACCACCACCATCAACTGATAGAATATGAGGTTTATACAGGTCACTTATAACTTACAAGGGACCAAATGGCAATTAACAAACATACCAATCACCTTACACTTCATTGTCATTATGCTCTCAAAGACAACCAAGACTGAGGGAAGGCAAAATCAGTAGGAAAATAACTTCACTACAAAATAATCCATTATGGTAAAGAGTTTATCAAATGAATGAGTAGCACTGCAAAGGTGACTGTGAAGAAAGGATGTATGCACATCATGTATTATTTTGAATTTACCCCCTATGTAGGCACTTGTGTCTTGCGGGGTTATTGACTCAGAGGATGTCCCCGCAGAGATGCCTTCGGCCACAGGGCGCCCACTGTTTTGGCTGAGGGCCAACTGCTCAGCCTCTGTGAGTGGTGGTGGTGGAGGACCCCCACCTGTTTTTCGGGCCTCCGCTTTTTTTCTGTTGGCTATAACGGGCCACATTTGAGCATACAGAGTAAGCAAATATGTACTTGTAATGTGCTCAGATAATTTCAATAAGTGCTTACAGAAAGAAAATTAATGTAGCCTCTAACTGCAATTGATTTACATGGGACAAACAGACCAAGCACTATGGCTCATAATACAATTACACCTCACCTGTTTGGACTATATTTTTATATTTCATTTTTACTTGCTGCCAGGAACGTTTGGGGCCTGTTGGGTTGCACCTGCGCTCACATCACATCACAAAATAAAATGTATAAAATAACAAATAAAATAACATATGATAAAATAACGTGTTAAATGGGTGGAAATCCCTAGATCAATGTTTAAATTAACACTCACGCATTGACTCTGTCGGCTATGTTTTGCCATGCATGCTTTTGCAGCTGTGGCTGTGTTACTTTTTTCCGCGGAATTTGCATGTTATCGGCATATGCTGCCATCAGAATTTCGGCCTCAAGCGCTGTAAAATACATTGACCGCGCCTTCTTTCCCTCCGTCTCCATGGTGACTCGCTTAATCTGTGCTCCGCTTATCAGGGCTTTATGTATCCTCGTCCGCGCGCTTCACTTGGGGTTAAAGCAACTCCGCGTTGACTGAACTAATTGTTATCAGCCTTTCTGAAACCGAATATTCCGAGTTGGACAGTTCGGGGTTACTCAACCCTGAGTATCGTTTTTCACTCTGAGTTTTCCAAACCGGCTTCCTGAAACAGGGCCCAGGTTTGCACACACAGTAGCTGGTATTTTGGCCCATTCCTCCATGCAGATCTTCTCGAGAGCAGTGATGTTTTGGGGCTGTCGCCGAGCAACACGGACTTTCAACTCCCGCCACAGATTTTCTATGGGGTTGAGGTCTGGAGACTGGCTAGGCCACTCCAGGACTTTCAAATGCTTCTTACGGAGCCACTCCTTTGTTGCCCGGGCGGTGTGTTTTGGATCATTGTCATGTTGGAAGACCCAGCCTCGTTTCATCTTCAAAGTTCTCACTGATGGAAGGAGGTTTTGGCTCAAAATCTCACGATACATGGCCCCATTCATTCTGTCCTTAACACGGATCAGTCGTCCTGTCCCCTTGGCAGAAAAACAGCCCCATAGCATGATGTTTCCACCCCCATGCTTCACAGTAGGTATGGTGTTCTTGGGATGCAACTCAGTATTCTTCTTCCTCCAAACACGACGAGTTGAGTTTATACCAAAAAGTTCTACTTTGGTTTCATCTGACCACATGACATTCTCCCAATCCTCTGCTGTATCATCCATGTGCTCTCTGGCAAACTTCAGACGGGCCTGGACATGCACTGGCTTCAGCAGCGGAACACGTCTGGCACTGCGGGATTTGATTCCCTGCCGTTGTAGTGTGTTACTGATGGTGACCTTTGTTACTTTGGTCCCAGCTCTCTGCAGGTCATTCACCAGGTCCCCCCGTGTGGTTCTGGGATCTTTGCTCACCGTTCTCATGATCATTTTGACCCCACGGGATGAGATCTTGCGTGGAGCCCCAGATCGAGGAAGATTATCAGTGGTCTTGTATGTCTTCCATTTTCTGATGATTGCTCCCACAGTTGATTTTTTCACACCAAGCTGCTTGCCTATTGTAGATTCACTCTTCCCAGTCTGGTGCAGGTCTACAATACTTTTCCTGGTGTCCTTCGAAAGCTCTTTGGTCTTGGCCATGGCGGAGTTTGGAGTCTGACTGTTTGAGGCTGTGGACAGGTGTCTTTTATACAGATGATGAGTTCAAACAGGTGCCATTCATACAGGTAACGAGTGGGGGACAGAAAAGCTTCTTACAGAAGACGTTACAGGTCTGTGAGAGCCAGAGATTTTCCTTGTTTGAGGTGACCAAATACTTATTTTCCACCCTGATTTACGAATAAATTCTTTACAAATCCTACCATGTGGATTCATGGATTTTTTTTTCACATTCTGTCTCTCACAGTTGAAGTGTACCTCTGGTGCAAATTACTGACCTCTGTCATCATTTTAAGTGGGGGAACTTGCACAATCGGTGGCTGACTAAATACTTTTTTGCCCCACTGTAGAAGCTTTTGTTAAAAATGTCCTCTTCCTCTAAGACAGCTTCCCAAAGTGCAGACCGTCTGCACTTTGGGAATTTTGCTCTTTATACAGTAAAGTTACAGCGGGATACAAATAACATCAGGCTGATCCTGCCACGATTTGTTCCCCGGTTTAAATCACGAACAAACAGGATCTCACAGCTGTTTGTTTTTAAACCTATTTTGCACAGAGAGGCAATTTTTAAGAAATGCATTGATAGCAATGTTAAATATTATTACACAGAAAAAAACAACTACATGTAAAATAATCACACATGACGCCTCTGCCTTTGTAAATGGAGGGACAGTAACTGCATCTGTGTACGTAAGCGTGTAAAACCTGCAGACAGTCAGATTAACAGTGTTTTGTCTCTATCTGCCATTCTGCAGTTCATCTCATAGGAAAAAATAAGGTGCGCTCAGCGTGACGTGAACAAGGCACATACCTTTGACATTGTGTGACGAACTCTGTATTCCTCGTCCACACGTAAACGCAAAAAAGGAGTTTTAAAAAAAATCTCCGTTTTCGGTGATTCGAAACGCCGTTTACGTGGACGAAACAGCTGCGTTTTCAAAAATACCCGTGTAGGTGCGGACACAGCGTAAAAGAGTTAGTAGTTTATTTTATTACTACCTGTAATTTATTGCAGTTAACTTGTCAAGTTACACACACTTGAAAAGTCAAACCTGAACTCTAAACAGGAAATACTTTTCCTGAACATTAGCTTAAAAATTTACTGGTTGTGCAGCAATTTTTTTTTATTTAAGTTTTTCAAGTTTGTGTGTTTTCAACTGTGCAGTGATGCGTAAATATGAAAGTTATGTTAATTATTTTTATCGTGATATTGTTAATTTTACATATTCAACTCACAAGTTTACCTGAATTAATTTCTTTCCTTCAGACTCTCAAAGCTCCTCTGACACCGCCTCTGACTCCGCCTCTGACTCAGGTGTCTCCTGTAAGTATCGTTTATTAAAAGTTGCACAGGTTCAAACTGTGGGTGTTAAAAGTCATCCTGGAGAAACTCATAAACAGTTTTAATGAAAAATATGATTATTATCATTATTATTATTGTTATTATTATTATTTTTTTATCATTATTATAATTATTATCATTATAATTATTATTATTATTACTATGAAGCGCCTTGAGGCGACTTTTGTTGTGATTTGGCGCTATATAAATAAAATTGAATTGAATATTATTATTATCATTATCATTATTATTATAATGATAATTATAATTTTTATCATTATTGTTATTATCATTATTGATACGATGCTCTTGCGCTAAGGTCAGCACTTCATAGTTGAAGCTCTCAGGTTGGTTCAGTCATGTGACCACGGTGTGACTGTCACAGCTGTGAAGAGTTTCACAGGAAATCTGTGCAAAGGTGAGTTTTAGATTCGGCGATCATCAGAATGATCAGCTGACCTGCAGGAACCGTGATCATAGCTCAGGTACGCTGCTGTTTGTGCTGGAGCAGCAGGATAAACGCGTCAGGACGAGAATCCTGAGCGAATGAACTTTTTTCTCAGCATCAGTCGGACCAAACTGTCACTCTGTCCCACCTCAGCACAGGTGTGAACACTGGCCTGTTAGCGACGGTCAGCTGATGATCGGAGGCTGTTGTGTTTGCAGGTTAATGTCAGTGTTGCTGTGTGTGAAGCTATGAGTCCTCACAGGTGTGCTGCTGTTTCCTGTCAGCTCTGACAGGAAATCAGAGTGTGTGGAGGAAATGTAATCACTAACCTTCATCTGGTAATCTGATTACTGTGAGGCGTCGCTGTCTGTGCGTCACACTTATATCTTCTGCTTCATTCGTCTTTCACAGAGTCCGTTATTTATAAAGAACAGAAATCATGAGTAAGCAGTTTGCACTGTGAGCAGATCTCATCCATACAGCTGTTTGTCATGTGACTGCCTCCTCGTGCTGAGTCATGCTCACAGCAAACACACAGTCATGAATGCAGGTTTGCAAAAGTCAGAGCAGAAGAAGAGGCCAGAGCACGTGCACCTCTGTGATACTCTGTTCATCCCTGCAGCCGATGACTCCGACAGCCGAGGCCCGGGTTCAGGCAGACTGCTGCTGGAGCCCGTCCAGCCGATGTTCTGACGTCTGCAAGAACGTCCGTCAGAGCGCCGAAGGCTCCCTGAAGCCACATTTACCAAAACAAGTGTATTTACCACATGTCCCAACATGCAGACTAAGAGGAGGCTCATTTTGCTGCATTTTACAGTTTAAACTTTGAGTTTTTACTCAAACATGTCAAATCAGGTTTGTGCAGCAGTGAGAATAAAAAAGTGAATCAAACTTTCAAAGCTGCTGCAGTTTCATGTAAACTGGATTCTTTGAAAGAGCTCAGAAAGTAAAGCCTGGAAACCTCAGAGCAGCAGTTTGATTCAGAGCCGCTGGAAGGAAATGATTCATGTATGAAAGATGAGAAGATTTTCATGTAGAGAAAAATCCACTCGGTGTTTGACAACAAGCTCCGAAAAGTCAAGAAACAGGAATCTGTTTTTACACATCAGCAACACATCAGCTGCATGACTCTGTGTCATTCTGCCACAATCCTGAAGCCTCTTCATTATAATGCACGACAGCCATGTTTGTCAGACATATTTACAGCTTCTGTTTAAACGGTGTTTCAGTCGCAATGTGAAGGATCAGAAAATGAAAGTATTTTGTGTTGTTTCTTATAATAAACTCAACTTAATGTGTGAATCATGAGGTGATGAGTGTTTTTATCGATGTTGGAGCGACGAGCGTCAGGTGCTGCTGATGGATCCGTTCATTTGTCTTCAGTCTTTTTCTTCCTGCATCCAAACAACGACAGTTTTTATAATTATTTCGTTTTAAGCAGTTTTAAAGTCCTCCAGTGACCAAAGTGAGTGATTAAACCACCGTACAGCATGAAGGTAGAAGCAGCAACACTGTTCATTTCAAAATAAAACGATGACAATCACGTTTGGATTACTTCCTGTAGATAATTTAACACTGAAGAACATAATTCTGATACTTTTTGTGCAGATGAACATCTGTCCAGCTTTAATTCCTGAGAAACTCCGCCTCTTTTTATACCCAGTTGTTCAGAGACAGCCCAGTAGGTAGAGTAGTTGCCCCATGATCGGAGGGTCGGTGGTTCAACTCCACTGAAGGGCCCTGAGGTTGAGCAAGGTACCGTCCCTACACACTGCTCCCCGGGTGTTGCATTGGTGGCTGCCCTGCTTCACTGGGTGAATGGGTTAAATGCAGAGGAGTCATTTCCCTACAGGGACTAACACACACACATTGTTCAGTCGTGTGACTGACCTGCTGCCAGAGAACCTGATTATCGACAAAATGTCCTGCTGAGCAGTTTTGACAAATAGACTGGTGTCAGAGTTTTTCCATCTCAGTCGTGGGACCCGGCAGGGGTGTTCTTCATCCCCGCTCTTCTTCACGATATTTCTGGAACCACTGATCTTAGCTAATCGAGCTAACGTGGCTATCAGAGGTGTTCACGCAGGCGGCAGGGAACAAGTTATTTCTATATGCTGACAGCATCTTAGCAGTATTAACGATAACATTTAATTTCTACCGGCGCTGCTCACATGCGTTGAGTCATTTTCAAGGTTGTCAGGTTATAAGATAAATTGGTACAAATCAGAGGGCACGCCCCTATCAGCATCATGTCACTCTAGATCCATTACTCCATTCACTTTGAAGTATTTACCTTCAGGTATGAAGTCTTTAGGAATAATATTAAACCCAAACTGGAGGATATTATGCTTCCAAAGATGGAACCTCTCCTCCTAAAGATACAAACAAATCTGGATAAATGGGCTAATTTAAATCTTACGTTACGGGGTAAAATTAATGTGATTAACATGATGGCGGCCCCGCAGTTCAGTTATGTTTCCATGATGTTACCTGTAAGAATTCCTTTACACATATTTAGTCAATTTTGAGAAGCTAATTAAAGATGTTTTGTGGAATAACAAGAAGCCAAGAGTGAATTTAAAGAACATCTGGGCCTCTAAAGACATTGGAGTAATGGCCCTCCCAAATGTGAAGTTGTATAATTTAGCTTTTGTCAAGACTGGCCAAGCACTGGACAGGATCGGACGGAGCTGAGCTGGATGAAGATCGAACAGGAACTAGTGAGCCCTTTTACACCCTTGGATGTTCTCTCACAGGGTTCAGCTGTTAATGGACAAGACTTTCATGATAACCCCGTGCTCGGGTATTCTAAGGCTGTCTGGGTAGAGGTGCACAATGTGTGGAGCATCTGATTTAAGACAACCTTACACCTCGCTATGGAACAACACTGCTGTACAGAAACGGTGTGCTGGAAGGAATGGCTTGTTAAAGGCAAACACAGGATAAGCGCTCTTTACTCAGGGGGAGTGTTTATGTCATTGGCTGAAATAACCCAAAATACGGTTTGATAAGAGAAAATCATCTTTGGAAATATTTACAATAAGGGATTGTGTTACCAAAGGAAAATTTCCTCAAAGCACAAATACAGTGGTGGAGTTTTTAGAATTGTCTGCTTCAGCACACAGAGCAGCTGTTTTCTATAAACTGTTTAACAACCTAAAAAAGAGACATGTGAAAACTTGAGGATGGCAGAGAGTTCTGAGTTGTGTCATTTGAAAAGAAGATTAGTGTAGAATTTTGTCATTCTCCAATAAATATATAAGAGAGGCCAGGGCTAAAAAACAAAATGCATGTTAGCTTGAAAAGTTAACAAATTGACAACAGCTTAAGGAAAACAAGTATCAACTGTAATAAAGAAGTAATACATATAATACTAACCTTGTTTTGCACACACATGATCAGGGTAGGATCAAATAATAGGCGTCCACTATTAACACCAAAAATACGGCCGTTTTGAGTTGTGCGCATGCGCAGTAACAACAGGTAGGACAGCTTTATAGGTAGGGCGTTTTGTCAGAACACTCTGTGACCGGGTCATTAGCTCCTCAATCTTATTAGGGAGCGATCTCACATTTCCAATGATCACAGAAGGGACAGATGGTCTGTAACATCTCCTTCTCAGGTGACATCACCCCCGTCTCTTCCTCTTCAGCTCACTGGGGATGTCGGGTCTGTCTGCCAGTAGCGCAGCTGCAGCTGCAGGGAGCAGTGCTAACAGCTGATCCCAAACGTAAACAAAGGAGCACTGGTTCTCTAAACATGGGTGAAAAAAGTGGAGAAAAAACCAGAGAAAAATAAAAAGAACTAGCACGAAACGGTCGTACATGATGGCACAATCTAATCCAAGACGTAAGTTAAAGTGTAAGGACAAGAAAGACATTGTGGACAAAACAAGACACCCCCCATAATCTTTAGTGACAATATTGTAGTGAGTTAAATGGTCTGATTGTTCAAATATGTATTTTCTTTGATTGTGGTAAAATAATGTGTGCCCCAGTCTTCAAAAATGACATAGTGCAGGAAGCGTAGTTATTCCCCCGTTACACCACAAGAGGGAGTATCCCCTAAAATGAGCAGCTCTAGCGGGAGTAAAGAAGCCAGCCACTACCCATAAGGCAGTGCGCCTATAAGTGTTATGTGAGACTGCAAAAGTGTGTAACGCTGTGCTATGTCCATGTATATATTTGCAGATGCAGTAAAGGCGAACTCACAAAGCCACACTGGTTTCAATTCATTTTAATTCAAGTGTGCAACAAAAGGTTAAGAGACGTAAAGAGTGTGGAGCAGGGAAATTATTTTACTGCTATTGTTAAATAATCATCATCATTACCATTGCATTAATAATATAATCTGCAGCATTGATATTGTATTCAGAGGTTTAAACAGTGTGTGTCTTTCAGAAAGACTAAGTTGCAGGCAGGAGTTGACAGGAAGTTGCAGAGAGTTTGCAGGAGTGAAAGCAGAGTCTAAGTTATTCTGAGGAGCAGGTTAGACGAGGCTATATGAATTACTAGGTTATTCAAATTGTCTGTTATACTTTTATATTCTTTTATTAAGCTTTTAGTAGAGGTTCTTGATTAAAACATTTATTCAACATAGTACATATAGTTTCAGTTAGGTTATTACACATAAGGATGAGCCTCTGTTCTGGTAAAAGGTCAGAAGTGCAACGGGTGAGATGAGAGAGCATGTAGGGTCAACACATACACACACACACATTAGTTAGACTCATTTATAGGTGAGAGGTTAGTCATGTTTGTCTCTGGAAAGAGGAACAGCGTCTGGCAGGATGTGGGGCTCGTGTTCCAGACGAGATAGAAGACGATGTTCTTTTAAACCGTGTTAAAAGTCATTGTGGTTTTGATGTGACGTATGTATATATTCTGTCTGTGCCGTATGAAGGGGCGTCATTAATTCAAACCCTGATGCTATAAAAATCTTTATATGCTTTGATTAAGTCGAAGATCAATCCCTGTCTGCGTACAGAGTTGTCTTCCCACGCGTGTATTCATTAAAATCAATTGTTTGACCAAGATCTTCTGGACCAATGGTTGTTTGTACTCTCCTTCCTCAATTATGTGAACCTTAAAATGAGGAAAATAAGAAAGAAGCTAAGAAATGGGCCGAGCTACCGTAACAGACACAGCTAAGGTTTCAGAAAAAGCATTCTGTCATTTGTTTGTTTGATCTTACTTTAAACACATCAAAGTGCATAGTGGGATTATAATACAAGTCGATACTGTGACAAGCATTGGTACCAAACAGGCAGTCACTTTGCAGCAAAGTGAATCGTGATGCATTAGTGTGGTCTGCACTTCTTCTTTGATTGGGTGAAATGAGTTGAAAGTAATTGGATGAGGGAACCATGGGGAGTGCCCTGCATAATTTAAACAAAATGGCGTTTTAAACACCATCACAGCTGAGACAAAACACCGTAAAAAACGCCGTTTTCGTCTGTCTTTGAACGCTGCTTTCTGCTGAGTGACATAAAAAGCGGCGTTCAAAGACAGACGAAAACGGCGTTTTTTCCATCACTCAGAAGGGGCGTTGCAGGCGCCAGTCTGTCGGGGCAAACACCGTTTTTTTTCAGCATTTTAAATTATTAAACGGCGTTTTTATTACGCCATTTCTTTACCTAAAGGGTTAGAAAAGTGCCAATTTTTGGCTTAGATGGGTTGCCACATGCGAGGGGCTGTACGGCGCTGACGCATTAACAACCTAACTGCGTTGACGCGTTGCCCCCGTGCAGCCCTCGCATGGTGCGAGCTGCGTTAACTCGCTAAGATTTGAAGTGTTAATGCGGTATGAGTGTATGAGTATTTGTTCATGAAACATCCTTAAAAATGAGGGCGAGACACACTGCAACAACCCACAGCAGCGTTTGTGGCAGGTCTTACTGAGTTTTCTTTTTTATATATATGTAGAGTCTCACCTGCGTCTTTCTTCGGTTAGTTTTCAGTTCCACGCTCACCTGTGAATATTGAACATTTCTCTATTAAAGCGCAGTAAAGGTAAAGTCTATTTTTTGTCAGTTAAACGAAAAAACGGAGACAGGTGGGCCTGAATGCGTCTGAAGTTTACGCGCGGCCCCTGAATGCATCACTCAACTCAGAACAAGGAAGCAGAGAGGAGCGGACACGGAGAGGAATATTCGGGGCAACGGAGGGGAATAAATCTCAGTTCATTCCGGATAAGATGACTTAATTTGGACTAAAATGTTCGTGATCGCAGTTCTGGTCCTTGTGGGGACGGTACCGACGGTAAACAGCGGTGAGTTTTAGTGTTTTTACACTTGTTGATGAGGCGGGTTCAAATCGAAAGTAAAATGTGACGTCGTTAAAAACGTTGTTTATTTTCAGCTAAGTTGACTTTTAGTTATGTTCGTTTAAATGTGCAGGTTATTCATTGGTTTCAGTGTTAAATGTGGTGTCAGAGACAAACTTCAGAGAGAAACTCCGCCCCTGATCCATATAACCCTGATCAGGGGCGGAGCTAGAGAAATTGTCTGAAGGTAGCGCGAGAGTGTGATGGAAATCAAATGGGTTTGTTTTTTTCAAACACATATGCAGTTGTTACGTGTGGTTAGATTGATTCACTGAGCATACGCGTTTCATATAAATATATTCTATAACTTATTAACTTATTTTCTGTAGCCCAGTTAATTACACATTTTAGTTCCATAAAACATGTGAGTTTTGATTCTATGTGCTGTACAGCCTGTATAATAAATAAATATGGAGCCCAATAAGTTTAAAATCTAGAAAGCTGCACAACATGGGGCGGCTCATTCACAAACACAATGATGCCTTGCTTGGTATCGTTCTTTTCAGCTCAACCTCACCTCTCTGAATTTACAGTTATTTTTTCATTGACATACTTTAGTAACACAACACAACTTTGTGGATTTTGCCTATTGCGGGTTATTTTTGGAAGGTAACTCGTGCAATAAACGAGGGACCACTGTATACAACTATTTATCTAAAAATGCATCTGGCGGAATAATACAAAACCTTTTAATAAAAAATATTACTAAAACTAAAACGAGAGAACAATCAGGTGTCACAGTAAGAAATTATTCGTGCCAGTAAAAAGAAAAAATGATTTGTCCGCCACTAAACAGAGGAGAACAGCACAGGGATAAACCTGCAGGCCCGACAGCAGGAGGTGTATCACTCCTCTTTGCCACCTGGTGGCAGTGTTTACTCTGCAATCTGCTGTTGGGATACGAGCTTTCCCCATCCCTTCCTGGTCCTTTGATGTTGGTGACAGTAGACTAGGTCTTCCTCGCCGCCTTTTATTGAAAACAGTTACAGTACACACAAGCACCTCCCATTGTAACCCCCCCCCCCTTCCATGGTTATAAAAGATAAGGTGCTGTGTGTGTGTGTGTGTGTGTGTGTGTGTGTGTGTATACGTGTGTGTGTGTGTGTGTGTGTGTGTGTGTGTGTGTGTGTGTGTGTGTTTGGGGGTGCGTTTGTGTGACCTCCTGCCCACAAAAGGGTCATAAAGGCAGGAAGTTACTAAACAAGCAAACAGAACCCTCACACAGGATGTGCCTGTAATAAAACACTACAGCCTCCCGCACCATTCAACAGGCTGGGGAGGAGTCATTGATCATATAGTTTGAACAAAGACTTACAAATTTAAGTAACACAATTTAACATTTAACAATTTGACTCCAACAATGACAAACACAGGGACACAAACTCACCTCAACATGTCAAACTATTAAAAACAATTAAACATTTAATAAAAATGATCCGGGCTCTGAGTTTAAAGTAATGCTGAGGTTGAGTTAAAGTTTGGGATGGTGGGAGGGTAAAAAACACTTGTTAACAAAACTTTTTATTTTCTTTAACAATTAAAGAAACTAGTTCGATGTTTTTTTTCCTTTCAGAGAAAATTTGAAGAACTCTGCAGTCAACCCTCAGTTATTATCAGTGTATTTGGATGTTTGCATTTCTAAGTTTGTAGCTGAGACTGAAATCACTGCATTACAGGTTGAAGCTTCAAAGAAAGACGTTTTTATTAGGGATGGGTATCGATAAGATTTTCACGATTCCGATTCCATTTTCGATTCTGTTTAACGATTCGATTCTTTATCGATTCTTTTTAAAAGGAGAACACTAAGGTCGATTAGCTCAGAACTTTGTTTTATATCTTCTCTTTGAACAAGGTAGAAATTTAGGAGTAACATGGCCTTACAAACCCAACAGTGAGATCTTAAGAGATCCAGCCTACGGCTCTTCAATGGTGTGTCACAGGGTCCCCGGGGAAAAATTGTAAATGTAAAATAATAAAATAAATATTCTTCTGTAGCAATTACACAAGAATATCCAGTAATGTCCTGCCTACAATTAAACACATTCACTTACTGAAAATCATCTGCTGTGGCAAACGGGTGCAAACCTTTGACCACAAACTGAGTCACTGCTCGGTGACATTCATCTATCCTGCCTGAAAGGAGACGCTACCGGCAGACTGCAGCGAGAACTGCCAGCATCTGAGCCAGACTCTGTCTCTCATCATGGTCACTAAATGCACAGTAATGGCAGGTTTGTAATAAGGCAGATCGCGCTAACATAATATGCACTGTTAGTTGATTATTTACCTGCCGCATTAACGGGAGAGGACGTGCAAACGTTACCGCTGCTGCTGGGTTGAGATTCACGAGTCCGGAGCGGAATTAAAAACACGACATTCATTTAAGGTCATCGTCTGTTTTGTGAGCAAATGCTTTTGATATTCGTAGTGTTTCCTCCCTTAAATGAAATCTCTACTTTGCAAGTTGCCCTGTTGTCATCGGTTCTCATAAAGTATAATCAAACTTTTGAGCGTTTGAGCCGCTTTCGCACCATGTTTCCTGCCAGGTAAATGACGCTCCGCAACGTGGTGACTGGAATCGATAAGGGAATCGTTTGCAAAAATGGCAAACAATTCCAAGGAACTGAAACAGTGGGAACCGGTTCTCAACAAGAACCGGTTTTCGATACCCATCCCTAGTCTTTATGATGTTGGAGACGAAGGTTTGGGTCCAAATCCCTGACTTATTCTGACCTGCACAGTTTGAAAGAAGCAAGAACAGAAAAATCGTTCAGTTGCAAACTGTGACAGAAATAACACAGCTGATTATTTACTGCTGCTCACTGATTGTTCATGACTGAAATAGCAAAGGGCCAGAGCTTCTGATCCATGGATCTGCAAACATACCTGCCCAGTAAAAACATCAGAGCTCATCCATCCTGCTCCTGTGTTTTCCCTCCTGTGTGACTTTCAGACACTCACTCCCTCCATTACATCTACACGGCGTTCTCCAAACCTGTCGGCCTCCCGGGCATCCACGAGTTCACAGCCATGGGTTTGCTGGACGACAGGATGATCGACTACTTTGACAGCGAGCATCAGGTAACAGTTCCCAAACAGGAGTGGATGAGAGAGCGTTTACCTGCTGTTTACTGGGATAGAGGCACACAGTCCCGCAAGAGCAAGCAGCAGTGGTTCAAGGTCAACATCAACATCCTGATGGAGCGAATGAGACAGAATGACTCAAGCAGTAAGTCTTTGCTTTGTTTTAATGATTTAATCACTCGGGTACAATCCATGAACTCTGAATGATCAATAATCAATAACAAAGCATGAAATCAAGTAACTGTAGAGAAATGTTTCCACTTGAAGTTCCAACTCGGGACCAAATTATTCCTGCTTATTGGTTTAAATTAAAACGTTTTTATGTTTATGTTCATCATCATATTTTCTCCTCTGATGTTTATTTAAACATTATTTATTAATTTCACCCTCCTGTGTTTCAGACCCTCACATTCTTCAGAGGATGGTGGGCTGTGAGGGTGAGACGCAGCCTGACGGCACGCTCAGGTTTGTCCGAGGCATGTGGATGTACGCCTACGATGGAGACGACTTCCTGTCCTTCGATGATAAAAATGGAGTCTGGGTCGCTCCGATTCCCGAGGCAGAACCCACCAAGTGGAAGTGGAACAGCTTCCAGATCCTGAAAGAGTACACCAAGGGATACCTGGAGAACGAGTGCATCGATTGGCTGAGCAAGTTTGTGAATTATGGACAACAGCAGCTCAAACAGAAATGTATGTATTACATGAAAAAAATTGTTTTTAAATTCATTATTAGTGGAGCCTGTAGAGTAGTTTTAGTTCTAAAAGTTATAAATTCATGAAATTTTTAGGTCAGTGTGTGACAACATTTCACATTAAAAAGTATCAATAATGTTTTGTTTTAAATTGCTGTCTAGTCTATTTTTTAACTTTTGCACCTCCTGAGGTGGAGGTGCAGCCACTGCTGGGCCTTCTTTGCCAGGGTGTTGGTGTCGTGGGTCCAGGTGAGATCAGCATAGATGTGGGTGTCCAGAGGAGACCCAGGACAGGAGAGACATTATATATCTCGGCTGGCTTGGGGACACCTTGGTGTTTTCCAAGAGAAGTTGGAGGAGGATAAGCAAAAAAAAATGGATGAATGAAAAAGAACAATTAAAAAATAACTGATTCTATTTTTAAAGTTAAGTATAAATGAGCTGTATGTAACGTCCTTTGTTTGGCAGAAATATGCTCACACATTTAACGAAAATATTCCTTCAATAAATGTGTCACTTTAACATCTGCATGTTTGCAGCCTGTGTGATCCATGTGGACATGTTTGTAAAATGAAGCAGAGCCTCTCTGCAGGTTTAAACTTTAACAGATCAGGTCTCACTCTGTGAAAGCTGTATCTGCAGCTCGTCTGTGAGATCTCTGCAGACCAGAATCAGAGTACAGAATTAAACCACTGTCATAAATAAATGAACAATCAAGTGTCTTTTATGGAAGCTGCTCCTCGAAGCTTCTCAGAATAAAATGAGGTAAACTCAGCCAGTCACATTTTTAGTTTTTCTCAGCCAATTAGATATTTTCTTCTTTGGTGACGCGTCATTATTCACAGAGTTATTATTCACAACACAAAGAATAAAGAAGAAAAGCAGTGCGACCAACTCCCAACCAGTTTTCATGGAGGTTACCAACCTATTTTTCCTCTTGTGTGACCGAAGCTTTAATACTTACAGCTCATATAAGACATCCAGTACCAGCTGGTTCATTCTTTAATGTGTCACAGATAAATTCATTAAATCAGTGTTACAGTTACCACATGTGGTGACACAGTTTCCATTTCCTGCTTCCAGCTCCACCTGATGTGTACATGTTTGCAAAGAAGGCCAAAGTGGAGACAAACCTCATCCTGACCTGCCTCGCCACAGGCTTCTACCCCAAAGACATCATCGTGAGGATCAGAAGGAACGGACGTGTTCTGACTGCAGACGACAGCCTGAAGAGCTCAGGAGTTCTTCCAAATAACGATGAGACCTTCCAGAGACGAGACCATGTGCAGATTTTGAAGTCTGACCTGTCAAAGTTCAGCTGTGAAGTCTTTCATGAGGCGATCGGTGTGGATGTTACAAAGACTTGGGGTAAGAAACTTTATTTATTGCCTCTGTTGTTGATCATAACTCTGTTTCTTCAGTCAGAGCCTGGAGCTCCTCTGTGTCCAGCAGATCTGCATCATTCTGTCCTGATCACAGTCCTGAGGTCAGATCCATGTCAGTCCATCTAGAACTAAGCTAGCATGTCACATGTAGCCCAGCTCTGCAGCCCTGAAGAAGCAGAGCAGCGATCTCCTCCAGAGCATCACTGAATAGTTGCAGATATGAACAGTTTCAGTGCCGTCCCCTCTCACTGACCTCCTGTTGCTGCTCCACATCACTGCTGTCAGATCACTGACTCCATCATGACTGTGGCTTCAAATCTACATCTCAGTAACAAACAGCAGCAAATAACTGACAGTGACCTCAACCTGAAGCTTGTGTCTGTGTTTCAGAGAACGGTGACCCTCCGGAGGAACATGGACCTGGAGCTCTGATCGCTGCTGCAGTGGGAGGAGCCTTGGCTGTGGTTGCTCTTGTTGCTGTTGTTGCCTGTGTGATCTTGTATAAAAAAGGCTATCTTGGTAAGTCCAGTGTGCTGTTGTGTGTAATTATTGCTGAGTGGAGCTAAAATGTTTGTCTTTGTATCCTGTAAAAATGAAACTGTCCTGGTCTCAGACAGTGATGACATGGAGCTCTGTTACTGATCATCACATTTGAAACACATGAAGAAAATCATTGAAATGAATGTAAGAAATGTTGAATATCAGCTGCTCCAGTCTGTCAGCCTTCAAACACTTCACTTAGTATTCTATTAGGACTCCATGAGGGGGTCAAAGGTCACAGTCATGTGACATGATGTCAGACTTTCCTGTCTGCAGCTTCTGATCCAATAACTTTGAGCCCTCTGGGACATAAATGTAGTTTTTCTGTGCAGAACAGAAATGATTGATGTTTGCTGATAGTGTGCAGCTCGTTTCCTCCACCGTCTCCACTCAGACACATCTGCATGTAGAACAAACCACTGAGTTCATCCATCATCACTGACAGTCTGTGTTACGTCTGTTTACAGGACGCAGACATGAAGCCAACGACAACAACGGTAACATCTTTATTTTTCTCTTATGAACTTTGATGCTCAGAGACTCGAGTCAGTCTGAGCCCATCCTCTAACACCTTTAATCTGACAGTAACAGGACAGCAGCTGTCTGTCAGTTTGGTCCCTGCAGGATCACAGACAGTCTGTGACTCAGGTCCCTTCAGAGAGCTCTGCTCTCATGTTGGTCCCTGTGGTCAGTGTAGGTCAGCAGTTCATGTAACGAGCGCATGTTTAACCTGTGGGAGAACACAAACCCACAGAGAGGCTCCAGCTGAGTTTGAACCCACAACCTTCCTGCTCAGTGAAACCACCACAGCACCTGCTCACATCCCAAATACTGCATCTACTGCTTCCATACTGGAGGAACTGCTCCTGACACTTCCTGTGAAACACTGCCAACTAGTGGTGAAGTTTGAAATAAAGCGTAGTGAGGTCTTTAAGAGCGACTCCTTTAAATGAGCAGCACAGCAGATCTTTGGTTCCTGCTCTCTCCTCTGTTTGTGCAGCTCAGTCTGCTGCTGAGCTCCTTCCTTTACAACAGCTGGGCTCCACACAGCCAGCTGTGAGCTTTGGCTCCACCCTGCAGTGGTTCACACCTCAGCCCGACAGGTGAAACATGGCTGCTGTCAGGTGTGTGCAGAGGACAGAGGTTCCTCTCTGTGACAGCTGCTCAGTTTCACTTTATGAAACAAACAGAAGAAAAACTCAGACGTACTTTTGACTTTCAGTTTCTCTGTGGAGTCACTGCTCTTTAACTTAACTCTGTTAAAATCAACAGATCAAAAGAATCAAACATGAAGCACTGACTGAATAAATGTCATTTGGTCTTTTGTGTGTGTTTACAGGTTTACCTCTGGCTGTTTACACCACTATACCAGGTAAACACTTTATTTTTCTGCTCTGGTTTTTGGTAAACGTTATCTTTTAATTTAAGTTTTAACACATAAGCTCTTATTATTTGATGTGGTAATAATATTTATACAGCAGCAGTGCTGAAAACCTTAAAGCTGATTTTAACCTGCAGTTCATAAATAAAAGAAACAAACAGATCAGATCAAATGTTTCCTCACATGTGGAGCAGTTTGTCCTTAAATAACCTCGGTGTGTGTGAGAGAGAGAGAGATTACCTTTTTTGTGGGGAACAAAAAAATGTTTTTAGGAACATCGACTCATTTTCAGTCTTTGGTCCTTTTTCCACTTTTCTCCAGGACCCTTTGATGTGAGATGTTCAGGAACACTGGGGAATTACCATGTTTCTATTTATGACTACTAATATAACCCAGTGTATACTCTTCCACTCTTAACTACATGACAGCACCACTTAGCACTTTGGGTGCCTTGAAAAGCGCTATATAAATCCAATCCATTATTATTATTATTATCACCATAACCATTTGGAAACAGATCAATAAGCAATGAAAGGAATGACCTCACATCAGAACGATCACTACATCACATGAGTTTGCTGTTTTGCTTCATTCAGCTCAAAATGTTTGTCGTCTTTACAGGAAGTGTAGCAGCACCTACAGCAAAGGACGAACTTTAACATTTTGTGTCTGTTTGTAGGACGTGATGCTGACGACGAACTATTCAGAGGCAGCAACCGTAAGTCTGTCTCAGCTAACGTGTTGTATCAAGTTCAAGTTCAAAGTTTATTCGCCACATGCAGTGGCAGGTTGCCCTGCAGTGGAATGAACCCGCCCCCGACCTTACACACACAACACAGACATCACATGGGGATACAAGTCAGAGAACGGTTGCATTACAGAAAACCACTGAAATGGACACTACAATGGGAAAGTACAAGAGGAAAAAAGAGACCTCTGCTCATGCTGGGCGAGAACAGGAAACAAAAAAACTCCTCTGCACAGAAAGCACATAAATGTCCACAGCACCACATTATGGAGCACGTGACCAGCAACAGGGTTGGGTAGGGAAAAGGAGTAATCCCAGGCAACACAGCAGCCATCCTGCCACTGCGCCGACTCTCCAGCGCGGGCTCAGACCCGCCTCGTGTTCCCAGGAGGCAACAAGCATCGAAGGCGTTGGAAGGGGAGGGGGGATGTGTGAGTGCTTATCAGTGTAAGTGTATGTGTGCGTGTCCATAGTTCAGCTGAGACAGTGTCCTTCGCCCTATCAGCCTTAGATAAACAGTCTTCCAGCCAACCCAGGTGGCCTTGCATTGGAAGGGAAGAATAGTCATCACACAGTCGTTATCAGGGAGTTGTTGTTCGGCTCCAGCCTTGGGCCTGAGCAGCTGGCGCCGTGGTGTCCATATGTGGAATATTGTTGATTGTAATTATAAGTCACATAATTTTGTACTCTGGTTTGACTGATTTTAAACTCATGTTGCAGCTGAATACTTTGTTTTTTCCCTTCACAGAGTCCATGGATATAGTAGCAGATTTTTAGCGTCTCTTGTAAGTATCTCTGATGCACTTCACAGTTTGTTAACATAGGATAGTAAAAAGTGGACATACCGAGGGGGATGCACCAGCGTGGGATCGGTCTCACAACGCTGGACCCACACCTAGACGATCGATGCTAGCTGTTACACATTAATAAATGTGATGGATATGACATCTTTTAAAATTTGATTTCATTTATTTTACTAATAAATATCGAACCTGTAGGTTTTGAGCTAAACTAAATTAACTGAACTAAATTAAATAATACAACATATTACAAAGTTTACAAAATATAAGAAGTAGCTCTGATATATAAAAATTCAATTATAAATATCCAGAATACAGTGGTCCATCACTTATTGCGGGAGTTATGTTCTAAAAAAAACCTGTGACAGGTGAAATCCACGAAGTAGCCAGCTTAAATTGTTTATATTAAATATTATAATGTTTTAAGGCTGTAAAACCCCTCACTACACATTTCTCTCAGACAGGCGTGAACATTTTCACATTTTTCTCTCTTGTTTAAACTCTCAAAGTTCAAACCTGAGCATTGTTCAACAGATGTTTAAAAACCTCAGCCACCTCAGAAAACAGAGACAACTCCGGCCTGCTGTATGTTTTCAGAATCTGAACCACAGTTAGAGCGAGGGCAGAGACAGCTTTGCCAAAGAAAATATGAGAATGAGCCAGAGCAGATCAGCGTCTGTGTTACTTGTAAAATAATGCTGTTGTTCATCCCTGCAGCTGATTCTGCCAAACAAGCTCAAGCCCAGGAGCCATCCTGAATCTTCTTCTACAGACCAGCAACAAGAACTTCCATCAGAGAGGACTTAAAGACTTGCAGGAACAACAGAATAATTTGCATTAATGATCAAGGAACTGACCTCCCAGCCCGTTGTTCCCTCAGTGGCTGGTTTCAGTCATTGTGCAAATGTCCTGTTTATAAGATTGAAACCTGCAGTCAGCTGAGACTGAAGACGTCACCTGATGATGACGAAACGTTTCTCCCACTGAAACGTCCAGATGAACAGAAGCAACTTTTTAGGCAAACACAGTGATATACCTTACGTTAAGAACAGATTTAACACTGAATTTGCCTTATACCGAACACTTTACGCAGCTGGATAGTGTAGTGGCAAGACTGCACACCTTTGGAGCGGGAGTCGCAAGTCTGATTCTCACCCAGTAACAAATAAAAGTTGTTGTTAAGCTTATTGTTGTGCACCTCTCTGGACATCTGATATAGAGAAATGAACCTTTTGCAGGGGTCACGCACACCCCTCAATGTTCATTCAAGAACATTGAATGAAAAGGTGGTACTTTTGACTGGTAATGCATATTTTTGTGTGTGTGTTTGTTGGATCACGTTATGAAAAGTCGTCACATTTCAGGCTAAAAGAATGTGACAGAGGAATGTAGGTGTTTAGATTTAGATCACAGCCACTGATATTTAAGGACATTAAGTCGTCTTCATCGGTTCTTACACGCTTCTCCTCATCTTACTTTCTCAGCCTTTACACTCTTAACAACCAAAATATGTTTAGAAAAGTTAATAGAAAAAAGTATTGACTGAAAAGCTGAAAATGTGGCATTTTGTGCAACATTATGAGATAAATAAGCGCTTTTTAAACCTGCAGTTCCGGTAATGTCCACTTGAGGCTCCACAGAGAGTCAGTCCCAATAATAATAATAATAATAATAATATTGGAGCGAATCAGAGGACAAGAAATTCATGTTGGTCCTTCTGATGTTATAATTAACGTGAAACTCTAATTTATTGATCCCTTAAATGTCTCAAGGTGTCACCGCATTGGACCATCAGTGTTAACACGACTCATTTTAAAGACACTCGGCTGCCGGAGAACAAGTCTGTACTCAAACTGTGAACTTTAAAGTTCAGCTGCTTCAGATTTCGTCTGTGTCTGTTTATGTGTATTTACAGCAGGCAGAGACAAGAACGACTGAGGGACAACTTATGAACGGGAGTGAACGCACTCCCCCTTCATGCTACACAGAGCTGTTACAGACCTCCTAGGATGAGACATTCTTTCAATCTACAATTGATTATACACCTCTAAGCATATGTGGTTAAATATTTCTAAGCATAAATGACAATCAACAATACAAATCTAACAGACCTTCTTTTCTTCGATTCTAAAACCAAATCCTGGATCGCCGCAATTCAGGAGGCCCAACTCACCATGAGAGAGTGGGACAGTGATCAGGCCACGAAAGAGCGCATCAAGAGATACCTGGAGAATGTGTGCATCAAATGGCTGAAGATGTTCTTGGTTAGGGGGAAAAAGCAACTAGAAGAAGCCCGTATGTGTTTAATAATCTTTCTGTTGTTATAATCTTCATTAGTAGAGTTTATGGTAAATGGCCTGTATTTGTATAGCGCTTTTCTAGTCCTTAAGGACCCCAAAGCGCTTCACACTACATCCAGTCATCCACCCATTCACGATGGCAGCTACATTGTAGCCACAGCCACCCTGGGGCGCACTGACAGAGGCGAGGCTGCCGGACACTGGCGCCACCGGGCCCTCTGACCACCACCAGTAGGCAAACATGGGGTTAGTATCTTGCCCAAGGATATTTGATATGCAGCCAGGAGGCAGCCTGGGATCGAACCACCGACCTTCTGATTAGTGGCTGACCTGCTCTGCCACCTGAGCTACAGCCACACCAGTTTAGAGTAAGAAGATTTAGTAATAAATGTTTGTTTGTTTGTCTTTTAAGTTAGTTGTGACCCAGAAGTTTGGTCTTATACCTTTATGTCTTTGAGTATCACCTGGTGTGTAGGAGTTCTGTTTGAAAGTTAGGTATCATTTTAGTTACAACTAAAATGAATTTTGAACAAACTGTAGGTAAAATCAGGTGATCAGTGTCAGACAGTAATCAGTTCTGAGGCCAGTCAAAATCCCAGTTTGAGCTTCATGGTAACTGTGGTTCTGCTGTGAAAGTGTTACATTTCAGCCAAAACAGTAGCTCTCTTAAATCTCTTCTCACTGAATGAGAGTTTCAAAAAACAACAGCCAAAAAACAATTTCTTTTTTTTTTTTGAGGGGGGGGGGGGGTTACTTGTACTCATTGTATTTTCTCAGAATCTAAATCTGCCCGGCTGTTACATCACACTAAAGCAGGGTTCGCTAACCAGTCGATCAACCTGTCAATGAAAGTAGGTCGCAAAGCATTTTAGGCTATTAACATATTACTTTAACCTATCAGAAGTTCAGTCACTTCTCTGAATGTCTCGTGATGTTTGATTGGCTGCAGAGTCGTTTGGCTGAAACTGCAGACCGTGTAGCAGGGTAAGATGGCAGATGGCGTCTGTAAGAAGCCGAAAACCTACCCCTCTCATTCAGAATAGGAGCGTGAGTTTTTATTCACTTTGGTCGATGTTAGGAGAAAACTCTGTAAAAAACCCAGGAGAAATAAAGACACAATGAGACAAAGTTACTTTCTTTGCTAAACGTGTACACGGGTGAGCTGCTGAGAACAACTCACACCATGCACAGTGGCTTGGCATTTTTTATAGGCACAGAGCACAGAGACAGTGAGAACAGGATAAGAAAATAATAAACAGATAAAATAAAACAACTCCATATGTGGCGCTAGTCTCGTCAGCAGAGAGCTGGGAGAGAGCTGTGAGAGATAAAACAATCTAAAACAATATGTCCCAAAACAGTATGTCTTTGCTGGGAAAGTCTAAAAGGATAATTCTAAACTAATCTAACCATAGACAAAGGGCATCTTTGTACATTTAAAAGAAGGTAAAGAAACATAGAATCATTTTTCCTGTAACATATTCCCTCCTGTTTTAACTTATTTTAAATGTATACAACAATTGTCTGTAAAGGTTATTTATTAAGTATCTTTAGCAATTTTTAATTGTCAAAATGTCAGCATAGCAGAAATGTAAATCATGTGGTCTAAAGAATGAAACAAATAAAAGAATAAAAGAATTAAGGAAAATACAATAAAAGAAAGTATAAAAGTAATAATGAAGAAAAATAATAAAACTAAAACTACAAAAAATAAAATAAAATAAAAGAATAAGCAAACCATATGTTGTACCTGTATAAACTACTAATGTGTTAATCAGTGCATGATCACTTGACAAGTCATTTTTAATCACCACGTCATTTATTAGCAGCTATTACAAGTTCTCCTCTAACAGAATTGCAACGGGATGCTGTTCTTCTTGAGGCACGGCAACATAAGCAGTCATTGTAGTTGTTATCCTTGCTATTATTAATTTCAATATTAATTTCAAATACTCTAAAGATAATTTCTACTGTAATTTTCCCTTTGTTTATCTTTATTTCGTACTTTTTATATTTATATCTACTCAGTGGGGTCTGTTTTCAACCCTTTTAAACTACCTCAAACTACTGTGATCTCTAGTTTTCACTTAATAAGGGATTATTATGTTCTTCCTGATATGGGTGTTGCTGCAGATGCGGCTGCAGGAGTGAGTGATGGTTTACTAAAAGGATTGTGGACACTGCACAGTGTCTCGTCTTCTGGTTTTACTAAACTGGTAGTTGAGTTCTGTTCTTCTGACTGTTTATATTTTGTTTTCTTAAATCTCTCAATTTACAGACATTGTTTTGTCCGGCCCCTGGACTTTTCTTTTCTCACCACTGCTCGTCAGCAGGAATGAGTTTTAATTTCACTTGCTTGATTACCCATCTTATTTATGTATTTACTTATTTTTGTTTAAGTAATGTATACACAATACAGCTGCTATCACCTTCGCTGGTATTAGAGACGAGAGTGGTTGCTCACACGCCCTTCTACTTTCGGACTAGTTCCGAAAGCGGTGTGAACTTTACGAGACGGAACTCGACCGTTCTCTCAACTCACCAGCACGTCAGTGAACAGCAGTAAAAGAAAAACACAGTAGGAGCAGCTCAGTCTCTTATTGGACCGTGAAAATTCAGCTTGCTCCGTTAATTAAAACAATACACACACACATTCACATTCACAGCTTCGACGCGCGCGCGACCGGAACCCTTATGATAAGGGGAGCTCCCAGAGCTACTTACTCCCTAGACCCAGTCTAGACCCAGCTGGGGGAGCTACCCAGAGCTCCAAAGCTACCAGTCGACGAGCTCCCAGAGCTACCAGTCGACGAGCCACTTCCGCTATTTTAAATTCCCTGAATTTAAAATACGTTTTTACGCAAGATTGTGTCAGTGTGTCTGTATCTACCTGGTCAGTGTCGCCGGGTCTGGTCCACCTTGATCGGGCCCCACCGCCGTGGGTCGCTTTCTAAGACGTTAGCCAAGACCCGAATTTAACGCTCTTGGTCTTTTATCACACACCTGGTGTGTGAGCTGTCGACAGGCGAACAACGTGGACTGGTCACGGAGATGGGACACGATGGAGGCGCTCCGGCTTGAAGGACCAAGAAATGTTAGGAGAAAACTCTGTAAAAAACCCAGGAGAAATAAAGACACAATGAGACAAAGTTACTTTCTTTGCTAAACGTGTACACGGGTGAGCTGCTAAGAACAACTCACACCATGCACAGTGGCTTGGCATTTTTTATAGGCACAGAGCACAGAGACAGTGAGAACAGGATAACAAATAATAAACAGATAAAATAAACAACTCCATATGTGGCGCTAGTCTCGTCAGCAGAGAGCTGGGAGAGAGCTGTGAGAGATAAAACAATCTAAAACAATATGTCCCAAAACAATATGTCTTTGCTGGGAAAGTCTAAAAGGATAATTCTAAACTAATCTAACCATAGACAAAGGGCATCTTTGTACATTTAAAAGAAGGTAAAGAAACATAGAATCATTTTTCCTGTAACAATCGATGACAGAACAGTCTGCCTGCTTTGCGCCCAAGCAACCTGTAGATGAAGAAAAGCCCAAACTGAAGTCGAGGGCAAAGGAGAGCAACGTCTGGGAACTTGTGAGCAGAGAAAAATGTCCTCTCCTGTTGTGCAGTGAAAGACACGACTGACAAACACCTTCCTGACTGTTTGAGACTGGGTGTGTCCAACTATGAGCCCGACTACAGAGCGCTAACTGATGCTGTGCAGTCACGGTCATCACATGAGCTTTTGGTAGATTTTATACAGTGTTAGGGGAACTACTGTGCATTATATCTGGTTACATGTGTTATGGAAGTTTTCATTTAATGAAGCCTGCAGACAACGGTGAGTGGGAGCTGACATCCTTTAATAAAAACCCAAGCTTGGTGAGAGAGAGAGAGCGGCTATCAGGACACTGACCAGCAGAGTCTCTCCCTCCAACACAGCCCTGGGTTTAAATACCTTCTACAAAACAAAAGGCAGCACACAGCTGGTTTACACCTTTGGTTTTCCCCAAAGAAAGAGTTCACACTGCCTCACACCTCTTACAGTGGTTGATCCCCTTGAGAAGCTAACACACTGACTTTGGCTATGTCCACAATAATGCTAAATTTGCAAAGCATGTTTTTCAGAGTTTGGTGGAACCTTTCTAATGCACCCTGACTCTCCGGGTGATACACGCTGGAAGTGTGTGACACCGAGCTCTGTCATGACCTGGGCAAAGATTTTAGACATAAAATTTGTGCCCTGATCTGTTTGGATGCGTTTAGGCAGTCCAAAGGTAGAAAAGAACTTAACAAGTGCTTTCACAATCCCACGGGTTTGTAATGAGCGCAACGGAATGGCCTCAGGACAGCAGGTGGCAGTACACATCATGGTGAGGAGGTATTGGTTTCCGGACTTTGTTTTTGGAAGAGGACCAACACAATCAACAATGGCATGCTCAAATGGTTCCCGAACGACTGGGATGGGTTTTAACGGAGCAGCCGGAATCACCTGATTTGGTTTACCGGCAAGCTGACATGTGTGGCACGAGCAGCAGAATTTTACTACATCAGATTGATACCAGGCCAGAAGAACTAACGGAGGACACGGTTGTATGTTTTTGTGATTCCTAATTGACCGGACATGATGTGGTCATGTGCTAAGCTTAGGACCTGGGAACAGAATGACTGCAAAACAATTTGCTGCACTCCCTCATGGGTGCAGCCAGAACTGGGAGTCTAGTAGCGCATCAGCACCCCATCCTCAATGAGGTAAGATGCAGATTTCCCACACTTAGGTTCCTTCACATAAGCCCAACAGGATGACAAGCTTTCATCATTTTTCTGAGCTTCTATAAGCTTGTCTTTAGCTACTGAGAGTGTCATAGCTTTCTTATCAGGCTGAAGCTCTACTGAAACAGTCGGGTGGCGCGCTTGTTGGATCTGAATCACTTAGTGCGTAGTTGGACTCATGGTGAACTCCTCTAATTTAAACTCCATACTAACACACCCACTACAAACACCCTTCCCCCACACAAGAAAAAACTGCCAACCAGAGAAACAGAGCCAACAAAGGACACTGGTAACTTACCCGCGACGATGATGACGGCAACAAACAAAGAACAAACGAGCCCACGCTCCAAGCCAACCCAAACGAGACGAAAAAAAGGAGGAGGAGAAGGTGTGTTAGGAGGCAGTGAGAGAGAAGGAAAGGCAGGAATGTGAAGCTGAGAGTAGGACTCTAAATGTAGGAACTATAACTGGTAAAGTGAGAGAGCTGCTGATGTGATGGAGAGAAGGACGGTGCATGCAGGAGAGCAGGTGGAAGGGAAGCAAGACCATTAGCACTGGAGCTCGGCGGTGGACTCTTTAACCAGCCTGTTTAAGAGAATTGTGGAAAGTGAGAGAGGCCTGTGTACTGGTGCTGATGTTCAGGTGATTTGTGGCAGAAGGTAATCAGCAAAAGTGAAAGATGGTGGTGAGACCTGCTGTGGTGGTTTGGAAAAGGTGGAGGCTGAGCTGAAGATGTTCAGATGTTCACTGAGAGTGAGAAGGATGGAGATGAGTCCATCAGAAGGACAGCTACGAGTCAGAGAGGCTGAAGTGGTCTGAGCATGTGCAGAGGAGGGAGGGTGGCTATGATGGAGCTGCCAGGCAGGAGGAGAAGAGGAGGACCTCAGATGAGGTTCATGGATGTGGTGAAGGAGGACATGCAGAAGGCTGGAGGTGTCGATGCCTTCTCTGTGCCTGCCACTTTGTAGCTTCAGCCTCGTGCATATCGCTACATTCCTATATTTTATTGGTTTCCTTTCCTGCTCAGTAGTCAACACATTGCTCTTCATGTTGCTCGCCTGCAATAATGACTTATTTCATGTTGTTGTCTTTAAATTGTTCCAATGTGAATGTTTCCTGTGTTTCAGAGAGAACTCAGCTGAGTGACACTGTTAGGAGCAGAGCTCTGAGACCCACAGTTACAGTCCTACTGGTACTGGTGGCTGCGATGTTTGCAGTTCCAGCTGTGGTTCTGTTGCTCTTATCTAAAGTTGTCAATCCTGGTACGTACAATATACTAATACATATGTTGGTTGTACCCACTACGTTCCTAAATGACGACCTCGGAAAAATGAGGAAATATGAGAACCGTCTGGACTCAATCTACACATGTTCGCTCTTTTTCTTCAAATCGCTTACAAACACACTATTTAACGTCATTAAAGTCCTGGTTAAGGTCAGAAATAAGGTTATGGTTAGGGCTAGCGATAAGGTTACCCATATGGAAAAGAAATGGTAAAAACATACATGATTTACTCATGAAAGCGGTCACTTTCGCATTACTTTCATATATTTTTTTAGTAAGTATCCAAAACATACAAGTTTCATTATATAATTTTTCAAGGGATCTTATATCTGTTTTCACTCTTATATGCTTTTTATACAAGTTTCATACAAGACAGATACAAACTTTATAAGATTTATATGTATCTTTTCCATATGGGTAGGTTTAGGGCTGGAATACAGGGCTGGAACGTCTATTACCGCGGGAGTGTCATTGCACTGGATTCCAGCCATAACCCACCGCGTACCATAAGAACGCCGAAGGTCTCCTTTCGCGTTCCTCAGGAACGCCGCGGGACGTGACAAAACGTCGGCACGCCTCGGGAGTGAGAACGGGCTGCACATAAATGTAGTTTTTCTGTGCAGAACAGAAATGATTGATGTTTGCTGATAGTGTGCAGCTCGTTTCCTCCACCGTCTCCACTCAGACACATCTGCATGTAGAGCTGAAACTTTTCAACAACAGTTAGTCTGGATCACAGTAAACTGTAGGATTACACTTCAGCATGTGAGTCATTCATACTGCATGTTAATGAACACGCTGCTGACTGAGGTCTGATGATGATTTCAGAGTTGGTCTGAAGCTCACTCAGGCTGTAAAGTTTTATGCCCAAACAATAACACGTCATTATTATCACTGTCTTCTTCCAGAACCGACGTGACAGTCTTGTTGTCTCCCTTCAAGGCCCCTTCTCCGCTCACGTCTGACCTTGTATCTCCTCCTTCTCCAAAACACCTCCCTGCCTAGTCATGATTATTTAATATTATCCTGATACTGATTCTATTCATCTAGTTCGGGACAGTCTGTTCAGAGTCCGTTTGGTCCAAAAAATATCATCCTGACAGTAGTCTGCTGTGATGTGTAAGCGGACACTTTCAGTGTCAAAAGTAGTCACTGCTCTTTAACATTTTTGTTAAAATGTCTTTTTAAAATATGAATACAGGTAAAAGAATCAAACATGAAGCACTGCCGGAATAAAAATGTTGTTTTGTCTTTTGTGTGTTAACAGATAGACCTCAGGTCAGGTCAGTACTTTATGTCTCTGCTCTGGATTTAGTTAAATGTTGATTTTTCTGATATTTGAAGTGTTTATGTGGTAATTATTATTCGAGATGGCACAATATCACTTTTTATGCCCGATACCGATATCATGAATTTAGATATCTGCCGATACTGATATGAAGCTAATATAGTCTATTTTATAATCAATAAAACTGTTTTTATGTCTTCCTGCATTTTGTACTAAGTTCATACTAAAATTTAATAATAAAAAACAAAACACTAAAACTATTCTATTATGCTTGTATGCAAAAAATACACTGCAGCCAAACTAGTTCACAGTTCAACAATACTGATCTTTATATTTAAACTTTTAACAGAACTTTTAACATTACTTGTACTCTAACTATTTCAGGTAATATTCAAAAAGTATTTTAAAATGCAATTTTTTGCAGATTTCAAAAACTCTTTGGTTCTGAAAAAAAGAAGCGCAATATCAGCACAAAATAATGTTTATATTTAACAGCTTTTAAAAAATGGACCCTTTTATGCTTAAAGCTGAACATAAACAGATATCCAGAGTGGAGAGCAGTGCAAATAAATGCAAACACGCCGTGATACATGGACGTCAGTGTAAGCTGTTTCTATCACATATAACTTGAGATATTTAACGCAGTGGGAACTAATTTTGTCTGGGATGCTGACCTTGGCACAACACCTGGTTTGGCAGCACATAGTGAGGCTCCAGATGTTTTCAGTGTGAACTCCAGACCGCCGACAGGTCTCGCACGCAACATCACGTCATACGTTATGCTCCGACGTGCTCCGGTCACTGCCTGGGTTACGCCATGTCGCAAGATTTGTGAGGTGCTTTTGTGATATTTAATGGATCAGATTACATGTTTTATTTCTTTCCAATATGCGATCCAGTAATTTAGGTCAGGATCTGACTGATACGTAATACCAGATCGGTCCATCCCGAGTAAAAGTATTTATACAGCAGCAGTGGTGAAAACCTGAAAGCTGATTTTAACCTGCGGTTCATAAATAAAAGATTAAACAGAAGTGACAGAAAGACAACAGCTTTAAATGTTTCCTCACATGTGGAGCTCTGTAAGCTGTAAATTTTTAATTTTGCACTCTAAGTTTATCAACAATTACTTATTTAAGCTTTCAATTTCAAAGAAATACTCAAATTTTATTTAATTAATGAAATTTGAACTTTACTCTATGAGGATGTAAAGTTAAAAGCAGTTTCAGCAGATGTGTCTGCAGGTTTATGAATTTATAGATCATATCCTGAAGTCGTTGCCATGTGAGAGTCAGTGTATACCTAATTTTTCGTCTGCAGCCCCCTCACAGAAGTTTAAAAAGTTGGAATTCTGTGAATATGTTCATTAAGCCTTCCAGTTATAATGAAATAACCTTTGCAGCGCTGAGGAGCTGAAGCTTCTGACACACACTGAAACATTTCTGTTAGCAGCAGTCTGTTCCTCACTGTGATCCCGACCTCTGCCGAGTCACAAAGGAAACGGATAACATGATGAAGTGAAGCGTGGGAACTCAAAGACAGTCTGGGGAACAAAAGCCCCAAAACACTAAAACAGGACTCGGTTCATTGGTCAGAGCAGAATCATGGTGGTAATCGATCATCTTAATCACACAGTTTGCAACACAAACATGTTAAATTTAATCTACAACTCTTAAAAACAATAAGATGTGTTCAGCTCAGACCTGCCTAACAGGATGTAACACGCTCACACAGGAAGCTGCTCGCTAGCTAACAAACAGACAGACATGCTACTAACAGCAGGCCTGGAGTCAGTGCCTGCTGTCAACGTGGGCGATGCGGTCAGATTAGGCGCTGCTGCAGAAACAGGAGAAACGTGCAATAAGCAAAAAAACTGATGGAGCACAAAGTGTAGCTGGTACGTGACAGGTGTGCCACAGCTGTGTCGTTTTGGCTCATCTTCAAGGAGCAGTCAGTCACATTGTGAGTGTTGGAAAGTATTTTTGATTCAGATGCTCAAGACATTCATCTGGATTCATTTCCTGCTCGTTCCAGCAGAGCTCCTGTTTTCAGTAGTTAGTTGGAAATATCAGAGGTACAGTTCTCATGTGTCGATCCACCCTGAGGACATCACTTTATATTTTCTCCTTCCAGCTCAAGTTCAGGGTTATGCACAGAACTCGAAGGACGGTGAAAAAATCCTCTTGACATGCATCGCCAGAGGCCAGGGAGCCATCGACGTGGAGATCAAGCGTAACGGGGAGACTGTAACTGAAGAGAAGGGTCTGATGAGATCAGACACCGAGACAAACAAAGACGGCACCTTGGAGATAAGAGCCCATGTGGAGATTTCAAAGCATGACAAGTCTAAGTACAGCTATGAAGTCATTTATGAGGCACCCAAAAAACCAACTGTAATTAAATTTGGTAAGAAATTTTACACTGTTTTTGTCATTTGTCAAAGTTTTCTGTCTTTTAGATTATAATAGTTTTCTGTGTTTTCAGACCTGTTGTTGCTTAGAGCCGTGGCAGTTAATGTATTCAGGGCCTGAGTTTCACTGTGAGATTTTGGTGTTTTGCATAATTTATCTGTTATATAATAATCATAGAATTTCATCTAATATTGTTCTACTCAGACTGTGCATTGCCCTGGAGTGAACCATCAAAGCTGAGACCAGCTCTGGAAACAGTGAACCCTCAGAGCTGGCACGAAATCAGTGAACTACTGGTCTGCTACACCGACCCCAGGTCTGTAACGCTCCTGCAACACTGAAGTATCAACAATTACTGGATCTGAGCTGTTTAAGATGGTAGCTAGGCACTAAGGCTAATAACGAAGTGACAACGTTAATGTTGAAGTAGTGAGCAAACGTCATCTGTCCTACCTGTGTGTAACGTTGGTGGACAGTGTCAGTGTGGGATAACAGTGTTTGTGTGCCCTGATCAAAACTGAGAAAAGTACCTGCAGCTACACACTACAGCCAGCTTTGCTAACTATCAGCAAAGTGATGAGGAAGCACAGCACGACCTAAAAGGCTCTTATTTGTCAGACACAGTTACTTTACTGAGCAGAGATATGCAGAGAATGAAACTATCTCAGCAGGAAGTGAAAATGAAACAAGGAATCTCATTTTGGAAGCATTAAAGCTTAATGTGGTCGAAACATTGAGATATTTACATTTACAGTTGTGTCCAAAATGAATCCAGATGAATGTCTTACTAACGTTACTTCATCTTTTTGATTTAAAACACTCCCCTGTATGTAGCTGGTGCCAGTGTGTTAAAGGTTAAACGTGTTTCACACGCAGATGTAATACAAATAAATAAACAGTCAGTTTCGGTGACAAATCAGAATCAGAATCAGAATCAGAAAGGGTTTTATTGCCAAATGTTGAGCAGGTTTACAACATTAGGAAATTGCTGCGGTGCTTCAGTGCAAACATACTGTTATAAATACTGTTATAAATTAAGCTTAAATAGACATGAAAATAAAAATGAGAATAAGAATTAAGAGTGCTACGTAGAAAGATATATACATGAGTGCAGGTGGTGATCAGTGCAAACATGGAATGATGCAGTGAACACAGCGTAGGGTCATGTGTTAGTGGTGGGAACAGTCATACGGTTATTGTTCATGTGTCCAACAGCAGAGGGGAAGAAACTGTTCTTATGGCGAGAGGTTCTGGTGCGGATGGACCGGAGCCTCCTGCCTGAGGGGAGCAGGTCAAACAGACTGTGTCCAGGGTGAGAAGGGTCAGCTGAGATCCGAGCTGCACGCCGCAATGTCCTGGAGGTGTACAGGTGTACAGTCTGCAGCCAATCACCTTCTCAGCAGAGCGCACAACACGCTGCAGTCTCTGTTTGTCCCTGATAGTGGCTCCAGCGTACCACACGGTGATGGAGGAGGTGAGGATGGACTCGATGATTGCAGTGTAGAACTGCATCATCGTCCGTGTTGGCAGGTTGAATTTCTTCAGCTGCCTCAGGAAGTACATCCTCTGCTGGGCTTTCTTGATGACGGAGGTGATGGTGGGCTCCCACTTCAGGTCCTGGGTGATGGTGGTACTCAGGAAGCGGAACGAGTCCACAGAGGTGATGGGGGTGTCAGTCAGGATGATGGGGGGGAGTGGAGCTGTGTGCTTCCTGAAGTCCACAATAATCTCCACTGTCTTCTGGGCATTCAGCACCAGGTTGTTGTGGCTGCACCAGGACACCAGACGTTCAACCTCCCTCCTGTAGGCAGACTCGTCCCCGTCCGAGATGAGTCCAATAACGGTGGTGTCATCTGCAAACTTGATTAGCTTGACAGACTGGTGGGTGGAGGTGCAGCAGTTGGTGTACAGGGAGAAGAGCAGAGGAGAAAGAACACAGCCCTGAGGGGAGCCGGTGCTGATGGTCCGTGTTACACGCTGGACCAGTAATGCAGCGCACACCAAAGGACAAACACAGAGCACCTGACATTTTATACAGCGTCAGTCTAAACAGTTATTTTTTGTAAAGCTTCATTATTTAGACACAGACTTTATTAAAGCCACACTGGGGAAATTCACGTTACTGCAGCACAGGTGTCAGCAAGAACAGGGAATAAGAGATATGTTAGAAAATTAAGAAAAAATAGTGCACAACATATATTTTACCAATATTTTTGTTTTATTGGAGACATTTTCAGTTTTGCTGAACATAAGAAATATGAAACAAAACTGTTGCTTGTTCCTGCAGTTGTTTCTGACACCTGAGTCGCTGACAGCTGTATCCCGGACCGAGACGCTCAGTCCTGTGAAGCCCTGAAGTCTCCATCAGATGTACACACAGCACCAGATTTACCAAAACATATTTACCAGTGTGCAGAGCATTAAGACTAAGGGTTTTTTTAGTAGCACATTTTCTTTTTAATGCATTGTACAGATTAGGAAACTGATGAGTCAGCATTAAAATGAGGTTCTTTGAAATGAGTTTTTAAAAAGTGCCTCTTTAAGCTGAACCTCAGTCACAGTGAACGTCACATGAGGTCAGAGGTGAATTCAGGTTTTTATGTATGTTCATAAGTCTTGTTTCATTATTATTGTGTTTCCTGGTGTAATTTCAAGTGAGCCCTGCAGACTGGCCACATGTGCAGTGTGTGTCCAGAAAAGGATGGATGGAGAATTTCATGCAGTCCTTGTTGGAGCGATTTGTTCTTTATTTTTAATTAAGTTTGTTGTTGGTTTACTTATATTTTTTGTTATTTACAAGTTTTATTTGTAGGTTAATACTTGTTTAATTTTTTTGCTTTGATTTGTTGCTTATCTTAAGTCAGTCAGGAAGAACTGTGGGGCCATTTTTTCTAAAAAATAAAGGGACTGGTATAGGACCAGCATGCACTGGGGAGGGCCAATGTTTTTTTTTGTTGTTTTTTTTTTTTTTTTTACCAAAACAGGAGAAGCAGCAGTAAGCAACAGAAATGGATCTTTGTTATTGCTCGCCAAACTGGATAAATAAACCATAAAATGCAACTTTCAGGTTTTGGACATTTGACTTCTTTTGCCTGCATACAAAATACCACCACAGTGCAGCAGTGGCTTGTAGATTTTAAATTGTTGGATGTTTGGTTGGACAAACAAAGGAATTACCACTACAGTCCCATTGGAGGGAAGTTTTCAGGAAAGCAAAGAGAAAATAGATTTTAGTGTCTGAACTGAGTGTTTAAGTAGGAAAAGTGACAGTAGAAAGCATAAAAAATGACATGAGTCCATCTTTTGAATTAAAGGATCATTTATATGGCTGAAAGTGGCATCACTTTAGCTGCACAGTTCTGTACATGTGGCATTAAATACAGTCAGTCAGGTCAGGTGATGTTTAATCAATTAAAGATGTTTAATCAATATTTGATCCATTTAAAATTAAATAGCTTTGAAAAAACTAAGCAAAATTATTTTATTGTTGTATGTCTTAAATGTCACAGTTTGAAGCATTAACCTTTTATTTGAATTGAAAACATCAGGTTCCAAGTAGATTTCTTAATTGAACCATTATTACTGGTTGTTTGAGAACAGAGGGGGAGAGAAACTGGATTTTTATTCACTAAAAGAATTAATTATCTTCTCTGATAAAGCAAAGAGCCGCAGATCGATCCTTCTGAAAGTCAGCACACAGATAAACAGCTGCTTTGAAAACATCTCTACTATTATTATTATTATCAGTTTACGCACCACGCGCATTACGGCATGACGTCAGCAGGCGGCGGCAGAACCCTCGCGTTTGAACCACAGCGGTGTAGCTGTGCGGTCTGTCGGCTTATCGAGCTCGTGTTTGGGTGTGTTGCAGCTTCAGCTGAGCCTCCACAGTCGGAGACGCTCTTCGGGAACAAACACACTCGGAGGTCTGAGTTTCTTCGGAGTTTCTTTATTTTTGTCGTTAAGGCTAACGTCGTTAGCTTATGCCTGCGTCGTTACCATGGTGACGCTCCGAGGCAGAGGGGACGCGGACCGGAGAAACGGGCCGAGCACGAGCACCGGGACCCCGGCACGATCTGAGATAAAGACCCGGAGGAGGAAGAACGCTCCCCGGACTCAAGAGTCCGGACGGTCCGATGTGAGTGTGTCCGTGTTCGGTGTGTAAGGTTCAACTCACGGCGACGTTTAAATGACCGTCAGTTTAACCGGAGGGAGGAAAACGTTAAACTGACCGGGAGAGGACCGGGGGCAGCTTTTCAAACTTATTTTGGTAAAAATCAGTAAACAGGTGGAGTTTCCTCCTGGTCTCACTCGCTGCTTTTTAACGAGCTTTAGTAAAAGTCCGGTAATAAATAAAAACCCTGTGTTTAAAGATGGCCGCCGAGTGAGAGCGAAGCTTAGTCTCTGAGAACGAAATGTAAAGAAATACGTTTAAAAAACAAATTAAATGTATAAATTACATTTACAAAAAAAAGTAAACACATTTTTATCATTATTGTTATGAAAATAACAAAAAAAACAACCTTTGAGATATTATCATTAGTGTTGGGGTTTAAATCGGAAACTAAACGTTTTTTACGCTGCAGATATTTTACTAGTTTATTCTGAGATCAGCCGCACAGAGAAGCGGCTTACAGCTGCCTCCTCACACAGTCACGTGAGCGCTCTCCTTCTGCCTGCATGATGTCAGGGTCATCTGTCATTCACAAAGTACCGGACATTCAGCTGGCTCTGAGCGGGTCTCTCTCTTATTTTGTTTTATTTTTCTTAACTTTACATCAGCCTCGTGTAAACTACTGTAAGGTCACATGACATGTGTAAAATACCCCTCTGGTCTTTAGCTGCAGTCGTGTGAAGCTCACTGAGTGTAAAACTATCTTTGATGCGGATATGACGTGTAGTGCTGCATGCGCTTCAAAACGAGTTTGAGTACCCCACCTCTCAAATCTTTCTCAGGTATTTAAATCAGAGGATGAGGAGCAGAACTTCACCGATTCCGAAACACCCGAGGATGAAGATGAGAAAGCAGCAGGCACCATCATCAGGTCAGACAAAAGTCACCAGTTAAAGCTGTTTTACTGAGCATGCTCAGAGCTAAAATGATTAGCTGGGCGATTACATTTCATCATGGCACCTGTGTCAGCGTGCAGGAGGAACTGTGCTCAGAAACAATCCAACTGCAGGCCACAGGAAACAGATGTGAACGGTGCTTTTAAACCGGTGTTGTGCCAAAAAGTGATTAAATGCCAAAAACTGTTTCTGTGTAGTTTTTATGTGTAATATCTTTACGTATGTTGGTAAATAGACTTCAGCGAACAGCGTTTACAAAGGGGTTATATAGAGAATTAAAAAATATCAGTTTTTCAAGTATCTTCACAACTCTGTGTTATTGTGCTGACATTATAACCAACCAGTCCTTTATCGCCACTTACAATATTTTTACAGAACTATTGTAATATTTGCTCCCAGTTCTGCTGTCCTGTTGGCCAACTTACTCTTACAAAAGACATTTTTGATGTTAATGAGATTTTTTTTAACTGCATAAATAAAGGTTATATAAAAGTCGCTGCCAAAAACTGATCGCGGCTTCTACCTTGTTACATGAATGTTGTTTGTGGCTCAAGATGACTTTATGTCATCCATGAGGGAAGCATTTGACATGTTTCACATATTATAGCCCAACAAGTTACTTATAGCAGTTTAAATACGAGCAATCACTTTTTGGCACAACACCGGCTCTAACTGTGGTTCAGGAGTCAGTGTGTGACGTGAATCTTTCATTTTACTGTCACTGATGTTGGTTTTGTGTTGGCAGGAAATCTCAGCGGCTCCAGAAGCGTTCAGGTGAGAAAAACAACGCTAACAGGAAGACGTGAAAAGTCTCAGAGTTCACACTGTGCACTTTATTAAACTTTACACACAAAGACAGGAAAACATCTCACACAGGAACAGCGCAAGACCACAAAGTGGTCCATTATTTTTCCAGCTGCAGAACAAAGCATTTCTCTGATATTTATTTATGTAAGAGCATCATTCAAAGTCCTGATATTTTATATGTTTATGAGGGGAAACGGTTTTAATATGTATTTAAAATATGCTGAGCTTCAGTGGTGGTTTTACCCATCAGTGCTGTGTACCTGCACGTCTCTAATATTATGACTTCATATTGAAGATGCATTGGACACAACATTAGAAACACCTCTTAATGTAAAACAGTCCAGCATCAGCTGGAAACACGAGCTCAGGAATTAAAGGTTGTAGTATCTCGTGTGTGTGTGCGTGTGTGCGTGTGTGTGTGTGTGTGTGCGTGTGTGTGTGTGTGTGCGTGTGTGTGTGCGTGCGTGTGTGTGTGTGTGTGTGTGTGCGTGCGTGCGTGCGTGTGTGTGTGTGTGTGTGCGTGCGTGTGTGTGTGTGTGCGTGTGTGTGTGTGTGTGTGCGTGCGTGTGTGTGTGCGCGTGTGCGTGTGTGCGTGCGTGCGTGCGTGCGTGTGTGTGCGTGTGTGTGCGTGTGTGTGTGTGTGCGTGCGTGTGTGCGTGTGTGCGTGTGTGCGTGTGTGTGTGTGTGCGTGCGCGTGTCAGGTGGCCGGCTGAGGAGAAGCACGAGGCTGACCAAAGTGACGAGCAGGTACGAGGCCTCCAACATGTTCGACGGCATCAGCACCAAGTAAGAAAATCCTCCTGACATGTGAGGTGATGGACGTGCAGTAAAAGCCGTGACGTAGAAACTGAGATGAGTTCAGGTTATGATGCCATCAATGACACTTTGATTGTTAACACTGAGACAGCCAAAGAAAGAAGCACACAGAACAACAGCTCTGTGTTTGATCGTCCCTGCTGGGATTCACAGATGTCTTTGATACATTAAAAGTCTGAAGTTTAACCTGAGCAGCTCAGAGTGGCCGTCCGCCGTGTTTGCACTGATCTTTATGCCACAAACCTGTACGATTGTGATAATACGGTAAATTGAATCGTGGTGACGTCCACGCTGTTCTCTCTGCAGCGCCGCCAGGTCGGTCCTGAACAGGATGGACAGCATGAAGAAGAAGAGGCGGCTCAGTAACAACAAGGAAGGAGTGAGTAGAGCCGTTAGAGTGGATCAGTGACTATAAGTATTTATAAGTATTTATCCTGCCTGTTTGCACAAAGAAACGTCTCTCTGTTCAGTTCTCAGTTATTACAGGCAAAATCATTCCTCTGGACACGCTCGGATAGAAGGACTGGACTGAAAATGAGTGACAAAGAAAACCTTTTTCAGACTTTTAAAGAAACGAGGGTCAGCACAGTACTGTAATTAAAGAGCTCACAGATGCTGATCTGTATAAGCGAGGACTCAAACCAGACGCTGTGTCAAGTATTTTCTGCCACAAGTCAGAGGTCATCAAAGGTCACGACCCCGTTGACCAGGAGTGACATCGGCCCAAACAGTGTGCTCAGATACAGACAGCTGTGCGCTGGTCACCAGCTGTTCTGGGGTCAGTGTGATCGTCTCCATCATCACAAACAGTCCGAGTCTTTTTCGTTCTTTAAGGATCAAATAGAAAACACTGAACAGAGGACATGTTTCCCTCACCCTAACCTTTTGGCATCATTACCCAGACTGCACTGCAACACAAACATCTAAGGCAGCTGCAGTGTTTATAAAGGCACACGCGTGTGTGCGCTTTGTGGCGTCACTGTTGCCGTGGAGCTGTGTCGTGTTTTGTTGTTAGGAGCTGTGTTTATGTTTTTACGCTGATAATCAACGCTGAGAGTTTGTTTACATCCCGAGTCAGCTGTAAACCCTCAGCTGAGGCCGCCGTCTCGGTGGGCGCTGCCTCTCTTATCAGGTCTTTATGAGGGCGGTGGACCCGGCTGCACCCAGCCCCCCTCCCACTGCTCGCGGCTTGTGGGGAGGGGGCAGCGTCTATATCAGCTGGCACCATATTGGAAAGCAGCCGACAAGCACCAGCCCTTATTTTGTGCCCACATGTTCATATTTCCTCCTCACATGGAGTTTCTGCTGCTCTGAATGAGTAAAACAACGAGAGTCGTTGAGACGTTTGTAATCAGAGTGTGTGAAGTGTGGCGTGTGCTTTACATCCTGTCAGAGAACAACAGCAGGCTCGCAGATCTTCTGTCCCAGCCGTGGATGTTCACATCAGTCAGGTTTCTAATAATGAGTCTGTATGTGCAGTAATCCCAGTGAACCAAAAGCTTGCCTGAAACTCTCACTTTGGTCAAGTTTTCTTCTACTCATGGATCTGTGTAATGTCTGAGTTGTCAGAGCTGTGACATCACACAGGCCCACAGCTCTGTGTCCACAGTGGGAGTTTGTGTTTATATTAGCGGTTCTGAAATGTTCCTCAGTAACGAGTTAACTGATCTGTGAAATGTCCAAAAACAGTCCCATCCCTCGTTGTCACGTTGGTCACTTTAATCAGATGCATTACTTGGATAAACACAGGGATGATTAACTGATCGTTACACACCTAATAACTGATACATTTGCAGAAGATCTACTCTAAAGCCCAGAGGAGTAAAACACCAGTCCCACTACGAGGAGAGCTCAGCGACAGCGAGGACAGCCGAGGTCAGTGCAGATGGTTAGGCGCAGAGGAATGATGACGAGAGGGAGACGTGGTGGTAAAAACGTCTTCTCTGGTGTCTCCAGGGGCGGGCTTTGACGAGGACAGCAGGAAGGCCGTAACAGCAGATGAAGACAGCAACTGCAGCGTCGGCCACAACGTTGATGCCAAACTGAGCCGAGCCTCGTCGCTGTACCAAGGCCCGACCAGCGGTCAGTACGCCGCTCCAAACACGCCGTCTGTACATGCTGAGTAATACAATAAAAACCCTAAAAGACTACAAATCGGTGAACAACGGGTTCTTCAGGAGAAAAATAAAACCACACACTTGAAACGTACTGAAGCTCCAGCTCTGATGATTTTGTTTTCTCTGGTATCAAATAGACGTCCTGAGAGGAACCTTCCCGGTCAGCGCCTCCGGAGCGAACACGACCCGCAGAGCAGCCTTCAGGTCAGAGCGTAGAAACGCCTTTCCTCTCTCCTTCAAATAAAGCAGGACACAGCTGAACGCTGAAGTATGATGTAGTCTGAAGCAGGTTGGCTACACAGGCTAAACCCTCGAAAACTCAAGTCACACTTTTTCTGCATTCTGGTTTTTATTAATTTTCCCTCACAAATGTTCCTGTATCTGTTTGATCCTGAGGGGCCACCATAGACTGACGTATAAACTGTGACATCACTGGCTTTTAAAACCTTTACAAACTTGCTTTTAAAGTCCTACGATTTCACCAAACTGGAGCTCAGCCCTGTTAGTGCTATAACCTCAGCAGCCATGCTGTTGGTCAGCTGATGTCATTAAAAATGCTCCAGCAGCACAAACACAGTGCCGAGGTGGGTGATGTAAAATCACCGCCTTCACTACAGGAATAACAGATCTTATCATCATCACCAAAACTTCACCTGTTGGATGCTTCACCTTCATCCGTCACACTCAGGTCTCTGTTTCTTCCTGCAGACCCACTAAGAGCGCCTGGTCCAAACAATCTGATGAAGACTCTGATGATGAAGAGGAGGAGGCCCCTGACAGGTCAGAGACAGCCAATCTGATTGGATCATCAAACCACTTCCTGATACATCGTCCATCATCAATGCTTTTAACTGTGAAGCACGAGGCGTATGGAGTAGATTAGATGTGGATTGCTGCCTGTCTTACTGAGACTTGTCTCTCCCTCTCAGCTGTCTCCCACTCAGCCTGCGTACCGGCAACCTTTTGGAAACCCGCAACGACAAGATGGCTGCAGGAGCGGGCCTGGCGGACATCGATCCCATGGCCATCGACCAATCTGTGAGATTAAACCTTAGATATGTTCTCCTGTGACCTCGTGTTTTACACATGATTCACAGAAAAATCTTCTCATTGTGTTGTTTTGTTCTCCACCTGATCCTGTTATATCCTTCCTTTCCTTCCTTCCTTCCTCAGGTGGGTTTTGACAGTATTGGGGGTCTGTCAGGTCACATCTCAGCTCTGAAGGAGATGGTCGTCTTCCCCCTTCTCTACCCTGAGGTCTTTGACAACTTCAAGATTCAGCCTCCCAGGTGACACACACACACGTCAGGTATTCATGTCTTGTGGGGACGTCTAATAGACGTCATGCGTTCCCTAGCCTCTTACCCTAACTTTAACCTAACTGTAACCCTGAGACTAAAATCCCTTCAAACTCTTTGGTACCAGAATGTTGGTCCCCACAAGTATAGTAAACTTTCTATATTTGGTCCCCACAAAGATATGAATACACGCTTGTGTACCCCAGATTCTAAATATATAAAGAAACCTTCAGAGGTGAGTGATGCTTGATGCAGGGACATGAGTTTACCTTCTCACAAAGGTAAATGTGTGCTGTAGTAGTTACTGAGTCCTGCTGAGACTGCAGCTCAGAGGAAGCATGAGACTGAATGATGTGAGTGGGCCGAGGTCAAAGGTTGGACTTCATGTTTTTAAGACGGATTATACAGTGAACACGCTCCACCTGCGTCTCTCTGCAGAGGGTGTCTGTTTTACGGCCCTCCCGGGACGGGGAAGACGCTGGTTGCACGGGCGTTGGCCAACGAGTGTAGCCACGGCAACAGGAAGGTGTCCTTCTTCATGAGGAAGGGAGCCGACGTCCTCAGCAAGTGGGTGGGCGAGTCAGAGCGGCAGCTGCGGCTGCTGTTTGAGCAGGTAAACGTTCACCTGAGTCATACTGAAGCAGGAAATATGATTTGAGTGAGTTTAATGAGTCTGAGCAGAGAGAAGCTGCTTCTGAGCAGACGCTGTGACCTGTATCTGCATACATCCGTTTGTGTCAGCAGCACTTTAAACTCTGAGAGTGTCTGTGTTAGAAACTTTGAAATCAAACTCGTTAAACAAACCCTGTGAATTTAAATTCATTTAATTCATCGTGAACAGGTTTAAAGTGTGTGTGGGTGTGTGTGGGTGTGTGTGGGTGTGGGGTACTCAGGCGTATCGGATGCGTCCGTCCATCATCTTCTTCGATGAGATCGACGGTCTGGCTCCGGTCCGATCCAGCAGGCAGGACCAGATCCACAGGTCAGTTTCAGCTTCTCCACACGTGTCACCTCAGCGGTGTCAGAGTTTGAGGTTCAGTGTAACGGGTCAGAGGCGCCGCCGCCGCTGTAGATTAGTAATAATCTGTTTGCAAACGTTTGTAAAGTTATTCCTGACACAAAGGAAACGTGTGCCAGACTAAATAAATGGAAATCCTCGCAGCTCCATCGTGTCGACGCTCCTCGCTCTGATGGACGGGCTCGACAGTCGAGGGGAGGTCGTCGTGATCGGAGCCACAAACCGGCTCGACTCCATCGACCCTGCGCTGCGGCGGCCCGGGCGCTTCGACCGCGAGTTCCTGTTCGGCCTTCCCGACAGAGAGGTGACTCTTTACTTTATTAGATTTTATATATTTTCAGCTGCATCCATCATCTCTGCAGTGTCAGTGTGGGCTGGTGTTAAAAAATCTACCAGCACGGTTGTGATGAAGGGAAGTGATTGTTTCAGGATCAGGATGTAAACGTGTTTGTTTCCGCTGTAAAGTTTTACCGTGGGAGTCTGAGGCTGCCTCTGCTGGACATCAGAGGAACTGCAGCAGGGACCTTAATTTAGGTGTGTGTGTGTTTCAGGCTCGTAAAGACATTCTGAAGATCCACACTCGGCAGTGGAAACCTCCTCCGTCTGAAGACTTTCTCGATGAACTGTCAGAAAAATGTGTCGGTGAGAAAAATGGCAGCAGCTTTTTTTTTGTCTCAGGAAAATGTAGTTATTTTTTTATTGGTAACCTGACTTCCTGAGCCTCTGTCGCTCTCAGGTTACTGCGGCGCTGATATCAGGGCGGTGTGCACCGAGGCGGCATTGTGCGCTCTGCGCCGACGCTACCCGCAGATCTACGGCACGTCCCAGAAGCTCCTGCTGGACGTCTCCTCCATCGCCGTCAGCAGCTGCGACTTTGCAGCAGCCCTGAAGAAGATGTCGCCCACCTCGCACCGCTCTGCCGCCTCCCCGGCCAAACCGCTGTCCCCTGTGGTCCACCTGCTTCTAGGCGGCGCCCTGCAAGAAATCCTCAATGCCCTGCAGAGGATGTTTCCACACGCTGAGGAGGGCATGAAGAGGAAGAGGGAACCAGGTGAGCCAGAGGCCAAAGTTCTGCTGTGTCTACACATCACTTCCTGTTTACAAACTTCCCGTTTCCTGTGTCAGACCTGACCTCGGGTATCGTCGATGACACTCTGATGTTTGACGAAGACGAAGGCCCCAGCATCTCCAAACCCTCCAAGAACAAAACCTTCCTGCACTTCTTCAGGTGAGCCTTTATCCACACCTGAGGGGCGTGACTATGAAGTGAATCACCATGGTAACAGAAGCCGAGTCTAAAGCTGGGTCAAAGTGCCACATTTTCACTGATTCCTGTGATCCGAGGTTAGATTCTGTGTGTTAAAGTGCAGTAAAGGTGCCGCAGCAAACACTGCGTTGCAGTATCGCAGGTATGATTTATACATGTACGTGATTTATGTGTTCAACTGGTCATGTAGAAAGCAGGGATGGCCTCTATAAACACTGCGTGCTCTCATCGATTATCTCCCCCACGCTGCATTCTCTGATCCTCTCCCCCGACCTGTAGGAGTGCCGTCAAACAGCCGACGTCTCACCGCCCCAGGATCTTGCTGGCAGGTCGTCCTGGCGCTGGTCAAACCTCCCACCTGGCCCCCGCCATCCTGCACGCTTTGGAGCGTTTCACCGTCCACAGCCTGGACTCAGCGGTGCTGTTTGGTGTCAGCAGCACCTCGCCAGAGGAAGCCTGTGCACAGGTGACTCCTCCAGACATGTGCATCTACAGGTCGACACGCATGTGCACACAAACATAAACACACTTCATAAAAACTTCATTTAATCATTTTAGAAGTGTTAACAGGCGGCTCTGTGGTTCTTTCTGACTCTGTAATGTTTTTAATTATTTAAAGCAGCCTGTCTGTGCCGGACAGTCTCAGGATGTGAACTTTGACCTTTCCCCTGATCAGGTGTTCTGTGAGGCCAAGCGGACGTCTCCCAGCATCCTCTACATACCGCACATCCAGCAGTGGTGGGACACTGCGGGGCCGGCACTGAGGGCATCCTTCCTCAGCCTGCTGGGCAGCATCCCGTCCTTCTCCCCCATCCTCCTCCTCGCCACCTGCAGCGTGTCCTTCCAGCAGCTGGACCCAGAGGTGAGGACTTTGTCCCTCAGCTGTGTCCCTGTGCGTGGAGGTTTTACAGGTTTTTATTTTCGATGCTGTGCTGCTCCCAGATCCAGAGCCTGTTTCGGGAGGACTACGGGGAGGTCTACGTCCTCAGAGTTCCCACCCAGCAGGAGAGGACCAGCTTCTTCCAGGATCTCATTCTGAACCAGGCGGCCGAGGCCCCTCCCTCTAAGAGAAAAACATGTGTGTGACTCCGCCTTCATGCTGCGGTTGTTAAGCCCAGAGTGTGATAGATCGCTCACTCTTTCCTCCTCCTCCTCTCTCAGTATCTCAGGCAATGGAGGTCCTCCCCCTAGCTCCACCGCCGCCTCCTCGCAAAATGTCGGCGCAAGAGCACCTCCGCCTGGAGGAGCAGGAGGAGGACGTGCTGCGAGAGCTCCGTCTCTTCCTGCGAAACATCACCGAGCGCCTGTCTCTGGACCGCCGCTTCAAAGCCTTCACCAAACCGGTCGACATCGAGGAGGTGAGAGTTTGAGAGAAAGACACGCCGACATCTGCCGCTCAGTTTTAAGGTCGTGAATAATTAAACAAACGGAATCGGATCAGTTCACGCCTTCCTCCCAGCTCCACGCCGTACATGTTATTAAAAAAGTGTGCAGCAGATTCAGTGCAGGTTGATGAGGTCAGATGGCAAGACCAGACTCACGGGTCAGCAGTCGTCTTAGCTGAGCCCGGTTCTGTCGGAGGTTTCTTCCTGTTAAAAGGGAGTTTTTCCTTCCCGCTGTCGCCACAGTGCTTGCTCATGAGGTCGTCTGACTGTGGGCTGTTCTGTTTTCTTTATATTATTGCAGGGTTTGTATCTTACCAGATAAAGCACCTTGAGGCAACTGTGATTTAGTGATGTATAGATAAAAGTGAATAGAATGTTGGAACAAATCCACACATTCAGCATTCACTAAATCAGATTTTAGTTTCCCATCAGCACGCGGAGCAAACGTCAGAAATGTTGACTACAATCACGTCAGACCGCAGCCACACGCCGACACCGTGCATGACATCATGATTGGCCTGTTTCCTGTTCTGACTGTTGATTGGCTCATTGGTGTCAGGGGAAGGCCAACCAGGGGTTTATAAAACGGAAACAACGCTGCCGCTCTCGCCTGTTCGATCTGTGAATCAGCCCAGAGTATTTCTCTGCTGCCCCCGAGTGGCCAAACCAAACACCAACAGCAGAAACCCTCCTTCCTCTCCTCCAGGTCCCCGACTATCTGATGGTGATTAAGAAGCCCATGGACCTCTCCACCCTGCTCACCAACATCGACCAGCACAAGTACGTCACCGTCGGCGAGTTCATGGCGGACGCTGACTTCATCTGGAAGAACGCTCTGGAGTACAACCCGGACAGCGACCCCATGGGTGAGACGACATCACCCGTGACCGTTCTCTTGGTTTGTCCTCTGCCCCACAGTCTCCTTCCTTTTCTTAAGTTTCTTCTTCTTCTGCTGTCTGTATGAGACAGACGGAGCAGGCGTCTCCAGGTGGAAACATTTCCACAATGGGCGGGGCTATAAGTTCAGCTGTTGGGTGGGGAAAAAAAAAAATCCTTTTCTGTTTGTCTGCGTCTGTTTGAGGAGAGACGAACTAAACAGAAGCAGATTTCTCAGCTGGACTCACCTGTGGAGAGGTGATAAAAAACCTGTTTTTGTGTGTGTGTGTGTGTGTGCGTGTGCGTGTGTGTGTGTGTGTCAGATCGCAACATCCGTCACCGAGCGTGCGCCCTGAAGGACACGGTCCGCGCCATCATCAGAGACGAGCTGGACGAAGACTTCGAGAGAGTCTGCGAGGAGATCAGAGAGTCGCGCATCCACAGAGGTGAAACTCAGCCAGATGTTCACGCCTCATCCAGCTGCTGCTAACAGTGTACTGTCAAACTTTATATTAAGACTTTTATTTTGGTGACAGCTCTGATGGTGGCCAACCCGCAGGAGGCCGATGGCGTCTGCAGCTCGGCGTTCTCCAGAAACACTCTCCAACGTAAGTTCACCCCTGAACTGAAACAGCACGGGGGCGGCTCAGAGTCTCTGCGCACTGTTAGTCACAGACGTCAGCAGCTGCTTAACAAAACTGTTAGAAATATGAGTGACGTGAGAGCAAACCAGCAGACATCACATCAGGTCTGATCACCGTCAGCGTGTGCACCAGTGAGCCGTCAACCACCCGTCAGGTTCTCCTCAGCCACTGTTAGTAGTGCTGATAAGCCCCGCCCCTACTTTTAATTGGTCCGTGAGAGAGAAGTGACAGTTGATGAGTGCACCAGTTTCACTTCCTGTTTCAGAGTCTGGACTCGCGTACCAAACATTAGGACATCAGGCTGCTCCAAAAATATTCTTCAGAAGTTCTCAAAACTCAGCTGCTTTCACAAAATGCCAAAAAGATGACATTTAAATCACAAAAACAGTCGATTTTATAAGATTGTAACCATCAAACTTTATAAAAACCTTAAGTAATGAATCAGTTTTAAAGTCGTCTGTCAGCCAGCGAGCTGATTCTCCTCGTCTGTGGATCTACAGAAATGTGTTTTTTCTTTGGGATCGCCTCCTCAGAGCAGCTTTTAGATCAAATGAGAGTAAAACAGAAGTCGTCATGTTAACGATGGATTCACAGACTCGCAGCAGGACTGAGGCTCCGGGTTCGTCTCACGCTGTGAAACGTCTGATGAACAGAGAGCTTGGCGCTTCTTTCGGCTGCTGCAGCAAAAAGCTGCTTTTAAAAACGTCTCAGTGAAAGCGAAAGCAGCGAGAGCAGGAAGCCACAGTGTTTGCTCAAACGTGAGAGCCGCAGGGCAGGCGAGGACAGGAAGAGGCAGAGAGGACGAGAAGTGACCTTTCTCTCTAATGACCTTTACTCTTCCTCCTCCCCGCTCCACCCCCACCCCCACTTCTGTTTTCCAGCTCGTAAGAAGAAACGTTACAGACGGCCCCGAAAGTCCAAGTGGAGCACCGGCGTCATTAAGAAACCTAAGAAGAAGAAGAAGAAGGAGGAGGAGCCACCAGTCCCATCCTCCTCCTCTTCCTCCTTCACCTCCCTCTCCTCCATGTCCAGTAAGTTCAGCTCTGAGTCGAGTGCGGAGGAGGTCAGAGCTGCTGGACGGCGAGCGGTGAACGGGTCTGCTGGTGCTGGCTCGTCCAGCCCATCAGAGAGCAGTGACGGCGGCCTGAGTGGGTTCCATCGCACCCCAAACCGCATCACAAGATCCCACAACGGAGTCCTCACGAACGGGTATCACCGCCACACCGAGCCGGTTCATCGCCAGCTGGCTGATGGCGTACCTGTAGGCGTGCGTCAAACCCGCTCATCAAAGACCCTCCCAGGCCCGGAGACCGTGCTGAACGGCCAGACCGCGGACAGCTTAGGTCTGTGCGCGTGAGCACGAGCAGTGCGAGCGCCTCGCTGTACTAACCGACTCACTGGACCGCTTCAGAGCGCAGCCGCTGCCGATCGAGCTTCTACAGGCCGCCGCTTCACGCTACGAGGCTCCGCAGCGCTCCGGGCATCGAGCAGGAGGAGCGTGTGAGGTGTCAGAGCCGGCTGCTTTAGTCTGAATGAAACGCACTGCAGGAGCGCTAACGCGGCTCTGTGGTTCAGCACACACTGTAAATACCACACACACACACACACACACACACACACACACACACACACACACACACACAGCGGAGCTTTGCATCTGTAAATCTGATGGCTGCATCACGCCAATCAGACCTGACCTGTTAGCTTCCGCCTCCAGGTGTGAGAACACTGCAGTTCCTCTGACGCAGCGCTGAGTGGTGTTTTTTAAATTATCTGACCAATAACTCGGCTGCTGTGTGTGTGTGTGTGTGTGTGTTGCAGCTTTCTAACAAATCAGAATATTAATCCCAAAGGAAATGATGTCTACCGTTAGCTGAAAACTCCACAGTCATTTCTTTTTGCCATAACCTGGTTGATTCCAGCTGTGAAGGCATAGAGTTGGCTGTTTGTGGGAGGCACTGCAGGGTAATGCCCTCTTCCTCTGCTTGTCTTCCTCCTCAGAGAAGAGCGAACAGTCTGAGTCGAGGGCCAACAAGGCGGCTTTGGAGCAGGTGTTGAGTCGGGACAGGCCGGAGCAGCAGGAAGAAACTCCACCGCTGATCGTCGATCGCAGCAAACTGAAGGTGAGTCCCAGCTCGCCTCTTTAAGGGGCTCAGACTGAATAAAACGTGACGCTGTGTTCATTAGAGCCAGCGTTCATCAGTGAGCAGATCCTGGATCAGCGTGAAGAGAATAACCTTCACACTGTACTCAGTGTGACCGTAAACCCATCAACGCAGAGTTAACAAGGTCACAGACACAGCTGGAGCCCCCTGCTGGCTGTTAACGTAACTGCAGATTTACATGTCCAGCTTCGTTTCACTCTTCATACCTGGATGGTCCGTCTGAGTTTACATACAGAGTGAAGTATACTTGACAAACATGAGGAACAAGAAGCTGCGGCTGTCCTGCTTTACCGGTCAGACGCCTTGAGTTTGTCCTTTTACGATGAGGAGGAAGCTCTTCATCGTCTCCGTCTGCTCTCAGCGAGTCGTCAGGAAGCTGAACATGAAGGAATCTGCTCACGTCTGACTGTAGGAAGCTGTCTGCTCACATCTTCAGTCTGCAGCACCAACGGTTGAAGAGCTGCTTTCAGACCGGAAACAAACAGGAAGTCGCACAGCATCCCCTCCCCCACCCCAGCAGCCAGTAATGAATAAAGCAGGGGCCGTGGGCCCCACGGGCCTCTGCAGGCACCACCTCAAACTGGTTTCTGTTTTCCAGGAGCTCCTGAGGAGAGCCGTGGCGAAGACGGATGGCGCAGAGGTGGAGCCACTGGAGAAGCTTTACGCCCGGCTCGCTCAGTGCATCTACCGACACAGAGACAACTGCAACAAGGCAGAGCTGCTGCAGGTACGACGCCCACAGAGACCCAGAGGGCGCTCATGTGACCTCAGTATAAATAACTGATTACAGTAGCTACTTTATCAGGTACCAGCCTCCAGCCTGCAGCGCACAGACACCAACAGCACATTTTCAGTTTTCTCACTTTTGCTTTCCAGGAAATGAAGACAGAAATCGATCGATTCTCCTGACCTCCAGCAGCTCGACTTCAATAAACCTCAGTGTTCAAACAAACGCGTCGTTCATTCGTCAGGAATCGTTCAGTTTCTCCTCTCAGGTGTGCTTTATCGCAGTGCTTTTCAAACAGTAATACCATGTTTATCTCCATGCTGTTTGTCTGATGTCGCTTTAATAAAGTCTCTGTGAGCGTGAATGAAGCCGCCGTCTGTTTCCTGTTCAGCTGACCGCTGAAAGCCTGCACATGCGACTCCAGCACGAAACCACAGAATAAAACCATGAAAACATGCAGCTGGGGTCACAGGCCTCAGAAGAGTTGACAGAAATGCAGATGTGGGAAACGTTAGTATCTGAGTGTTTACAGAGAGCTGGAAACAGTTTCAAGGGCTTCAGACTCAAAGAGCTTCTTTCAGTTTCTCACATGAATCCGTTAGTATTAAATAAAATAAATGATATTAGTGATTTGTAAGTAAGGCTAGAGTTCAGTGTATGATGGTGGATTTTCTCTCCTGTGTGTGTGTGTGATGGTACTTTTACTCTGAAAGTCGCAGCGCAGCCATGTGACGTAACCACAAAGGCTCTGCTCGTGCCCTCCATGCTCCTATATGTGTGTGTATATTTAAAAAATAAAAAATAATTAATGTCACACACTGACCTCAGCACGCTGACAGACGCTTCCGCTTTCTTCAAAATAAAGTCTTTTTATACATTGTTAGTGGTTTTTCGATGCCACGGTGAGCTGAGTGCTGATAAGTGATCGTCATTAGCTTTCATTTAAATATATTTTCTTAGTTTCCTTTCATCTACATTGCGCTTGCGCGTACTTTTATTTTGACTGAACACATCCCAGAATATGAAACGCTGTAAAACAAACTTATTGTTTTTACTTGGAAGAAAACACCACCCAGGGCTGGAGCCTGTGCCGGCTACCGCAGGGCGAGAGGCGGGGTGCACCTAGACGGGTAACCAGGCTGTCAGGAGCTAACACAGACAGACGACCGTTCACTCACACAGTCCACGTAGAATCACCAGGTATCCTAAACGCTTTGGACTGTGAGAGGAAGCCGGAGTACCTGGAGATAACTTCCACACAGAAAAGCTCAGAGGATTCAAACCCACATCCTAAACATTATTACACTAACTGAAATTTAAAATAAAAAATAACAAAGGATCATTTTTAAATGAAATATTTCTAATACTATTAGTGATATGTAAGAACAGCACCGCAGGTTGTAGGTTTTGTGAGATGTAATTACTGTAATTTAACGTATTTAAATGTGTTTCGTCGCTGTGGTTGTTGACTTCAACTACAGCTGTGAGTGTGTCAATTACACAGTTACCCACACAGTTCATGTTACTGGCGTTTCTCGTGTTTGCGTTGATGCTCTTATTGCGAAAAGCTCAAACCGGATACATTTCTCGGCCGTTACTCGCTTGTAGTGGCGGTATGAAAAATGGCCATCGTCAGATTCGGTGAACTATCGGACCCTTTTCACTTAAACGGTCCGTCTCATTAACAAAGCGCGACAGCGAGCAATGCGAGTCGGAGCGGCGACCGGCCCAAACCGGAGCTAGCCGGCGGTAGTTAGCATGTTCCCCGGCCGCTGGAGCGGCTCTGTGTCCGGCTGAAGCAGATGGGAGCCGCGGTGAAATCAAGCAAAAGGCGGAAGACTGCGTATCAACAGACACGGCTACAGCTAACTGTTCGCTCCGACATGCAGGAAAACGGAAACCGACAGTGCAGGTAAACACGCCCGGGCTCTCAGCAGGCTGCTAGCGGCGTCAGCTGGAGCCTGCTGCCCGCTGCAAGCAGCGGAGCGTCAGCTAGCACAGCGCGGAGCGGCGGGGCTAGCTAACGTTAGCGGGAGGATGTTCAGTGAGGACAGGGGAGATTCGTAGAGCTCTAACATGTTTACGTGTGTGCTGGGCAGGAAGTACACCGAGTGCGAGCCGAGCCCCCACACCGCCGAGGCAAGGTACTGAGTACTGCAATCAGTGCTGAGCAGAAGTATCAGAAGTACCTTCCCTGCAGGAAATGTATCTCTGACTGAAGTAGTACTGGTAACGGTTTGTAAACCGGTCCCCAAACTAAGGCCTGGGCCCCTCTGAAGGGTCACCAGGGATCATACGATGATTAATAAGAAAACAAAGGAGGACTTTGGACTAATCAATGATCCCGATCTGAAGCTATCAGCTGTTTACAGCTGTTTCAAAGGAATAAAGCACAGACCTAATTAAGTAGAGCCTACAGTCAAAGTAGGGCAGCAACAAGTGCAAATATTTACCTCAGAAATGCAGTACAGCAGCAGTATAAGATTAGGATATACTGCAGTAAAAGTTTATTTAGGTCTGCCACTGTACCAGACGCATCTCCAGGGTGCACAGTAGCAAAGTTACACTGGCTTTGGTGGAAAACTCCTTTTATTCTTTTATATCTCCCTGATGTCCCACAGTGAGCTGTAGGGTTAGTGGTCAGAGTTGTTACTCATGGAAAGGATCCTGTGATCATCCCCCACACTGGCACTATTTTAATTATGATGTTGTTGTTGTTGTTTTGTTTACAGTATTTAAAATCACGTGTGGTTTTCTGCATACTCTGCGTTATTGCCCCTAAATCCACGGCTGAAAGGAAAATGAAATCTTTAGGGTCACCATGTTTCTGCCCAAACAAAGTCAGGCAGCTAGGAGCCTGACATAAACAAACAGAAGAAGAAGCCATCAGCTGACACTGACTCAGGCTCCTCCCCTTTCACCGATGTTAGTAAAAAAACGAATTAAACCAAAACTGGGACTATTGGCAACTTCTGATTTTATTAACAGTTAATAAACAAAACTGTAGAAAGCAGCTGAGGAGACAGACCCAACCAAGACAGCTTCAACACCTCTGAGTTTGTTTGTGTACGGGGGACGGCGGGTTAATTAAGTGGTAATAGAAACACAGTCACGTGGTCAGTAACACCTGATATGTAATATGACAGAATAATGATAAAGACTTTAGGAGTTAAATTTATCATCTAAAGGATCCTGCTGTCATACACCAAAGCTGTCTGTAGCTGTAGTTATGAAGGTTTATGTGACTAAACTATTTAACGCTCATACATTTGCTGTTTATGCCCAAAATATTCGTTTAAGTAATTATTGCTGTCGTCAGTGTAAGCTAAAGCCTCGTTAAATTATATAATCCAGCAGTTTGCAAAGTGGGACAGACCATGTCAGCGTAGGCTGGCCGTACTTTTCACCATAGCTTACAGGACAATGTGCTGCCGTCTTCCTGACCTGCAACTCGGAGCAACAGAAAGATTATTTGTTGTTGTTTTTTGTGTGTCTGTTTTTTTTTTGTTTTTTTTTTGTATCCTCTGAGAATCAGACTGATTTCTGCGGCGTGACACTGTTTGTGTTGCCCTCGTTGCCCTGTGGCTACCATGAGCAGTTGCTCTTCTGAGACAGGCTAGTTAACTAGTCAGAGCTGCGGAATAACGAGCTGTCGCCCTCCATCTTTGCTGTAAACGGACATTTTTTTGTGTGATGTGTTAACAAATGGATCGTTGAGTTTACGATACTGAGCGTGGTCGTGATCAAGCAATCATAGGAAGGATTCACTGATGGTGCTGGAACAGTTTAATAACTGATTTCATCAGCATGAACGTGTTTCAGCATTTACAGCATAATAATTGCACAGTTCATTTAAAAACATGTTACTTCACTGTATACAAAGCCTCTGACAGACAAGAGCGATGAAGGAGGATGAAGGTGGAGCGACCCGTACGTGATAATTTAACCCTTTAAGACCTACCATAGAACCAAGTCCGCCAGAGCTTATATTATCCGGTTGTTCAGTGATGACGCGACGAATCCTACTTCCGGGTCTAAAGTAGTCTGCGTTTAATATGGCTTTTGTGTTGTTAACATGTTTAATGTTATGTATTTTCTTCTATTTGATCTCAAAAAGCTCCTAAAACAGTCAGCGACCACTGTTGATCTCCCTCGGCTTTTATTACCACTAATCATTTATTTAAGCTCAGTTTTTAAAACCTTACGATGTAACTACAGCCCAGCCCATGCAGCAGTATATGAATGACTAACCTCGTATTGTGGATGGATTATCTCAGTTGTTCTCCTGGCTGAAGTTTGGTCCTTTTACAGCATCCTGCCATGCGATTACATTTGTTCCTGACCACCGAGAACACTCACGTTAACTTTTATCCAGTGGGAAAAAAGTTAGCTTGTTTATATTATGCTAACATAGCTGTGTCGCTAGCGGTCACGTAGCACATCATTATATACCAGCTAGCCCAACTTCAGTAACCCTACAAACGTCACTGCTGTTTAGTTTTCTGTCTTCATTTATGCTGGAAGTGATAACAGAGCTGTACGTTTGAATTTGTTTCCAAAACCCCGCAGTCAGGACATGCTATATTGTATTTAGATAGAAGCTAGCGAGCTAACTCCCTGCTAACTTCTAACTCCGTTAAATGTCATAAATTCCGTTTTCATGGATGCCTGGATGTTAAACTCAATTGTTACACCTGGTAGAGCAGAACGCTGATCATTTTATTAAAGATGAAAGACTTTAGACAGTTTTTAACTCTCAGTAATCCCATAGTGATCGTTTGATATATGGACCTGCAGCGGAGTTTAGACCCAGACACGGCTAGTGACGTCAGACTGAACAACCGGATATTTTTTACATGCTGTGGAGCCATTTTCGGGAGCATTTCAAGTTGCTATACATCAATACAACTGTTATAGCCCAAATTCTAATAATATGTATGCATTAAGTCCATAGTAACTACATAAAATGCAAAAAAGTGCAATAAACTACAAAAAATTGGAAATCGTTTTTGTTTTTTTTACATATATTTCTACTTGGAGAAATTTTAAATACAAAAAGTTGCAAACAGTAGTTTACAACAACAGGAAATTTATTTTGAGTGTCTTCATAGTTTTATTTTTGTGATACACCAATTTTTATATACTGCAGAAAAAATGAAAAACAATCCTATGATGCAAATTTGCAAAGAAAACAGCATCAAAATAAACTATTTCCAGCAGTGCAATTTGAGTTCTAAGCATCCCAGCAAGTATTCAGAAAAGCATAAAGTCAAACATGACTTTTAAAAACACCAGTATAGGCTTTTAAGGCCTACAAGTAAAAAACTACATTTTCCGCGAAAATGACGTCACTTCTAGTTTCGGGCAGGTAATGGCGGACATGCGATAGTTCGCACTGACGTCTTTTCCAATGTAGGAAGTGTTACGAACAGCTGATCGGATCGGCAAAGCGTGTTTCTGGAATATTATGTTTTGTTCCTGCAAGTGCTTTTTATGCAATTTTTGCAAAGCTTTATGTGGAAGGAAACTGTGACTTAGGACAAGCTGATGGCATAAGATGTAAGTACAACTCCTCTGGTTTCATATGCAAAAAAATTACTGCGCTAGCTTACAGGTTCAGGTTCTACAGGGTTTTAAAAGTAGTTATGCAAAACGGAGCGTGCCCGCTCCGACCGGCTTTAAAGGGTTAACTGCTGATGTTTGATCTTAAAGAACAGGTGGCGTGATCGTGGGGATGTGCTCTGAGTAATGATGCATTTCTGTGCCACAGGGTTTAAAGACAGCGAAGGGAACATTTCGACTGGTGACCTCCTCCTTTATGGAGCCACGACAGGACGGCTTGAACTGAGTCGGCTCCAACACTCGGCTGAACGCGGCGCTCACCCAAACTCAGGATGGCGAGCAGGAGGAAGTCCACCATCCCCTGCATGGTTCCTCCCCGAGAAACTGTGGACTCGGACCAGGAGATGGAGGATGTAACAGGCGCGGCGGATCCAGAGGACAGCAACGGCGCGGCAACCGTCTCCTCAGAGGCTTCCGGCCTGCTGGAGGAGCGAGGAGAGGAGGCCGACGGCAGGCGTGAGGTCGCGGCGTCGGACCCCTACCTGGACTTGAATGCAGCGGAGGGAGGCTACGAGTGCAAATACTGCAGCTTCCAGACGTCGGAGCTCAACCTGTTCACCATGCACGTGGACACGGAGCATCCCGACGTCGTCCTCAACACCTCCTATGTCTGCATGGAGTGTGACTACCACACCAAGAGGTACCACGCTCACACCACCTGACAGGAAGTGCGTTTATTTAAAAAGAAATGTGAAAGATTAAGAGCCAAAACAGTCCAGATCCAGGCCCTGAAGGCAGGTTAGAGTAACTGATAACACCCAACACACCAACACGTGTCAAAGTTCATCATCTTCAGACAGAAAAACGCCAACAGAGCGATTATGGCTCCACTCGTCCATTTTTAACGTTTCATTTTTAAACCTCCTGTAAATGCACAGCAGCAGTCCTTGTCCCAGCAAGCAGAAGGAAACAAAACTTTCATTCACTTCCTTAAAAAAAACACACAAACACAGCAGAAAGAGCGATTTTTAATCTCAACAAAGAGACGATTAAAGAAATCACTGTTTTAATCCCTAATTTCAGGGCTGAAAGCTGCTACTCAGTGACGTTTACGCCAAGATGTAAAAATGATCTGTAACTGAGCATCAACACTGTGGACTTTACCATAGTTTGAGTTCTGAATCTCCTTTTTTGCTTTATTTACCCATGATCCTCTGCTTCCAGCTACGACACGCTGCTGGCCCACAACGCTCGGCTGCACCCGGGCGAGGACAACTTCACGCGGACGATGGTGAAGCGCAACAACGAGACCATCTTCCAGCAGACGGTGAACGACCTGACCTTCGACGGCAGCTTCGTCAAAGTGGAGGAGGACGAGGCGGAGGAGACGGCGCGCAGAGGCATCGCCTTCAGCAAGACGCCCATCATGAGGAACAAGAGCCGAGCTGAGCCCAAGAAGTTCACCGCCGCGCACAAGATGGCCGTCGACGATGTCATCAAAGTGGAAAGCGACGACGAGGATGACGACAAGGAGCCGCCTGCGCTGTCGCCCGCGCCGACGGCCCCCGCTACCGTCGCCCCTCGCCTCATCCCCATCACCGCGCCGCTGCAGGTCCAGGCCGTGCCGCAGAGCATCGTGGTGAACAGCCCCAACGTGCTGCAGATTAAAGGCGGGGCCTCCCCCGCTGGTGGCGGCGTGCTGCCTCCGGGGACGCTGGCGCAGGTTCTGTCAGCCCTGCAGAGCCAGCAGAACAGCACGCAGACGCAGCTCCTCATCCCCATCAGCAGCATCCCCACCTACAACGCAGCCATGGACAACAACGTCCTGCTGGTCAGCGCCTACAACAGGTAAGCACACCTGAGGTACACCTGAGGGGCGCCGCACACGTGGAACCGCCCACTGATTTTAGCTTTTTGTATATTTAATCACTGTCAGACAGTTGGCTCGCTCTTATTTTGAAAGGCCAGCTGTCGCTCATGCTTTATCTTATTTTACTGCACTTCTCTGTGCACCTGATGATACGAAAAAGCAGCCGACCCGCCCGGTTACTACACCCGCATTTACTGCATCAGTCACAGCTGGATGGAGGCTGGGTGGTAGCACAGACGGGTGGAGGTTACTGCTTTGCTCCACGAGCACACAGACGTGTTTCTTGGTGTGTAATCCCGCTGCCGTTTCAGTGTGCGTGCTTTTTGTGTCGCAGGTTTCCGTATCCCTCGGTGTCGGAGATCGTGGGCCTTTCGTCACAGACCAAGTTCAGCGAGGAGCAGATCAAAGTTTGGTTTTCTGCTCAGAGGCTCAAACACGGAGTCAGCTGGACGCCGGAGGAGGTGGGTGCTTCAGCAGACGCTCACACGCAGACTGACCGGCTGCAGTTAAACTTCCCGTCACGTCTGATGTTGTTCCAGTTACCACGCGAGAGTCTAATTTGATCAAATATCCTGAGTTTGTGTGCGAGCAGCCTGAAGGACGAGTCTCAGCAGGTCCCACAGCTCTGAAAGGCCACCAGAGGCTTCAAACTGAAAGTGGATTTTGCAGCAGAGGCTGTTCAGCAGTTTGTTTCAACGTGTCGCTGATGCTGCGTCTCCGGGTCCATCTGCAGTCAGCGTCAGCGACACGTTTCCTTCACAGTTTACAGATGAATCCTGGTAAAAGGAAGAATCTGCTCCTATGTCAGATTTACTCTCAGAGAAAAGCATCAGGAAACATTATTGTGCTGTTGAGTGTCACACTGTGTGAGTAGAAACTACATCATTAACTTCTTCCTGGGTCATTAAAAAAAGTGCTTGAGCACAAACGTGGTCCAGTTTTTAAGAACTGCAGTTATGAGTGTTTATTAACTGCTGCCAGACTCGTCAGGTCGCTTTATAAAACAGATTTTTACAGGCCGTCACCGCCTCACTGATCACGTGACACCCGGTCAGATTGTGTTGTGGCTGATGATGATGATTGTGGTTCAGTTTCCTGACAGGAAGTCGTTCTGGTTGTTTCGTAGATGTAGAATAAGTCTGTGGCTCTGAGGAAGCCTGAGGCAGGAACTTGAGCAGTTCTGAGAAACATCTTCACTGCAGCATCTAAACAATAACTCCCACAACTTTAATAACTTTAGAAAGTCGGTGATGTCACACCTTACCTTTGACCTTCTACTGCTCCTCTCTGCAGGTGGAGGAGGCGCGGAGGAAGAAGTTTAACGGCACAGTGCAGACCATCCCTCAGACCATCACCGTCATCCCCGCTAACATCGCTGCCACCACAAACGGCCTGCAGAACATCTTCCAGACGTGTCAGATCGTCGGTCAGCCGGGCCTCGTCCTCACTCAGGTGGCCGGGAACAGCGGCGCGGTCCCCGTCGCCTCTCCCATCACGCTGACGGTCGCGGGTGTCCCCGGCAGCCAGCCCAAAGCCGCCGAGCCGTCTACGTCCGAATCGAACGCCGAGATGTCGTCTTCGTCGGCCGGCGTGTCGCTCGGTCTGGACTCGACCACAAGCAAGCCGAAGAAGTCCAAAGAGCAGCTGGCAGAGCTGAAGGCGAGCTACAGCCGGCGGCAGTTCGCCACCGAGGCGGAGATCTCGCGCCTCATGCAGGTCACCAAACTCTCCAAGCGAGCGATAAAGAAGTGGTTCAGCGACACGCGCTACAACCAGAGGAACTCCAAGGACCACCACAGCCTGCTGCTGACGCAGGCCACGCCTGGCAGAGCCGCGGCCGGCGGCGGCCGAGGAGGAAGGAGCGGCGGCGGTGGCCTCAGCATCAACGATAGCAACAACAGCGACAACACCTCCACCATCGTCATCGACTCCAGCGACGACGCCAGCGACTCCTCGCCGACCTCGGCCGGCGCTCCAGGCTCAGCCGGGTCCTCCAGCGACCTCCGCATTAAATTCCGCCACGCCTTCCCCGACTTCACGCCGCAGAAGTTCAAGGAAAAGACTCCGGAGCAGCTGCTCGTGCTGGAGGCCAGCTTCCAGAAGTCGGACACGCCCTCAGACGAGGAGCTGAGCCGGCTGCGGGCGGAGACGAAGCTGACGAGGCGCGAAGTAGACGCCTGGTTCACGGAGAGGAGGAAAATACCGTCGGCGGGTCAGTCGAAGGACAGCGACGCAGAGGGAGACGACGAGAAGGCGAAACCGGCCGCCGCGCCTTCGCCCTCGGCTCAGGAACGACAGGGCACGCCTCCCATCAGCAGGAAGTTGGTGAAGAAGACGCCGGAGCAGCTGCACATCCTGAAGAAGGCCTTCGTCCACTCGCAGTGGCCGACGCCCGAGGAGTACGACCAGATGGCGAAGGAGAGCGGGCTGCCGAGGACGTACATCGTAAACTGGTTCGGAGACACGCGCTACGCCTGCAAGAACAGCAACCTGAAGTGGTACTACCTCTACCAGAGCGGCAAGGTGCGCTCGCAGGAAACCTTTTTTGTGATGTAACACAAACGCCACGCTTCATCTCCTGGTAACATCTGACGTTTTTTTTCTTGTTCCAGGTGGACGAGGCGTTGAACGGCGGCGCAAAGAGCCAGAAGAAGTCAAGGAAGCGTTTCCGTGGTTGGTCCAGGAGGACGCGCCGGCCGTATCCCTGCAAGCGCTCTCCACAGGGCGGCGACGGTGCCATCAAGGTGCGTTTTTAGAAAAAAAAGAAAAATTCCTACTCGGCTGGCCATCGTTGGGCGAGAGGCGGTACAACAGCCTGTCTCTGAACTGCTGGAGAGCAGCTGGAGAACTCGAGTATTCAGCTGGATTTTAGCAGGTCGTCTGCCAACCAGGGCGCTGGTTCGATCCCCGGATCGTCCACATTTCACAGTCCAGCCTCTCCTGGACTCATTGTGTAGCAAATGTGAGGATTACAAGTGACTGAAGGTGATCTTTGTTCCTCCTGCAGGTGAAGTCCGGTAAGGCTTTTCTGAAGGAGTACTACCTCAAGCACCGAGCCCTGAGCGAGAAGGACCTGGACGAGCTGGTGGCAAAGTCCAGCATGAGCTACGAGCAGGTCAGAGACTGGTTCTCCGAGACCGCCAGGAGGGCGGAGGAGGGCACGGAGCTCTTCAGCGATGAGGAGGCGGAGGAAGAGGACGAGGAGGAGGAGGCGACGGCGGAGCACGCAGACAGCGAGGGAGAAATGGAGGTGAAAGAACAAGGAGAGGAGGCATCGGACGACGACTGCGTGGAGGAAGACGAGAAGGACGCAGAAGAGGAGGAGGATGAAGAGATCCAGGAGGGATCTGAAGGTTTCAGCCAATCACAGCCTCAGGCAGAAGAGCAGACGTGAGCAGACAGGTGAGAAATGTTTTCAGTTTTATTCCTTTTTTATTTCCAGAGATTCAGCAGAAACTAAAACCAGGAAAATTACCGCACAGTTTGCAGACACGTGAGTCGACGAGCAGGTAGAAGCAGTTTCTGTTTCATGAAACCTTTTGTCCTCAGTCGACCCAACTACAGATAAGAAACAGATAAGAACCACAGCCTGTCAGCACAGGAGGAGCTGCCTGATATTACAGCTCCTGATTGGTTGAATCTGCTCTCTGCAGGGACATGTGCTGCAGTTCTGCTTCTACCAGCTTTGCCTCCTGACTTCAAATAGACTGAACTTTATTCATATAATAGTCGTTAACAGGAGACAGACTACATGGCCCGGTCTTTAACACTGCAGCTGTGCCACAGATTTGATGTTTGCTCCACTTTGCAGTGGTTGTTCAGGAGATTTCCATGTTTCTGTTTGATTTCTGAGCTTTGAACTGAATCCAGTGCAGTCAGTGTGTACAGCGCCGGCCCTCCTGTGGGTCCCTGTAGTCAGTGCACAGTCAGTGTGTACAGTGCTGACCCTCCTGTGGGTCCCTGTAGTCAGTGCACAGTGCTGACCCTCCTGTGGGTCCCTGTAGTCAGTGCACAGTCAGTGTGTACAGCGCTGGCCCTCCTGTGGGTCCCTGTAGTCAGTGCACCGTAGGCACGTCCATGATTCTGATTGGTCAGATGCTGCAAACTTGGCCTCGGGTGAAGGTGCTGTTAGCCATCTCACCAAACCTGGGGCTGACTTCCTGAGTCACCTCCATGTAACGCTGTTGGGATAACAAGATGAATCCTGAATGACCCGGCGTGTTTCTCCGTAGTTACCTGCCTCTCTTCTCTCCCCACCTGTCCTTCCTCAGGTTTATCGTTGCTCCCCCCGCGCAGAGATGACAGAGGATGTGGTGTTTCTCAGTTGGTGGTTCGGGACCCAAAGATGGCTGCGGTAAGGTCAGATGGACATTCGCTTGTCGAGCGGTGGGTTGGAGCCTCGGAGGCTTTGGGTCGCGGTGCAGCTGAGAATCGCCGCGACGGAGGACGGAGCGTGTGGATTTAGTCTGCCGGGGACCGAACGGCGCTGCGATTCAGCTCTGCTCCTGTACAAACGACAAGCTTTTACTCTGACAGCGACTCGGCTTTTACTCAGATTTTCATACAGAACTAAAAAGAAATCAGCGTTTGTATAAAGACAGAAGTCCAGGACATTTCTCAGAGGTCAGACCTCGCATGGTTTTCTCTTTATTAAAAGGACTTTTTTCAGAATAACGGAGGAACCGCGGGACGTTTTTTCCGGAGGGATCGTCCTCCGGCCCTGAAACACTCGGCTCCTCTGAAGATGAGGTTTTTAAAACCGCTCCGATCAGTGCCATTCTGTTTCTACGATTGTTTAAATAAAGACAAACGCAGCGCTGGAAAGAGACCCACAGCAGACCTTTTGTATTTTTCCAGGTGATTTCTTAAAGTCTGAACAACATAAAACATATAATGGAAGCTGAATCTGTTTTTGTTTTCAGGCGTTCGGGTTCAGTTTCAACATCATTTCAGTTTGAACCAAAACAACCAGAGAACACGTGACGCACCGTTAACGGGAAAATCCACTTTAAAACTCAGAGCGTGGTCAGTTTTACCCTCTGCGGGGTAACCACAGACGAGCACGCCTCGACATAAACAGATTTTTGATTCTCGCTGTTGTTTACTCGTCTGTGCCGACGGAAACTTTTAACCGCTGGTTTGAAGCTTCTAATCAAACTACCTGCATCGCGACTGCACCGCTCACACCACCAGCATCCACGGATGGTGTTCGACGGATGCTGGTCCAGAGGGTTTCAGCCTCAGGTGGGTCTCGCTCATAGATCCCAGGATGCTAGAGGAGCGATCCCGTTTGATCCTGGTTACAGAGCGCTGCTCCAGCTCGTCCTCCTGTGGTGGGGGCGGGGCGGCTCCGGTCCCTGCAGGGCTGCGGTGCGAGCTTGGTTTGTTCCCTTCAGTGGACGGAAGATCTGGGGTGAGCAATGGCCTCCACCTCTGGGTTGGTCCACTGGGTTGGTCTTCAGCCGCAGGTCAGCTGGGTCCAGAATCAGCGAATCAGCAGGCTGGGAGTGAGAAGCCGCTCCAAGTTTGTCTGCAGGAACGGGACAGGTTGTCTGTCAGTTTTCCAGATGCTCTGCGTTCCCTGACCCCTGCTGACAGGCTGCGAGTGGTGACCGCAGGTCGGTCGCCTCCTGACCGCCCTGAAAGGAGGCAGCCGAGGTGGCTCGGACTCCCGAACACCTATCAGAGGTGTGGCCAAGACACACTGGAGAGGTAACAGGTGAGCTATGATCCAGCTCAGCGCTCGGACAGAACAGGGACATCACCGGACGTGTCACAGAGCAAAAACTAAAAGTTCAGATGGAAGTGGATTTTTCCTTTAACGCTGTGCGGACACAGACTCGCTGCTCGGATGATTTTTTTTCTGGGTTTTAAAAAAAAAATAATCTGAACTTTACAAACCGATGAAGTTGAGAAACGTTTGAACCCGAGTGCCGCCTCCTCGTCCAAAAAGCAAACACACACAGGCAGGTGCGCTCTACTTCAGGAAACAGGCAACTTTACCTCAGTCGGTTAAGCTACAAACTCGGCAAGATTGTGACATTTACACTCGACGACAGGTTTCTCCTTTACTGTATGCATGAAAATAATTATGTCTTTCAGACAGCGTTCGCCACCACAGGCAGCGAATCGCTTCAAAGAGGAACAGCAGAAGAAGACATAGTTATTACTGCGTTTATTAGCTCAAATACGGGTGAACTAGTTAAACGAGATCTTTCAGGTTTCCTCGAATTAAAGACGATATTTTAGGGACAATAAACCACCAGGCTCAGTTCTTACGGGAGCTTTTTAACTTTTCATATGGGGGGAAAAAGCTTTTATTTTGCTTTTCTGTGCTCTTCCTGTGGTGAGGGAACCTCGTAGGTCTCTGATAGGATATGCAACCATCAAGGAACAATCAGCAGGTGGAGGTGGGCAGTAAAATCTTCTCTGTAACCTTTCAACCACTCGTCCTCTTCTTCTTTAAATCGCTTTAATAGTCGACGGTTTTTAGTAGTTAATTTATTTATTATATCTGGACTTTCATGGATCTTTTTTTGTCTGCAAGCAAAAAATAAAAAGTGAAAAAACGAGTTTGTTTTCCTGTTTTATGTTTGTGTGAACGCGTTTTATCTTCATGTTCCATATACAGTCGAGTCTTTGTGCCTCTGAACGAACTTATAAAGATGTAAACAATCAAAAAAATGTCTCGAGTAAATAAAACTGACAGCGTGTTGGTGTTACTGAAGGTTAAAAAACCGGCACATTTAGCGGAAACGAGGAATAAAAAAGGGAAAACATTCGGAAATGTAAGAAAATCTCAGAAAGATGTGAGTGGGTCCTGGATGCTCATGTTTACTGACAGCATCTTGCTGCACTTTTAGTTTTCAGTGTAGTTTTATTTAACTGCATTTTCAGATATTGTTCTCAAATTATGTCTGAAACTGTAACTGCTGTAATTTACCTTTAAATTAAAAAAAGGAGTTTTTCTCCATAAATTCTTCAAACATTTGATGTTTTTTGTTTTTTAGAAATCATTTACAATAGATTGCAAACTCGGGTCTTTCAGCATCTTTACTCCGGCCCGCGGGTCACCTCGGTGTCTCGGCGCAGTGTTGGCTCCTCGGCCCGATGAGGACAAAGACCCTAAAATAAAGACGAACGCTACATTTTGACGTCATGTTTTTATCAGATGTTAAAACTAAGACCTGTTGTAACATTTAAAGACACACACAGCTTTGTTGTGTTTCTCTCTCATGACCACTAAAAAACAAACTCTGGGTTTGGGTGTTTTCACACCGGCTCCCAGGGCTCATTTAAAACCGCACTGGTGCTTCTGAAGGTCCTTCGTGGCCTCGCTGATGTCACCGTAATGCACCAGCTGGAGGCTGAAACCTGAAGGCGGGGCTGTTGGAGGTGGAGCCCCCGAGGCTCAGGATCGACCTGCCCAAGGGACCTCGAGGCGTCTGAAAGGCGTTCTGATCTTATTTCAGGTTTTTCTCTTTAGTTTTGTTCTGCTGTGAAACAGGAAGGAGTCGGTGAGCTGAAGCCTGCAGACGTGAACCGCGGGCTGAGCAGCTCAGGTTTATCAGACCACCTTTAATGAAACATCCTCTAAACTCTGGTGGAAACACATGCAAATGTGAAATCAGCAGTAACATGTGAGGCTGCTGGATTTCTCTTAAATTCCTGAAACCACCAGCAGGTGTCGCACTGGCACCGGCGCTGCTGTGACGGCTCAGAGTGACTGATGTAGAGACTTCGGCAGGACGTTCGTGTCAGATTAACGACGTGCTCGTCGGCCCTGGATGTGAGTCGCACCTGACCCCCTCCTCAGAGTCAGCTGATTTTTTTTTTTTTTTTAGTTTTCTGACAATTTGCTGAAAAAACCTGTTATAAACTACTGTGGAGTCACATGATGCAGCAGCTTTCCTGGTCCTTGTAGCTGCTGTGGTCTGAAGCTGATTCTTGATGCCGTGCGCTCCAGTGTTACAGACCCTCCTCCAAACTGGGCCTTTTTAATGTTCGTGAGGTTCGGACAGATCAAACTGACACAGGCTGAAGTGTGCTGGTGGCCACCGGTGGGTTTTTGGGGATTCCCAGTGTTACCAGATGGAGATGACTGGAGCTTTATGACGTGGTGTGTTGGCCTTTTGGAAGAAGCCGGGCAGTGTTTCCCGGTGGTCTGTGTCCAGTTTTGTTGAGTCTATGAGCTGTAGCCTCAGTTTCCTGCTCTGAGCCGACAGGAGCGTCGCCGGTGTGGTTGTCTGCTGCTGTAGCTCATCCGCCTCCATATTGGACACGTGGTGCACGGAGAGATGCTCTTGTGCAGGCCTCGATTGTCTCCTCTGACCTCGATAAGACAGATATGACGCTTACTGGATATTGTACACTCTAATCCCAGTAAATGAGTTGGTGTCATGTGATTGAATGATTAGATATCTGTGTTGACAGTCGGTTAAGTGACCGGTGCGAGCACACGTGTATGTTCACTTTGAGCTTTACGGTATCTGTGTCTGTCTGCGTCTAAAAAGATTCATTTCCAGCGTTCTCTGATTGTTCCTTCTTTAACTTGCGGCGCTGTTTTCCCTCCTCGCTGAACCGCCTCAATTATTCGAGGTATTCAGCGCCGCCACCAAAAACACCGCCACCATAGAAACCATCAGCACCATAGAAACCAGCCGAACCAGTCCTGGGAACACGCTGTTCTCCTCCAGATATTCAAACCACTGTATTCTCCTCTACATCTTCGCTTTAGCCCTCATCGCTCGGCGTTTCAGCGCCTTTCAGAAAACATCTTTGCTTACACTCGGTCCGGGTTCGGTGTGAATTTGTGCCACATTTTTGGGAGCCATGATGGGGCATTTTGGCTCGTCTGTGTGGTTAAAGGGGGGCTTGTCCTCGCACTGTCGCTGCTTTCCAGCAGATGGCGGTGTGAGCTCAGCCACCCGCCCCTTTCTAACCTCTACTGTAAATCATGTAAAGCTGGCCGGGTTGGGTAATACACCATTTGTTCACAGATCTGGGTTTTATCCAGCCTTCCTGGAAGTTCACTGGCTCCGTTTCCCTCTCTCCTTAATTTCCCAGATTTTTTTTGGCCTCTGTTTTTAACTCGAACTTCGGGGAGAAAAGGCTGATTCATGTCCTGCCTTCACAGCGCCGAGCTTGGCCCCATTTTGTGGCGTCGGGTCTCCCTCAAAAACACCAGTTACACGCCGCACGTGGTCTGGCAGAGGCCTCGGTGAAAACACGAGCCGACCGCCGAGGAGGAACCTCGCAGAGAGATAAAAGTTCACTCGGAGCGGGAAGAGTTAACCTACAGGAGACCCGTCTGAACCAGGGGTGGGACCTGCTCCCCTCCTAATCGGGGCAGAGAGAAAGGGATGAAGGGGGAGGAGGAAGGGGGCAGTGGGAGGAGGAGGGGCGAGGAAGAGAAAATTGGAGTCGACGCGAGTGGTGTGACGGGCCGAGCAGAGGCCGTGCGAGGACAGCCGAGAACCCTTTCACTACTGACCTACTTCCACGCACGTGTTTGAATCTATAGCGCCGCCGACGGGGCTAAACCTCCCGTTTAATGCTCCGCTCACACGCTGCGTCTCTGGAGCACACTCTGAAAAACACCGGTCCTGCTTCCCACCGCGTTAGCTTCACACACGAGCACGTAGAAGCACAGCAGAGGCTTTCTGAGGCTGGCAGCCTCCGCAGAGGAAGCCAAGCAGGCATTAAAAGTTAGCTGAATTCATTATGAACAGCTCCTGTTTGCACTGCTGCAAACACACAACTCCCACCAATGAGTGCAACACTAACGGAGACGCACACGCGTGTCAGGCACAATCATGGGTGTCACTGCTACTGGGGTCATTAGTACAAAGAAAGTAATCTATTACTACTAGTACTTTTATCAAAAGTAATGCATCATCTACCGAGTGAGTTGCTAGAGAAAGTAATTTGTTACTTTTACTCAGTACTTTTGCGTTCAAACTTTCCTTTTTGCTAAAGCATATAGTTGTGACTGGACCAGGTGACCCTGAATCCTCCCTTAGTTATGCTGCAATAGACGTAGGCTGCCGGGGATTCCCATGATGCACTGGGTGTTTCTTCTTCTCTCACTATGTGTTTATACACCTCTGTACGTGTATAACCCCAACTAGTCACAGCTGGAGGTTTCTTCCTGTTAAAAGGGAGTTTTTCCTTCCTACTGTTGCCAAGTGCTTGCTCACCTTGTATGAACCTCGAGGTGACTTTATCTCTAAGCCTCTGCTGCGTTGCAATCGCTCAGTTGTCCTGATGTTCGTGTCACGTGCTCTTGTAGTCATTTTGGAAGGCCGGCCATTCATTGGGCGACGTTCCAAGTTTTGTCCATGTGTGGATGACGGCTCTCGCATCAGCTGATCGGAGCAGAAGTGCGCATGCAGAAAGAGACTCTGTGCAGATAACTGAAGAACTTTGTGACTCATTACATTACTGTATTACTGAAAAATGTAATGTGATTACAGTAATGTGTTACTTTGGAACATGTTACACCAAACATGTTTGCTGTCATGTTTGAGAGAGTCTCGGTGTCCTCAGCCTGCTCAGTCACGTCCTCTGGATACGAACCACGAAACAAGTTAAACTAACGTTTTTTCCTCGGCTCTCCGGAGGATAAATCCCCGCGTTTATTTTATGGTGAAAGTCAGAAACCAACGGCTGCTTATTGGTGAGCACTCTGTCAGTCAGAAGTCGTCAGCCAATGAGGATGCAGTGTGCCTTGGAGTGCGGTCGGACCAAAAGGGCCAAAGTGCAGGTGTGAGCAGGTGACGTCACTGCGGCTCCGTGGTTACGGGGAAACCTCTGACAGGAAACGGCGAGTGGAAAACGCCCCTGACGTGGCACTCCCGACAGCTTCGTGTGCCGGTGTGAGGATGGTTACCGTTTCAGTGAGACTCAGCTCATGTTAGCATGAAGTCATGTGACGGCGTCAGAAAGGCTGTTTTGGTCAGAGGTTTGGGTTTAATGAAGTTGCAGATCACAAAAACACTTCCTGTATTCATTCAGTTGGGGAACCCTCGGGTCCCTTACTGAACCCTTCATGAGAGCGTTTTTAGAGTGCAGGCGTCCCGCTCGTGTTCCTCTGCTTTTTTTCCCCTCGCTTTCTTTTTTCAGCCGATTACGCAGCAAAGAGCGAGCGAGCATGAGGAGATATAGAGTAAGAGAGAGGGGAGGGGGTGAAGCTGTCTGGTGCTGATGTGGGTCATTCTGAGGACATCTCTCCTCGCTTTACCCCGTCGCTCTCTCCATCGCTCTTCCTATACCCCTCCACAGACCCCTCCCATCGCGGCTTGTGCCCGCGGTCGCTGCCTGCTCGCTGCATCGCCCTACATATCCGCACGCCCGGCAGCTTATTCATCCGTTCATTCGTTCGTGCGTCCGCTCGTTTATATCGTGAGGACGTGATGGATCCCAACTGTGCGTCTGTCAGAGAGGAGCTGAAAAACGAGGCCGCGTGCCGACTCGCCGTAGATCCACATGTAACGCAGCAAACAGCTTGAGGCGCCGACCCGACCTCCACAAACTCTGCAGATCCAAATCTGTAGGAGCGGCCAGACCCAACGAGACCCCACGGGTCAGAGAGGACCGGCGGTGCTTTTCTCATCGCGTCATATTGATGTTCCTACGGTAACAACACCAAGGAGAGCATCCACAGACGGGCCGGGGGGTGAAAACAGTCAAATACAGGCCAGAGCGACCCCCTCGGTGTTGATCACCAGGTCACCGAGCCGCTGACCCTCGTGTTACTGTTTCAATCATTTCTCTCTCACAAACTTCAAAGTCCTCTGAGGTTTTAGTTTCACCTGTGGTGTCAAATATAAAGAAATATTTTCACCTGCACACGACAGCTTGTAGAGGCTAGAGCAGCCGCTTGATCTGAAACAACAGATTTAGTCTCCACATTTTGTTTGGCCTTTTTCAGCTTATTTGACCGACACAGTGAAGGAAGGACAGGAGAGCAGGTGCAGGGAGAGAAGGGGGAAGACTTGCGGCAAAGGACTCGAACCCAGGCCGGCCTGTGTCAGCCGTATGGCATGTGGTCGCCCGCCCAACGCACTGAGCTAAACCTGCGCCAGTCTCCACATTTAAGCTTTATTCTCGGACCAAACAGTGTTTTTGTTCTTAATACTCTTTCGAACATATCCGATATGACACCAAAGTAAAGGCTGACTCGTTATATTCAGACTGTTTGGTCTTTAAAGTCGTGGTTTGGTTTTATGGCCTTTTGATAATAAAAATAAAAGCTGAGGCCTAAACTTTGTCCAAAGTCAATAAAGGAACAAATTTCAGCCTAAAGGTGGAGGAACGAGTCCCACCCCTGCCCTCCTGTAACGCCTTCAGCATCTACACAGACAATCACTGTGAGAACTTTGTTTAAGTGGAGTTCCTCTAAACTCTCTCTGAGGAGAAGGCGGGACAGGGGGAGGGGTTTGTTTCCACGAACATGTGCATGACGATGACCTCATGCGACCCGCTGACCTCAGAGTGTAACTTAGCCTCCCTCTGCTGCGTCTGTGAGCGCGATACGTCCGACTCTGAGTCCAGGTGGCAGCTGTCCTGTATTTATTTGTCATTCTAAGCTGTCGGTCTATTTTTTCAGTGGCGATCTCTCATAAACGGAGACGTCAGTATCCACACGAACACGCTGGCTGGCAACCTGCTGACAGTCATCGCACCTCTCATTATATCCATTCAATCAGAAAAAACGGCACAAACAGCGTTTCTCTCCACAGTACGACTCTCTGTTAACTGTCAGAGCTCCTCCCCCTCCTCCCCCATAATCCCTCCAACATGAGAATAAATAATTCACCGCTGTCGGCTCGCAGACGCGTCACTGCAGCTTTTTGTGTTTTCTCCTCCCTGGATTCCTGAAGTTTACAGCCTGCACGTGCGAGCCGAGCGCTGAGCCTTTAAATACGACATCAGAAGGAACGCTGCTTAAAATTCATCCAGGATTTTCCTTCAATTACACATAATTTAATTATACATCGTTTTTTTCAATAGGAACACACGATAATAACTCATTAAACCGCAGTCATAAAAGGAGGGGATCGCTATCTGTCCGGCACACTGCACTTCATTTACTGGCAGCTCTTATCAGGGTCCCTACAAGTGTTTTAATAATATTGATAAGGACTATAAGTAGCCCCTAGAAGCAAACAAGTCCATTCTCTCTGATGATTATGTTCAGACCCGGCAAACATCGATCCTATCTTCCATGTTAGAGCTGGTGAAAAAAGACGCAGACAAACAGGTCCGGTCACATTCGTTTTCTTAACTGCACATCTGGCTCAGGGCCGCTGGGGGGGTGGAGCCCGGTAAAGGCTTGATTAACTAGGCTCCACCCACTGCTGCTGGTTCATGGGTGATTCAAGTTGGCCAAACAGTCACAAAGAGAACAAGCTAACAGTAAGATACGATCCTTAGAAATGCGGTTCATGCAGACTATGATGCGTCTGAGGCTTGAAGCAGGTTAGAGAGACAAACCGTGCTGAGTAGAAACTTTAGATGCTGACCCTCGGAGAGGCTGTAACCTCGGTTTGGTCGCAGGCTTTTCAGCCCTGAGGATTTCCTCTGGATCTCCTGGATTCGCAAACTTCTGACGACTCAAAAAATCAGAATCAGAAAACTTTATTTATCCCCAAGGGACAATTAACAAAAACAAAAAGCTGGAATTAGAAACAAAACACCGAATTTCGACCCACCCAGATGTACTTCGAGGGCCTAAATAAACCCTGTCAGTAACTCTGAAAGTGTTTATAGCAGGCTTTGTTAAATATAGCAGTTATTTTAAAGGATAATCAGCTGATTCTGATTCAGGTGGGATTCAGACTCAAACATCTCAGATTCTCTTGGCTGAAGTCTGAGTCAGGTTTTAGACTTCCTGCCTTACTGGACCTTTCTTCCTACTTCCTGTGCTCATGTGTCTACATATTGTTTGGTTTTTTAGGAATTGACAGTTGAAGTTGTGCCAATGGAGACGTGTGGACAGCTGCAGTGAACTTCTTAGAAGTTTATGTTAAGGGTTTTTTTTCCAACAGAACAAAAACCTGTGAAACCTTTAAAACATCAAAGAAAAACAAACTGCACACCTGACCTGACCTGTTGCTTCAGGGTCCTTTTCTTATCCATCTAACTGATGCAGACGTGATCGCATTTCAGGTTTATGACGCTGAGAGAGACGAGCAGAGAGGCGACGGCTGCGACAGTCCAGACACCGTGCAGACAACATTTAGATGCAGATAAACAAAAGTGGTGTTGTTCATTTCTTTAAAAACAGGCTTCTGGTAACACCAGTCTGCATCTGATCACAGCCGCTTCATAACCACATTAGTTACCAAATGTTTTTTGTATGAAACAAACACGAAACAGATAAGCTGGACCTCTGTTCTCCGTCTGCGGATCAGATTGTGCGGTCTGGTTTTGGGGTCATAACCCTCCAAACCTGCATTTAAACATGAAGGACATGCATGGATATTGACACCTTTACTTCACTGTAGGTTCACATCCATGACACACGTCTGGGTTTGGTGGGATTAGTGAGCACTGTCAGTGGTTTATATATCTCCTCCAACTTTGAATGAAAGAAAAACGGCTGAAATCAGGTTAAAAAGCCGCCGTTGTGCTGACCTTTAAAAATCTGAGAACTTTTTTGAAAAAAAAACAAAAAACCTTCACTCAAAGCAGAGGAAACAGTTTGTATCCCGCCGCAGTGAAATATAGTCCCTCCAGCCCACCGCGCTTCCCTGGCTCTGTTCTCAGATAATCCCTTTAACATGAGAACATTTGCCGCGGCCTCCCCTCACCCAGCCGCCCCTCCCTGAATTAACTGATGGCCGCCTGTCCCGGATGCCTCAGCTCTGACAGATTGCTTGGCTGGACCGCCGTGTCCTCAGAAGACCCCTGACAGGCTGAAGTCTGGCCTTCGGTGAATGCTTACAGGGAGAGACAAATATCCAGCACTCACTGATTCAAATCAAATTCAAATTCAAATTTTATTTGTCACGTACACAGTCATACACAGTACGATATGTAGTGAAATGCTTGGACAACTGCTCGTGACCTAAAGAAAACAAAAAAGGAAAAGGCTATGAATAAGATAGGAAATAAATATGAAAAATTAAAAAGGATAAATTTAACTAGGAAGGAATAAAATATAAATTAAGGTTAAAAATGAAATAACTGTACAACACAAATTAGAATGAAGGGTAAATTTAACTGGGAAGAATAAGATAAAGATAAATATATAAATTAAAGTTGAAAATAAAATAACTGTACAACAAAATACACAATTCTTTGTTTGAATTGAGCTCAAGACTGAACTGCATTTACTTTACTGCACGCTGGTATTAAAACTGTCTAAACCCAAATCAAGAGTCAGCCGGCTTCATGTGTAATGCACGCTGACCCTCTGAGACCGACCTGAAGCGCTGATTTATTCTGGTTACACTGAGGAACTCTAAGCTCACAGAAAATGTTCAAGACGAACCCAAACCACGCATAATTAGCAGAACACACAACGCTGGGGCTGCATGTATAAATTATGTGTACTTATATACGTCTTTTCCCAGCAAGAGCCTGAAGATGAAGCCAGAAACCGCAGTGTCTCCGATGTCCACCAGAGGCCACTCCAAAAGTGAATCCGTGGGTGAATAATAATTAGCATGAGCTGCATGCTAAAAGATCTTTTGTTAAAAGGGTTGGCGTAATAAGCACATGCTTCAGCTAATACCTTTTGATTAGCCTTGTCTCGTGCTTTCTTGCTTTGTGGTAGAGCTTTATTCTGTACTCACTGAGACATTTGAATGCTAATCAATAAATCAATAGTCAATACTCAATCGCAGTAGGTGTGACTTTGGCCAGAACGGGCTAGGACAATGGTCCAGTCTGTCTGACTGGATGGTTTTACAGTGTGAAAGGACTCAGTTTGGATTTTTTATGGAGGTTTTGGCCTGTAACAACAGTCCTGGACGCCTGTTGAGATAAGTTGGACTTTTTCCTGGAGGGTGGTGGATTTCGCCAGGACCGATGTTGTTCTGCATCATCAGGTGGTGCCCTCCAGTTCATGCTGAAGTGGTTCTGAGGCCGTGGTCCTCAGCCAGCATGTTAACTCTGGGTCAGTGATGAGCTTCTGCCCCAACTGGAGAAAGGTAGTATCTCTGGGTCTTATTCACGAGAGAGGGCAGCGAGAGATTCACAGACAGATTGCGACGGTGTCTGCAGTCCATCGTGGTGAAGACAGAGCTGAGCAAATACATGAAGCTATCGATTTACTGGTCAATCTATGTTCCTACCCTCATCTATAGTATGGCGCAAGTTTTGATAGCGACTGAAAGAACGAGAATGCAAATACAAGCAACAGAAATGAGCTTTATCCGAAGGCTGGCTGACCTGTCCCTTAGAGATAGGGTGAGGAGTTCAGTCATTCGAGAGGGTCTCAGAGTAGACCCGCTACTCCTCCACATCGAAAGGAGGCAGTTGAGGTGTTTAGGCATGACGATGGGTCTCCTGGCTCTGTCTTGCTTGTGATGAATAGATTACATTTTGCATCAGGAAGCATCATAAACCGAACACGACACAGCAAATAGCAGTCAGAGTCTCCAACATTACCTCAGTCAGAGGTGGTGGAAGTGTCCTCTGAGGACTGCATGGCTGGGTTGTTGGATCATCAGCTTCAGGTTGCCCTGTGACTGATTGGCCACCTGTCCAGGATGTAACCCCACCTCTCGATCTGTGACAGCTGGGATAGGCTCCAACCACCCGTGACCTTGGACTGGATCCGCAGAAGAAGATGGACAGATGGGCAGTTTCTGGGTTTAAGTGTTTAAGCAGCAGCTGGATCCAGAGTTCAGCTTTTAAGCTATTTTTTAGCAGTTAGTTTAGCTGCCTCTCCCTGAGCCTGGTTCAGCCCAGGGTTTCTTCCTTTTAAAAGGGAGCTTTTTCTTCCTACTGTTGCCAAGTGGTTGGTCATAGGGGGTCGTCTGATTGTTGTGGGTTTTCTCTGTATTACTGTGGGGTGATACGAGATAAGTCTGTTGTGAATTGGTGGTATAGAAAAAAACACCTAAAACAACCTAAAATATGATTTCATAAATCACATTTCCACTTACTCTGCAACCCAAGGGCAGCACTGCATAAACAAGCATATTTGCTCCCAAAAGCATCGCTGACGCACAAAACTGGTGAAACCCGATGAACTCTCGGAAACAGACAAACAGCACTTTGCCAAATTCTGCTTCAAATTACACAAAATTATGTGAAAGGTCAGAAACATGAGACAGACGTCATATTCTGGCCTCCTCACTCACCGAGTCTCCTAAAACCGGACGAGTTGGTTATTCGCTTGCTGTCAGGCCCACCAGAGATAATTGAAGTTTATTGGTTCATTTCACTTCTGTATTCGTCAGCTTGTGTTTATGAATGTGCAGTGCTTAATTGCAGTTCCATGTTAGCTGCCTAATCTGCTGCCTCTTTGTCTTCTGGAAGCACATAATAAAAACATCCAGCCCCTCCCAAGCATCGCTTTCTGTGCATGGCATTGGCAGAACTAACACACAACAAAAACCCAATATTATTATATTTGCGCCTGCAAGCACGAAGTCGACTGTTTTCTGCTGCAGTTTTACTTTTTAATACATCATCTGTTCACCGGAGTCACTCGGTGCAGTTATTTATGAGACCAGAACAAACCCTGAACGTCTCGTGCTCTCAGAAAGATTTTTATCTCAAACTTTAAGACAAAAAAGTCGCCCTCACGTCGAGGTGTTTCCAAGTCTGACCCCGATGCTTCTTATTGGCTGCTGCACAAACAAACTGCACCAAGAAGCAAAGCGAACCAAGCTCCTTTTAACCAGACGGAGCAGGTCAGGTGTGAGCCTCCCTCAGACTCTGTTGTCCTGGTTCGATTCCTGTGACAGAACCACAGTCGAGAGACGCTTCCACGAAATCAGTGTAGACGAAGGCTGATGTGTGTCTCATAGTCTGAACGCAGCTCCGAGAATTCAACCTTAATTAAACGACAGTATGGTGGCGTCAACTGATTTAACATGTGAATGAAGCTTTTGCTGATGTCACAAAATGTCTAATGTAAGCATTCAAACTACGACACGTGTGACCTGGACATGAAACGGTTATTCTGTTTTTCTCTTCTTCTGTGAATTTAAGAAGAAGCCGTTACTGAAGCCGACTTTTTCTGTTGCACGATTTTGAGAAACTTTCAGCTGCAGCGAGGTCAGATAGAGGTCAAGCCGAGGACATGTGTGACTGCAGAAACGCAGGAGATGTAGCCGTGTGTGTGTGTGCATGCATGTGTGTGTGTGTGTGCGTGTGAGATAAATCTGCTTCCAGAGTCCCGCTGTAAACAGAAAGCTGCTCCTCATGATGGGAATCAGAACTTTAAGGAGGATGAAGGCTGGGTTGATGCGAGGGTAAAATTGAGGGTAAGAGTGTGTGTGTGTGTGTGTGTGTGTGTGTGTGTGTGTGTGTGATGTGGCGGAAAGCCGGCCTGTGTGACGGGTCTTCCCAGGATACCAGGCAGCCTGAATGTACACACCGCCTCATGTTCTCTGACGCGCTCACGTTTGAGCGAACAAACACACTCCGGCTCGGCACGTGTGCACTCGCCGAGGCTATATGACCTCCATTTAATAAAAAAAGAAAAGAAAACATAAATACACTCCTCGGCGGGCGAGTCACCTGGTCAGGAGAGACCTTATATACTCTCACTCCTGTTTGTTCACGGCTTTAAAACCATCCGCTCACCAACTCCCAGTTTCAGGTCAGTGCGTCGGGAAACCTAAACACACGCCGGCCAACACGTATGCAGGCGGGGGGGGGCACGCATGAGCGCACAAACACACTCTGAGCCTCCACTGAGGAAAAAACGCCTCTGAGCGTCCTCAGGTGACCCCACATATGCCGCTTCTGCACGGTGGCTTTAAATAGAAACGCTTCCATCTCAGGGAGCCGGCCCGACTGACACCTCCAACACCGACTGGTTGATTCACTAACCCGGTGAACGCAGCGTGACCTCTGCCGGACAGCTGCTGAAGCGGGGAAGACAAATAATCAACCTGGAAATACATGTGGGAGGAGCCAACATCTGGATTCAGCAGGAGATCAAAGGGAAACTGCTTTTCCTCACTTCCTGTCATGCTCCAGTGATGGCTGCTCCTATTAAACACGTCCATAAACTCAAATAATGAGGTCTGCGTATGTTTAATAATCCCTGAAGCTCCTCTTCGATCATTGCTGCATCTGCGAATTAAGAAAATATTCTGTGACCTGTGAGGCCGACTGAGACTGCTTCACTCAGACTGTAACACAGACCTGCATCGCTCACCGAGCTCAGCCGGTATTTATTATTTATGAACATATTTCTGTATATACGCAGTGCTTCCCACACGGACTTTAACCATCCACAGTAGAAAAGATGGACATTAGCTTCAGGGTCAGGAAGTGAAGCCTACGTGGAGCTGCACTCTCTGTGATGACCATCAGGGGGCGATACCTGCAGCTACAGAAGGACCTCTGGCCCTGACCTCTGGAAGCGCTGAGAGTCACCAGCTGTTCGTGTTTCTCTGTGATTTCACAGTCTGAGTTCAAAACACCGACGTGACAACAGGAAAATGCTCGGAGCTGTTTAACCAATGAGTGACACCGCAGCAGCTGCATCCACCCTTCAGGCTCTGGACACCTACATATATTACCCATTACTGCATGACTGTTTAAACCGTGAACATCTCTGCTTTGTGCCATTACATGATTTACTGATCTCCAAAATAATTTCTTTAGAAAATATGTAAACAAGCTGATATCCTTGATCAGCTGATCAGACAAAATAGCCCCACCGAACAGCCAATCAGATCTGATTTAGGAAGTGAGACACACGTAGTTACAGCTGCGCTCCATGAATCTGAGGACAGTTAGTTTGTAACAGCTGATCACAGAGTTTCCAGATGCGCTCTGAGGGTTTGGACCAATCAAAGGTTGGGGAGACGAGTCAGCAACCATCAGCTGAGAAAAGTGTGAAGACCCCACAACGAGTGGTTGCTGGAGGTGGTTGGCTCTCGCTAGCGTGAAATCTGAGCTTCATCTTTTAGGTTTTGTGCTCAGTGAAGTTGGCGAGAGCGCTGCTCAAACCCAGAGACCTGGCAGGCGTTTTTTGAATTATGCGAGACATCTTTGAGCTGCCATCAGCAACCAGAGGAAAGAGCTCAGGGTGGAGTTTGACTGTGAAAATCAATCTGGACCAACGCCCTGCTGAAGCTAACGTTAGCGACCGCTGCTCACTGTTGATGCAGCGAGGCTCTGGGCAGCGAGCGCACACGTCACACCTGTGCTTTCACTTGCACTGAGATAACTGCACAGTACTTCAAACAGTCAGTGAAGCTCTCATTATTACGTTTCTGTTCAGAAAGCCAATAAACACTAGAGATGGACCGATCCGATATTACGTATCGGTATCGGTCCGATACTGACCTAAATTACTGGATCGGATATCGGAGAAAAATAAAAAATGTAATCCGATCCATTAAATATCACGAAAGCACCTCACAAAACTTGCAACACGCCGTAACTCACCTCAGAACGTTAGCACGTCGGAGCAGTATGCATCACGTGATAGAGCAGCTGTGGCATGCGGGACCTGTCGGTGGTCTGGATAGCATGTGGAGCTTCGCTAGCAACCCGGCATTTCATCTCCGACAAAGTTATCCCCTAGAGAAGTAAAGCAAGTGTGTAAGTCCATCTCTGAATGTTTGTAAAGCATTCCTGGGTTAAGCTTAACAAGCGATATATGGAGCGACTGCCTCTCCTGCTGCTACTTCAATCGTGAAACTGCTTAACGATCAGCTGATTGGCTTTTCTGTCCGAGTCCGTGTCTCTAGTTTGCTTTTGGCCCACTTTGCACCAGAAAGAGGAAACCAGCGGCTGAACAACAGCAGCACGTTTAAGCTTGATCAGCTGTTGTTAGAATGTATTTAATATTACTTTCTACTCCAGGATCTTTTTCTACGTAGCTGACGCTGGTATTTGTGCAGGGGCGGATCTAGCAAAGTTTAGCCAGGGGGGCCGATAGGGCATGAACAGGGAAAAGGGGGCACAAAGACATACTTTTCTTTCTTATTCTCATTTAAAATGTCGAGCTTTTAATAAATAATTATCTGACACCCAAAGTTTTAATTTGATGTAAAATGAATAGAAGTCAATTACTGTATATAGTGACTATTAAGTCTAATATATATACCCTAGTAAGCTATAGTACTTTTTCCTTTGGGAAGGTACCATCTGTGCAGTCTGCAATTTTGTTGAAGAAAGATGTTGAATCTATTTAATATTTCTTGAAAAATAATTGATTTCTGTGCATTTTTTTTCACACTGCATCAAATTAAGGTTGATTACGTCGATTAAGCATCATGAGGTGGAGCGTGAGGGGTGGTTCCCTATTTTTTATTTATTTATTTTTGTTGTTGCTGGGAGTTGGAACCCTATTAGTTAGGTTGCTTAATATTTCTGCTAAGTACTCTTTAAAATACCAGAATAGGGAGGATGGTGTAGGTTTAAGTTTATTAGATTGATCAGTATTGCTGAACTATGAAATATTTTTTTTGCATACAGGTATAACAGAATAGCTTTAGTGTAGTTGTTGTTTTAAACTTGAGTATGAACTTATACAAAATGCAGCAAAATATTTAAAAAAACAGTTTTGTTGATTAAAAAACACTATATCGGATTCATATCGGTATCGGCAGATATCCAAATTTATGATATCGGCATCGGACATAAAAAAGTGGTATCGTGCCATCTCTAATAAACACACGGAGAAATGTTAAGTCCAATTGTTGAATGTGTCATTGTGTTTCTTAAATTTGTAAACTCTGAGTTCAATCTATAGGATCAAGACATTCCTTTGATCCTGAGCACCTCTGCAGCCACTCGGTGCTGGGGGAGGTTTTATTGCAGATACAGCCTATCTGACAGATCTGTTTCTTGTGTTGTTGCTTCCTGCTTTTATGACCCTTTTGGTGAGCAGGAAGTCATGCATACAGACACACACACACACACACAGTGCCTTGTCTTAGAACCATTGGAGGTTTACGGTGGGAGGTGCTTTTGCTGTGATGTGTTTTGTGTGAACTGTTTTCCCAATAAAAGGCAGCAAGCGGAGGCCGTCGTCGGGGTCAGTCTGCGGTAGGATTCAGAGTGCTCGCTGAGACACCGGCGGGGCCTCCCTTGATGTTCGCCTTGTTTTTGTCGTTAGCGGGAATACGTTTCTTGTGGAAACACAGACCCAACAGAAAGTTTCCAAACACACCTTTAAGTGTTTAGCGTGTTGGCAGAAGTGCGACCGCACAGAAACGTGTCGGCTGTATTTCACTCATCGAAATTCACAAAGTGTAGGACCCGTCACCGCTGCTCAAACGCCACCGCATTACCACCTTTGTCTAATTGATGCAGTCGAGGACGCTGTGAGCACGAGGAGGAGGAGGAGGATGATGATCACCTGTCACACGTTCTGTTTGCATTCACACACACTCGTATATAGAGAGTCCCTCTGTAAAGACCTCAGACAAACTCCAGCGGAGGAGTGTTTGTGTGTCTCTCATCTATTAGTATTCTTTTCGTCACTCGTCTCGCTTCGTCGCTTCTCCCTCTGCTCGGTTTTGTTCTCTCCATCCTCTGTCTACACTCTCTCCCCCCGTCTCGCTCTTTTACGCCCTCCTCACTCCTTATAACCTGATCTCTGCCTCACCCTGCCCTCATTCTCCAGCCTTTCATTTCAGCTCTCCGCCTGTTTTTCTGGCTCCCAAACGTCACCAAAACAGAAAATGAGGCACTATTTTCTCTGCTTCCAGTTTCCTTTAAAAGCTGCAATTGAAGTGATTAAACTGCGGCACGGCTCGCTCACACAGCTTGCTTTCGATTTTCACCGTTTCCACGTTGCAAACCGAAGCCTTTCGCCTCCTTCGCTCAGGTGTGGCAGGGCCGTTCTCCTCCTTTGTGCCATTAAAAATATCCAGCTGGTTAGAACGATCAAACATAAATGCTTTGTGCAGAGAAATATGAAAATAAGAGTCAGCCCAGTTTAAAGTTTGAGCTGAGAAAGCGTTTCATGCATTTTCATATTCTCTGTGACGGCTGAACCTGAAATAAATGCCAGAAAATTCACATTTTTCTCCTTTTAACTGCAGTGTTTGTTGACAAATTAGAAATTAATTAAATAATGATTTTGCATATATGAGTAATAATTTGTATAATTTTCCTCCATCTTTTATTTTTCACAGTTTATCTTAAAGAAATGAAAGCATAAGAATAAAAAATCACCCTGATGATGATGGAGGATGATATCACATACTGGGTAATGAATTCAGTGCCTAAGATGGAGCATTTGTTATTTTCATGGGTAGCAGATTCAAACCTTTTATTTTGATTTTATTTTATTTTGTCGAACCTTTTACGGCTTCACTGCAGCTCAGAGAGCAGCTGTGAAACATCTGCAGACAAGTCGACATCGTCAGCGACCAAAGCAAAGAGCAGTTTCACCCGGTGAAACCAGCTGAGGGGTTTACAGAGGTTACCCCAGGTCAGGGGTCAGCAACCTTTAACACCCAAAGAGCCGTTTGGAGCAAAAGAAAACACTGTGAGCCGCAAATACATCTCTGCTGTTGTTGGTGTGTGTCGGGCTGTGAGCTGCAAAGCTACAAAGCTGCAAAGCGGCTGTATGCGTACAGGAACCGTGTGTGAAAAGTGGTCAATAAAGAGACGCTGTAAAGCGCGTTCATGGAAACATCGTCGGGTCTGCCGTGATATGTTTACAACGGGACTTCTGCTCCTGAACCTCTGCGCACAGCGTCTGCAGGTCGGGGCTGTACGAAGTCACTTTCATCTCTACAGGACTGTAAGCTGTCGTCTGTGAGGCGCGAGCGTGTTTGTTGTAACATCGTTCACGGTGGAGAATAACTGCCGCAGGTTGCCGACCCCTGCCCAAGCAACAGGCAGTTGGGGTCACTGACCTTATTCAGGTTACCTTGACAAGTTAACATGGAGTGGACACATGACTGCCATACATGGGTCAGCAGGGCAAATGTGTCCATATAAAAACTGTAAACACACAAAAAGGGGAAATAAATCTGAAGCTAAGTTAGCATGAATGCTCACGGCTGGTCCTGACCTACAGTGGATCCCACCCAGGCTTCAGGAAGTGGACTGGTACTCATACAGGACAACAGCCGAAGCACTTGTAGCCTGACGTTCACACTCTCGCACTCCTTTGGATGCATCGGGGCAAACCTGGGGTTCGGCATGTTGCCAAGGATACCTGCAGGCTGGAGGAGCTTCACTGGCTTTCTGCTGGTTAACGTGAGCTTACCTGAGTGAGCAGACGTCACATCATTGCCAATAAATAAATAAACACACCATTATTTATTGGTGTTTATACATGTATACATGTGTGGCTCCAAGTCCAAACTCTGATAACTATGTTAGTATTCTAATGTCAATCATTACCTCCCGCCTGTAACGCACAGGGAACCCTGACTGCATCGCTGTGACACTAAAGGAAACACTCGTTACTCCTCACAGGCAGGTCCTGACGAGTCTTTTTGACACATCTAAGCTGATTTAATGATGTTTCCTTTCTTCCTCCCTCGGATCGTCCTGCTGATTATCTTGTACAAACAAGATCATGTAATTTTGAGAAGTTTAAAATCCCATCCGGATCAGTGCCCAGGAGCCACATCCACCTCCCCGGAAGGTTAATCCCGTCCAAAATAGGGCTTAAAGGATAATTCTGCTTTATTTCAACCTGGTGGGTTTCCCATTAGTGAGGCTATTGTGGCTCTGAGTCTCTGTGAGTTTGTGCTCTCCTTCTCTGCCGAGAGGCCGGGGGGAAACGAGGAGCCACACAAAACATTACAGTGTGTGCACAGAGAGTCTCGGGGAAGCATTTAAAATAAAAAGTGCACTAATCCAGCTTTTTACAGTCCACACACCACTGACCTGGACACAGTGACCAGCTGACACTGATGTCCAATCCAGCTCCGTGTCAGGCGCACCATCACCAAAGCACCAAGCGGGCCGGCGGGCCTGAGGAGTGACGGTAACATGAAGCACACGTGCTAACTCCACCACCGTGAAGCTCGTCAATGACTCTTTTTGAAGCCGTTTGAATTTTGTGTCAAATGAGTCACAAACATTTAAAGGACGCTTGTAAAATCAGGTTCAAGACTTTGGGTCTGACTGGAAGTTTGTACACGTTTCAACACTCCTGGATCTTTATGACTTTAGAAGGAATGGGCTTATATGGATGCTATTAACAAAGAAGCTCCACCCACCTGCTGTTCAAATGGTCTGTTTGAGGGGCAGCCAATCAGAAGAGAGTTGTCTTGGAACTGGGTGGAGCTAAAGCTGCTGGTTTGAGACAGGATAACTGTTTGTTTGCACTAAGACCCAGAGTGGGAGAAAGGAGGATTAGTTTAAAATGTGAACGGCTAAACAGTCCCAGGATAAGAATAAGGAACACCAAAATACTTCAGGTACAGGAAAAGCCCGAGGTGTGGGCTGAAGGTAACCTCAGGGAACACATCTGCTTCTGTTTTCATCAGCTGCTGAGTGAAAATACTTGAATGTACTTTTATTTCAGCGGGTTTCTATTCTTGCTGAAAGCATTTTATAACTTGATGCCAACTGAAGGGCATTCCACACCGAGCGCGTGGTGGATCTTTCCTGCAATGACGAGCTGTTGCTACACGAGAAAAGGAAGAAACAGATTCTGGTTCATCCAAATCTCAGCAGCAGGGAGGATTTCATGGTGTGTAAAGCGCTGCGTCTGAGGGAAAACACGATTTTAAAGTTTCTTTGTAAGTTTTTGTATTTTCAGTACTGCTGCTTTTTTTGAGCTACGAGCACACTTTCCAAACGCAGTCGTCTGATTGGCCAGATCTGTTTATTCAGATTTAAAATATCTGAAAGAAAAAAAGTCAAGCTTGAGCTAAAATAATAAACAGCGTCCTGTGACAGTGGCAGGTCTGTGTGAACGGCGGCAATAAGAATACGTGAGTCCGAAAAATGTTTTTAACGCACATTTCTGATGTGCAGCTCTCGTGCCCGTTAAGCCCACAGCCTGGAGCTCAGACGAGTCTGGGCATACCCGGGATTTATTTGTCAGGAAAAGACTTTTTATTCTGCGTTTGGCCTTCACAGGGTCATCGTAACTCAGTCATAACAGACTTTTAAAAATGATGCGGTAGATCTGCACAGAGGAGGAACGTTTTAACAGAAACCTCACGAGCTGCTTTACTTCCACAAACTTTGCTCGAAGTGTTTCCTGCAGCTGCGACGTCTGGGGAAATGCTGATTGTGACAGCTGTGATTCAGAGTCAACGTGTTAATTATTTGGATGCTAAAATGCTACACAACACCGTTGGAGGCGCGACGAATTCCTGTTAATTTTACAGCTAAAACACTCTGAGCCACCTTTCAGTCGGTTCTACACGGCTGATTCTTTTATTTCTCAGAATAAAAGAATGCCCAAAAGTATGAGGACACACTTTTTTATCCAACTGAATCTTGGCCTTGGGCTATTTTCCAAGGTTCAGACTAAGCCCATCAGTTCCAGTGAAAGCTAGGCTCCTCCATACTATTGTGTGTGAGTCTCGAGGGTAAAGACCTCTCACATTTATTATGTTTTTCTTGTAATCCTTTTTTTTTTTGTTAAGTGTGCCGCTGCTGTGGTTTTGGCTGCTCTGACAGTCAGTCGGCCACTTTCAGTCAGATACGTGAACGGAGAGGACTGCCTGCTCTCGGCTGGAGCAGCTGCTTCAAGTGGAGGAGTTCAAGTACCGTCAAGTCTGGCACACAAGTGGTAAAAAGGGACGAGGGACACCCCCACGTGGATCGAAGTGGGGCGCTGACTGTTTACTGCTGATCTATATTCCCATCCCCACAAACGCACCCCGCCGTGGGCAGAGCCTGAAAGAATCAGTCAGAAGATACAAGCTTCTTCCAAAAGCTCGTCTGGGATCTCCCTACGTGCGCAGAGCATGGTGGCTTTAATCTGATGTTCAACAAGCGGTGCACAATTTCACTGACGGCACAAAAACGTGGACAGCGGCCACCGAGGACTTCCATTATCCCGCGCGGCGTTTCTGCTCAGCGCTGCAGAAGTGCAGGCTGGTTCACGGAGCGCTGCGGGTGAAACGTTTCGTTGTGTCAACGGACGGTGAGGTCGGGGATGGACGACGGTCAAAGGGACCGGTGGACGCTCCCTCATCGAGGTGACTTTACCTCAGTGCTTTAAATGATTATGGGACTCCGCCGCATCACAGGGTTCATGTAGCGTCTCCACAATAACCGCACAGATGTGTTTGGGTGTGTGTGTGTGGAGTGATCCCTCATCATCATCATCAACATGAAAGAGAGATGGATGCTTACAGGGTGTCTGTGTTACGATGTGAATGAGGAGAAACACTTCATCTGAAGTGGTCACACATCCTGGTGTCCACATACTTCTGGCCCCACTCTCACCCTCTCCGTCTTCTCCCTTTGGTTTTATCCCATTTTTCCTGCTTTCCTTTTCCTCATCGTGTCTCTGCGTCTCCTCTCTTCATCCTACACTTTTCACCCCTGCGCTACTTTCCTCCCCCTCCCTCCTCTCGTTCTGCCTCCATCTCTGTGAAAGGAGGTCCGTTACACAATTGCATCGAGGCTATTGAGGTCTTCAGCGCACAAAGACTGCATTCAAACCTCTGTGCTATATTCAGGGAGCCGGCTCAGCACAGTCGCACTAACCATCTGCTGTGTGTTTACAGTGTGTGTGTGTGTGTGACCTCTCTCACCTGAATACAGATCCAATTCAAATCAGCAATGAACCGAAATCCGCAGGGTCAAAACTTTTGAAACAATTGTGATAGGAGGATTGTTCAGCGTTCACAGGAAACTGCATGGCTGGGAAACTGGGGTGCAGTGCTCCTTTAACTTATGCAGGTGTACACACACAGACACACACACACACACACACACACTCTCTCTTTTCAATCCTGTATTTACATCTGCGAGGCAAACTCTCAGAATCTTGTTTCTGACCTCAGATCTCAAAAATAAAACCTTCCCTGAAGCTGCCAGACCTCACAACTAGAGTAAACCCTTATCTCTCTCTCTCACACACACACACACACACACACACACACACAGACTCACACACACACACACACACACACACACACACACACACACAAACAGACTCTCACACACACACACACACACACACACACACACACACACACACACACAAACAGACTCTCACACACACACACACACACACACACACACACAAACAGACTCTCACACACACACACACACACACACACACACACAAACAGACTCTCACACACACACACACACACACACACACACACACACACACACACACACACACACACACACAGCCATGTGGGTCTATTTGGGTCAGTGCTGAAATGAAAGTGTTGTCACAGGAACAGAGAATTACACCAGCTCGGATTCTGTGTGTGTTCATATATATTAATGTGTGTGTGTGTATACATGTGCGTTGGTGCCCCTGTCAGCGGCGCTCCTCTTGTCGGGCCACGTTTGGACACGAGCGTCAGCGTTCCTCCTCTCGAGCTGTCACGTTTATTCTCGGCTGTATACCTTTATGTTCCCGTGTCGTATTAACCTATATTAACACCGCAAAGCGGCGTACAGAAACCGCCTGACTCCTCTGCATCAAAGCTGCCGCAGCTGTTTGAGTCTGTCACTTCTAACTAGACTAACGTGTTTTCCTTTACATTCCCTGCGCGCCGCCGGGTCGCCGGAGCGAGATGCAAACTCCCCTGTGTAATGTCTGAGAGTTTGAAGAGTGGCTCTCTGCCTGCATTAGGAGGCAGATCCGTGTGCAGATGTGAGCGCTGCAGCGGCGTTATATAATGTTCTCAGAATTTAGTGTTAGCCTGGGCGGGGCAGCAGGTGGGCGCCGATCGACACGCCAAGACAAACACGTGCCAGTTTGCAGCTTAAAGCGGCAACGCGTCAGTTTTAATGCTGTTTATGAAGATTCATTCCAGTGACTACGTCACGGGTCTCAAACATACGGCCCGGGGTTTAAAACTGGCCTGTCGGACGCCTCGATCCGGCCCACTGAAAGGACTCTGTGTGGTTTGTGGAGTGGATCACGTCACGAGCCACAGGTCTGAGTCACAGTTTTACCGTCTCAGTTTTTATCTGTGAGGATGACAGAAAAGAATGACACCTGGACTGTTGGCCCAGCCTCCATCTCTGTCCAGGAACTGCCTGCACACTCTCGCATAGGACGATCCAGGACCCCTGCACCAGCATAGGGTCAGCAGGTCCAAGGACTTCGCCCTGATACCTGATGGCAGTGAGGGTGGTGTAGCCTCCTCTGTCTCTACACGGATATGCCTCTCCGCACCATCACCGACCACCACCAGACCATGTGCTGGAACGATGCTGGGCAGCATTTCTCCAGACCCTGTCACATCTGTCACATGTGCTCAGGCTGAACCTGTTTCTATGGTAAATGCCACTCAGGCTCCACGGTGCCGGGCAGAGAGCACAGCGCCCCCTAGAGGATGTGGGGACCTCAGGACACCCTCATGAAGTCTGCCCCTTCTGCTACTTAACTGACCGGATCAATATCCCAGATGTTTACCTGACATGACCTTGTCCTCTGATTAAAAAGCACTCTTTTGAATTCACTGCTCTAAAAATTACGTTTCAAGGGCTGTTTTTCTATCATCGTTTCAAAATTCCATCATCTAGAAAACTGTCCCTGAAACATGTGGACGTCTGACAGCAGGCTTGGAGGCCTGCAGAAACCACAGTTTAAGGCTGTTTTAGTTACAGTTTCTCGTATATTCTGCAGAATTTTCTTTAAAACAAATCAGGTGAATGCTCTCTCACTTATTAAAGCTTGAATATGTTTCAGAGATATTCCCCAGGTGTGACACCATGCACCAAAGGCAAAAATTGTCAAGGTGTTGTCTCCCATTTCCCCCATTATGAATTTTTTAAATGCTCATATTTATGAACAACAGCCAAAAATTTGTTTCAGAAGTAGAAAACGTTTTATTTCGGTTTCCTCATCGTCACAGCCCAGCAAGGAGTTTCATCCTGGCCAAGAACAGAGGACGCGTGAGTCCCTCCTTCTTCCAGGCAAATCAGGTGGGACACATTTGATGACACAAAAACATCCACTACAGTCCACACTCGCCCATTTTAACACCACAATTCAGTTTTTATCATCTTGCCTAAGGACACTCGATAAACAGTTCAGCAGTGCCGGTTCTACAGTCTGTCGTGGCCCCGGGCAAAAACTCACAGGGGGGCCCTTCAGCCGGGCTTCATCACATTTATTTAATCAATCATCTGACACCAGCGAGGACAGCAGCAGTCCTGTAACACTATACTACACCAATACTCTGGTTCATTTCAGCAGCAATGCTCAAAGGTAACCGACGTCACCATCATGAGATACTCGTGGAAGTTGTTCAAGCATCTCTCCGTCACATTTAAGGCTGAACTAGCAGCGTGTAGTCTCTCTCCATCCTCCTGCTCTTCCTGTTCTTTAACTCACACGAGGAGATCTCTTCTTTCCCACTGATGGACGGATGAATTTACTAAGGAGGTGCTGTGTCGGGTGTCTTTGCCCTTGTTGGGTTTGACTAAGCCTCAATCACACCGCCTACAGACCACCTGGTGACCCCTGGTAACCTTCAATCACTGTTGTGACAGATTTCATCCCCTGTAAAGAGGACACAGCTCCAAAACCCCACCATTACTGCTGTTGTCGAACGTGCTCTGCTGACCTGTCTGCAAACACTCGCCAACAGACCAGCGAGTGACATTTAGAAGACCGGGAAAAATAGAAACGGAGACGATTCACCTTCAAAGTGAAAGTTGTGCCTTACTGTTGAAACCAACATGTTTCTAAAGGTGCCGCTTTTACTCTGAAGGCAAACGTTTCCAGCGTGGTTCAGGATCTGAGCTCCATCAGATTTATCAGACTGTCTCGACTCAGGAGACCAAAAACGGTCCCAGCTGCAAAGACTCGGAAACACCACCCAATGAGACAAACACCTCCCTGAAACACCAGCTCACACGGTCTTACTTGGGTTACTCACACCCACATCAGGTCTGAATCATTTAAAATTAATAAACTTAAAAGTTAAATGCTAATAAACCTTTAATAGATCCCCTGCAGTATTTGGCTCTGGCTCTAAACGCACAGATTAACCAGGACTGCTGAGTCCCATCGTGCAAATCAGTGTTTCTATTTCTGAGATAACAGTTAAAATCAACAATAAAACAGTAAAAAATACTGAACCAGGGAAACAATAAACCTCTAATGATCATTACAACAAAGAAATCAAACATTGTGTCTGATACATTTCTGTTACATCTGAAAATCAGAAATGAGCTGAAATTAGAGCGCAGACATCTTTAATGTGTAAGCTGATCTTGTTTGACGGCGTTTCTGTTAGAAACTCGGAGACACGCTCAGGTAAAAGGTAAACGCAGCCTTTCTTACTTTAAGAGGATTAGTTGCAGGGCGACAAAGTGAAAACAAAATGTTCTGTGGAACATCTTCATCATCTTGTTTAGTGGGATTCACTCTGTGGAAAATAAGACATCAAACGCCTCCATCAGAGCAGCGTGAGCGTCTATTCACTCAGCCTTCAGTATTAATGGAAGACGATGGTTATTTATGTTAGGTCAACAATAATAATAAAAAGGATTCATGGATACAGGTGGAGGTGATGGAGGACTGAGGGTCATTCCATAGATGTCAGGCGTGAAACTAGCGTACGCTCTGACCATGAAGTCCATCTCGTGGAGAAACCGCTGGTCCTGCAGCCTCCACCTCAGGATGGCAGGGGTAACATGGAGACCCAGAGCTGAACACCAACCAACACCTCGGTTGTACACCACCCAAACATGGGGGTAGCTTCCGGGTCGGAACAATGAGGCTAATGTGGAAATGCCCTAAACCTAAAAAAAAAAAAAAAAAAAAAAAAAGGAAATGCCCTAAACCTGCATTCTGTCTGAAGACCACCAGATGGCGACAGCTGTGAGTACAAAGGCTTCCTGACAGGAAGAAGTTATAAAAAACGTCTCGTCAGCTCTGGAAACAGATTCCTGCTGAGCTCATGAGCTCAGGACTCGATACGCGTCAATAAAAAGTCTGGTTTATATTTCCTGTTCGTCAGAAGGACTCCTCTCGCGTCAAAAACAGGACTTCACGCCAGCGGGTGGCGTCACGGTCGCCACGTTCACGGGATACGAGCTTAGCATGGAGTCTTCTCCAAGCTACTTCCTGTCTCCTCCTAAAATCTGCCCCTCAGACGGCATTCATAAGCTCCTTCTCCATTTCTGGTGTTTGGTGAAGAGCTTTTCCCACCAAAGTTGAAATATTTTAACTCAAGCAAACACAGATTCACCTCTGTTACTTCAACCGGCATAAACTCACCTGACTGGACCTTGAAAATAATCGCACCGCCTTAAAAATTCGCTTCTCGGTCGACATCAATGTCCTGGGAAGAGCTGATAGTCACTTCCTGTATCCTTCAGTGACTTCAACTGATGACAGGAAGTAACTGCTGATGATGCAAATGTGGCGGTCCGAAATACGACTGATGACATCAAAGGATTCTGTCGACTATAAGACAGCAGGTTACCAAGGCAACGAAAGCCTGTAACGTCTGAATCGCTTCATCGTTTGTTTTAAATGTAATTCTCCAACAGCAGCACACGGAAACTAGCCAAGGTCCAAAACATTTTATTCTTACGTTTACTAAAAACTCAGATTTTCTGCATGAACAATAAAAAGTCGTTTATCTTTAGGGCAATATGGCCAAAAGTATTTATCACGATATATTTGAAAATTTGCGATAACAATAAAACTGACGATACAATTGATGCGAGACAAAATACTTTACAGCTCCACAACTTTATTAGTGCAACTTAGTGCACCGTCGATTTTTGAGAAAATGAAAGGCTTTTAAGAGCGCCTTATAGTCCGAAAAATACGGTAATAATGACGGCTCGCGTTCATGCTCTACAAAAACATGTGCTTCGGTTTGTATCTGATTGACGAAACTTAAGTTGCACCATTTTTACAAACCAATTCTGGTTCATTCAATGATCTGCTTTCGCTCTTCTCGTTCTCCGTCGCCGCCGTGCTTTTTCTACCATGTGCGTATGAAAACAATGCGTTTTACCCATATTCTATCGCTATTTCATTTTCTAATCATTGCCTAACAATATACCGGTCTTACCGTGAACGGCATAAAATGGCCCAACTCTAGTTCCCCCCGTCACCAACGGGTCAGACTTCACAGGTCACGCCCCGCCGCGAGGCTTCACCTCACATTTGGCGTAAAGTCCGGTGAAGTCCGGTGTGTTTGCAGTTTTTGCATCAGAAACTATTCAATAAACTAGATTTTTTTCAAACATAATTCTGAGACATTTCAGACAGTGAAGTTACGATGCTGAAGAGCTGCGGGAGATTGTCAGTTAAATTAACAATACTGTGCACCGATGTTGATGATTAGATAATAGTTTTAGTCATTTTGCAGTAAAAAACATTTTCCAGCTCCTGTGATAATAAACAGACTTGTTTCCTATTAAATTAGTAATCAATCAATTCAAATAAATTAAAAGATAAAAAGCAAACCTGCAGAATAGTCTCTGGATTCAGGATGCTTTCCTGTTGAACAAAGAAGTGACGATGACCTGGTGTTTGCTTTCTGGAGGACTTTCTCACATTTCTGAGACGAAACGATCAATGAGGTCTCCGGAGAACCGATCATCCAATTAATTAGATGTAAAAAAAAAAGCGTGAAACTACTAAAGTACTCGTCTGTCTAAGGCTGCTGTTCGTCCGTGCAGGTGTTTCTATTTTTTGGTGTGTGATCACAGCATAAAGACGCTTTAGTCTGAATCCCAAAAATAAAAAGCAAAGCATATGACACACACACACACGCACGCACACACACACACGCGCACACGCACGCACACACACACGCACGCACGCACGCACGCACGCACACGCACACACACACGCACACACGCACGCACACGCACACACACACACACACGCACGCACACACACGCACGCACGCACGCACGCACACGCACACACACACGCACACACGCACACACACACACGCACACACGCACGCACACGCACGCACACACACACACACGCAGCCTCATGATGATTTACAGGACATAAGTTCCTCCATTGATCACCAACACAGACAGCCTGACTTCAGGTGCTTTAATGAAACATAAAACAAACCATAGAGGAACGTTTTCAAAGAGTATTTGATCAGAGCGGGAGACATTTAACCAAATCCCCAAATATAGAGAAGTCACAGCTGCAGTATGGGACAGATAATCCTGTAAAACCTCTAAAAATCAGCGAGTTCAGCAGGCGGCAGAGTAAATATGTGTGTGTGTGTGAGCGCCTGCACTTCTGTGTGTTGCTTTTTTGCTGTTTCTGACACCTTCTGCAGCGCCGCAGCCTGTCAGATGTCTCGTTTTCAGATACTCTGACAGATTGGGATGTTAAAACTGTGATTTCAGCCTGGTTACATCAACCCCCAACTCCTCCTCCTCCTCCCCCATCTAACAGCGCAGGAATCAGCAGCAGCCATTAAAGATGTTGTCAGAGGGAATTATAGCGTGTCCTCCGAGCGCTCAGGATGCCTCCTCCTCCTCCTCCTCTGCGGCTCACCTGGAGGAGCTGTGGGAGCTGCAGGAGGAGGTCAGGTGGTGTTTGTCGTTGGGTTTGCTGTACTTTCAGTTTACATTTGTCCCGTGAACAGGGCTGACAAAGGCGCGTCTGCTTTAAAAGCCGAGCGACGCCGTTTTAAGCGACTGTGACAGAGCAGGTTCGGGGTCAGGCTGAGACTCACCTCCCTGTGTGTCAGAAAATTTCACATCAATTTGATGCGGGCGACTTTTTTTCCCTCCCTCGATCTGACGAGAATACATTAACACGGTTTCATCAGTGATTATTTCTAATCTCCTCAGATTGTTTGAGATGTTATTTATTTGGAGGGAAATTGAACAAACTGGCAGGTTTATGTCTCAGACTGGAACAAGTCAACAAACAGCAGCAGAATTAAGCAGCAGAGACGAACACGCCTGAAATCTGCTTCAGTTTCTGCTCATTGTTTTCCCTTTTGCCTAATTCTTCCATCCATGTTTCACTCTTTAAAACATTGAATATGTTTTCAGTTTAAACACAAAAACGTCTGAGGTTCTCCAAGTTCAGAAAAGCTCCTGCTTTCAGTACAGACAAAGATTTACTCTGATATTCAATAAATCCTGAAAACAGTAAACATCTAAACCACTGCAGGTATAAGCAGTTTGTTTTACGATTTAAAGCATATTAAAGGGTAATTCAGTTCAGTTTTATTTCTACAGCATCAAATCATGACAACAGTCGACTCACGGTGCTTTATATTGTAAGGTAAGAACCACAAAATAATACAGAGGAAACCCAACAATCATATGACCCCCTATGACTGAGCACTTTGGCGACAGTGGGAAGGAAAAACTCCCTTTTAACAGGAAGAAACTTCCAGCAGAACCAGGCTCAGGGAGGGGCGGGGCCATCTGCTGTGACTGGTTTGGGTGGGCAGGATAAATACAGGCTGTGGAGGAATTCCATATAAAATCAGTAAAAAGGTTCCCACCTGGTCTCAGAATCAGGAGAACCAGAAATAAGGTGATATTATTAGCGGAGAACAACATGATCTGTATAAATACATCTGTAATGATAGACAGACCACCTCCCCTCACAACTGATGAATCACCAAACACAGTTCTTTATATAAATATACTGACTTAGACCCACTCACCAGACAAAGACTTTCATTTCATGATTTCGCCTATTATACTGTAAGGTAAAGACCTTAAAATAACAGTAACCGACCTCCACTTTGGAGAACCCAAAATAAGATGTTGACCCTGCTGTGCTGTGACAGGAGATCCAAACACGTAACCACATGTTCACCAGAGACCCAAAACACGAGGCCAAACAAACGTGGCCACCAGATGATCAAAGACACGAACACGTTTCTGATAACCAAAGATAATCCCGATGGAGAACCAAGCAAACCTACACAAAGAGACACGCCTGACTTTCCTGTCAGCCAACCAGCTCCACATATCAGAGAACCAACAGAGACGTCATTGGTTCTCCGTTATTTGGAGCTGAAAAACCAAAGAAACCATCCTGTCACCTTCATACGATAAAAACCTGAATCATGGAGCTCTTGACTGTAGGAGGAAGAGGACCTGCCAAATATTTAGCTCATTTACAACCAACAGAGGCTAAAGCAACCTAAAAACTGCAGTTCCGCTAATGTCCACTAGAGGCGCCAGCAACGAGTCCGCCCCCACAGACTCCTGTGTTAAAAATCCAACTTCACAGCAGAAATAAACACATTCACAGCCTCTGGTCTCGTCATAAGAGCGTTAATAACTCACCTGGCCTGTTTGACTGACAGGTGGAGGCCGACACAGGCTGCTGTAGCTGCCAGCCTTCACCTCCGATGTGTTTGTGCTTCAGCTTTGGAGGCTGAGGTTTGAGTATTTTATTAGTGTCGAGGCTTAAAACTGGGCGCTCGCAACTGAATTAACTACATCCATCGTTTTTAAGCATTCAGTGCTGTCAGATTTAATGCTTGAACAGATGGAGGTGCTACATCAAAATAATCCAGTCTTTCATTCTTGGGATTCAGGCGCTCTCTAACAATGAGAGGAAGTCATCACCGAAGACATGCGTGTTTAATTTCACTGAACACAGGCTGATTTTCTCCTCATTACTACTGAGTGTCAGCTCTGTGTAAGATTTCGTGTTGCATTTGCACAAAGAAGAAGAAGCTGATGCAAGCAGCGGAGGACTTCAGCAGGAAGCAGAAACCCTCGGCGAAGATAAAACTGCGGTTTGGATGTTTACTTGCCCCCGCGGCTGCAGAAACGATGAACACGAGGACGAGAATAAGACGTACCTGGGACACATCGGGAAGCCGGAATCACGGCCCCGCCTGTGCAAGAAGCACTTTATCACCGTCTTAAAGCGGAAGAGGAGGATGATGAAGGGCCGCTCCTCAGCGCTCGGCAGGATAAACGGTCGGCTGCACCATCAGCAGCTCCTGCACGCGAGTTTGATCCCTGAAGGGGGACGGAGCGTTATTACAGCGGCGGGTTCATTAACGAGGGCGCTCGGCTAATTGAAACACACATTAAAGGAAATTCATTAAACGCAGGTTATCACGAGCTCCTGAATACAGGCGCGATATTAAAGAGACTAAATGAGAAGCCAAATGTGTTGAATCTTTACTTTCTGATATTCTTTATGAAGCGTTTGATTGCGGCTTCAAACAGACGTATATTCTCACTCACACGCTTTCGCTTCACAGGCAGGCGACAGATGATCAAAATACCCGCGGCTCACACACAATCGCTGCCGAAGGATTCGACCTGAAACGGGCTCGCACTGACGATGAATCACAGAAACATCTTCACTAACAACAGGTTCAGCGATCGATATGCAGCAGCCTAACCCCCGAGTCTTTATCGCAGCTTTGATCCGCGCTGGCATGCTCAGACAGCGCCTAATCAATACTGCATTAGAGCTGAATCAGGTGAGCTGGTGGTGGAGTTTAAAACGTACAGCGAGAGAGAGGCTGCAAAAACAAAGCGGCCCGACAAACAGCCTGCACACATCGGCTTTTAGAAATGTGTGATTGTCTTGATTTTTCTCTGCAGCGAGCGGTGAACGCTGGCCTTGACTGACAAACACAGAGGCTCGGTTTCTGATTACACATCCTCCAGGTGGATGCAGGTGCCAGAAATGCAGCACACAAAAGCAAAAACATGCGATATGGCAAAAAATGAAAGAAAAACAAACTTTAGCAGCAGTGAAGAATAATTTCTGACTAAAACCTTTACCTGACAAAAAAAGGTTTTAGAGGAAAGTAACCTTTACGCTCGGTAGGCCTTCGGCCATATTCCACATAAATACTGTTCAGGTTCCTTCACACAGCATCAAATCACAACAGCAGCCGCCTGTAAGGTAAAGACTGCACAAGAACGCAGAGGAAAGCAACAACCGAACGCCCCCTGTGAGCTTGGCGACAGTGGGAAGGAAAAAACCGTGACGTAAGGATGTTGTCTCACACTATCAGGAATAATGCGACGCCAACAGCGAGACCAGCGGGCACGTCTGGGGGAGAACCTCAGGTCAGCCTCCGATGACGGTTAAATACCCCAAAAATAAAGAAGAAGAGCAAATTCAACAACCTTCAACAAAGCGCTGTGCCATTACATTACCGCTAAATATTCAAGAAAACCGACAACCAGGCTATAAAGAGGACGCTGGCCTGTGACAGGAAGTATGGAGGGAAGCTGCTGATGTGGTTAAAACGCAGAACTTTCATGACTAAAAAACAAGAACAAGCTGCAGGGTTAAGCGTTTGCATACAGGCTCAGATAAATGCTGGCAGGGCCGAGGCCTGTTAACTCCTGGGTAGCGTCCACGATCGGCTGCAGCTGGGATCCTCTTTGCAGCATAAAAAGGATTTGTTTGACAGAACAGACGGACGCTCCGGACAACGAAAAAGTCAAAGGAACTTGGATTTAAGTTTGGGAGGTCTCTTGGACCCGTTTCTAAAAAGATTTCACAATCATCAGTTCAGCCAATTATTCATAAGCAGAAGTTATTTGGATGTTTGTGCGCTTTGCCAAAGTCTGGAAGGAGATCCAACCTGTCGCCCTCAGATGAGAGGAAACTTGCTAGGATGTCCAGGAACCGTCCAGGAGTCACAAGCAGAACTGGGAACAGCGTTTACCTGGCAGTGGTTCTGGTAGATGGAATAATGATTCTTCACCTCAAATCAGCAGCTAGACGGTTCAAACCGGGACACAGTTGGTGCTCCTACAGGACAGTGATCCCAAATAAAGGATACAGGATAACACTAAGCTTCTGGAAACAAACTCTGCAAACAACACTGGTCAGATAGCCAGACAGAGTTATTCCAGAAGCTTGCTCGCAAAAGCATCCGGCCGAGGTTTAACCTGCTCTGGAACTTTTAAGCAAAGATCAGCGGGGTGTTTGTGTTTGAGCCTGTGTGGATCAGAGAAAATCCCAAATGCATGAACGCTTGTGCACACAGTCCTTGTTTTTAAGGTCATTAAAGATGTTTACTGAACAGATCTCAGCTTTACAACGTTTTAAAGAAATATCACAAGAAATGCGAGCCGAAGAAACCCATCAGCACAGCTCACGCAGGTCTGTAAATCATCACCACACTGCTCCAGTATGAAAAATGGACATTTCCTTTAAATTCACAGAATTTTATCTTTTTAAAGAAAACTCCTTTGAGCTGCAGAAACTGTTTCTGCTTCCAAACTGTATTTAAAAATTAATATTAGTGAGAAAATGAGCGCGATCACAACCACAGATTTTAAATCTGTTTTGTTCTTCCTAAAAATATAATTTGGATTTGCTACCTGGTGAAATGCTGGTGTGTTTTTCCATATTCAGGTTTTAATCTCTGTGAAAGCATTCGGCTGATTTGGATTGTTTGGGGGGAAAAAAATCTGTTTTCTGCTTACGAGGAAATAAAAAAATCAGCCCCCTTCCTGCCAACTGTGATTTCCACAAAGCTCCAAACATTTCAGGGACTTCAACCTGAGCTTCACTGTGAGAGCCAGAAACGTCCAAAGGTTTTATTGGACAGTCGGGACCTGAAGTTTTGCACGTCATAGATTTTATCTTCCCTCCCTGGTAAATAAGTCTGTGATGTCAGGTTGTTTAATGAGATGAGGCTGAGGTAGCCTTTGATGCAGCGTGGCAGGCTGAGGATATGAACGAGTGTCTCAAGGCCGTAAAGCTGATAATGATTCATGAGTTTGGGTCTGATTAAAGTTCAGGGATGACAAATCAAACACACACAGTCATAAAGAAACAAGGACTCACCGGGACGAGCGGCAGTGAAACTCGGGTGCTCAGTTGTCTCGTCTTTCCCACCTGCTGCTGATCTGCAGCTCGGGCTCTCTGCTGCCCCTGCTGGTGGGAAGCTGTAATACAACAACGCTGCTGAGGGAGCCAGGCCGGCTGGTTGCTTTTGGTTTTCTGGTTTTGAACAAATGATCAGAAACAGATCAAACATCCAGGCTCGTTTCTGCTCCTCGACGTCACGGACGTTAAACTGGTGCAGGTTTGGGGTTGAAACCAGCAGATGTCCCGTGATGCCGGCGCTCAGAGTTGGTTATGGAAATAAATCGTGCTGAACAAAATCCGATTTTGTCTTGCAACAGCAACCTGATCTGTTTACAGTTGTGAACAGAGATTAAACGTGTTTTTCAGCCCTGAACGTTTCATGTGGGTACTTCAAAGGCTCCGAGGTGAGAGGCGCTGCTGATGTTGTATTTTCTCCAGCTTGGATTCTGTTTTGCTTCCTTGGTTTCTGTAAGTGTGATGTGTGTGTTGCTTCTCTGGTGGGGTCTTGACTTCAGTTATCTGTTGAGGGCTGGCTTTGGTTAGGTTTTCAGTGTGAACAGGTTCTGGATCCCATATGAAGATGGTTTGCCAACGTGAAGGCTCAGATCTTCACTGGGAGTGAGGAGGATCTTTAACTTGATCTGCTGGAGAACAGCAACAGTTATTTGGCAGGTGGGGAAACCCTGAGATCAGATGTAGTGGTTTCTCATTACTCACTAGAAGCAACGATGTCTGCAGCACATGAAAAATGACCCGTTCAACAGTAAAATGGATTGACCTGCTCTCAGACTGAATGGCTGAAGGTGCCGGAGCGCCATTCAGTCGAACTGGTTTAAAGCCAGGGGACGATATATTGGATTAAAGATGTTCAATACAGAGCATCCCAGTAGGAGGGAAAGAGGAACACTCTGGGAAGATCCATGGATGTACTGGAGGAGGATGTGCAGCAGGTTGGAGTGACAGAGGATAGGAGGAGATGCAGATGATCTGACAGCAGAGACACTCGATGCTTCGCTTGGTTCATGTCTGTATACTGAGCAAAATCCCGTTTTGGTTGTCCGGTCGGGGTCTTTGAGGTCTTTGAATTTCATGTTTTGGTTGTTTTTGTTCTCCATTTCAAACGTTGGTGGTTATTTATTTAGTTCTCCAGATGTGATTTCATTTTTGATTATCCAGCAGATGTGTCCAGATGTTTGAGTCTTCGTGGTTCCAAAGGGGCTGTTTTTCTGGCCTTTCCTGTCATGAAACTTTTGGTTCCCTCTTAGAGTTTGAACCTTAATTTGGGCTTCTCTTCTTTAAAAGTCTCTGTGTGGTTGTTAGCGTTAGTCGGGCAGGAATGAAAGCTCCCTCTTCATATCTGTGTCTCCCACAGACACTCAGAGGTTCAGAGACTGAGGCTGTAAATGGGACTCAAACCCACAGCCTTCATGCTATCAGCTCAGTCCTGCAGCTGCTTCACTGGCAGCTTTTCAGTCTTTACACCGCCGCCGGCTTTCAAACAGCCTTTCAGAAGCAGAGATGTGACTTGATCTCATCACCTCTAAACCTGTCTGCTTTGCTGATTGAGCCATTGAGTCTTCATAAGCGAGAGCTTTTTCAAGTTTTTCCTTTAGATGCTGCCTCTTGATTGTCAAAAGCAAAAGCAGTGTGTCAACTCCAAATATGCCACAACTCAGCGCAGCTGCGTACTGCAGTGAGCTAATACTTTGCATAGCCTCAGCACTCTTCTCGTGAAGCTTTTCAATATTTCCACTACATGTAGGCTTTGAAAACACTTGCAAATTAGAAATTTGAAAGGAAACTTGAACCTGTGACCTTGAGTTCTTCATCCAAGCTCTTGGCCCATTCAGCCACTGAATCTAGTTATTTCTGAGTGTATTCTCTCATATTTTTTCTTCTCTTTTGGATGCTGGCACTTAAAATACAACCACAAATTTGCCATCGGCATATAAAGGATTGGATTCATCCTCTTCACAAATTAGCGAACAGCTCCTTCTTTAATGCCGGTGAATCGGAGGATGCTTCAGCTCATCTGAGGTTATTCTAAACCGTCTGTTAGCGCTCGGTTACAAAACAAAACCTTCTCACCCGGAGGGTCTGACAAACGTGACGGCTGAGTTTCTGACAATGTGCTGAGCTGCTTCAGTTACACCGCCTGATCGTGAAGAAACGTCTTTTCTTTGATTTCCCATCACGCTAAATATGCTGTGGTTTTTGTATCATGTGGTTAGTCTGTTGTCGTCATCTCGCCCGGGGTCACCGAGGCTTTAGGTCCAGAGCAGGTCGTACTGGGCGCGTGCTGGTGTTATCAGCTGTTAAAGTTTTTGTTGCTGCATCCAAGTGGAACACATTTAATGTTTCCAAGAGGAGCCACGACACGAACAACCTTCATTGTTCCTGGATTGCAGTTTAAGGGCTGAAATGCTTTGTTATGAATAGATGGTAGAAATGAAGTGAAGACCAGAAGAGTTCAGGGTAGTGGCAAAGATGGTGGCTCATCTGCCCCAAACAGCCAATCAGCAGCTAAAAGAGAAACATGTGATCAGACGGTGCAACGGAGCTGTGTGATAAAAGGCTTTGTTAAAACAACATGGACAGCATTTCTGACTCTGCTCTTTGTTCTTCCCTGATGAAACGTACCAGCTTAAATTTAGGGAAGAAACGCTTAAAGGGAGAAAAAACTTTTCAGTTTCTCACTGCAGTGTTTCTTCTTATGCTGTTAGCTGTGAATGGCTCTCTTATTTATTTCTTATTCCAAATACGTAGTTTTGATCCATAATCCTAAATAATGTGGTCACGCATGGCCACAAGCCTCAGCCGCCTGGGCGAAAGTCCAAGAGTTTCATTAACCTTTCAGAAATTAACAGAAGGGCTCCAAAGTACAAACACGTATCTTTGACTCAACCAGCCTCATATTCTTATTACTTACATGTTTCTGATTAATCTCAGAGGTCCAAAAACAACAGCTGGAGTCAAAGTAGGGCTGGGTATCGATTTCGATTTCTATAATCGTTTCAATTCGATTCACAAGGTCGATTCGAAACCCCTTAAAAAGATCCTGCAGTAGATCAAAAACTGAAGAAAACTACGAATCAACATCTGAACATTACCTGATGCTGCTGAAGTTACAGAGGTTTGATTACAGACACAGCTGAGCGTTCTGCATCATTTTAAAAAGTTTTCATTTCTTCAGTGTTGAACAGCAGAAACGAGGCTTTCTTGTCGGAGACCGACAGTGCTGTACACAACAGTAGACTGGTGACAAAGTGATAAAGGGTGGGTTGGATCTTCTTTTTCTGCCGGTTCAGTGAATTCTGGTCAGAGTGACGAAACCTGCATCATCAGAATCTGTGAGCCGTCGACTTTCAGGCCCGACGGCGTGTCTGTGTGCGTGGCGTCGGGTGAACGCTCCACGCTTTGTGTTTACACGAATCCGTGTGCCTGCTCTCATTTACTGTTTCAGCTGTTTGGATGTTGTTGAAACAGTTTTGTGAGCTTTAACCTGAGATCCTGGCGTTTCAGGCAAAATACGTTTATATTTAAAAATCGATTTATGATTTAATGCCAAAGTGAATTTAGCGTTAAATCATGAATTGATATGGCGTTATTTAATTTAAAATTGATATTAATTGGGATTTTTTTAAACCCACCCCTAAGTTGGAGCAGTTTCCTCCATCTTTCATACAGTTGATTCTCACTCAGTGCAAATATGACACACAGAAAATGGGCAGAGGTGAGCAAAGGCAGCGCAGAGCCTGCAGGTGGAGACTCGATGTGCCGTTCAGACGAGGACGGTGTTGCACATTCAGTCTTTAGGTAATCGCTTTGTTTCCACAACTACTTGCAATCAATATCTTTGATGTGTTCACGAAGCAACCACGAGTCTTCCTATTCACATCATGACGCATCGCAGCTCAAGCTTCAACCAACTTACAGACTTTACTCGATAAATCACCTGAAGCCAGTCACGAATGCTGAAAGGACACATAATAAATGTAAATAGAGACCAATAATGACATCAGAGCCTGGAGTCAGAGTTCCTCAGTAAATAATATTGATAAAGACTGAGTTTGACCTTGTCTTACTTCCAGGGACAGAAGCTCCTCCACACCTGGAGGAAATATAGGGCACAGTCCAAAAATACTATGGGAGTAATGATTCGCCAAAACTACTTTATCTATAACCCTCGTCTGATGCGACTCCCCCCTCAGGACTCTACGTCTCGCTGACCGATTTGTTCTTAAATAAATGGAGCACGTTACACCATCAGCGGTTTTTCCAGCTTTTGCTCTAATTCTTGATGAAACGATGGAGCAAACGTAACTGTGATGAGCACCTTTACACAGAGAAAGGATGTCATTGCAGTCATTAACACTGGAGTTTACAAAGAAAGTGCATCCAAATATTCTCAGTGACCTTTTCTGTAGAATTATAACATTAATTTTGTTGCTTTGCATATTTCTGCCTTCTTTTGGCAGATTTCCCGACTGAGCAGGTGAAGAAGGCCGTCGAGACAAATCTGAGAGCAGCACGATCAAGGGCAGGCTGGCTGACAGTGAGCAGTCTTTACAGCTCCAGTCATTTTTCTCAGCACATTTTAAAGGACGTCCATTCTTCTGGTGCCTTCAACCAGCTGACCGCACCACATCAAACGGCGTGTGTTTAATCGAGAACGCTTTCAGGGCTGGAAATAAAGAAAATGCCTCTGAAATTAGAAAAATGACTGTGCAGAGCGATGCTTGTTTACCAGCAGTGAAAGCAAAGCAGACACTGAAATATTCAGACCTGAAGAAACTCGTTAGGGAAGTACTCATGTAAATGTGAACGGCATGAGTTACATTGCTTTGATGAAATCATTTAAAAAGTTACATTGCTCATCGGGGGAAAATGGTCCAGATTCTTTCAGCTGCCATAAAATGATGATTGCTGCTTTTCTCACGGCTGTTACCATAAAGCTTAAGATCCAGACACGGAAACGAGGATATACAGGTCTCAGCGTCAGAAGGACGTCAGCAAGCCTGTTTCCATGTAAAGGAGATTCATGATGGTCACGTTTCTAAACAGATCCAGCTCTACACTAGTGTTAAACGACAAAAATCTGAGGTTTGGACGGTTAGTGAAGTCAGGCTAGCTGACGCATGATGAGCTGCTAACTGCTGCATAGCTACAGATGGTATGGCTAGGCTCATTACCACAGGGAAGATGGAGAATTAGGGTGAAATAATTCTCAGTAAATTTCATCTTGAAGGGCAGAGACAAAAGGCATCATGTGACAGGACGACAATGCTGACCAGACTTCATCCCAGAGAACAGAGGGGGTTGGTTGTGGCTCAGGTGGTAGAGCAGATCGGGAGGTTGGTGGTTCGATCCTTGGCTTCCCCAGTCTGCATGCCAAATATCCTTGGGTAAGATATTTGAAGCGTTCATCGGAGTGTGAATGTAGTTTAGTTTGCACTTGCGTTTAGAAGTGCTTGTATGATTGGGTGAATGTGGCATGTTATATCCAGCGCTTTGAGTACTCCAGGAAAGTAGAAAAGCGCTGTAATAGATAAATTACCATTTATCTGAGCTTAGCCCTTAAGTCATGCAGACTGGTTGGTAACTGGTTGCTGGCTGGAGGAAACTGGTCAATCAGAGATACACTGCACTGCACCAGAAACCTCCTGGTGGATGTTTTGGTTGCTGGCAGATTTTCACGGCCGCGTCTACTTTGGATGGAAGATGGCGATTTTTCTGCAAACAAAAGACGAAGCTTAGGTAGCGTGAACAGATGATTCACACACAGCACAGAAGGACCAACCTAGGCAGGCCGCGGGTTGCAAAGCAGCTTGCAGATACAGCTTAAACAGCTGGACTTGCTTCATTGTCCTGTTGAACAGACACGACCTGACTCTGCTGTCAGAGGAAGACCTCGACTATGTTACACATGCGGCACGAAGACTTTCTGCATCGCGGATTCTGCACAAAGCCGAGCCTTCAGCGGGCTGATGCTGATTTTCTGGATCTTCGTCTCGAGCAGGCAGATGACTCAGCATCTGTGCAGAATTTAAATGAGGACATTCAGGGTGATAGTCTGCGGTTCAGGAAGTTATGTCAGCTAACAAAGATCATACAGTTTGATGCATACAATATGTACTTGTATCAGGCCGTGTGTGTGTCTGTGTGACCTCTCGGTTGTCGTCACAGCTCCTCAGATTTCCCAGAGGCCTCGAGGATCTGAAGACCATCTTTGTTCCAGAAAGTTCTGCCAGCGAAGCCGAACCATCAAAGACTCATATTTATTCTTCACAGCTGGTTACGCTGCAAAAAAATCACATTGTTAGTTTATTTATTGTCATAATTTTCTTTATGAAGTAACTGAGAAGCAGAAGTGATAATTTGGTGTGTTTTTTAATTCAGCTCGCCTTGTTTCAGGTGTTAGCAGAGATGAAGTGTTGACATTTTGTGATCAGGCAGCTCGTACTTGATTTGAAATACACCCACTTCAGCAAAGAATGAATTCCTGAAGCGATTTGTGATGCAATTAAAAAAGGAAATGAGTTCCCCTCAGTTGTAGATTGTTTGTTTCAACGTTGAATGAGTCCAGAGTTTTATCTGAAATCCACATTAAGAGACAAAATGCTGCAGAGACAAAGGCGCTCGTCTCAACAGAATAAACACAAAGTAAAAGAGAAAATAAACTTTGTTTTGAATGTTTTTATGAGTTCTGCTGGATTCTGAGAAGCGACTGTGCTTAAAGACAAAGCTGACTCCTCGTCTTAAATCACTTATCTAACGGAGCACTGTTTTAAAGTCACGGTGAGCTGATATTTCATGTGATTAAATCACATTTCCAAGGATTTTGTCATTTCTAAGTAATCTGTTTCTTTGGAGCAAACTGGGACAATCTCAGACTTTCAGCAATCAGCACAAAGTCCATGAAGTCCCTGCTTCGGGCCAACAAACAGTGAGGTTAAAAACTTCTCTTAAAACTCAGGACGACACTTTTACAGTAAAATCTTTCAGATTTATATGTTTGTTTCAGACTTTCAGACGGGCAGCAGACAGACCGCTCGCTGCTGTGAGAGATCTTCTGGTTGCATATGAATGTCCTGGCCTCGGGATTTGGATTTGGTGTCTTATTGTTGTCGTGTTTTGGGAGTCTTTGAGCTTTAGAATAAACAGCAGGCAGTCTTACTTTATATCTCAGCATGGTTACACATACATCACTTCCTGCACAATCTTAAAGAAATGTTAGAAATGTTGTTCAGGTTTATTTCAACATTGTTTTGGATTTCTGGATTTCTCTCGTTGGTTTTGAGGTTTAGTCTGAAGTCTCTCCATCGGACAGACGGACACGTAGTAAATGGTTTGGTGTTTTTATCGTTCCTTTTACTCTTACTGAGCATGCAGAGCTTTAGAAAGCACACTGACATTCTCACAGTGCTGTATTTGATCACACTCACACTCAATTTAGACTTCAATATCTCACTCAAGGACACTTTCACATAGTAGATGACCTGCCGTACCTCCCGAGCCACAGCTAGGATGGACAGATGGATGGATGGAGTGGGCTCCAGGGGTGGATGAGGTTCACCCTAAATTCCCCGATGCTCTGAATGCTAAGGGGCTGTTCTCGCTGACATCCTTCTGCAGCTTTGCCCAGAGGTCAGGGAGTTCTACAGGCTTCATCGAGCGCTGACCTCCAGCTTGTGGGGAATTCACTGCTCCAAATCGACGAGTTCAAGAATCTCAGGCTCTTGTTTGTGAGCGCAGTGAGAGTAGAGACGGAGCTGTAACGATCTGTTGTGGTAAAGAGAGAGCTGAGCCTGGAAATGGAGCGATGTGGTGACTGAAAGAATGAAATGAGCTTGTCTGGATCTTAAGAGAGACGCTCATAGTTACTCCTCCACATCCAAAGTGTCCAGATGGTGGCTTCATGTACACCTCCTGGACAAATACTTCTGGGCACGTCCTGTAGGGAGGAGACCCCGGGGCAGATGCAGGAACACCTCAGAAGGTCTCAGCATCTCTGCTCTGCACTGAGCCGCTGCAGACAGACAGTGTTAGCCTTTACCACCACAGAATATTTGTCTTTCATTATTTAGTTCAGAAAAGTTTAGAAATTCAGACATCTTCAAATAAAGACAGGAAACCCTTGAAATAACTTTTATTCTCTTTTTTTAAAATACGTTTTTTAAGAACAGAAATTCTTAAAAAATCCAATTTCATTGAAGTTCGCTCCCTCTTACAAATATGGCACATGTGGACATAAAAACCCTGCAAAAAAAACTTTTAGAAAAATCAAGTCAGTTACCTTGAAACAGGTTCAATACTCAATTCTATTTGGTGCTCGGAAAGAGCATTCTTCTTCGATGCCGAAGAAGATGAGGCACAGTAAAATAAGACTTTCGGACTTTGTTGATGTCCTTTTGTTTTACCTCAGGTTTTTATGTGGCTCCAGATAACAACGATTGCCTCGGCATGCGTGACGCTGTAAAGCAAAGACTCGACAGTATTACAGTGTAAACCCAACAACCAGACGCTGCTGTGAGCATCACTTGGTCACAGTGGGGAGGAAGAACGCCGTCCTCCTCCTCAGCCCAAACCTGGAGGAGACTGATGGCTGAAAGCTGTGCCTGCAGTCTGAGAGTGTGTCAGCCTCCCAATGCATATGGACAGTTTAACCCTTCATGACGGCTCTGTGGGGGTGTGGTCAGACACAGGTGGCTGAATGTGACACATTTCAGGGCATTTTTAATGTCAGAGTCTCCTGAATGTTCTTCTGGGTGGACTCAGACCGGACCCCCTGCAGCAGCCTGTGCCATGGTTGCCCACTCAACCAGTGCAGCTACTCTTGGATGCCAGTTTCACATTTCCTGAGAACATTGAGAAATTTCCAAAAGAAAAAATAGAAATGGAATATAGAGACATCACTAACACTACGTAAGTGAAGTTAAGTGACGCCCAGTCCTCAGGAGGAGAGATCGGCTGGTGTGCATTCTCCAAGACTGACCTCACAGCCCATCGTTGGTCAGTGGGCTAGTGTCAGTCATTGTGCAAAGGTAGTGATTGTAGGTTTGGGAAAACCTGCAGTCAGCTGAGACTGAAGAAGTCAGTTGGATGAGTAACCAAACGCTTCTGCCAGCTTGAAATCATCAAGACTTCTCCGGATGCTGACAGTCACCGTGAAATCTTCAGACTCATCGGTGACCCCCACCCGGTTCCCTGAAGTCGCTCGCTGTTGCTCTGTTGCCTGCACTTTGTGTACAAGACGAGGACCAATCAGCAGTGAAACTTTAAGCGAAGGCTCTGCCTTACTGGGGCATCCAACATGTTAACATGCAAATTAACTAAGACATAAGAGCCAAAAACAACAACGCCGATAAAAACATAATCCCTGAATACTCAAACGTCCTCACCCGTCACCAGACGAAGGCCGTCACCCACCCGCCTCCTGCTTAAAGATCATACCTCGCTCTAAGGGTAGCGTTCCTTGGCTCACTAACAAAGTTTACTTGACTGTTTGTGGTTTTGCCATTTTGATGTTTGATGCCAACCTGTTTCTCCTGTTCTAGACTCCTGCCTACAGTCGCCACTTTGCTGCCAACTTTTTACTGCTGCATTTATTAAATTCTGTCAATCATCGGTGTCTCCTGCAGCCTTCTCTGAAAACCGTCGCCCATCCACCAACAAAGAAGAGAAACCGTTTAGTGGGGTTAACAAACACAGATTCATGGGTTACATTACAACCGCTGAAATTTGATAATACATGTCCACACAAATCCACAGTGGAACGTAATAAACATGTCTCGCTGTCAACTCGCAGGAGCCCACAGCGCCTAAAATCAGACCCACACTGGTTAAAGTGGTTCAAACACAGTTTTCTTCTCAAACCACGTCAGTGGAGATGATTCAAGCCACATGAAGACAGAGGCGGGGGCGCCTGCCCTTTTTCATAAGATCGAAGCCAAAGATCGTGGCTAGTTTGATAAACCGCACATTATTTCTTTTGGCAAAGCGGAGCATCGGATATGTCGCCTAACACGGGAAGTTGAGCTGAGCAGTGTCCCATTTTTAACCCCAAAGAGCCCCAACGATCCCCACAGTGGTGTTCAAGGGCAAGCTAATGGCATCCAGATAGACAAACAGAGTTCTTAGAGCCAAATACACCAACTTGAGTTTTACCTGCAGGTAATAACCCAGGTTTTCATTAAAAACATGGAGTCTGAGCTTCCCGGGGATCGTGAAGTTTATTATCTTCAGCAATGACGCTTAAACTCGACAAAGCTCATTCACAAGCCTTTAAAACGTTGATTTCACCAGCTGAGTCTAACTAACCGCGACAAAAGGACGGAGACTTTAAAGGAAGCTTTCTCTCCGCCTTTAAGACCACGCCGCACTCCCTCTCTCTGTTTGTTGTGTTCTTGTGATCACAAGAAAGCAACTACTCGACCTCGACACAGCGAGCTTTTATCCCCACGTCCAAAAATAACCATCTCATGGAAAACAGTTAATTTATGATCATGTCAAAACAAACAGTTACCCAGTAACACAATGATGTGTCACAGCCACTTTTCCTGCTCAGTTTGTCACTTTAGAAGCAATGAAGACTTAAAACTCCTTTTTTTCTGAGTGGCTGTGAGTTCAACATCAGATAAACTCCGGCTGTGGATTTCAAAGCGCCTCGGTGTTAGTTTGTGTCTGACAACCTGCCTGCAGGCCTGTGAACACGGGAGTCAAGAGAGCAGCGGGACAACGACTCGTTTGTTGGTTTGAATGATCAAATGAGGAGGAGGCGTCGTCACGCTGCCTCTGACATTTATGCTCATTGGATCTGGACTGACGGAGGTCGAGTAAGATTTCAGATGGCGATCGTAGCGATTCCGTACTGGATGCTCCGCTGTGACCCGGTTACGACCCTTCCACTTCTTTGTTCGAGGAAGAGAAACAAAAACCTCCCAGAACAAACAACTTCTGTCTCCTCATTAAAACGGGACCTCTGCTGATCTAATTTTTCTGCTCTCCTTCTCATTTTCTCTTCTGTTCCCGGTCCCAGGTGTGATCGTTATGTGGAGACTCTGGCACAGCCTCCTGTACAGTTGGTTTGTGTCAATATTAGCAGATAAAGAATTCAGTGAGACTGGCAAAGAAAAGAAACAAAGACAAAAAGAAAGAAAAAGATGATGCCCAAAATACAGCCCTACAGTTCTGTGCAGTCTTCGGTGCAACTCTTTAACGTGCTCTTGAGCGATATTTCTCCGTTTTCAGTCCGGTCCTTGTACCTGACCACTTTCAGAGGCATGTAGCTCTGACCTAAGAATCATTCAAGCACAAAAAGGCTCCTAACTCAGCGGATGAGGCAGCGTCTTACACGTAACAATTTAGCAAAGAATGCATTTTATTTGTATCTTTAGGCTCTTTGTTGCTAGCAGCCTGTCACTGAAACACATCTTTGTTCCCATTGCCTCACCCAATCTAAGACAAATACCAAAGATAATACAGTTTGATTCCCAAAGATCTCGTCATGGTGTGTAGAGCATCTGGACAAGTAGAGGACACAAGAAGTCTCAAGCCTGAAAACTATCTACAACACATGAACAATATCTGAAAGCTGATTCATATATGTTTAATTGTGCCTTATCTCCAAATGGTAAATAATCCTTCCTGCATCGGTCTCAACTCCAAAACCTACTGAGTAAACCTGCAAACAGAAACAGGTAATAAAAGCACTGTCCTCCAGTGGGTTTTCAGATGTTCAGAGATTTTGACCTTTTTAACACAAACACAGGAGTTTAACCGATTTTAGCTGAGTCTTACTCTTTCTGTCAAATCAACCGAGGCTCGTTCATGAACACATGACACTGAATCTGGAGACACAAAGCACCCTCTGCTCCCCCAGGTGGGTTTTTCCCAATGCTGGCAACCTCGTCAGTCCATGCAGGGGATTTTCCGTCGTCACTTTGAGTTTTCCATGAACATCACGTCACACATACAAGGATAAATGCCTTAACCCGGCTCACACCCCATCACTAGCCTGAACCTCTCGACCGCTCTAACGGCGGCCGACTCGCTCCTAAACGTGGAGACACGTCGGCAACTCTGGCAGATATGTTAGAAACTCACCTGAATGCAACTTAAACGGGCCCTCAAAGTTGAGGTTTCAGAGCTCATCACAGCACAGAAACAGCTTTAGTGAAGGTTACAAATGATCTTCTTATGGCCTCTGACAGTGGACTCATCTCTGTGCTTGTCCTGCTAGACCTCAGTGCAGCGTTCGATACTGTCGACCATAATATCCTATTAGAGCGATTAGAACATGCTGTAGGTATTACAGGTACTGCACTGCAGTGGTTTGTATCATATCTATCTAATAGACTCCAGTTTGTGCATGTAAATGGAGAGTCCTCTTCACACACTGAGGTTAATTATGGAGTTCCACAGGGTTCGGTGCTAGGACCAATTCTGTTTACATTATACATGCTTCCCTTAGGCAGCATCATTAGAAGACATAGCATACATTTACACTGCTATGCAGATGACACCCAGCTCTATCTGTCCATGAAGCCAGATAACACACACCAATGAGTTAAACTGCAGGAATGTCTTAAAGACATAAAGACCTGGATGGCCGCTAACTTTCTGCTTCTTAATTCAGATCAAACTGAGGTTATTGTACTCGGCCCTGAAAATCTTAGAAATATGGTATCTAACCAGATTCTTACTCTGGATGGCATTACCTTGGCCTCCAGTAACACTGTGAGGAACCTTGGAGTCATGTTTGACCAGGACATGTCCTTCAACACACATATTAAACAAATATGTAAGACTGCTTTCTTCCATTTGTGCAACATCTCTAAAGTTAGAAATATCCTGTCTCAGAGTGACGCTGAAAAACTAGTTCATGCATTTATTACTTCCAGGCTGGACTACTGTAATTCATTATTATCAGGAAGTCCAAAAAACTCACTGAAAAGCCTTCAGCTAATCCAAAATGCTGCAGCAATAGTCCTGACAGGGACTAGAAAGAGAGCAAGTTTCTCCTGTTTTGGCTTCCTGTTGAATCCAGAATTCAAAATCCTGCTCCTCACATACAAGGTCTTAAATAATCAGGCCCCATCTTATCTTAATGACCTTGTAGTACCATATCACCCTATTAGAGCACTTCGCTCTCACACTGCAGGCCTACTTGTTGTTCCTAGAGTATTTAAAAGTAGAATGGGAGGCAGAGCCTTCAGTTTTCAGGCCCCTCTTCTGTGGAACCAGCTTCCAGTTTGGATTCAGGAGACAGACACTATCTCTACTTTCAAGATTAGGCTTCAAACTTTCCTTTTTGCTAAAGCATATAGTTAGGGCTGGACCAGGTGACCCTGAATCCTCCCTTAGTTATGCTGCAATAGACGTAGGCTGCTGGGGATTCCCATGATGCATTGAGTTTTTCCTTTCCAGTCACCTTTCTCACTCACTATGTATTAACAGACCTCTCTGCATTGAATCATATCTGTTATTAACCTCTGTCTCTCTTCCACAGCATGTCTTTTATCCTGTCTTCCTTCTCTCACCCCAACCAATCACAGCAGATGGCCCCGCCCCTCCCTGAGCCTGGTTCTGTCGGAGGTCTCTTCCTGTTAAAAGGGAGTTTTTCCTTCCCACTGTCGCCAAAGTGCTGCTCATAGGGGGTCATATGATTGTTGGGTTTTTCCTCTGTATCTATTATTGTACGATTTACTGTACAATATAAAGCGCCTTGAGGCGACTGTTGTTGTGATTTGGCGCTATATAAATAAAATTGAATTGAGCTGAATTGAAAGTTCTGGAGAGGAATCTGCAGCAATTTCACTTTTTTTGCATCTGTATGAAATACAAAATATCCAGTTTTGAGAACCTGATTTCATTTACAATAAATCCACGCCTCTGCCATTAAAAAGATTTGTTTGGATTTGCTTGGATCAGACAAGCAGAGCCTCAAGGTCAGCTGCTCGGGGTAAGTTCCCCACAGGAGCTCCACTTCTGCACAAGCCTCCTTTTCATTTAAGCCCATTACGTTCTGCAAAGAGCTCTCACAGTTTCATCTTTTCTCTTCAAGCAAAAAAACAAAAAAGGATTCTAAGAAACCAGCTCTGTATACATTAATCATATCCAGCATTTTAAAGGCCTTTTCATTTGGATTGTTATCCTGTGCTTCCAGTATGATGGTCTGGTATTTTATAGCTTATTTAATATTGTGTGCACCTGGCCTTGGACTGTAGATGGAAATGAGATACCTGGGCTCTTTTCTCTAATGAGTTTAGTGTTTTTGTGCAAAGTCCCAGGCAAATAAAAAGAATCAAAAAAACTAAAGTTCCTCATCAGGACGACAGCTTTTTATCTCCATGAGCGCATGACTGGGGTCATTTGAATATGAAGCTGCTGTATTGTTTATGATGGACTCAGTCGATCTGCTGCCCGTCAGATAAGGGCTCTTTTATCTTATGCTTGTTAAGTTGTTTCATTTGAGCTGTTTTTGTTTGAATTTTGTCCTTGAGTAAAACAACTTTATTAGATTATTATCTTTGCTTCTTGAGCTGAATACCACCACAGAAATGCCAAACCCTGCAGTGCCACTTCTAACGAACTCCCAGTAAAACTACATTTCTCTTTCTATAAAAACACTGAACGCTCAGCTGGTTTTCATGGCTCAGATTCAACAAAGTGCTGCAAACATTTTCCATGTTGACATGACATCGTCACATAGCTGCTGCAGATGTGTTGGCTGCATCCATGATGAGAACTCCACGTCCCAAAGGAGCTCTAGGGAACGGAGGTCTGTTGATTTTGGTGACCACGGGGAACTTTAAGAATGCGTTAGCGGTGCGTTAGCCTGCCTGAAGCAGTCAGGAGATGGTACACAGTGGTCACGGTTCTGAGCTGTCCCGAGGTTGGACGTGTTGTGTCGAGGGCTTGAAAAGAGGGCAGTGGGACGTCTTTTGGTTTGTGGAGATATTTTGCCTCTCATCCAAAAGGTTTCTGCAGTTTTAAAACAACAGTTGGAGTCCCTCGTATTAAACCGGGGGTTAAACAGGGGTTGAGGGGATCCTGTGGAGAGCTGGCCAGGAATTAATCACATGAGTCATCAAAAGCTGTGCGTCATTACCATCACCAGCGCTCAGGTGTGAAACCTCTGCAGGACGCGGACTGAGAAGCCTCACAGAGAAGGTTTGACGTGTTGTGCATTCAGAGATGCTCCTCTGCAGATGTTGGTCAGTCTGCAAGGCAGTCTGACCTCTGACCTCATGTCCTCCCAGAGAACTGCAGCTTGCTGCATATTTCCTATTTTCTGAACCATTCTATGTAATCCTCAGAGATGGTTGTTGGGGTAAATCGGCTTTCCACATCATTCTGGTGCTCAGTTTGAACAGGTCATCTCAAACATGTTCATGTGTCTAAATTAGTTGATTAGATATTTGTGATAATGAGCAGAAGAACATGTGTACCTAATGAAGTGACATGTGTACCTAATGAAGTGACATGTGTAGGTATAAGTAGCAGCATAAAGTGCTTCGTTTCAGCCAAGAGTAACTGGTAATTAAAGCAAGGGTAGAAGTGTTAAAAGCTGCAGTTCCCCTGACGTCCAGCAGAGGCTCCAGCAGCGAGTCGGTCCCCCGTTCGCATGTTTAAAGTGTACAGCAGAAATAAAGCCGTTTACAGCCTGATGCAAACACTGTGAAATCGACCACGGCTGGGATCGCAGTAAAAGAAATGACTTTAAACACGAGCCTGTCGGTTCATCATTCATATTTGTTCAGCTTTGTTTTCAGAAGCCAACCGCATGATGAAACATGTATGCTGATATACGTGTTCCTGTTTGTGCAGTTTTGCTTTTACCCAATTGAGACCAGCAGTATAAGTGAGGATGCAGAGAGGGGGTGGCATTCAACAAAGGTCGCCAGCTGGAATCCAACAGAGGATGCTGTGGTTGCATGATCCAAATCTTACTATGCCCTTTACTTTTTCCCTGTGATGAATGATAATTTACAGTAATGGTCGTTTTCTGTTTCTCTGGTGCACTGAACCTGCAGGAGTTATAAGATAAATCTTATTTAACGTTGTCTGACTGCTCCCAACCGTTTGTCTCAACGTCAGATTTAAGGCACAGAAACGTCACGTGATGGGCAGGTTTCTCTCACCACTTCTGAAATGTGTGCTGAACAAACTCAAGATGCTCTGCCAAACTATTCAGATCCAGTTCAACCTGTCGGCTCTGGCTTCCTGACAACCTTCCTGACAAGAGTCCTCTGAGCGTATTCTAACACCACACACACAATAAAAGCTGGAATGCACCACATGGTTTCAGCCGGGGTGTGCCATCTTCAGTCGCTCTGCCAACAGGAACCAGAAGTCTCGCCAGGATCAGAGCCTACATGGGTTTTTTGCACTCACGGTTTAAAGTTATTGCTTTGTTATCATACCGAATGATCACATGGTCTAAAGCTACTAAAATAATTCAGTTATTAATGATGAGATTAAAAGTTGGTTTGAGATGTGAAAACATTTCTTTGTGTCAGCATCACCCCAAACATGGAAAAGCACATCGAGAATTTAAATGTTGGTTTTTGGTCATCCACACTCTGATGTTATCAAATCAGCTGATCAGTTCTGTAAAAGAATGTGATTTTTATTAAGAGACTCCTACAAACACGAACCTGTTTAAGAATCTGCTTCCATCCCGTTTATTAAGTTGTCATTATAAGATACGGAGAAAAGATGAAGACTTGGAGGCTGAAACCTCAGCAGAGGAGTGAAAATCAGATGGTGAGTGCGTGCCTCAGATTAATGCCACTGGTTAATGGCTCAGTCACACTAGAGTAACAGCAGGGCAGCAACCTGCTTGCAATAGGAAAACTCAGTGGTTGTCTGATTGCACTTGACTGCAGGTCCAGGTATCCTGTGCACAACCACTTTTAATCGCACATTTTTAATGCGTGCTATTATTTATTGCTATGTAGTGTTAAAGTTCTCATTTTGTGTTGCTTTCCCTGCATGCAACAAAGGTTTCTGCTCTGGAGTCTGAAGGCAGCTGCACAGGTGTCCTGGCGGGAGGCAACCAGTGTCCAACCAGTCTGCAACCAGTCTGCAACCACTCTCAGACAGACTGCCAGCACACTACAGCCAGTCTTAATGCTTTCTGTCATTTTTCAGGTAAAAGTCCAGCAACGACGTCACTATTCATGGGATTTCATTTCAAATCTAAGATGTTCTGTCTGGACTCAGTTAATGTGAATTTGTGTTGATTTTCACAGTTTCTTGTCATTCGGTCAGAAACAGATTGCAGACTCTGTTTCATTTTTGTCTCAATGCACCAAAGTTGCTTTGAATGAGGCGACTGACTGTGAACGTTTGCAGACCTGCTCCAGTCTCGCAGCCCGGTTGCACACGGATGCAGTAATTCGGTCCCGCTCCCTGTTTCAGCTCCTGCTGAGGTAAATGTTTATGGTACCATGTAAAGATGGAGCGTTGGTTGTGTACAAATAAAACTGAACTGATTATAATAATAAAAGACGGATGATGAGGATTATGATAAAGATGATTACAAAAGAAATTCCACTCGACTCGACGGCGTCTCTACTTTTGTTTCATCCAGTTTGTACATTTTTATATATCATTCTCTCTCTGAGCGTTTTCTTTCACCGCACGCTGCTGTTATCGTTTCGACATTTAGAAGTGTGAGGTTCATTAATATTTGTTGTATTGTGTCCCTGTGGCTTTATCAGAAACATATACTGAGGAAGGACAAACACAAAAACATCTGAAAATGTCTGAGAAGCTTTCTGTGAACTTTCTAAAGGTTTTCGCCTGAATAGAGTCGAGTGTTTGTTTAGTGGAAGCTGTGCCGTGTTTATTATTCTGGGCTTTCTCTTGTTTTTGAACCGTGGTTCTGATTCAGAGCAGCATTCTTTGTTTTGTGTTTCCTGACTCGCTGACGTATATTTTGCCCTTTCTTTTTGCTTTTGGCGCAGCTCAGCCTGAGGAGATAACTGTTCTGGGTTTCTTCTTGTGCCCGTGAGCTTTGTTTTTATTTGTGATTGTATAAAATGATGTAATTATGCTCATAACTTTTTTTAGGTATGAAAATAAGAGGATGATTTGGATCAGCCATTTTTCACTAATCTTTGTTTAAATGTTAACAGGAGGAAGCTCGACACAGAAAAGCCCTCAAAGGAAAAAACACAAGAAAAATGCAACAAATTCAGAAAATGACCATAAAATCCAAGACACACAAACATGAATATAGCAAATGTCAAACTGCAGGTGAATAAAGTAAATTATATATTAATAAGTCGCTGAAATTAGAACAGAAAATTACAAGTTTAAATATTTAATGACGTGCAGGATGCTTCTTCAGCATCCTGCACGCGATTAAGTCTAATTTACCTCTAATTTCTTTCGGAGCCGCCGCTGCTTGGTTTGTATTGACTAAAGCAGACACGGGCCCGCTGTCGTGCAGGAAGTGCAGAGCGGGCCTCGCGTCACGCCGCCTGTGTGTTATTAGGTTTAAGTCACGACTGTGTTCACATCGTGTTGTTTAGACAGCGATTACAGACGTCTGAAAAACCGTCGAGTCCCTGACTCGTACGTCTGCGTTGGAGATAAGAAAAGAACTGCAGACATGTCAACAAACTGTTGGCAGAATGTATGCAAATACACCTGTTAGTCAGGGAAGCCGAGACATGCCTGCATTTCTCTGTGAGCACCGAGCTTTAATACTCCGGCTGTGACGATCGCAGGCGCGCTCTCCTCCGCCGAGAGCTTTTTTCCCCTGATCACATCCCGGAAAAATCTGCGTCTCAGCTCTGCACTCCTATCAGCCTTTTTCTTCCTCACATCACTCCGACGATCAGAAACAGTCTTCTGTATTCAGCCAATAGTAAGAGGTCCTGTTTGTCCCCAGACGTTCAGCCATTGATGCCTCTGTGCTGCACTGTTTGTTTGTGAGGATGAATCACCCGCAGACCTAATCCACCTACAGGTACCTGAACCTGAGAGAGGGCTGAATCAGGACGCTGAGGCAGGTTAAAAACACATCAGGCCCAAAGTCTGGATCATACAAAAACGAAATAAATCAAATAAATAAATGAAAGACAGGTAAACCTTTGAGTGGGTTTAAACAAAAACAGGAACCCAGACAAAAGCTTGCGGCCACGATTTCCCCTCGTCTTCAGTCTTTTTTCCAGTCGATGACGTCGAGATGTAAAGGAAGTGTAAGAGTCCTCAGAGAATCCAGATGAGACCGTGAGACTCTTCGACAGCTGTTGCTGATGGAGATCTGCTGCAGAGGAACTACAAAACTCTGGAAGAGGACCACAAAAAGCTCATCACTCAGCATGTCTTACTGCCTCGTTTCAGCCACGTCCAACAGTCTGTGAAATGTTCCTGATCTTTGAACTTTCAGAGTGGATGCGGCTCAGGAGGTGGAGCGGGTCACCTACTAACTGGGAGGTTCGTTGTTCGATCCCTGGCTTCTCCAGTCTGGATGGTAAAGTATCCTCGAGCCCCGAGTCGGTGAATGTGGAATAAAGTGCTAAAATAACCAGTCTGTTTATTCTGAACTCAAATTTGACATTTTCGACAGGAAGTTCCAAACGTTGCTTCATGTTCGGAGCACGATGGGTCTGGTGGTGTCCACATTTCCCAGTTCCACAAATCATTCTGTCGCTCACACCAAAGATCCAAGTTTACTCATACCTTTATGAATATGAAATACATTATTAATGAATAATAATGTGGTTAAGTTTAGGAAGTAACTGTGACTGGGTTAGGTTCAGAAAAATTTTATTTCAGGTAAAAATCCTTGGTTTTGTGGTTACCATGGTGATGTTCTCCACTTTTTCTGGACAAATATGTGCTTCTACCATGAAACACACTTACTATTGAAATACTTTACTGTGAAGTGTTCACGGACATGAAGAAAACATAAAAATATTAACTTTTATGTCAGTTTGTGACTTTTTACAAACTGGGCGGGCAGGTCGCCTCAGAGAAGGAGCAGTGAAAACCATCACTCCTTTATCAAACTTAGATTATTTTAAAGTGAAATGAAACGTGAGATTAGCTGCTCGTCCTTAGACGCTCCGGAGCATCTGAAGCCAAATTAATCTTCATCCTAAAGGATGCAACACAGCAACGGCCAAACTGAGGACACAAATAATTTGAGATTTATTACTGTGAACATCAAACTGTTAACAGAAACACACAGTTGTGGTCTGTTGGCGATTTCTTTGAACGCTTCCTTTTTCCAGGTGGAACGATAACGATGCACACATCATTATCGTTCCACTTTATACAACAGGAACTTCTTGCATACATTTATGATTAGTTTGATCAGACGTTTGTTCTGGAATAATATCCGATCTCCGTTTTTGGCAGAATTTGTAGACTTCCTTTAAACTGTTTGGCACAGACCGCCTTTAAAGCCTAGCTCCAGGGTTGAGGCCGGGGTTTTGGGAAGACGAAGCTTAATGCTATTGTACAAAAGGGTTAGGGTTGTGTGTGGGATTCCCTATGCTCCCTGAATGCACCATAGGTGTGCATGTCCGCAGCTTCAGTTCAGAGACAAACGGCAGCCGAACAACAGTGTGTGCGTTCATGAGACCAAACCACACACACACACACCTGCGGGCACATTCTCAATTGGAAACACAAAGAAGGACAACCAGTGTGTGAATGTGAGAGTGAATGAATAGTGGCATTGTAAAGCTCTTTGGGTGCCTTGAAAAGCGCTATATAAATCCACTCTATTATTATTTATTCCTGAACTCTGTTTGTTCCTCTCACATCTGAACATTTGCAAGTGTTCTGACCCGACACTCTGAAGCGATTGCTGCCAGCTCAGATTTCTTTAACCCTTCTAAACCGTTATCCTGCTTTTTCCAAATTGCGTGTTATCATTTAACCTGCCTCGGTTTGGTTTGGATTGTTGATTACCTGACAGGAAGACCACAATATGTACGTCTCCCACAGTGTGTGTCTGACAAGGTGATTAGCAACACAGGGGCACCACAGGGGACTGTCCTCTCCCCCTTCCTCTTCACCCTCTACACCACAGACTTCAGCCACTGCACAGAGACCTCCATCTTCAGAAGTTTTCTGATGACTCTGCGGTGGTTGGATGCATCAGCAGGGATGATGAGACAGAGTACCGGGCTGTGGTCGACTCCTTTGTCACGTGGTGTGAGCAGAATCATCTGCAGCTCAACGTGGCAAAGACCAAGGAACTGATCGTGGACTTCAGGAAGACCAGGAAACACTTGACCCCTGTTTCAATCCAGGGGGTCAGTGTTGACATTGTGGAGGACTATAAATACCTTGGAGTACACATTGACAATAAACTGGACTGGGCTAAAAACACCACAGCACTTTACAGGAAGGGCCAGAGTCGTCTCTATTTTTTGAGGCGACTGAGGTCCTTCAACATCTGCCAGAAAATGCTGAGGATTTTCTATGAGTCTGTTGTGGCCAGTGCGATCCTCTATGCTGTTGCATGCTGGGGGAGCAGGCTGAGGGTCGCAGATGCCAACAGACTTAATAAACTGATCCGTAAGGCCAGCAATGTTGTGGGGATGGAGCTGGACTCCCTCAAGGTGGTGTCGGAGAGGCGGATGCTGTCCAAGATAAAGACAATGTTGGATAACACCTCCCACCCACTCCATGACATGTTGGTCAGTCACAGGAGCTCGTTCAGTGAGAGACTGAGATTACCCATGATGCACCACTGAACGACACAGGAAATCATTCCTGCCTGTGGCTCCCTGTACAACGCATCCACTTAACACACTGTTTGCTGCTACAGCTACACATGTTTCTTTTTCAGCTATTTATTTATAAGTGACTTATGTATGTATGTATGTATGTATATATATGTATATATTGTACTATTCTTAGTTAGCGTATTGTCTGTCTTGTCTTAATGTTGGTTTAAAATGGAGCACTGTAACAAAAAATAATTTCCCCCAGGGATCAATAAAGTATTCTGATTCTGATTACTGGGATAATTGTAGCTGATCTGACACAGGCAGAGGTACTGGTGTGGGAATGAATCAGACCTGTGCACCACAGTATCATTGGAGTAGTAATCTGTGTACAGACCTTGTCGAGACAAAAGACATTGTAGAAGCTCCAGCACTGCATCTTTAAGTGAGTTTTTGACCCTGAGGAAAAATCCAAATTAAATTCCAGCGTGTTTTTTAAAGTCATTTAAAGTGTTAAATGAATCCTTCCACGCTGGAACAACAGTTCAAAGAAATCATTAAAAATCATTAAGAATTCCTGTGACATTCATGTCCGTGATGAGTGGACGTAAACTTCAGACCACAGCTGTCTAATCTGGATGAAGAATTCCTCGCACACAAATTTTATCCCAGCGCGGCGTTCCAGCGACGACTCGTAACCAAACGTCAAACAGCGTCTGTTTTCATGCTTTGTGACAGCTTCATGTGTAATTGTACATTTTAACAGGACGGCTTCTGTCAGGAGAAGAGGGAGCTGGAGGTGTCACCATGGCAACCAGAAACAACAACAGTCAAAGACGTGGCGACCTTAACTGGTGCGTAGATCTTACTTGTTCCCAGTGCCCGACCCGTACCAGTCAACACATTTGAAATTTAGTCAAGTCTGAATCATACGACAGCGGAGAGACGAACCAGGGAACAATGTTCCTCCTTATTCAGCATTTATTATCCTGCAGATGTTTTCTGGTCACTTCATCAAAAAACCTGTTAACTGAAATGTGATCTGACCGCAGTGTGTAGACACACAGAGGGAAAGCAAGACGAGTGAAAGGAGGACCATAATCACAAAGAGAGGAATGTCCAAGATAAAGTAGGTTACCATCATCACTGCAACGTGACACAAGCACAACATCATGTCCTAAAAAGTTTGGATGCTGTTTGAAATATAAATAAAATCATTTAAAGCTGACGTTTAACTGATTGTAGCTCATTTCGAATCAACACGTCTCCACATGAATAAATAAAGTGTACAGGAGCGTGCGCTGAACCCTCTGTAAGTCGCTCTGGAAGCCAGCATTTGTTATCCGATATATAATTTCAGCTTCCACACTTCAAGGGCCTCCTTTGTTGCATTTCTTGTTCACAATGTGGAAGTGTTTTCAGGCAGTTTATGTCATCCTTATGAACAAGGTACAAAAACAACTTGATTAGGTTTGGGAGAAATACAGGGTTAGGGTTCAAAACAGGATGTTGCAATAATAACAACAAAACCTTTTAAAGTAAAAATGTTTAATTTTGTGTACGTAGATGTGAATCTGTACATATGCCGCGGGTCAGATGAAATAAAATTGTGTTCAGGGACAAAAAAAATGGTGGAAATTTTTTGTCCAAGAACTGAAAAAAGTGGAAAGATCGTGCCCATTAAGATGAATCAAACAAACCGCTGTGAGACTGTTAACACTTACAGATAGAAGCAGGAAACAAAGAACAACCCGGCGTTTGGTCTGACCCCTCCATCCGACTCGACCTCCTCACAATCCAGTCTTTAAGCGATGATGTATGAACCCTGCTTCCAGGTCCAACCGAATCTGTGTTTATTAAGCTGTTTTTTACATGCTGGGCTTTTATTACCACTGCTCATTTTAAAGCTCAGTTTTTAAAACCTTAGGATGTAGCTACAGCCCAGCCCATGCAGCAGTATATGAATGACTAACCTCGTATTGTGGATGGATTATCTCAGTTGTTCTCCTGGTTGAAGTTTGGTCCTTTTACAGCATCCTGCCATGCGATTACATTTGTTCCTGACCACCGAGAAAACTCACGTTAACTTTTATCGAGTGGAAAAAAAGTTAGCTTGTTTATATTATGCTAACATAGCTGTGTCGCTAGCGGTCACGTAGCACATCATTATATACCAGCTAGCCCAACTTCAGTAACCCTACAAACGTCACTGCTGTTTAGTTTTCTGTCTTCATTTATGTTGGAAGTGATAGCAGAGCTGTACGTTTTAATTTGTTTCCAAAACCCCGCAGTCAGGACATGCTATATTGTATTTAGATAGAAGCTAGCGAGCTAACTTCCTGCTAACTTCTAACTCTGTTAAATTTAATAAATTTCATAAATCCTGTTTTCATGGATGCCTGGATGTTAAACTTAATTGTTACACCTGGTAAAGCAGCAACGCTGATCATTTTATTAAAGATGAAAGACTTTAGACAGTTTGTAACTCTCAGTGATGCTGCAGCGTTTGTTTGACTTGACCAGACGCAGAGTTTGGACACAGAAACTGGTAATGACGTCAGACTTAAAGACCGGATAGCTCCTGTACGACCCACAGCGCTCCTGTTGTCATTCCCACAACGTCAAACACAAACAAAGCAGCGAGTAAAGTTAAAAAAGTAAAGCCTCCAAACTCCTGATGGGAACTTTATCTTCATGGTTTCTTTAAACACAGATTTGTATTTGTGTTGGCCAATCAAAAGCCTACAAACCATAACACAGCGCGCACACGTTTGACAGTGCAGGGCGATTGTGAAATAGTAAATGTTTTGTTGCCTCAGATGGAAAAATAAAAATAAAAACCAATAAAAACCAAAATCTGTGTGAGGAAGAAAAACAGCTTTTAAAGTCAAATATCTCTATGAGTAGTAAATATGAGCTTTTCTTTAGGGTGATGAAAGATCATGAAGGAAAAATATCTTAATACTGAACATGTCCATGTATTTGTTCATAATTTGTTAGTTTTGATGTAAACTAATGAATATATTTAATAAATAAAAGTCGATGCAATATTAATTTGACTGTATCGCAGACTGACTCAGAACCGTTGACATTTTTTAAACACAAAGACCAAACAAAGGTGACATTAACGTGAACGCAGATCTCTGTGTCACGTTTCAGCTCAGGTGTTTCAGTGATTAATCCTCTGATGAATGTCTGAGGAAGAAAATCCTCATCCAGCCCGACGCTGTCCACAGGCTCCAACCTCTTCCTGTTCCTAATAAATTGCTTCCTAAGTGTATAATTCAATACATCAAAGGACTCAAATTTATAACACTCGAATAAAAATACAGGTTAGTAAATGTAGAGCCTGGTAGAACTTGGCCGAACCCCAGCTGGGATCCAGGAACCAATCAGATCTGTTCTGCCACCCCGTTATACCGTCCATGTGGACCTGATGTATTTAACACAATCGTGTATTAACTGCTCGACGTAATAAGCAAACAGATTAAGTTTGATACCAGCAGACGTGCGAATCCTCGGAGGGAGTGAAACTGAACTGATCCGAGTTTCATCAAACTTCCTGTTCCTACATTTCACTTTTAATTTGGTTCGAGTTTGATTAAATTACATTTAGAAGAGGAACGATAAAAATACTGAGTCAAAGGTACTTCAGGAAAACGTGCCGATGGAGCTGAAGAGCCTCGTGGGACCGGCACTGCGACTGAGGCCTGATATGAAAATCAGGAAAATTAAGTCTCGGTGTCCTGGTGTCACTTAGTTTGTTGTTTGTGTGATTAAAGTTATTCCCTCCTCTCCTGTGTTCTGACAGCACTATTAAATCCTGAGTTTATAAAAAGCTGCGTTTCATGACACAGGATACGTGTGAGGAATGAGCGCCTTTGTTCGGTCCTCTCTCGCTGCTGTTACAGGTAGAAGAAAAGGAAAATGTCACCTGGCTTCTCTTTTCTCCTTGCAGCGACTCATTTCCTGTGTTTCTTTACCAGATTTCCCCTCGAGATTCGCTGTTTTATTGTCTCATCCTGCATTAATCAACTAGATTAGACATTTTAAGATAAACTCCTTTATCGCCACCTTTTCCTTATTAGTGTGGGATCCACTCCAGTTATTAACCAGCTGGGTGTAAGCAGAGACAGAGAGGGACCCAGCTGTATGGGAGGCTTTCTGAAACAGTGTTTCTGTTTTTGGCCAACATTCAAGTATTTTTTGTAAAACTCAGACTTAACTCGAGACTTCTATACATGCAGTTTGTGTCCTGCTGGCCACTAAATTAAAGATAATTTAGATAAATCTCATCAATTTTCTCAAAACATGAACAAAACAAATAGAAACTATACTTACTGGACACTTTGCACTGTGCTAATAACCAGGTTGGACTCTCATCTTCAGAACTGCTGTAGTTCATCAGTAAGATGTAGGAAACACTGGTCAGAGATTTTGGTCGATATCAACATGAGAGAACCAAACAGCTGCTGCAGATGTGCGTCCATGATGAGAAGCTCCCCTTCCATCACATCCCAAAGGAGCTCTGCTGGACTGAGATCTGTGACTGTGGAGGTCATTTGAGTACGATTACCTCGTCGTCTTGTTCAAGAAACCAGTTGGAGATGATTTAATCTGTGTGCGTTATCCTGTAGTAAGCAGCTATCAGACGATGATACTTTGATTGTATATAGGGTTTATCTGAGTTAGTGCTACAGGGATGTTCACAAGGACGAACTGCTGCTGACACTGTTTCGCTAGAAGCAGCCCCACATCAGCACCACATTAGTGGAAAAGAGGTCCAAAAGACTCAGTGTTACTGCACATGTATCATAGTTTAAGTCAACAAAGCACAACATCAAATGTAACTTGTGTTGGAAAGTTGTGTCAAAAAGCTTCAATGTCATGAACGTGAGAGGACGTGGACGAACAAAGGACGAGCTCGTATTGAGGCAGATTGAACCCAAAACAAAGTCAGAAACAAAGGAGACTCAGAAGATGGGAATTATACACAGGAAACCACACAACAACTACACCAGGAACAACAGCACAGTACGGCATTACAAAGGCAAACAGAGGCTTTTAATAGACACGAGGTTAAGAGGAAAGTTGGAAACAGGAGGGAAACCAAAGACATCTGAACACAATCAAGGTAAACGAGAGAATGCATAGGAATCTAAGCGAAACGGCAACACTGAGTGAACCTGACATAGGATAAAAAGATGAAGGGAGACACAAGGAATCAATCCAATACAAACAGAAGCTGGAACTAAAAACTAAAGCCTGAAAATACCAATGAAATATATGAAGATAAAGTAATGCATGAAATAAGAATCAAACAGAATAGTTATAAAAGTCCAGAAATTCAAAACCATGGGACCAAGGCCCAGGAGCACGACACAGAAGGCAGAGTTATTAATAATAATGCAAACCACAAGTTCCCAAATTACTTTCTTTAATAAATAATTGATTGTTCGCTTTATTAACTCAGTGAAAGTTGGGAAATTTGCCCTGAAGCTCTGCTCATATATTCAGAGCTGAATGCTTCCTTGTTGTTTTAGCTTAACAGTAAAAAACTTTCAAAGTTTAACACAATTGTTTACTCTCGCTGAAAACTGGGAAAATATCAAATACTGACATTTAAAAAGCTTTTACTGGAGATTTTTTAATTGTTGATTAAACCATGATTTATCACACATTAAAAATATCTGAAATTTTCATTTTTTGTCATTTAGCTAATTGAAGAAGTGCTCTCAGAAAGTGCGGGCCAAACAGCGGCATAGTTTTCAGTGTTAAAACAAGTGATTTGGGGGAAGTGAAAAAGGAGATGCAATTCCTCTAATGACCACTGGAGGCTCCAAAAGTAAGTCAAACTCTGCGTTATCAGAGTTCAAGCAGAAACAAACACGATTCATAACAACCTTTACTGGGCTGAATGTCTTATAATTCAACTGTGGGGTGTGGCCTCTGTAACGCTTCACTTCAGCTAACTGCAGTGACTGAACCTGATGGAGCCTCTGAGGCATTTAAATACAGTTATCTAAGTAAGGATGTGGCTCCTACTTTAGTTTTTGGTTTTTTTGTGTCCAGTTTGGATCTTTACCATCAGAATTGTTGTCTTAAGGCCAAGAAAGATGCCAAGCGGATTTATTTTACCAAGTGGATCATCATGGCCTTGCCATATTGGTCCATTTGATTGACCTTTATTATAATTATGAATTTATTTTATTTTCAGTTGCTACAAACGGGACAGACATGACTGGGGGATAGGACAGGGGGAAAGAATGAAAGAAAGAGAGGGAGAGAAAGAAAACCAAAGGGGAGAAGAGACGGTGAGAAGGGGGGGGGGGGGGGGGGGAGAAAGAAAAAAAAAAGAAAAACAAAACAAAACTCCTGGATCACCTGTATGGAGAAAAAAAACAGAAGAGAAAGCAAACAACAAAGAGCAACATAATAAAAAACGGCACCATCACAATAAACTAGCTAGCAGTAGATATCAGTAGATACTGAATAATAAATGATATTGTGCAGCACGCAAGATAGACAGCGCACAATGTGCTTTGAGGCAGCAGCCAAGAAAGCTGTAGTCCGCGTCTGTGAACACCCGTGTGTACACCTGTGTGCATACCTGTGTGGATCAGCATGCTTGCATTCCAAAGGTTTCTCCATGTAACGATCTGCTAGAGAGTGTGGGGGGGCCACAGCCCCGTCCTCCAGGGTATGAAGCAGGTATGGAGGAGATCCAGGCCCCAGATATCCAGAGGCCCCAGAGTACGAGGACCCGAGGAGGACCACAAAAACAGGGGCTCCTACTAACAGAGAAAAAAGTCTGTGCTGGTAAAATTCTTGGATTTTTAAAAAATAGATGCATGCTGTTTGGATGCAGTAATTAGCAGGCATCCAAAGAACACCCAGGCTATAAAACCCAATGCCGACACAGCAGCTACCAACACCTTTTCTATACTGCAGAGTAACACTAACCACGCTAACCACTGAGAACCCAAACTAGACTCCCGTTCCTCCAAGACTTTTAGAGGTGATTTTGTTTGCACGGTGAACCGATTTCAATGCAGCGGGTATAAAACGCATCTGATCACCAAATGTAACAATAGGATGGATACCATGAGGTCAGAGGTCACATGCAGAGAGCTTCTAGAAACTTGCTTGTCCAGCTGGAGGGCACCAAGCATGGCTGTTGACTCGGGAGCTTGTTACCACTTTCTCATGTGAAGAACTGCTGGATGACCTTGGTGGAGAGGGAATACAAGTTTGTTTGATGTTTCTGTCTGTGAGGACGGCTAATGAGTTCACGAACAGGACTGTGTGTGTGTGTGTGTGTGTGTGTGTGTGTGTGTGTGTGTGTGTGTGTGTGTGTGTGTTTCTAAAGCCATCACAGTGAGGAAATCGTGAGGCCAGTCCTTACAACATCAAAGGGGGTCGCTGCAGGGCTCAGAGTAGGCTTTAGAGTTTGGGCTCGTCCTCACAAAGATAGAAGTACAAGCGTGTGTGTGTGTGTGTGTTTTAGCAGTGCTTCTAGTTTCAGCTCCACCTTATTTATTATTTGCACACACACACACACTCTAAGCAGTTTTTATATCCTACACACACGCTTAAACGGACTCTCTCTCCATCACTCTATGACTCTCGCTCTATTAACACACAGTTGCAGCTCCGACTGTACGAGCCAATCACAGCGTGAACACACTGAGCACAGGTGAGCGGCGGTTTGACGGCGTGCTTGGATGAAGTCCTGCGTTTACAGTCTCAGAGAAGTGAGTGAGTACTGTCACAGATTACATGAGTGTGTGTGGGAAGCTGTGGTGTCGGACGTTTTTAGAAAGTCTCAGCTTCATGACAAACATCTAACATTTCCATGAGATGCTTTTCCGTGTGAAGCAGGACGGTGCTGACAGTACCGTCCTGCAGCTGCTGTAGACGAGCACTCAAAGTCCTTCAAAAATAAAATCTAAATTCACACTTTTATTTTGTGCCTTTAAGCACTGAAACTATCACAGACGCTCTTTATGGATGCATCAGTGTCTCTCTGCAGGACGCTTCGACATGCTGAGTGGAGAAGCCGGGGATTGAACCACTGACCTTCCAATTAACAGAAGACCTGCTGTACCTGAGCCGCCTCCCAGCGTTCCTGGGACTTTTTTATTCCTGGAAGGTTTCGAGGGGATCTCGAGTGTTTCCTCAGCCCCTCGTTGGTGTGCAGTTCCACCAACATGAGGCTAATCAGCACACTGATGTGGCCACGGCTGCTTCCCACACATGACGTTATAAAGACGTTAAAGCGGGCTGCATCGCGGCGGTCTCTGTCTCGTGTTTTCATGTCAGAGCTGCAGGTCAAAGCAGCGACAGCAGGCGGGATGAAGCTGCGCCTCGCTTACAGGCAGCAGCTTCCTGCGAGGTGTGGGCGGATTTATTCATGCTTTCGAACGCAGCCGCTGTAAAACAATCAGAAAATGACCTTTACATCTCTGATTCACTTTGTTTTCACTCCCTCTCTTCAGGCATGCCCTCGGTGTACCTTATCGGCGATTGGTTCAACTCGGAGAGCATAAACACAACAAATGTCACCTTAAAAAATCCCAGAAACCTCGTAGAAGACCGACGAGGAAGCGCAGGGACTGCTTTCGCTCCTGAAAACGGCCTGATGCCGTTCGGGGAGCATCTCACACAAAAAGCTACAGGCCGCCTAAAACTGCCTCACAGTGGAAGATGACCACGGCGCGACCGCAAAGTCTGCGCATGTAGCTGCTGGAGGAGAGACAGTAAATGTTAAAATAAAGAAGAAATCCAGCTTTCAAAGCGCCTCACACACAGACAACATGCATGTCCAGCTTCGTGGGGGAGGAAGACGAAGAAGACGAGGGAGGGAGAGAGACTTTCACAAACCTCCTCCCCCCCGGGACATCCCGGCATCTGACAAGAGTGTGTGTGTGTGTGTGTGTGTGTGTGTGTGTGTGTGTGTGAGGGAGAGAGAGCGAAAGTGAGAGTAAGTGAGTAAGTGTGTGTTCGTGTTGTGAGATTGAGAAAAATGGAAGCGTTAATGTGTGTGTGGGCAAAAAGAAGAAGAATGTGAAAATGAGAAATGTGTGAATATGTGTGTGAAACAAATGCAAAGTGTGACTCTGTGTGCGAGTGTGTGTGTGTGTGTGAGAAGAGGGGAAAACGTGTAAATATGTAGACGACAGTTAATGTGAACGTGCGACAGAACGCGAGCGTGTCCTCTCTGCTCTCTTCCAGCTGTTGTTTCTTCTTTTTCTCTCAGCGGAGGAAGAACAAAACTCTCCTGCAGCAAATGAAAAAACAAAAAGCGGCATCAAAAACATAAATTTATCTCGTTTATTTCTTCCCAAACGCACCCACACTGTCAGCTGGAAACCAAAAAGTTTGGCTGGAGCCAGATGGTGTGCAACGTTAGGAGACAATAAAAAATTCTAATACACAAAAAACATTTTGTTAATCAAACAAACGTCCTAAACTGTCTGTGATTTTCACACTTTCTGCTCTTATTTCTTTACAGATAATCATATTTTATTATATGATACAAAATCAAAGCCTCAGCAGACCCTACATTAATCATCAAGTCACAAAGTGGAAGAGAGGTCCTCTTGAATTTTTAAGTGTTCGACATTGTTGAAGTGTTTAAATACAGAAAAGTAGGACGTGGTTCTTCATGTGAGGAGAGCAGAAACGTGGCTGAGGTGACGCGTTACCCGCCGAGGACCAAACAAGGTAACAGAGACAACGCGGCAAAGAGGAGGGGACAGCGAAATGACCGAGACCCAGGTGAGGTCGGTTGACGCAGGTGAGAACAATCAAGAAACGGGAAGTAAAACTAGCCTGAAGTTTGAAGGCAGCTGGACTTCCTTTGTTTGCGTTGTTGACGATGCTTCTTCAGGTGTAGCAGCTGATGGGAGTCGCAGGTATTTAACCTCTTAGAGGCGGTCCTGAGAGTCGTTGACCCACCTCGTCGTCTCCAAAGGTTCAAAACCAGCACGAAAACAGAAAACCACCTTAGAAAAACCAGAACAAAACAGAGACTCCTGATATCAGAATCAACACTGGAATAACAGAAAATCCTAAAATCAGATTTATTCACAACAAACTCAAAACCAACACAGGAGGATGATGGGAATGGAGAAGTTTTAACCTTAAACATCCAGCTCACCAACATTAGCCGTTAGCCCACATTTCAGCCTAAACAAGAATAGTTCTCACACTGGGAGTTATCGTCTCTCATATCCGTTTCATCCATTTGGTTTTTCCAAACAGCGAGAGAGTCCACATACAGTGAACCTAACTGAGCCCTAAACAGGTAACTGGTGATCACAAAGTTCAGAACTCAGAGCGTCTCATGCCGACATCGTTTCTTTTACCGTTTTCACGCGGCATAGCGAGCTTTACCAACACCAGACAGAGCCCTTCAGGTACGCAGGGGACTGTCGCCTGTTGGAGCTACAGGTGAGAAAGCAGATCTCTGACCGTCATCACGTTCAGGGTGAACCTCTCTCTAACTCACCTGTGAGGCTTGAAGTTGAGGCACCACGGCTAACGTATGGTTTTAAAATCCTGGTGAGGACGCTCTGCTCGAGGCTCCAGAGCAGGACTTCACTAACTAACGGGTAACATGAAGGGGGCTATGTTCATTGCGTGTATGTGCTAAAATGGACCATTACAAGATTGGTGTATTTTTCAGTATTTGCTATGAGTCTCCCCGGGGAGCAAAGACTGGAAGACTAAGATGCAGCAGGTGAACATGACCACTAACATTTGCTGGAGAAGTGTAAAAGCATGAAGGCGGCACATTGTGGGAAATTGCAGCGCTTTTTAACCTTTTCAGTCCCATCATCAGTCCAAAGAAAATTTGTCCATTTGTGCTTTTAAATTCTAGTCGAGTATGTTTGGGTTAATTGGGGGAAATAATAAAAAATTAGCCACAGGACGTTAAGGAAAAAATCATTTGTCCAGGGGTGCACTATTAAATCTGATTTATCCAGGGCTAGCGCTCCTTCAGAGGAAACATTATAAGCTCTTAAATGTTGTTTTTACTGAGTGCAGTTAAAATTTTAACGTACACGTGCGTCTTTAAAAAATTCAGCATCTTTTTAGCAGGTGAAGCAAAAGAAAGTAGAGCGTAGTTTAAAATTATTAATTTCCTTCTTCTGGTAAAGACAGATTCTCCGACACCGTCAGGTCATGGATGGAGTTTAAAAAGCACACAGAAAGGCACTCCAGAGGGTCATCAACATGGCCCAAAAAATCATTGGACATCCTCTTCCCTCCCTGAAGGACCTGTACAGCACTCGCTGTCTCAAGAGGGCACGCAGCATCCTACGGGACTGCACACACCCAGGACACCGGGTGTTTAAGCTGCTGCCGTCTGGCAGGAGGTTCAGGCTGCTGAGGTCCCGAACAAATAGACTCAAGGACAGCTTTTACAACAGGGCAACAGCCCTGATCAATGTAAATAGCTGACCTGACTGGATACCTCCCTGGACTTTTTAGGGGGAGGTAACAATGTTTAAAACGATAACAATAATATTTATATTTATAACAAGGTGCAATAATAATTAATGTGCAATAATAACAGTGTGCAATACACATACACTTATTCTTCTTTTTTATACTAAGTTAATATACTGTGTTGTGTTGTTTGTTACGTTGTGATGTGTCATATCGTGTCGTGTTGTGTTATATGTAGTGCCGACGTAGGACAGTTTTTCCAATTTCATTGTACTACTGTACTATGTATGACTGTGCAATGACAATAAAGAGTTATCTTATCTTATCTTATCTTATCTTAAAAACAGATCGGGTTGCTGTTGGGGGGGGGCGTGGGCAAGCGGAGGGGTTTTGGGGAGGGTGGGGGTGTTTCCACGTCGCCTCACTCACCAGCTGCCAAAAATACTGATGTGTTCAGAGGTGTTTTTATCTGCTCGCGCTCTTCCCTCCGTCTTTCTTCGTCTCCTGAAAGAATGGGTTGAAAAGTTCAGTGTGAAATCACGTTTCCGTGAGATATGGAGCTGCAGTCGGGAATGAAAGCTGTCGTGCCCCCAAAGCTGTGAGCGTGTGTGTGTGTTCGCCTAAGTGCTTCCAGTGTATGAGTGGGTTTTTTTCGTTCTGCCTTTTAGCTCCGTATTCATGCAGAGTGTGTGTGTGTTTTCCCCTCACTGAGCCGGAGATTTTCCTATGAATTGCTCCATTTAGGGCCTTGTGCGTGTGCATGTGTGTGCGTGTGCAGCGACGCAGATGCAGTAACACTCTGCTCCCATATGGGTGCTGACACCGGGGAGAAGGGTGGAGAGGTTTGTGGGTGAAAACGCTCCTTTGATAACTTTGGGATGATTGACGTGTCGGGAGTTCAGGTAAACCTGCACAAACACCGCAGAGGGGGCGGGGCTTCAGGGCGGAGGCTGAGTGGGATTTTTAGCGACAGGAGAAACAAATCCGAACTGGGTAGTAATGGGATTTCCGGCTCTTTTTAGAGAACCGTCTCTTTCGGTTCGGCTCACTAAAAAGAGCCGGCTCTTTCGGCTCCGAACCGGTTCTTCAGGTTGTTTTGTTGCTTTAATTAATTTATTATTAACAATAATATAAAATTATGCACAAAAGTTATTACTAATGTAAAAAAAAAGTGGTTTTATTTATATATGTTTATATATAAATATATGCGGTGGCCCCTAGAGACAAAACACGTACAAACTCCAAAACATATTTCTAGCGTTAACTGAACTTCCAAAACAGAGCTACTAGATCACTTAAATTACACAATTGAAAGCATGAAAGCATATGTGTATTGTTTGTGAATTTATACAAAAGCATTCATATATAGTCAAATACTAAAAATAAATAAATAAATGTTAATTTACCTGTTACTACCACACACCAAATCCGGTCGTTGGTACTTGCTGGCTTGTGTAGCCACGAGGTAACAAAAGCTCGACACTGCCCCCTAGCATCCTGGAGCACGTCTTTTGTGTTTTGTACGTGTTTTGGAGTTTTTATGTGTTTTTACGTGTTTTTATGTGTTTTTACGTGTTTTGGAGTTTTTAACGTGTTTTGGACTTTTTACGTGTTTTTATGTGTTTTTACGTGTTTTGGAGTTTTTACGTGTTTTTATGTGTTTTTACGTGTTTTGGAGTTTTTACGTGTTTTTATGTGTTTTTACGTGTTTTTATGTGTTTTTACGTGTTTTTATGTGTTTTTATGTGTTTTTGAGTTTGTACGTGCTTCAGGGTTCGTACGTGATTTGAAGTTTGTATGTGCTTTGTCTGTAGGGCCACTGTAAATATACTTTTATTTATTCACTCCACATAAAAAGTAATAAATAAATCATATAATACAAAAATCAACTTACATTCACGCTGTGATTCGTTAGTGGCATCAAACCCTGCAAACAATAACGCCAACAATAACGTTTAACGACGCCTGGTCCATCCATGGACTTCCCCACATTATTCCATCAGAAATCAGCAGCTGCACCCAATCATTGGTTACTTCAGTCCCATCTTTGCCCGTCTCCAGCTTGGTGTTACATCCCGGAGACTTCTCAATCACATTCCCTGCTTTATCACCCGTTTTACTTTTGTAGTTTATTAAATAAGACTTGAAGTGGGTGGCTGACCCCATAAACTGATCGGCACAGTTCGTGCTGAGGTCACAGAGCGAGGAAGTGAGCGGTTGCCGGATCGCTGGGCTGTTTCAGAGTAGGAAGCTACCTCCATATCGTAAACCACTGATGTTACAAAAAGAAGCAACTAACAGAAAAATGGGCCTGACAGGTGCAAGAGAGACATTGATGAACCTCCACCCATCATGGAGTCTCTGTAGGTGGTCAGTATTCGTGCGAACGGTGCATCAGTGCTCCAATACCAAGAGGAGCAGCCGGCGTCTGAGAAAGCATCTGCCAGCCCCACTTACCGGAATCGGATCAACGTGAGAAATGTTTCACATGTTAAATTTTAATCACTGGCACCACCTTAAAACACCTCCACAAACACACGTCTCAGCATTTGTAATGAAAACAACAAAGAAAATCCTCAGTGCATCACCGCTAACAGCCGGGCCTTTGCACCAAAGTCCCGCCCCCTGTGGCATCTCAGTGATAGAAACAGGAAATGACCCGAACCCTAACCTGTGCGCGTGTTTTAAATGTCGTTTTCTTTCCTGTGAGCTCGAGGGCGGGGTCTGGAGGTGTTTGAGTTATCGGACTATGTTTCGGCTCACTGTGCAGTGCAGACGGTTCTTTATCACTGAGCTCCTCCGTGTCTACTCGTCAGACAGCTTCACGATCTCTTTGGCAGTAAGACGTGATCCACATCCACCAACCGGCTGCTTTGGATCTACCTGTGCTGGTACAGCTTTACCTGGTTTAACTTATCTGGTAAACCGATGATTCTGATTGGCTGTATGTGTGAGTGTGAATACAGTTTCCTGCTAGCCCTGTTAGCCCTGTGATGGCCTGGTGACCTGTTCAGGTGTGATTCGAGCCCTAACCCCGAACAGGATGAAGCGGTTTTAAAAATGGGTGAATAATACGTTCATAATGATCCACTGAGGAGGACACAAATTGTCCCAGAAAAAAAGGAATCAGGACCTCTTTGTCTGTCTGTAATTTCCAAATTAGTTGTTGGTCAGGTGCCAGAAATTCTGTCCTGATTCTCTCAAGGTGACATCTTTAAATATCCTCACGTACTTGAATTTAACAAAAAGGAAAAATGATGAATGAATTAATCTAAGATTATTCTCCAGACTGATGAATCTGTGTTTCTGGTCTCTGAGTTGGAGCACAGCCTCAGTAACTTTGTTGCCGAGCGACGCCGATCAGCATCTTCTCGATCTGAAAACAACAAAATTAAACCTGCTTTGTTTTATGTGAAAAGTCAGACTGTATGAGCTCTCGGGTAACTCTCCTGATGCAAGATTTATGATGGGGTAAACTCTGAGATTTATCCTCTAACCGCTGCTCCAGTGGATCTGCTTAGTGCTGACCTGGTTAAGCTGTGGTTATAATGGCCAGCTCCCAGTATGAAGCCGTGGTTGTAATGGGAGGCTCCCAGTGTGGAGCGGTGTGAATGTTGGCTGCGGTTCACAAACCCGCTGCGCGCAAAGGTTAAAAAATAATAACGTGCCGCAGGATGGCTCATCGCGGGTTCTCTGGCGAGGCCCCATATCTCGTCTGATAGGAGAAACGGCCTCTCTGTTGACGAGCAGCCGCCCATTAAAGCGTGATTCACACGCCCGTTCGACTTTTCATTAAATTTCTCATATCGCACGCCCTCGATTGCCCGTCCAAGAAGAGCGAGGCAGTCGAGAAACTTGGCTGCTCCAGATAAGAAATGACTTATATACTCAGAAAGCAGCATCTTAAGTGAGGAATTTGATGTGAGCCGAATGTATGAGCGGCGCTCTTGACCCTAAACTTTAAAATGAAGTTCCATCTGGCGAAGACGACGAGGAGCAGACATGAATTTTTCAGCTTTAATTTCTCCCAGACTATTTCTGCGGCCTTTTCTCTGCCTCTGTTTGTTTCTTTTCATATCAAATCGTAACTCTGTTCTTTTGTGACGTGTGTTTCATCATTTTGTACAAACTGTGATGCTCCGTGGTTGAACAGCAGGAAGAAGCTCAAAGGGAGAGAGACCAGCGTTGTATAAAGAAAAAGAAATCTTTATGCTGAGGTACGTGCTGCACAAAAAGCTTTTCAAGCCTCCAGTGTGTCTTCAAACAGCTGAATGGGGCTGAAAAATGGAAACTCGGAGAGCACGATGACCCGCGATGCCACTAACGCTCGGAGGGTCGGCTTCCAGCTGTGCAGATAACCAGATGATGAGGATGATGATGCTATTATTGTACCCTAATCTGCATGCGCCGAGTGTACTGTTTAAAATCTGTTTGACAGGTGAACGCAGTCCGAGTTAAATTCTGGTTTAAAGAGACCGAGTAACGCTGCACCACTCTTCTCGCTGCATTTTTTAAAATCCTGAACGTCCGCATTCAGAGACACCGAGACACGCTCCAGGAGAGACAACGCCCCAGACCTAAAACATCTATAAAGTTTGGAGTCGGACGTCTAAGAGTTCGTGTCTCGATTGGCAAATAGATAAATCATATCATACTGTGCACGAACAGCAGCTTCCCCAACAATACTGTGCAGGCTGGAGCAGCCAGGCATCAAACCTCCAACCCTCCAATTACTCAATGCCCCGACCGGCCGTCTGAGCCACAGCCTCTGGGACTTTTTCACGTGGTGGTCAGCTGTAGGCATCACCAGCTGCTTACCTGCCGACGGGGTCAGGGACGAGGGTCGGCCCGTGTGGTCCAGGCCCGTGGAAGAAAACCGTCACCATATTTTTCTCTCTGCAATCATGGGACAAAAATATTGTCAGTAATTCTGAGGAACACGCGTCAAAGATTTTGATCTTTTATTATCACCATGTAAGGTTTGGTTTCAGAGTAATTTTAACTGAGCGACGGGCTCGACCTCAGAGGGCTGAGGAACAGGACAAGGAGCTCAAGACCTCCTCACGCAGGAGTCATTCTTACCTTCTAACCACCACAGCAACAGCAACAGTTGGAGTAATGGCTCAACTGCTCAAGCAAGTATTTGATGACAGCAGCAACTCAGTAGATGTAGACATGATCAACACAACCTGAATGTGCAACCAGGTGCTTCAGCAGCAGAAGACCGCTCCAAGTGCCCGTCCTGTCAGCTCAGACAGGAAGAATATCGGCTGCTCTGACTGTGAAATCATCTCAAACTGAACGTGATGCTGAGTTCACAACAGGCTCCATGGTCACAGATCTCAGCCCCTCAGAGCACCTTTGGGATGTGGGTTCAACATGGATGCAGCAGACACATCTGTAGCAGCTGTGTGACGCTGTCATGTCAACATGGAACAAAACCTCTGATGTTTCCTACACCTTGTTAAGTCTGCGCCATGAAGGCTAAGGAGACGTTCTGAAGGAATAACGGGTCAGACCCGGTCCTGGTGAGGTTTATCCTAGTGAGTGATCCTTTTTAAGATCAGCTGATTTGATTTTGTGTTGTTGACTTTTTAATTCTGTGCTGTTTTCTCATTTTATGCACACTGTGATTTTGACATTTAGTTTAGACATCTTTGGGTGTCTTGAAAGGTGCCTATAAATAAAATCTATTATTATTACCCAATAAAATGTCCCGTGAGTGTGAGACTTTGAAATGTCACATCTTAATGTGTCCTTTTGCCTTCCCAGCATGTAGCTAAAACAAATCCACACCCCAGGATTAGGGGTTAAATTAGGTTTAGGGTTAACTCTGATCCTCCGTAACCTTCTCAGGTTAGACTTCAGAAGAGTTTGAGACTTGCAGACTCGAAGTTCCTGAGATCTCAGTTCGATTGAGCATCATTACTGAATCGAGGCTCTGCCGCTCACAGATGTTTAGTGGAGCCTGATAGGTCGGAGCTGTTGGCACGGTGACCTGCGCAGTATTAGATGGTTGTTAAGGGCTGTATATTTACCTGGAACACAGGAACCTGATAAACACACCTGTGGGTTTCGGCGTGTGAAAGAGTCCGGGTCGTGTAAAGGTTGCACTTGTGTGTGCAGCGACTTCCCGAGGATCCTGCTGTGAATTAAGATGCGGCAATCGTGTAAAATACAGCCGGCAAAACGAGGCCGAATCTTTACCGGCTGTGTGGCTGCCGAGGCTGACCTCTGACCTCCGTGTGGAAGATGCCCAAAAAGATTTTCTCCACAAGGATCAATAAAGCGTCTGATTGTTATTCTGCACAGAGTGTGGACCCACTGGGAGCCGAGGAGGGGGCTCCGTCCCTGCTAATAAGAGTGGAGAGATCAACACCTACCTTTGACTGCGTTTTTATTCCCGCTTCACATCCACACGGCGCCGCGTTCGGCTTCTCGAGTACAAATTACTCTTTCAGTGTCTGTGGAGGAATTTCAAAAACAAATCAAGCTGCCGTGATTCATACGTGGACTCATGTTTGCCCTTTGGATTCAGGTTCAACTGAAATAAAAAACGGATTTTTGCAGCTGTAAAATATCTCGCGGAGGCCGGCGGCTGCTGGGAACGAAGGCCTTACAATACGAGCAGGACTCTCAGAGCAGCAGTGATGCAACCGAGAAGCAGCACCCAATTACAGGCTGAACGGTAGCGTTAAAAGGCCAAATTACACAATGACGAATTGCATAAGACTTTCTGAGAATCTGAGGTCATGTGCTGCGCGCGTCCGCGTCGTAGAGCGGCCAGCGAAGACGGGCGCATTACGTAACGGCGTTCCCCCCCAAGCCTTGGTTTTCCTGGCCGGTGAGGTGCCAACTCGCTTTATATTTCGAAGGACTTCAGGACTCAGACATGTGATGCTCACTGTACACCGCGGCACAGCTGGGGCAGCGCTGGAACATTTTCAAAGATACACAAGCCGCTTTAAATCCCTGGAGTTTAGGGAATGTAGACAGAGACTTCTCACAGGAGACCTCGCTGGAGCTTTTCCCCACTCTTTGGTTTTTTAAAATTCATGCCGGGAAGCTTTTCCGAGCCCGTGTTCTGTTTCTCAACAACACCTCGATTCACATTCACACACTTACACTCGATCACACCTGGGAGCTGCAGAGTACACCCGGCTGCTGAGCGGCCTCGTTGGGGAAGCTGAAGGAAGCGAGGCCTCTGGAGTCCACGCTCCCTCGGCAGGTTTCGTGGCGGGGGGGCAGCTCGAGCAGCCCACCTTACCCGTGAGCTGCAGTTGTAAAGACAGAATAAAAAATAAAATCTGAATGGAAACTAACCCACAACATTCTTCACACCTCTATTTTGAGACATTAATATTTTACTTTAGTCACTTTTTACAAATATCTTGTTGAATATTTCATTTCTTTAGCAGATGCTGATAAACCTGAACACAGATCCACAACGCCGCATTCGACCCATCAGGGTCCGGGGTCCGGCTCGGCTGTCATTCACGCCTTCATCCATCTTCTTCCCATCCAGGTCAGGTTGTAGCTGCAGCAGTTGAAGCAGAGATACCCAGACCTCCATCACCTCCTCCAGCCCTTCTGTGAGGACTCTGTCGTATTCGCACGTAGGACTTTCTCTGGCGCTTCCTGGGCCTGGCCCGGGGCCGCCTCCTGGCAGGACGTGCCCAGAGCACTTCTTCCCAGGAGACGTGCCCGGAGCCTGACCACCTCGACGGTTCTGGATGTAGCACCTCTGCTTTGACAGAAACCTCTCATTTCTGAATATTTTCCTCTTTAGCCTGTGGCTGAAGCAAAAGCCACCCTTAATGAGTCGCCAGTGACTCTGTGGATGTTAAAGAGCGCACCTCTGACTCCTGTTTAAATGCATTCATGTTCACTCAGACTAAAGTAAAGTTTTTGCTTAAAACCCTCCAGATAGCCAGATACTTGGAACGGGCGGCTATCAGAGTGTGAGGACTCTGTGAGGTCATTTATGACCCGGATATTTCCTAAAATCACACGTTAAACACGTACAACTGCTTTTGTTCATCTAGAAAGAGAGCAGATTTCTCCTGTTTTGGCTTCCTGTTAAATCCAGAATCCAAAATCCTGCTCCTCACATACAAGGTCTTAAATAATCAGGCCCCATCTTATCTTAATGACCTTGTAGTACCATATCACCCTATTAGAGCGCTTCGCTCTCGCTCTGCAGGCCTACTTGTTGTTCCTAGAGTATTTAAAAGTAGAATGGGAGGCAGAGCCTTCAGTTTTCAGGCCCCTCTTCTGTGGAACCAGCTTCCAGTTTGGATTCAGGAGACAGACACTATCTCTACTTTCAAGATTAGGCTTCAAACTTTCCTTTTTGCTAAAGCATATAGTTAGGGCTGGACCAGGTGACCCTGAACCCTCCCTCTTACAGGACCAGGGTTCTGGGGCTTTCCCATGATGCACTGACTGTTTATACGGCGTCTCCTTATAGCCTTCACTCTTCTCATTCACCCGCGATCCGGTCGCAGAGCCTAGTTCTGCTGAAGGTTTCCTCCAGTTAAAAAGGAGTTCTTCCTCCCCACTGTTACCAGTCAGGAATCACCTGACTGTTGGGATTTCTGCCCAATCGGATCTTCATCCAACCACCTTGAGGTGACCGTTGTGTGAAGTGGTGGTATGCAAATAAAGCTGACAGGAAGACGTTTTGCAGTGATCAAACAGCTCCAGGCGGTTCGTGAGTCATGTGAGATGAATTCTCCAGTTTGTGCTGTACTGTGTAACATTTTCCCCAGCAACAAAAATTTACATAACAGAGAAAATATATTCCAAAGAGACGCAACAGCGCGCGTTTGTTTTATGTTTATAATGAGGACATGCTTTAGCTCATCTGCACAAGTGCAAAAAGTTAATACCGAGGAAGCGTCTGCTAAACCGCAGCAGCACGCTTCAGTCATTTCAGCGAATGAGCCTTTCATGGGCTCAGAGATGGTTTATGACGCCAAGTGCTGTGCTCATTACCGCCTCTAATCTGACACACCACTCACCTGTGACACTTTAATGTTAACATACAATAAACAGTATATATGATAACAATCTTTCTTTTGCATGAAGCGATACAATATTTCTTTTCAAGGTTTGATCTTCAAGCCGTATTTACTGCTGCGAAGCCAGTAACACCAGTGTTTCAAGTAGAGACTTCATATTTAACCGGTTTCCCACGGGGCCTAAATGCAGCATCAGACACAAAAAAGTCTTTTCTGTAGAAATGTTCGTCTCTTCGATTTATCTGCTGAAAAAACGAGCTGGAAAGCCAAACACTCACGGCACGGTACGAATATTTAGGCACACAAACTGCACACTTCGAGACGGCGAGCGCTCCGAGGCCACGGCAGCTTTCAATCCGCTGCGCGCCGCTATCAGGCCGAAATGTGATTCCTCACCTTTATTCTTATTCAGGTTTAATTTATATTTTTACAGCCCCCTTCATTCTCATTGTGATTCCAAAGGCAGAGCTTATCTTAAATTAACACCAGCGCCGTGATATCCTTTGAGAATACCGACCAGATATTACAGCTTGCCTGGGATGGGCTCTGCGACGTGGAGAACATCCACAATGAGCGCGGTAGAAATGCTAAGCAGGCGGGAGACGCCGCCCTGAATCAGGCCTCGACCGTTTCAAGGCTGCCGACATTTCTCTGCTCAAACCGTTTTCCTGCATCCGCGCAGAGCGGTCACGTGACTTCACCAGATCAGGATTCGGTAACGCTTCGTGATTCGACTGCAGGTCAGGACGTAATTCCTCTGTAATTGAACGGGAGTTTTTTTGAGTTTATTTGAACTTATAATGTGATTATGTTTACCTACACACACAGGTAAACACTAGAATAAAAGGTAAGTCTGGTTTTTACTGGAAACAAAATCATCATACTGGAAGTAAATTTAATTTAATATCGTTTTTTTCTTTGTTTCCTGTAGAAGACTTAAAATTACTCATGCAGTATATAAAAGTCTTTTTGGTTCAGACTGCTGGTGGTTTGATGGACACTTTGGGCCCCTCTGTAACCCCCAAGCATTATTTAAACACACCAGCCCAGCTTTTACATTACACTGTGTTTTTGTTTATACAATTATAGAGGTAAATATGTATTTTTGTTACGTTTATTACCAAAAAACTGAAAATAAATCAGAGAAAAACCGTTCTGTCAGCATGCGTAGGCCGACTGAGACAAAGGTATACGGGGAACTTAGAGCCAGCGTCTCCTAAAACCTGCTGAAAGACGAGAGACTGTCACAGTTTCATTATGCATATCAAAGTAGCTTATTTTGATTTAAGAACCCAAAACATTATAAACAACCCCTTATAAAAAAGTCATTTCTGCAAATACTAAACTAGATGGAGTTAAATCCGTTGTGTGTATGCGTCCATGCTCAGCACTGTTACTGAGGCCTAGCAAAGGCAGAATAAGACAGCTGCTTACCAGCAAGCCTGAGCGCTTCCTTTTAGGACAGTTTGAAACTGTGAGCACTGACTTTTAGTGCCAGCCTCAAGTGGCCACTAGAGGAACTGCAGCTTCTGTTCAGTCGCGGTGCTAGGCCCTACCAGCTAGCTCACCACTGAAGACCGGTTCAATTCAAAGTTCAACAAACTCCTCGATTAAAGATACGTTTTAAAAAGTAAGGCTTCACAGTCGCAGGCAACCATCTGGCAACCACCAGTAACGAGGGTAAAATATGGAAAAGAGTGTATTCTGCAACTAGTTGGGGAATCGTTGCTGCAAACAAAAGTGCGACACAAACCGGAAACGCAGACCGGCCTTCAAAGTAAGAGTCGTGCCTCACGCTGTGGTGAACTAATTTTAAAAGGTGCAGGTTCAAGTTTGCATGCAAATGTTCTCTAGTCTCGTCACTGCGGCTCGTGAGCGTTTGCAGTCGTCCACAGCCAACCTGTTAGCGACGACGACGATGCCTCATGGTGCAACCTCCAGCAACCACTCACCAACCGGTCCAGTAATGCACATTTTTACCTAGCAACCAGAGGTTACCAGGGGCGTGCCATGTGGCTCAGGCGTAATTATATTAATTATATTAATTTGTTGTACAAAAATAATCTTGATTTTAGGCCATAATCAAGCGGCCCTAATGATCTGGACTAATAAATACTGTTTTTCGGACACTTGGCAGGGCGCTGATGTTGCCTGTGAAGCTGAAATAAAAGGACTTTGTGTGTGTGTGTGTGTGTGTGTGTGCGTGCAAACACCAGAGATTATGTGAAAGGCTGGAGCTTTTCCACGCCATCGGCCCTTCTCTGAAGTGGCTGCAGACCATTTCTCCCTCTGTTTTGTTGTAAAGCTGTCAGGATTTCACAATCAGGTGAGTCAGAGCAGAATGCAGCGTCCATATGATGCACGTGCGCCGCTGTTCGCTGCATTCAGACCACATCACACAGACACAGTGAGAACAGGGTGTACCCTTTGAAAAAGGCTGTGTTTTATTGAAATACAGCAGACATCAACAGGTTGTTTTGCTGGCCTGGGCGACAGAAACAGAGCTCGAATGCTTTTCAAACAACGCAAAAAAAAAAATATTCATGGCTCTTATTTTCTTTTAACCCGATGGACCCCAGAGACGCCGCCAGCCCACGAACCCAGCTGAGTCAGGACGAGTTCGCGTTTGGGCCGGGAAGGGAAGCGTCTTTGTGGCGTCGAGGACGAAACAAAAACAAGCTGGTGCTCCAAATCAGTTTGGGTTCAAAGATGCTGGTATGTGAAGTTAAAAATCGAACGCGCCTCGAGTGCTGGAGGATTTGAAAGTGTTCAGGCCTGTTTTTGTGCCCAGGGTTGTTGTTAGATAGTAGCAGTAGTAGAAGAAGCAGAACCTCAGTTATGAAGCAGGGCTGGCCTCAACTCCCCTTAAAAACACAATCAGAGCACCTGGTTTTCCCAAAAGTGATGCTTGGCTTTGTAAAGTCTTTTTTTCTCGGTTGATTACAATTTTTTTGTGCATTTTTTTGCAGGAGCGTTGGAGCACTTATCCCTTCATTTGACTTCTTTTCACACGTGAACCAAGATTTAAAAACACAGCTTGAAAGAATGCAGTGAGTTTGATGATTTGCATACGCAAAACTTCCAGAAACTGGATCTGATTCAACTTGTCGAACAGCGGAAGGTTTCTCTGAAACTAAAGTACTTTTGCAGAAGTCACGTCTTGATTGTCTCACGTCTTAAAATTCCTTCGCTGAGCTTCTGAAGTGAGCTGAAAAAGCAGTCAAATGAAGAAGATATCAGCTCTCTACAGCCTATTTTCTACTTTTTCATTCTTGGTTCACATGTGACAGCGACTTGAATTTCAAAACTGAGGACAGCTGGAGACTGAGGACGGATAAACACCCTTGAAGTTTGCTCGACAACAGAGTCTGGATCAGAGCGCAGATTTGCTCTGATAGCAGGAATGACGTGCTCAAAGTCCAGAGTCTAGTTCAGAAAATCTAGTTCTGCAACTCTGATGCAATATCAATATTTCAGAGGTGGAAATATATCAAAGAAAACCAGAAGACTGCATTGCTCTTTAACTTTTGTGCTTGAAACCGGTAAACAGAAAACAACAGAGCCATCATCAGAGCGAACTTCAGGGAAGGTAAAGGAGTTCAGCCTCGACGTCGTCCCCCCACCCCGCCAACATCTGAACCTCGCTGCTCTTCAAAACTTGACTGTCGCTGCATAAAAAGCTTTTTTGAGGAAACCAGGCGCTCGCCACGATACAACGGAGCAAGTTTAAACGAAGGAAGGACGGAGCACACCGGTCGCACTGCGCGCCGCTTTGTGTGGTTTGTTCGTCCCCTCGTTGTGACCGGGGCAGTTTCCCCCAAGTTTACGCTCACAGGAAACGACGATTGCAACATTTAATCGCGATTGTCGATTACGTACATTTACAAGCCACCTGGGTGCTGCACACCGCCACTCGTCAGTGTGCGCTAAAAATAAACTAGCATAAATTTGAGACAAACCTCTTTAAGACCGCTAACCTACAAGCCGTCAGTTAGCTTCAAAGGCTTTTTAAGGCTTATTTTAGAGGTGCTTTAATTTTTTATCTGGATTTTTTATGAATCAAACTGCAAAAGTGAACCATGATTGTTGTGCTAGCTGCAGCAAAATTAAAGTTGCTGCTATTAGCAAGCCAGAATGACATCACCAGTATCGCTGATGTAGCCTTCTCTTATTGGCTAAAAATCAACTGGTGGTCCTGATTTCCATTACAAGCGACTCCATCCTGGTACTTTGGTACTCGTAGTGAACTACATTTAGATTTTTAAATTAACAATTGTAATTAGCACAAGTTCGTGATTTAGCTAACAGCTATTTTGATCCTTGGTTTTAGCATCTTACACATTCACATAAAAACGGGACAAGATCGCTCTTCGTCCCTTTGAAGGTAAAAAGTGCAAACTTATGTGGAAAAGTTGGCCAAAAATATTTTAATCAACAAAATAAAAAAGCTTAATAGAGTTGAAAGTAGACTACAGTAGAACTTGTGGCGTGTCAAACGTCACTGAGGCCAAAGGTTTGCTCGAGGCACCGGTCTGGGATAGCGGAAGCGTTCGAGCAAATTTAGTTCCCACACGATCATGTTTAACTTCTGCAGGACCGCCTTTGCTTTGGTGCCAGTGTGCTCGGTTCCCTCCTCTTTCAACATTCAGACAGTAAACCCACTTTCCTCCCCAAAGCAATTACATTCAATCATTCATCAGAAAAATATTCAATTAAAACTATACACTTGCAAAAATAAAACTCTCTTGGAAGCGTGCTAAGGCTGAGCGTCCACCAGGAGGCGCTCTCCGCCGCGCTGCCAGCACTCCTGTTAGGCCCTGCAGCTGTGCGGCGAGAGCTTCAGTGCTGTTGAACGCTACAAGTTTAAAGAACTGCGAAGACTTCGAGCAAACAAAGAAGCATTTTAACCACCTCGGACGAGCGGTCGGAGCTACCGCCAAACCCCCGACAGCTCGACCGGCCGCCCCGCGGACGGAGTTGGAAACCTCCCCCTGCCGTCGTGTCGTTGAGGCCAGCCCTGGTATGCATTTGTAAATACAGTATTTCAGATATATGTAGTCTTATCATCTTTAAATCTGACCAGGACACTACAGCGGCAGAAGCAATACATAAAGAAGCTCATATTTTGTTTTTTACTATTATTCTTTTTTGTAGGAATGGAACTAGTTTCAACTAATCCTACCAAGCCAACATGTAGTAATGTATCGAATAAAAGGCTATTTATCTTTTTTTTGTCTGTTTTTGTTTATTACAGGTGTGTATGATGGTGTGCAGGACGACAAAGAGAGAGAGGGAGAGAAAAACGAAGGGAAACGGTGAAAAATGAAAGAAAGCGAGGAGAGACGAGAGAGACGGCGAAAGGGAGGAGGGATAGAAACAGAGAGAAAGATCAAAGTATGATTCAGGCAGCGTGAGTCTTGATTGCAGGTTTTTACTGTCGAGTTTGTAAGTTGCGTGATCGTTACCGTTGAATCCTTCTGCGTTTGCCACCGTTTCAAGTCTCTCGACTGTTTTTTTTGTTTTTATACTCAGTTTGTTCCTTATCGGGTTTGAAAACAAAGATCCACGACAGTCACTTGGTCATACAAGCATGTTCGTCGGAACGAGAAGTGCAGATTGGCTTAAGTTTCTTTTTGTTTTTTTCCTTTGCTTTTCTTCAAAAAAAGGGTTCCAGACAGTGGCTACAATAATAATAATATAATAATATAATAATAATAGCACTTGACTTCACTTCAGCACAGTAAAAAAAAGGAAAAAGGTCCAAAGGTGCTTTTTTTTTTCTCCGTTTTGTTTTTTAAATCTGATTTGATGTGAAGCGAAGTCCCCCCTCTTCCTCCCTCCTCTCCCTCCCACCTCTCCTCTCCTCTCAGCGGGGAAGTGGCGGGCGGAAGTCCAGTGCCGGTGAGATGAACAAATGACTGAAGTATTGCCAACTGGTCCGTCTTTTTTTTTCTTCTTTTCCTTGTTTTTCCTTTTTTTGTAGTGGTTCCACTCCGGTTCAGTACAAAACGAGGAGAGAGAGATGGGAAAGAGCAAAAAACCCCACCAAGAACAAAAAAAGGAAAAGTGTTCACGCACACACTGCTGGCACTAGATTTTTTTTTAAAGTCCAACAAAAATAAACCAAAAAAAAAGCCGAGAGAGGTTTTTTTTTTTTAAAGGAAAAAGAAAACCAGGAGGATTTTGGGGGGACGAGTTGCTCCCATTTTACAAAATGTAACAAAATTTTTCCCGCAAAATTTTACAAATCTGTAGCAATACAGGAAAAACAAACAAACAAACAAACATATATATCCTATTTACAACGACACGAAGAAGAACCCTTATGTTATGTGTAGTGAGAATGCAGCAGATCCCAGCTTTGGCACTCGGCGTTTTTGTTCGTTTTTTTTTCTTGTTTGTTTGTTTGTTTTAAATCCACCCTGTCGGTCTGTACTGCTGCTGCAGGCACACATTCAGTGCTCCGGTTCGTCTCCACGGCAACACGGGTCACACACAACACCGCCTCGGCCACGTCCGTCAGTCCCGCCTTTAACTCTGTAAAATACGGCGTTTGTGACGCTACAGATGGCCCCGCCCCTCCCTGAGCCTGGTTCTGCTGGAGGTTTCTTCCTGTTAAAAGGAAGTTTTTCCTTCCCGCTGTTGCCAGAGTGCTGCTCACAGGGGTCGTCTGATTGTTGGGGTTCTCTGTAGTATTGTAGGTCTTTACTTTGCAAGGGGACGGTTGGTGCTATATGAATAACACTGAACAGCTTTTTCTACCCTTGGGTCTGTGTGATGTCATAGAAAGGAGACAATCCTGCCCACCTTACTAATTTCCCGCTATAAGGAGCAGCCAATCAGGAGAACTTTCCCTTAAAGGGGAGGAGCTGTAGAGTCCAACAATGAAAACTAAAGTCTTTATAGTTTGTAACAGAGGTGATTCCCCTAAAGCCGTGAGGAAGTGAAGTAACAGGCCATTTGATTGGATAAAAAAAGTTCCTCAAGGTTAAACTCAGGAACATATTTCAGAGGTGTTGTTAATGAAAACGTGAAATGAGAAGGATCCACTGAAGTCTAACAGTTATAAATTTAACATGTATGTTGGAGCTCGATTAACAGAAATGTTTTCTTTTAATTTCTAACATTGGATAAAAAAATTTCCTCGGCACTCAGACTGAGTCACGCAGCGTTCCTTTAGCCGGCGAATCGTTTCTCACGCACCAACCAATCTGAGGAAAATTGAAAACATGAATAAACTCGTCCGCTTGCGCGTGAACAAAGCCTCGTGCGCGTCACGCCGACCAAAGCAGCTTTTAATACGGTGCTGCTGACAACTCCACACTCCAGTGGAAAAACAACAAAAGGAAGTAAATATAGAAAGTTTCTGTGGCGCTGAAGGACTCGCTCGTCTCACAATGCAGCGCTGAGCCAACGTAAAGGCTGAAAACTGGCAGTTAACGGCTCCAGCTGCAGCTCGGCAATTCAATAAATACGTTTAACAATCATTTAAAAGAAGAGAAAACACTCTGAATAAAACATTCTGGTGACTTCCTCCGACTTAGGTGGAAAAATAAAGAGTTGCATAATGATGCAGGCGGACGGCTGTGACAAGGACGAAGAACGACTGGAATAAATCCTGATATGCTGCACGAGCGAAATACTAATTGTTCGTTTAATTCACCCAAAGCGTGCGCTGAGGAATTAATAAACGAATCCTACTGAGGTTTGGTTTGAAGGGACACGAGTTGTTTTTTTCAGGCATGTTTGTTGTTGCGGTTCACTTAAACTTGCTTTGTTTTCCAGCTCGTTTGTGGATTTATTCTCGGGGGGAGTGGAAGTGATCCACTTCACTTCTTTGAGGGAATGTTTGAATTTTGTCCCCCTGAAGACAAAACACATTTAAAGGGTCCGACTCTGTTTACGGCACTCTGCAGGACGCCTGTGCGACGGTGTTGTGTTATAATACTACTGTAAAACTGAAAGCAGCAGTTTGAAATCCACTGTAAAGGTGGGGGTGTGGGGTGGGGGGGTTTCAATTATCTTCACAGATCGTGACCCTGAATTTCTCCTCGCGCTCTTCAGATTTCAATTTGGGTGCAGCCCACAGCAAAGCGCAGCAGCGGCTCTGTCGTGTTCAAACTCGTGCTTTTGTGTGCGAGCGTCACATCTACACCGCGGTCGCTCCAGGTCGCTGACGGCGTGACGGAGGAGGATGTTGTGCGTGAGCCGGGATGCGACAATCAAGAGATTAAAAACAAAAACCAAAAAAATCTGAAAACACAAGAACAGGGAAAAAAAAATTAGATAATCGAGAAACTCTTCTTTTGTTGCTCCATTCTTCATGTTTTCTCCTCTTCTGTTTCCAGCAGCAGCGGCGGTGGCGGAGGCGATGGAGGCAAATCTTATTCACACCTGAAATGGACAGAGGAGAGGAGGGGGGAGGAGGGTAAAAAACACATTAAAATCTGTCAAATGTTCGGCGGCACAAATGTCAGTGTCACAAGAACTCGGATGATTCTCGGCAAAAAATGAAAACAAAGCCAAACAAAAAGAGGCAGAGAGCAGCGAGCGCGGGGGATTAAAAAGCAGTCGTTGATCCCGAGTCGGCGTTCCAGGCCGCCCGGTGCCGCCGGGAACTGGGACACGCTGTGAGAGAACAGCGGCAGACCTGAGCGGCCGCGGCGCGCTCGCTTAATCTGTGTAAGAGGAAAACTGTGCCGAAGATTAAACGAGGCCGGCGGTCGCTGTGATTACAAACACAGTTTTGTATCGTGGGACAGAGAGTGGCTCGTCAGCAGCAGGTGACCTGTGGCTAAACTCCCGCCGTCAGGCGGAGCCAGCTGCTGCTCGTCAAACAGTATCGAGTAACTGATCGTCAGCAGGTCTGAGCTGCTCTGTGCAAACGGTTTCAGTCTGCAGGACATTCAGGTGTCGCAGTTTTCAACTGGGTGGACATCCCAGCAAATTCACCCTGCGGTCACTCTACGGGCCTCGGTTAGCAGCTTAAAGGTTAAAGTTCATGACCTTACAGATATGAAAGGACTGAGTAGCTGTGGCTCGTTGCCAGGAGAAAGCCTCTTCACCAGCTGTCAGCACTGATCAGCTGATGATTTGAGCACCTCACAGTCACCGAGTGGACCGTGAGGTGCTCTCCAAAGTCCTCTAGAGTCAAACCCACAGATAAAGCCTGGGCTGACCTGGATCACACAAAAGGTGCTGCAAAGTGCAGCCTGACCGAGAGGCTGGACCTTCACGGAGCTGTGCAAACACGAAACCTCAATAACCTGAAGCAACGCTGTGAAGAAGAGTCCCCGCCGTGCTGTGAGAGACTGAGCCACCGCTTCAGGTCGAGCTACGAGCTGCTGCATCACAGGACCGTACGCAAACAAGTTCCCACAGTGTCTGATCAGTGTGCTCGCTGTGTTTGTGGAGACTTTAAATAAAGACTGAAAGAACGCGAACATCACTGCGGCTTCCGTTTAAGCTCCTCTGAGCTCGACACAGATTCATCCATCAGGTCTCGAGTCAAAGAGGACAAACTGCTGAATGTCTTCTTCAGCTGCAAACAGCTGCTCAATCAGCTGTTTAATCACAACACCAGCTGACAAGCCACAACAAAACTGTATTACCCTCACATACGCAAACAGCGTGTTACTGAGTCAGGCCCAGAGTCAGGGCCCTCTGAGCTTCACCTAAAAGTTCCTTAAAAAGACACAAACTGACTACAAAAAGATGAAAAACAACCACAAAACACAGGTTAGAGCAGGCTCACAGATGCAGCGACAAAGAGAAAACAAACAACTGCAAAGACACAAAAAAGAGTCAGGCGCTAAGACGAGTACTGCACAGCTGCTACAGAGACACAAGAAACAGCTACAAAGAAACAAACGCGACACAAACGAGACAAAAACATCTGCAGAGACAGACGCTCCACATGTTCTGCACAGAGAACATAACTGAGTGCAGGTTGAACCAGGTTGAACTGTGACTCGAACTCGTCTCCTGTTGCTGGTTGAAGCCGAGGAGCTTTGTTGAGTCCAGGGACAGAAGAAATGACTACAGTGAATTTTACACCCATGACTGTTGAATAAAGACGCGTGTCTGTTTTAATAACTAGCTTGAGAAATAATTGGTGAGTGTCAGTGGTTTAGCTGTAGGAAGCTGCCTCTTTCAAAGACCGCTCAGAACCTTCAGCAGGAAAACGACAGGCTGATGTTCCTCTGAGCGCTCACAGATCCCCAACGTTCAGTGAAACTGGGGAAACTTATCCGCGTGTTCGCGTGTTGCTGCCAGTCCAGAAAACTGCTTTTGTTCAGCACGTCCCTGCAAACACCGCAGCTTACACCGTCTCTAGTGAGCGTCTTCTCCAGATGGAAGATGGCCGTGTTTTGTTAGACACCTGGTATGTTATTAAGCCAGGTAATACCAAGCAGGAGATTGCCTTCTCACAAAACTCTGTGGATGTCATAGCGAAGTCTGAACCCTGAGCTGGTGTTTGAGGCTCGTACTGTTAAACCCACAATGGTGGCAGAAATCACAGTGAAGGTCAGAATCCCCGACAAACACGCTCCTGGTCCGGCTCCTCACCTGACGCTCTGCCGTCAGGCTGACAAACCGCGGACGTGTTAACCAAGAACTGCTGGAGACTAAAACTCATCGATCCCGCCCACCACCTGTTTGACCTGCTGCCCTCTGGACTCCGCCTCAGGTCAATCAGGTCTCACTCCCACAGACTCACAAACAGCTTCTTCCCCTCAGACTGGAAGCTAGCACAGACCCCACCCACACTCGCACTCACTCTTAGCCATGGTCCTGAGTCAGCCTCATCCTTCAGGCCAATCACAGCCTGCAAACGCCACGTCTGACCCGAGCTCCCGTCAGCCTCACAGCAGACACACCTGTGGAATCGCCTTTAACACCCTGCGTCGCCTCGCTCTCAAACTGAGGCTTCGATGCCGCCCGGCGGGGTGACGACAGAGCCCCATCAGCCCGTTACAGGTGACGGGTAAAACTGATTATCCTATTCAAATGGACCAATCAGATGGGACCACAATAGAAAATAACACAGATGTGGTGCAGCATCAGGAGCGCTGTGTAATTAGGAAACTTCAAATCAAGAAATTTTAACTGGAAAAGAAAAAAAAACCCTTTTTTTATTAAAAATGACAAAATGGAAATAAATGAATGTTCTTTAAGATTAAGGCGACCCGGGAGTGACTGTGATCGTCTCGCCGCTCGGTGTTTCGCATCATGATGATGACAGCGAGGGAGCAGCTCTGCAGCATGTCAGCAATTAAGGCTTCATCTATAAGGTACGACTGTTGATAAGTTATTACAGGACGCCGCGCTCCACTGATTAAATGAAGCCCGGAGCTGCTGTGATTAGTGAGACAGGACAATGGATGGTGGGCGCACACACACACACACACACACACACACACACACACACACACACACACACACACACACACACACACACACAGATGAGCCGGGGACATCAATTAACGCTGCTGCAGAAATTTGTTTTTGTTCCGTCGGTCGTTACGACTCCCTAATATAATCTGGTTGATGCCATCACTCTTTAGCTCTCTTTATTAGTATCATCCTGCTGATGTGACCTTTGACCCCTAACCTCATGTGTAAAATGGAAAAGGAGGGAGCGCGAGAGCGAAAGCAGCTTTAAACGAGCCGATGTTTGGAGCCCTCGCTCCTCTCCATGTTTGAGACCTGTGAACGCGCCTCGCTTCATTTCATCCTCCCATTCTTCATTTTCTCAGCAGGCATTTGTCCCTTTCATCCCCCGTTTACCTTGGCCTCCTGTCCAACAGACCGGCCTTACGGTTACAGCAGAATGAGAAAGGGAACATATGTTTAATTTCTAGTATGTTTTGCTTAACGCCTGAATGACTTTTTTATTTTGACGAGCGGCGGCTTTGATTAAGCCGAACGATCGCTCTCAGACCAGCACCGGGGGAAAACGGTCGAGTTTATTTCTGCTGCAGTTTCTCCTCTCAAGGTCTCAAATTTGGATTTTATTGACTGGTGTGTGTTAAATTGTGCTTTTCTGTCTGTATTTCTGCTTTTAGATTAATTACAGAATGCAATTTTTTCCTTGTTGCTGTGATATTGACCGTTTTTCACTGGCTGTGATTTGTGGTCTGTTGTCAGAGTATAAACATGCTTCTAATAGTTTATTCAGAGCAGCACCAAATCAATATTTTCATCTGAACAAAGGATTAAATGACTGTGTTTAATCCGAAAGCTGTCATTCGGAGTGGTTTAGCAGCCCACTCTTGTTTTCTATTAACTCTGGAGAGCAGTTTAGTGTCTTTCAGCCTGAAGTTTTGGTTTTCCGTCCACACGCTGAGCTGTTTTTATGTTACTCACGTTACGGCCTGCTCGGCATCAAAGAGGTAAAAATTAGACACAAGCTGGTGGAGAAACTCCCTCCAGGAGTTTGTGGAGAACCCAGAGTCCCGAGTGTCTGACTATAGAGCTTCTACATATGATGTCATCGTTTGTCGTTGTTTAGGTTTGGCCCACGCTCTCTGATGGAAAAGGGTGGAGTGCCCACTCTGGGTGGAGGGGAGTGGAGCAGGTGACTGGCAGACTGATGGAGGCTGTGGTGAAGGTGAAGCTGTCTTTGCTGGTTGAGCTGCCCTCGCACATGGCCACGAGCTCTGGGTCCTGACCACAGGAGTGAGAACGAGGAGGGAAGCGGCCAAAACGAGCTTCACCTGAAGGGAGGCTGGGCTCAGAGCGGAGCCGCCACTCCTCCACGTGGAGGCGAGCCAGTGGAGGCGAGGATGCCTCATGGATGTCTCCCAGGGGAGGAGGTTCAAGCGTGTCCAACCTGGAGGAGACTCCGGACACGCTGGGGAGATGATATCTCGCGGCTGGCTTTGAAGAGGGAGGTGTGTCTGTGCTTAGACACCAGCGGGTACGAAAACAGATGGATGTGATGGATGGGGGTGGGGGTGAGGGGAGCAGTGTTATGGTTAGCTACGGCCCTGAGAACGGGGGAGGGGGGGTGTTGCGCAGCCCTCTCTTTAACGTGGCCTCGGCGATGAAGCTGTTACAGTCGGTGCACGCCGATCGACTCCTGTTGGAGGTTTAATGAGAAAATTCAGTTTCCTGTTGCCATGTTTTAGTCGGCGCCGCATATTTCCCAGAGTTCGAGTGTGACTTCTATCTGGAGCAGGTTTTCCATCAGCTGCGTTTGGTGGATTCCAGCGTTCACCTGCCACGCTCACTCGTCGGAGCGCCAAACTGATTTGGAGAGCAGAACTCGGCCTCCAGCAATAACTGGCGCCAGAGCCGAGCGTCTGGCAGAGCGGGCGAGTCTGCGGCCGCCGCCACAAAGTGCCAGGGTTTAGATAGCTGCTCGTGTTAATTTATCATCCCGCGCAGGGTCCAAATCACCAACCCCCCTACCCCCACCCCCCAGCGCCGCTGATGAAGCCACACTCTTCCTGTTTCACTGTTCTGCAGCGGCTGCTGGTGAATGAACTGAGGGAAAAGGACAGTTTGATTTGGGTTTTATCATGTTGGACATCTCATTTCTGTAACCGGCGACCTGTTCTGATGTGAGGGTTGGAGCAGAGGGGTGGAGAGTAGAGATGGCACGATACCACTTTTTTGTCCGATACCGATACCGATATCATAAATTTGGATATCTGCCGATACCGATATGAATCCGATATAGTGTTTTTTAATCAACAAAACTGTTTTTTTAAATATTTTGCTGCATTTTGTATAAGTTCATACTCAAGTTTAAAACAACAACTACACTAAAGCTATTCTGTTATACCTGTATGCAAAAAAAATATTTCATAGTTCAGCAATACTGATCAATCTAATAAACTTAAACCTACACCATCCTCCCTATTCTGGTATTTTAAAGAGTACTTAGCATAAATATTAAGCAGCCTAACTAATAGGGTTCCAACTCCCAGCAACAACAAAAATAAATAAATAAAAAATAGGGAACCACCCCTCACGCTCCACCTCATGATGCTTAATCGACGTAATCAACCTTAATTTGATGCAGTGTGAAAAAAAATGCACAGAAATCAATTATTTTTCAAGAAATATTAAATAGATTCAACATCTTTCTTCAACAAAATTGCAGACTGCACAGATGGTACCTTCCCAAAGGAAAAAGTACTATAGCTTACTAGGGTATATATATTAGACTTAATAGTTACTATATACAGTAATGGACTTCTATTCATTTTACATCAAATTAAAACTTTGGGTGTCAGATAATTATTTATTAAAAGCTCGACATTTTAAATGAGAATAAGAAAGAAAAGTATGTCTTTGTGCCCCCTTTTCCCTGTTCATGCCCTATCGGCCCCCCTGGCTAAACTTTGCTAGATCCGCCCCTGCACAGTTACCAGCCGTCAGCTGTAGAAAAAGATCCTGGAGTAGAAAGTAATATTAAATACATTCTAACAACAGCTGATCAAGCTTAAACGTGCTGCTGTTGTTCAGCCGCTGGTTTCCTCTTTCTGGTGCAAAGTGGGCCAAAAACAAACCAGAGAGACGGACTCACGCCAGAAAAGCCGATCAGCTGATCGTTAAGCAGTTTCATGATTGAAGTAGCAGCAGGAGAGGCAGTCGCTTGTTAAGCTTAACGCAGGAATGCTTTACATTCAGAGATGGACTTACACACTTGCTTTACTTCTCTCGGGGATAACTTTGTCGGAGATGAAATGCCGGGTTGCTAGCGAAGCTCCAAATGCTATCCAGACCACCGACAGGTCCCGCATGCCACAGCCGCTCTATCACGTGATGCATACTGCTCCGAGTGCTGACGTTCTGAGGTGAGTTACGGCGTGTTGCAAGTTTTGTGAGGTGCTTTCGTGATATTTAATGGATCGGATTACATTTTTTATTTTTCTCCGATATCCGATCCAGTAATTTAGGTCAGTATCGGACCGATACGTAATATCGGATCGGTCCATCTCTAGTGGAGAGAGCAGCTGCAGCAGACTGATGGAGCAAACATCTCCAGCAAACACATGCGAGCAGAATCTGTGTCGAGTTTTCAGGTAACCAATCAGAGTGCACCTCGACTCCTGGCGAAGTCTGAACCCTGAGCTGATGTAAACGTCATGTCTGTACAGAAGACCCGCTGTAACCGTATGATGTTGGTGGAAAGATGAAAATATTACTGTAGTTAATGTTTTTCTGAGTTATTTGTTTTTTATGTGGTTTTTCATCTTCTTTGACTGCTTTAGTCTCTTCATCATCAACTTCTTTTGGTCTTCTTCTTCTTTGCTTCTTCATTACATCCAGACTTTGAGTAACATGAATGTTATGAAGTTTATACTTTGGAACAGAAGCTTTTAACAGAATGCTGAAGTGTGTGAAAAGCCTTATAACTTCTTCCATCTGAATTTCGGTCACTGGGTCTGAATCATGAAGCCAATAGGCTTTGAACCTGCTTTACTTGTATAGCACGACTTAACCGGCTCAGATCTGTGACCTCAGCAAACACTTTCCGATGAGTTTGCAGTCTCAGTTTCTAGTTTCAAGTCTGTTTGCAGTCAGAAGAAGACTAAAGAGAGGTAGGTGTTAGTGTGTGATTGATAAGTCCATTGGGCCCCTTCATTTGTCGTGGTGGATTCCAGAACATCGAGATGGTAAGACCCAAAGCACTCCACGCTCTGCTGCAGGGTTTTGTGCTAATTAGCACGCTAAACCCATGCATTTTAACCTCTGAGCATGTTAGCATGCCGTTAGCCTGCAAACTCTATAGTAACCATGTGCAGAGAAACTGACTCGTCTTGAGATGCAGTGATAGTGACAGAAGCCTAAAGGTTGATGGTAGCGCTATAACTTCAACTGTGACTGTTTCCAAGCCAAACACCAGAGACCAAACTCACTCCACTGTCTACGGTGCGTGAAGCATCATCTTCTTTAGAAATGTTTAATAATTAATAAGCGAACACGCCGCCTCATATTTGTTACCCAAACACCAGGCAGTGCCCGTGCCTCAGCGCCACATCGTCGGGCACCGACCACAAAGTCGAGCAGGAAGCGTGACGTTTAAGCGTTTGTCAGAACTTCCTGTCTGACGCAGTAGAGGTCAGCAGGTTTTCCTCTGTCACGGTTTATTTTATTGTGTTTTCACCGTCTTTATTAGTGCTGAGCAGAGCGCTGCGACCCGTTTCTCATTTATCTGAGACCAGAGTTTCAGTTTCTGGGCGTCTGATTCATATACAGCATAAAGCAGAGAGTACGCTGCGTTTCTGAAAGGAAGAATAAGTTTTTACGCTGCTCTGGATCTTTGTGGCTTCTGTAGCGCAGTTGGTCTTCAAAGCTGTGGTGTAATTTATCCCCGGCGCCTCACGTGAACAGTGTTCCTCTGTTATTTTTATGTGGGAAGGAACTACTTTTTCAGATGTCGTATTATTATGTGCACGAGTCACTTTACCTCAGCTTTTTTCCCCTGTGGGATAAATAACGCCTTTTTTTGGACTGAAGCGAGGCAGGTAAAAGGAGCAGAAACCTTTTTCAAATTTCACTGACAGCATTTTATTTCCCACTCCCACACTTATTGTTGGTTTTTTAAAATGCTGCATATTGATTATTGATTCCAGCTGTCAGGAGCTGATTTTGAAGGCACCCGAAAGTGGCGACAGTCTTTCAAAAGTGACACCGTAAGAAGTGGAGTGTCTGCCTCGTTTACAGCCGTTTGTCTTGAGGAAATCATTTGAACCGATTCTATTTTGATAAGCAGAAAGCCGTGTAGAAACATTAAGACTTTCAATCTTCTGTCAGAACAGACAGAGGAGGGAACAACCGGCTCACTCTGTCATCACACTTTGCCCCAGGCGGAGCCTTTTATCTATCAAACTTTACCGCACCGGGGGGTCTGTTGCTATTTTTGGGCCTCCAATAATGTTTTTTTCCCTAAATTTTCCTGAAGTTGGTGTTTGTTGCTGAGCGGTTGTAGCCAAAACTCACACAGCTACACACACAGACGGTGATTGGCTCGAGTGGGTTTGTTTGTAGCCTGGGATCGAGGTGTTGGCTTCAACACTGACAGGCTGGGAGAGGAGGGGAGGGGGGACACGGGGGACCAATGAGGGCCTCGCTGAGTTAAATCAGTTCAGTCTGTAGGTGGTAAAACCTGCAGCCACACATTCAATTCACTTCAATCCATCCATCCATTTTCCTCGCCGCGCGGCCAGCTCCGGTCACCGCGAGGCTGGAGCCAATCCCAGCAGGACACCGAGAGGCGAGGACAGTTTATTCAAATGTGCCAGTTCACAACAATAAACACCTCAAGGGGATTTAAATGGTAAAATAAAGGCGTTATAATATTTATTTATTTATTTTTCCAATGTGAAAAAAATGTGATGGTGCCCTTTGAGTAGCATTTGGTGATGGTGGGGAGGAAGAACTCCCCTTAACAGGAACAAAGACTAAGATGTAAGAGTGAGAGGTGGAACAGATAAGACTCAATGATGTTTCAAAATAAAACAGGAAGTGAGTAGATGCAGGTGAGGGAATAAAGCTCAATAGTGTTTCAAAATAAAACAGGAAGTGAGTAGATGCAGGTGAGGGAATAAAGCTCAATAGTGTTTCAAAATAAAACAGGAAGTGAGTAGATGCAGGTGAAGGAATAAAGCTCAATAGTGTTTCAAAATAAAACAGGAAGTGAGTAGATGCAGGTGAGGGGATAAAGCTCAATAGTGTTTCAAAATAAAACAGGAAGCGAGTAGATGCAGGTGAGGGAATAAAGCTCAATAGTGTTTCAAAATAAAACAGGAAGCGAGTAGATGCAGGTGAGGGAATAAAGCTCAATAGTGTTTCAAAATAAAACAGGAAGCGAGTAGATGCAGGTGAAGGAATAAAGCTCAATAGTGTTTCAAAATAAAACAGGAAGCGAGTAGATGCAGGTGAAGGAATAAAGCTCAATAGTGTTTCAAAATAAAACAGGAAGCGAGTAGATGCAGGTGAGGGGATAAAGCTCAATAGTGTTTCAAAATAAAACAGGAAGCGAGTAGATGCAGGTGAAGGAATAAAGCTCAATAGTGTTTCAAAATAAAACAGGAAGTGAGTAGATGCAGGTGAGGGGATAAAGCTCAATAGTGTTTCAAAATAAAACAGGAAGCGAGTAGATGCAGGTGAGGGAATAAAGCTCAATAGTGTTTCAAAATAAAACAGGAAGTGACTAAACAGAGACCCAGAATGACTGTGCTAAGACTAAAGCAAATCTGGCCTCTGATTGTAAAACTTTGATCCAGATGAATTTAAGGTCTCCGTCGAGTTTCATGTAATGAGGTCGACTCTGTAGATTAGAGTGAAGCAGCAGACAGCCTCGGCCAAAAAGCTGAACGTGAGACCTGAAGTGTGTTTTAAAGACAGCCGCAGGAAGGCTTCAGCGAGCACAAACAACAGAAACACACAAGACACAAAAAAAGCACATGTTTTGTAGCTATTTGCGAGGGATGTTCGTGTCCGTGCGGGTTTGTTTGTTGTGGTGGAGATCCTGCCGCTGGACTGCACTGACCTCGAGGCAGCAGCGACGTACAGGGAAAAACATGAAGAAGAAAACTGCCGGAGAGCAAAGACGCAAACATTGCAGAAGTGGAAAAACATTCCACGTTTGTCAACGAAAGTTTGGTTTCTGGAGAAATTCCACCTTTTACACTCACACAGGAGGTAATTTGTGCTTCTCTCGCTATAGAAGAATGGCCAAAATCAGAGATGCACCACTGAAAGATGTGATTCATGCTTCATTTAATTGCTTGAAAGGAGGTCATTTGTCATTTCTGGCATTTTCTAAAATAAGTGATTAATCATTTAACTAAGAAATAGCACTTTTATTGCCAGTGAATGCAATTCAGTTACAGGTTTAATTAAAAAACGCTGCCCTTATAACACGCGCTAAATACTTTCTGCCGTGAATGCACCGTTCAGCGGCCGTCTGCTGTCGCTGAACTCAAACATTTCAGAAATGACTCGGGAGCATTTCAGCAGCATCCTCTGATCGGCGAGCAGGAGCACAAATAAAACACGAAGCATCGATGAAACGAACCTCACAGGCTCAGCGAGGCCCGCGGATCCAAGGACAGCTGCTGACACCGAAACACGCCGAAACTCAAACTCACCGTTTATCCGGTCAGCCTCCCAGACGCGTCCTCCGCCATCTTCTTCTCTCTGTCCACGAGCAGCTCCCGCCCTCGCCTCGAGTCCTCCAGCCAGGTCCCGAACACCTCCCGCACTCCTCCGAGGACGCCCCCGTTCTGTCCCCCGTTCTTCAGCTCCGCCACGCTCTGCTGCCTCAGTCTGTCGGACCGAGAGCGTCACGTTAGATGGAACACATAGCAGGAAATACATTTTAACATTTTAAACAGCGAGAGAGTCGACTGATGTGGGATCACGGACGCTTTAGGAGTTTAACGAGTGCCCACAGAGCTCTGCTGGGGACGCTTTGGTGCAGCCAGCAGTTAAAACCTGTGTTCAGTGTTACTCTTAGTTATCATCTGCACTTCACATCTGAGAAAAACCAACGCAGACATTTTTCAGAATAATTTTCTCTGTAGCCCTGAGGCCAGGGCTCCTGTCGCTGTTTTCACCCGTCTCGTTAGAGTCACGTAGTGACGACCAGTCCTATAATGATGCTGTCTGTTCAAGATAAATAAAACAATAAAAAAAGATTAAAAAATAATTAACGGTGAGGTAAAAATGTGAAATTAATGGGAGGGGAAGCATAAATGCCGTCCTGGGCCTAAGATTGTTGAAGGTTTAGATTTTCTCGTCATTAAAAACAGCCTGAAGCTGTTAAAGGAAACTAAGTGTTTTAGTTCCAGTGTCTCAGTGACGAGCAGCCACACGTGAAGCAAACATGAAAGAAAGGTGAAAGTGCGAGCAGCCCACACAAAGAAACTGGACTAAAAATCAGTCGTTTGTCCTTCAGCACCAACAAGAACTGTCAATCAGGTTTTTTGAGATGCCACTGAGGTGATTGTGCACAATCGTGGCTTCATAAGTGGAGCGTTTTTAATTATAACGAGGAGAAACTAATCACCGCAATAATTTAAAACTGAAGGAGGAAATTCTGTGGAAACAGAGCGAACCCACACATGACGAGCCTCTGTCACAGCCACGGAAACACTGAGACGAGCTGCGCGTTCGTGCTTTAAATCAGGCTTTACATCGGCAAATAAAAGGACGCGATTAACCCCGAACTCCCATCTGAGCGCCGCTGACAGTTTCCTTTATCGCTCTGCATTGTTCGGCTGTACGTCGCACGTCACGCGGCGCGCTTTGTTGCAGAGTTTATGAAATAAACAGCAGCCAGAAGGATTCGAGTGTGCTGTCAGTGCAGGTTCACGCCGTGGTGTTTTCAAAGGCTGAGCCAGAAACCCGGAGCAGGCTCACGGGAAGAATAAAAGGCTTGCCCAAATTATAGTGGAGATATTGGTTTCCAACGTAATGGCTGTGTTATTTGGCCAAACATGTCCCAAGCTCCTTGAAGGAGAGGCAGACTAAATAGAGTCATGTAGATTTGTAGGTTAATGTCCTGAAAACAATGTTAATGTGGCAACTAGAAAACAGCAGCACAAGCCCGCCGAGGGGAAGCGCAAATTTACTTTGGCTGCACAGGTCACCACAAAAGGTGCCAGTGGGTAGAAAACGGTGCTGAAAGTACCAGGGGTGCAGTTCGGTAAACACTGACTGCACGAATTATCGAGGAGAAGCGAAGGAGCGAGGTGGAATTTGGTGACTGGGATATAGGAATAAGATTGACTCGACTCTTTATGAAAAATTATTTTCATTTCCATCATTTCATCTACATAATAAAGGAGGTGGTCACACCGAGAAACGGGGGAATTATAGAGGGCTGTCAGCAGCTGTCAGTGTAGGACTACGTATCCGTGATTTCAGGGCTTAATTTGCTGTTTCTCTGCCAATTGTGGCAAATTATTCAGTCACTTTACATATACTTACGCAGCATTGTAAGAGTCCTTCACTACACGACCTGCTTTTAAAAACATTTCAGTAAAAAAGCAAAAGCAGAAAAACTTCCACATTATATCTTCATCCTGTTCTCACCGAATCAAAGCGCTTCTCAAATGTAAGACTGAAACCTTAAATCACATCTCTGATCGACACACCGGGCTGAGACTGAGCGTCTCCTTCTTTGTGTTTTCACAGACTCGTATTGATGTCTTGATTAACTTGTTGATGCTGAATCATGATAGCCATCACTCCGCTTTAAAACCTTTAAAACCTTGTAGATCAAACGAGGGCAGATAAATGGAGAACGACATGCAGCTTAAATTCCATTAACAGTTTAGTTTTCTTTATTCTGATTGTTTGCTTTATGTAAAAATGTAATCGTAAACATTTCACAGTAATTTTATCTGCCTGCATGACTGGTTAAACAAAGGGTTTCAACATTCATTACACAGGCCTGCAGGCCGGTCTGTAGGGAAGCCACCAACTGGTAAATGTTTACAGACAAGTCTGTGGCTTCCATGCAAATTACAGACAACTGCAGCAACCTGTTAGAGACCAAAACAATTCTAAGGAGGTTTTCAGTGCAGCACTGTGGACCTCTTTGTGACCAATTTGATGCTAGCATATTCCATCAAAGCCTCGCGAATGCTTGCAAAATACACACCTTTCCACTTACGACCAGTGGCTACCAGTGGATTGAAACGTACTATCCGGCAAAACGTGAACCGAAAGTCGTCAAGGGGAAATAAACCATGGACTCTTAGCTGGTAAAGTTTCAACTTTCAAAATTAGTGGTACTTAGACGATACCTCATAAGGTTGACATCCACAGCAAATGAAAATGCTTTTCATAAAAAAATCCTTCCAAAATTTTTAACTTAGGTTTCTGAAAATTTGCCTATTCAGCATGAGGTTAAAATAAAACCCTACCCTAACCATGGATGGGTCTGAATGAAAGGGTGACCGTGGTTCAGGGGGTTGGGAATCGCATCTGTAACCGGAAGGTCGCCGGTTCGATCCCTGGGCTCTCTGTCCTGGTCGTTGTGTCCCTGTTTACCCTACTTGCCTACTGGTGATGGCCAGAGGGGCCGATGGCGCGATATGGCAGCCTGGCTTCTGTCAGTCTGCCCCAGGGCAGCTGTGGCTACAACTGTAGCTGCCTCCACCAGTGTGTGAATGTGAGAGTGAATGAATAGTGGCATTGTAAAGCGCTTTGGGTGCCTTGAAAAGCGCTATAGAAATCCACTCCATTATTATTAATCCATTGTCTGTAGTGGTCCAGGTCTGGAGGTGACTAAGAGGCTAACCGCTAACAACAGATTGCCTTTCAATTATTTATTTGACCTATTTGGCAAACCCAAATGGAACTCTTAAAATATAATTTAAAATAACTTTTAAAAGCAAACATCTTCTCATTTCTGAATCTATGATTGTTTAGCATGTGGCTAAAACCTAGTTAACCCTACCCATAAGGCCATCTCTTGGACTGTATGAGGAAAAACAATTTATATTCTGTGTATTTCTTCTAAACAGAAAACATGTCAAAGTAAAGAACTGTGAATTAAGTACCTGCCAGCAAACTGGTCTTGGAGCTCATCGTGCTGTTGATTGTTGAGGCTGTTGGTGCGCTGGTCCATCAGCCAGCCCATCTCAACCTCCAGCACCTTACTGTTGTTGTTTGTTACGGCTCCTTCCTGACAGCGCTGGATGATGCTGGGTGGAATGTTTTCAGGGGAACACATAGGCAGCCCCTGTCCTCCATTCACGCCATTGTTGTGAAAAAGTTCTGCCAAGTCCATGCTGCCGCTCTGCAGCCGACTATCGGTGAACCAGCGGGCCAGTTCTCCGCGAGCCAGTCCTGTCCGACCCTCCAGCTGGCTGAACTCCTCAGGGGAAGGCCACCGCGTTTGAGCAAAATCGTCCTTGAGGAGCGCCAGGGATCGGCCGTCTGGAGGCACTGAGCAGGAATTCAGATTGGGGACGGAAGGTGCAATGGTGCCAGGAGCAATCATGGACAGGGGGTGTGAAGTTGGTGGAGGGCTTTTAAGGAGGCCTACACCGGTGCTTGGTTTGTGAATCCCATTCAGTTGCAGTGCTTGGTGCTGATGTAGCTGTTTCTCAGTGATGGCACCAATGCCATTGCCGCCCATCCTTTTAGTGCCCATGGAGTTCAGAAGGGCTTGCTCCAGGTTGTCACGAAGCGCGCGGCGCTCTGCAAACCAGCTGTCGATTTCCTGATGAGACAGGCGGGTTATGGCCGACAGATTATCCACGTCGCTGTGTGTAGGAAAGCTGTTCCGCAAGAAGTTCTCCTCCAAGATCTTCAGTTGTTTTGCCGTTTTTCCTTTCATCCTCTCCAGCAAGGGGAACTGGGTCAGCACCGAGGACTTATGTTGAAAATCTGGTTTTGGTACTGCTGGGATGTCCCCACCGTCCAAATGTAAGATTCCATTATTGTGACCAGGAGAGGTCTGATCAAAGGGCCATTTCCCGTCCATTCGAGACGTTCCATTGGCCTCTGGCAGAGGACTGACTACCTTGTCTCCTCTGGGGTAGCTGGCTTTCAGCTCCACTCCTTGCTGCTCTTTTAATTTCTTGCCATCCAAGGAGAACGCTGAAATCTGGGATGGAGCTTTAGCCGGAGCACGGATGGACTGGATAATTGTCGGCCTCCTTACCTGTGAAGTAATGAGCGGAGGGGAGTTCGGCAAATTTAAATCAGAAGCTGGCAAATTGTGAGAACTGGGGTGTTTTTCTTTGGAAGGGACGGGCACGGTACGGGGAATAAGTAAACTGTTTCTGAACGGAGAGACAGAGATTGGTGGGGGGGCAATCATTGGCCTTGTTAACGACTCTGGAAAGACTATGGAGGGCAGAGACACCACCGGCTTTGTTTTGGGATTTCCTGACGCCGAGAGAATCTTCCCTTTGGAAGACAAAGATGATGATGACAACGATGGAGGCGGTGGCATTAAAGGCACAGCAGCGGATGACCTCTTCATCTCTGTGGTAACCAGAGGAACTGCTACAGGTCTTTTCATCTCCACGGGAACAAGAGGTGGAGCCATTGGGAGGCGGCCTTTTGGGGGAGGAGGTGGTGGGGGAGGAGCCATTAGGACCTTGTCTTTAGGGTCACCAGAGTGGGGCGCCACTGCCATGATGGGTCGCTTGGACTCAAACACTGTTGACAGCTGTGTCGGCAGGGGTCGCTTAAGGGAGTGGCTAGAGCCTGCCGGGGAGTTTGTGGTGACTACAGTTAGCCCATTGGGCGCAGTCGTCCGGACGTGACCGAGATGCTCGACTGTCGTGTGGACGATGGGCTGCTGTGAGGCTTTGGCAGACGGCCGAGAGATGGGGCTTGTAGGCAAGACGGTGAACGTGTGATGAGCAGGAGGGATGGAGCCATTAAACATTTTCTTCCTGGCTTCCTCCACCTCTTCTGGGGACCAAGTGATACCTTGCTTCAGCCGCTGGGTAGTGAACCAGACTTTGATCTGTTCCTCCGGGTGCTTGGAGGCAGCTGTAAGCCATGACAGCTCAGCATGCGTTGGGTATGGGAATTTATTAAAGGAGGCGATCAGCGTCAGGTTGTTGTCTAAAGAAGGGTTATATTTGGTGGTGTTCAAGGGAACGGCTATTTTTGGTACAGAGTTAAAGTTGGGTGGACGCTGGAGCATTGGGGTGACATGGGAGAGCCCTTGGACGATGGTGGGTTCAGGGATGATGACTGTTCCGTTGATGTTCACTGCTGTGATTTGGTCCTTCTGGATCAAACCGTCCAGCTGGCTTTTCAGTTCGCTCCCTCCAAAGAGCGTGTGCACACTACCCGGAGATTTCACTGTGGTAGATATGCAAGGTGGAAACACAGAGCTACTGTGGCTTTCACCTTTTTCATTTGTCACGTCGCATTCAGCTGAATTGTCCTTGCCTTCGATTGTCTGCTCTAAGATAGTCTGATTGTTCATTTTTATCCTCTTGAACTTGAAGTTCGTCTCACCTGGGTGCCGGCTCTCGTTGTGCTCTGTGAGCGAGTCAAACTTCTTGGTGTTGAAGTTGCAGACAGCACAGAGGTACAGTGGATTTAGAATGACGTTAGGATGGCTCGAGTCCACGTGTTCTTTGAAGTCATTCAGGTTCTGCGTCGAAAACGGGCAGTATTTGCACTCGTAACCTCTTCCCTGCTTCTTCTGGGACACCGGGTCTGATTCTGGCGCTTCTTTGTCCTTCCCCCCTCTGGCTTCTACATCTTCGATGACAGGGGGGTGATCTTCACATCCAGACTGCTGCTCTTTGTCTAAGTGTTTTGGAAATGCCTTCCGGTCTGGATTATCTCCATTATCCTTCATGAGGTTTTGACTCTTTTTCGCAGATTCAGGTGGTTCATTTTCTCTCACATCTTTGCTTGCCAATATTTCCATGTCCATCACCTCCTCCGGGTCATCTTGTTCATCAGGCAGGTCGCTGATGACCCGGACCATGCAGGGGGTGGAGGACTTTCTACGACTGGACATGATTGCGGCTGCTGCTGCTGCTGGTGATGATGGTGGTGCTGGTGTTGCTGATTGTGTTGACGATATTGTTTTTGGCTGCTGCTGCTGCTGCTGGTGCTGGTCGAGGACGTCAGCGTGTCTGCGTTGGGGGGTCTTTACTGGGGCGGAACGGAGCAGGTGGTTGTGGAAAGTGGTAGGCGGTTGGATGTGGAGTCTCCAGTGTGTGAGAGGGAGGGCGAGAACCGGCTGACGGCGCTGGCCCAGGACCGGTTGTGCAGTGGCGTCTCCCGCTCACTGGCAGTGTCAGCTACCGACCTCGGCGTCATGGGAGGGCATCACAGACAGCAGCGGCGTTCAAGCTGCACGGGGACGAAGACAAAGAGAGAAAACGACACATTAATACTGTTTGTGTTCAGTGAGCTGTGAGGAAGCCACTTAGAAAGGGCTAAAAATCTGAGAAAAACATGTCGGAGAGAGAAAGACGTCACTATAATAATGTTTGTGTCTGATGTTCACTCCAAACAGGATAAACAACAGGGAAAGTGCATGATGGGCAATGAAAGAAAGAGGGGAAAACTAGATAATCTGCACTTTGGTAAACAAGCCTTTTTGATGAAACATCCTTTGTTTGAGGTGAAATCAGCACAGGAACAGGAAAAAAGAGTGGAGAGAATCACTTATAGGGATACAGTTTTAATCAAAAGTTTATCATCTTGGACATGAATGTTTTAGTAATGCTTTCATATTTCACAATTTCTGAGAACTTTTTCTGGAGCTGAATTATTTCACAACCTCTAAGATTATGAGAAAAAGAAACAAACTCAATAATTTAGTGAACAAGTTTTAATTTATTTTAGATTTCCTGAAATAAACACAGGGTGAAAATAATATATACGAGGTCAAGAACATTTATACACCCACTTAGATCTCCTAACCAGCCACGGTCGAGTCTCTGTGCCAACACATAAAGGGAAATCGTTCGACTGACTGATGCACGGCGACATGTGAAAATCTGGGGAGCTTAGATAAGTCAGGGATATCTTGGAGTCGTTTCTAAAGGACTGCATGTTCCAAGATCATCCGTTCAATCCACTGTTTCTTCTCAGGAAGTGCAGCTACTGTGCCAAGGTCTGAAAAACTATCCAAACTTTCACCCTGAGCTGAGAGGGTGAAAGCTGCTCTGGTTGGTCCGAACAGACCTGCCATGAACTGGAAACGGCTCAAACATCAGCGTTACCGCCTGCTGTCCAGATCCCCAGTGGCTAAAATACGGACACCTCGACTAAAGTTTGAAACTGACCGAGTGCACAGTGAAAAATGTCCTCTGAACCAAAGTTTTATGATTGCATGAGGAAAAAAAACGAGTTGTAGGACACACTTGCTCGTTGGTTGAATCATCTTATATTAACTATATAATTGTTGCAGCCAGACCGAGCTAAACCCACAAAGTCAGCACTGCAAACCAGAGACGCTGCCTACCAGCGTCAAACAGCTGTTTATGCTGATGACGGGTGGTTTAAATACACAACAGGTTTCTGGATTTGTCGACCGTAAACAGACTATCTAGAACTGTGTAGTCCATAGACTGGACACTAAAGGCCTGACCCTTTTCTAAAGTCAAGTTTTCATCAATAGTTATCCGGAGAGCTGGGAAAGCTGTCACTGTGAATCTGCCAGGGCTAAACTTAAAAACTACCACCACAAAGTCCCAAAGCATGCAGACTGATGAAAGCTTACACAAAGAAAATTAAGTCCAGCCATGGGAAGGACGGGAAAACTTTTATTTTGCTTTTTTGCACATGGAGAACTTGGAACGGTCCATGCTAGTGTTTTCTCTAACATGCATGGATGTAGTCACCTATCGGTTATTAAAGTCCGGTCTTAATGTTTGCCGTGGCCACACACCTGACAGTCAGACGGTAGGCCCGTTAAGTTTTTACTGGAATGGGACAAAAACTTTACGAGGTTAATGTTTGTTCAGCGAGACGTGAAACTAGCGCCGGAGACCACAAACTCATCAGGAAAGTGTTACTGAGGCCGCAGATCAAGTGAGCCGAGGGCCACAGGCTAGAGGAGTCGCCCCCTGCGGGCCAAAAGAAAGAACGCAGGTTTATGGCACTATCAGGCCTAGATGTTGATTTTTCCCATACATCTGTAATTCAAACAGGGACTTATTACTTGCTCCTATGGTTACTAGAGAGCGTAATTACTACTCTACTGACCTCTAGATGCTTCTCGCAGGCTCTGCAAGGCTAATAATTTCAAGCATTCCCGTATGAAGAGTACCTATAACCATGTTAGGGAAACAAAGTCAGCCCTTTTTACTGCCCACAAGTCATGGCGAAACCCTCTGGAGCAGATCTGATCATTTTGTAACTCCCCATCCAAAGATGGGAGGTTCCAAGCTTAATTAGCGACGTGATATTTTGCGTCTCCTTTCCTGTAATGTCCGAGCCAGGTCTGTCAGGCCTGTTGGCGCTCATCTTAGCATCGCACTGGCTCCGTCGGGTCCGGTCTAATCAGGCCCTGGCAGGCGACAGCGTTTGCTGACAACACCAGAAGGCCAGAAGTTAAAAATAAAGGAAGTCCGGCTGACAACTCGAGACGCCACGCTCGAAAATTATGATGAATCAGAGTGCCACTTAATCAGGACACGCCGTTCCAGGCCAATCACATGTAAATGCGATAAATTGAAGACGTCCACGGCAACTACAAAAGACAAAAAAAAGTCTCCAAACTCCAAACCCCATTAAAAAGACATTAAGCGCCTTTCATAGATTCGGGCAAAGACAACTTCATAGGATAATTACCCTGTAATCATGTAATAAGAGAGACTCAGTGATGAGATCTCCTGACAGCTATCATCCACACAATGGAACGGAGGAAGTGAGGTAAAAACAGACGGGGAGAGAGAGGAAGATAGGTGTGAATAAATACAGAAGAGTGCAATAATAAAAGGAGGACAAAAGGAAAAAAGCAGGTAAATGGGAGGAGAGAGAGGAGAGAGAATGGCGAAGGCGCGCAGAGATAAGGGGAAAAAAGAAAGAAGGGAGAGTCTGAAAACTTCCAAGCTAATGAAAGAGAACAGGCACAAAGCAGAAGACGTTTTAACTAGGCCATGGCCTGGCAGACAGAAAGAGAGAGACGGCGGCGAAAGAATGGAGGAGAAGAAGAGCGAGAAAAGAAGGCAGATAAACATAAAGGAGGAGGAGGAGGAGGAGAGGAAAGGGACAACAGAGTGTTTCAGGAGGAAGAAAAAGGGAGACGGGGAAAGATAAGCAGAGAGCAGAGGAACAGAGAGTAAGAGGCACAATCGAAAGCAGATGAAGAGAACGAGAGAGATGAGAGGACGACGAAAACATTTCCATTTGACAGTAAAATTTTAACGGATAATAAAATGAGGTTTTGGTGCACTTTCTATCAGGAAAGTTGAAGCTTTGAAAAGGTGCCCCAATCAGTTGGGGGAAAAACACATTTGCCAGGGAAAAAATGGGTACTTCAACACTTAATTAGTATTGGGCAAGCTGTTATTTGTCCCATGTGTCACTTAATGCTGGACATATTTCATGCTCTCGCAGCCTTGATCAGCTTCTCATCGCCTGCACGGGAGACACATTTTATAGCTGCAGAGTATCCAGAGCCCATCTGAATTGTTGCACTGTGCAATGAGACTGAACTAATCCTATGTTATTATAAATCTCATGCATTTACATTGCTGCTTATTGCACGCTTCGGCTAATGGCGTTTCCTCAAACAACGAGCATAAAAACACCGACAATCAATTCATAAAAAAACGACTCGAACCCAAACGTGTCCGACGCGCTCGCCTCGAGGAGTTCAAAATTTCAGTCCCAAACCTCGTTGGAAAGAACCGAACGCACCGCGGGGCGAATAGATGCAATCCAGAGTCCACCTCCTCCCTCCGTCTGCCTCTAAAACCTGCTGCAGCACAGCATGACCCGACCCCGCGCAACCTGATTAGACTGAATATGGTTTTGGACCCAGCCCAACTCAAGTCCCTGGGTCAGGTCTCGGTTACTGGGTAACCAGAGGGGCCTGTGAGGACCTGTAGCCTGTAGCGCCCGAGTACCGCAGAGTTCACGAGTTTAAAAAGTTTCACTTGGAAATGATTTAAAAATGACTGATAGGAGTAAAGGGCAGGCCCGTTCTGCTTCTCCCGATTTAAATCTGTGTTGGTGCTCAATTATCAGTGAAGTCTGTGTGAGGACTTCTACTATGGTCATCTCAGCCACAGAAGCCCCACCCACCGTTTAAGAGGGGCGACCAATCAGAAGAATATTAGCTTAATGGACCAAAGCGCTGTACCAGGTCCCAGCGTAAGAGACGTGGCTCAGTCTGAGACTGAAAACACGGAGCTGGAAACGAGCCGAACGCCACATCACCGTTTACTTCCTGCTTCGCCGCGACGCTTCTCTACCAGCCATCTCCGCCCACACATCCACAGTGTTTCCTCTGTGAAAAGAAACCCACACAGGCACGAGGAGAGAGCCTCAGCCGGGACTCAAACCCAGGACCTTCACGCCGTGCGGCACCAATGATGACTGAACCACCGACCCTGCATCTGAAGGGAAGATGCAGTGAAGGATGTAAAAACATAACCATACAAAAGTCTGGCGTGGGGCACGGGAGAGACTCTAAAACAGGGGGTCGAACACGCTGAAGTGTCCGGTTCAGGCCTCGCGGACGTATCTGAGCGTTTCACAGGATCCCAAACTGTAACGTGAGTTTAATGAGGCTGGAGAAACGTTTTTCTACAGACATCTCGTGCCGTTCGTCATCTGTTTGCTAATGAAATGCTCATTAAATGAGAAAAATAATCCAACAACCTGTTGTCTGGCTAATTTTAAACCGAGCGTGGCAGCGGTTGTTTTTCACCTGCTTCCAGCTTTTATAAAATCTTGGCTCCGCTTCAGGAGACACATTTATTTACGCTCAACGGGAAAAAATTTGGAATATTTGCATCGTGCATCGTTTTACTGACCCAGCCAGCTCACCCCTGCTTTAAAGGCGAGTTGCACTTACATGTTATTTAATGAGGCTTGATTAAACACTTATGTCCATTAAATTAGGATTTTATAGTTTAACGCAGAAATACATCCAGTAACCTTCAAAGAGAGGCTGCAGAAACGCTCTGTTGCTCTTTACACCCACACAAACTGCAACGCTCCAATCTGAGCCACACCCACATTTCCAGACACGGAGGATAACCCGCTGCAGCATCGGTCCGCCCTAACCTGTGAGAGCAAGCAGCTGATCACAGCTTTTAGAGATGCCCAGGTGCGCGTTTACGCTAAAATGGGAGTTAAGCTGCTCTTAAAAGGCACTCCAGGAAACGGTGCACTAATAACCCAATAAAGCAATCAATACGCAGCCCTAATACGGGCCAAATTCTAGCAAATACTTCAATCTCCTTTCAGATCCTCTCTCCTTGTGCGTTTGCTTAAAATACTTGGCCAGAGACCCAGCTGCTGCCAGAGGTGAAGTGGGAAAAGAGGGAGGGAGACGGTAAAGGAGATAAAACAAAAAGAAGAGTGTGGGAGGAGTTGGAGAGAACAGAGCAGGGAGTGCATGTATAGGAAGACGAGTGTGTAGGAGCCAAAAAAACAAAAGAAGGGAAGAAAGCGCGAGTGCTTAGCAGTAAAGAGGTTGAGAGAAAGGACACGAGAGTGTGGGAGGAGAGAGAAATGAGACGGATGGAAGGAGAGAAAAGGGGCGACAGAGAGGGAAAACAGAGCTGGAGAAAACAGATTGGACGAGGGAAAGTAAGAAGCGTAGAGGCAGACGGAGCTGCAGGCCCGAGCTTTTCATCCGAGCAGCGATGGCAGCCTCGCTTCCCGTCGACGAGGAAGAGCGCTGCGGCTGCCAGCTCGCAAAAAAGAAAAAAGAAAAGTAAAAAAAACAGAGCTCAGCAGTGTCATGTTTTGCTGCATCACTGGGTCGGCCTCGAGGACTCCGGGCCAACTTCTGACGAGGGGAGTCATATGCCGCTTGGCTGCGTCCCATTTTATTGGGCTGAGCTCGCCTCCGTGCATGCTTGTAATTACTCGTACAGTATTTGTGTGCAGGGGATTGTTTGGAGCACGGCAGTGCTTCGTAATTATTGAGGAAATAATAAAACTGCAGCAGTGACAACAGTGATTTGCAAATTGCAGGAAGCGGCAAATTGTCCTTTTGAGAGGCAGGTGAGTTTTTCCTCAATCAAAAACAAGCAAACCTTTGTTCCCTCCTTTAATTGGTGCACATTAGAGTATCAATTTTAGACGGAGGCAACAAAGTCTCCCAGGATTCCCTGCGTTTAAACACCACGACACAGAACTCTCCTCTGAAAGTGACACCAAGTAACTCGATCGGTGGGGTGAAGCAGGGTTCGGGGGAAAAAAGATCTGATTTTCACCTCCGCCAAGGGCAAACCGTCAGTCTAACTGCAAACTGTATCCATCCATCTAACTGACTGCATCGCAGCTCGCACGTCGAGGCGGCAAAGGGCGTGCTGGAGAGAAAAGGGTGTCGAGGAAGCCATAAAACAAGTCGGCGAGGAAAGAGAAGATAATGAGGAGATATCTTGGGAAATGAAATGACAAATTAGGAGGACGAAAGGCAGATTGGAAGGAGCCCAGTGTGCTAATAGGAAGGGTTAAAGACGTTTTACTGGAACAAGGGCAAACTGGAGGGGGCGAGGGCTCGTGGGGAGGGAGGCGATGTACATTTTGGCACAGAGGAAGCTCAGCTGCAAACAAACTGAACCGGCAGGCGTCTTGTCATCAGCGGGGATCTAAACTACTGTAGGGCTGGCCTGGCAGCTTGTAATTCATAATGAGACCAAAACAGACTTCGGGGACTCGCTCAGATGACTTTTTCTTCCCCCAAAGCAGCTCTGAAGCCGTTTTTAACACGTGAGCCGACATGAGGATGAGGCACAGAGACGTCTCCAAGTACAGCTCCACTTCACAAACCAAAGATCAACCTCTAATATTTTCAGTTTAGTTGATAAAATCTGAGTTTTTAGACAAAAATATATAAAACTTTTCAAAACGACCTCCAGAAACAAAAAGGCTCATTTCTAATGAGATGACAGCATAAAAACACCCAAAAGTTCAGGAGGTGCAACCTGCTGCAGTACATTAAAAACTATAATCTGCTACAGTAATCATGATGCAGTGTGATTGATGAACGAGGAGGCCGGGGTGGATGGATGGTCTCCAAAACATCAAAGTGTGACTCGTGTGCTTCAAAACGAAGCAAAGTGGGAAATGTAAATAACACAGAGTACAGTCTGTGCGGTCATACTTCCTGTTCCACAGCTCCCACAGCTGGAGCACGTGCAGAAAAGCACAACGTTCATGTTTCCTGCAAACTGCGTCTATCGTTCAGCATTACTGAGGCCCTCACAGATGTGACCCTCACACTAACATGAACGGTTACAGGCCGAATCAGGTCACGATGCTTCTGTTTTATTTGCAATAAGAATCTATGAGTCATTTTCTTTTGGACCCTTTGAGAGTTTTCAGGGTTTTATGCTGTAAAGTTACTGTTAGATTCTCTTTACTGGTTTTATTTTGTTTGGAAAGCTGTTGATGGGATAAAACCATCATCAGGAGGTGGAAACGAATCAGAGGAAACACCTCATGTCCTGCTGTGACTGCAGGCCTGAAGTTGTCTGATACCGGTTTCTACGTTTGATCCTGCGCGTAGGTTTCTCCCTCTGATTGTTGATTAATGCGACCATGTGCAGGTCAGCGGGACGGCGGTAGGACAAGCACAACACTTCCAGTTGTTGGTTAAGTGCGATTGTTAGAACGAGGAAAAGGACAGCTCTGATGTGTAATGTAACAACAACAACAACAATCTTTATTTATAGAGCACATTTAAAAGCCTTGGGCATACCAAAGTGCTTTACATAAAACAATAAAAGGTTCAAACATTGATAACGGATAAATAAAAATAACGAGTTATGTTCATAGATAAAAGCTACCAATAAGAATGACTACAGCACATGGGTAATGTAAGAGCTGGTTGCACAGTGGTCAGAGCAATCAGCTTAATTAGGCCACTATTAGCACTGATGCCGACTGATCAGGACATGCCTAACAGATCTGAAACACCTGGCATGCTAATGGTCCCTTTGGGAAGACGCTGCTGCCGGCGCGCTCGCTGTGTTCCCAGGTACGGTGACTAACAGGCAGGCGAGGAACATGCAAATGAGGCGGCTGAAAGAACCACCGGGGACTGAAAGTTTGGAGCTTTAAAGGCGGCGGCGGCGCTCAGAAACTAAAAGCGTCCTGGTTTCAGAGTCCCCGTGACCCTCCTCCCTCAGGCACACAGTCATCATGCAGCACAAAAACCGCCAGCTCTGTGTGTGTGTTTTAACATAAGTGTGTGGACGCTAAATGATTGATCAAAGGATGGCTTTGTGTGGGCACCTCGTGGTGCTAATGCATCATTAACACAGCTGGTAGTATGACCCAGCTCTTCTGAGAGCTGCCAGGCTATTTCCAGCAGCTTTCTCTTAAGCTTATAGAGATCCAAATCTCACTCGTGTTATATAAGAGTTCTGCGAAACATACTGAAAGGACGTCACGACTAGTTTTACCTCAGGTTATTTTAGCTGGCCCCTTTACAGGAGAGGCAATAAAAGATGTTTCACCGCTACTGCAGTCTGCAGGAATTACTGACATGATGAAATTACAGACGGAAAACAGCACTCCCACCCGAAGGATAATCTGTCCTAACAGGGCTGCGAGTACGTCTGGGTGACACTAACAAAATCAAACACAGGTACCGCCATACTGACAACGGACGGGTGGGCGGCGGGATGGCGGTAAAGCTCAACTGTAATGGCCTGTTTGCACAGGATCTGTCAGCATGCAATGCATTCTGGTACTGTGGCGTTTGGAGAGACAGCACATCCTTATTTGCTTCATTTGAAATCCACTTCGTGTAAATGCGGGCGTGCGGTGCAACGTTACGGGTAAAAACGTATGCCGCGGACGTTCTACCTCTAAAATACAAAGACAACTCCTGTGACTCACCCATCAAGCGTCCAGTGCTGGAAGCGAACATGAACAGGTCACTTTGTTAAATCCTGAACTGTAAAGCTCAGAATTCAAATTTACTAATTTTGTGTTTTCAGACCATGAAAACGTGTAAAGCTGCTGAAACACTGTTAGCCCACAGGTTTCGTCACATCAAGCCTATTAACCAGTGTCCTCGATCCAAACCCAGTTCACTGCGGGGCACTCTGGTTTGCTTTGTATTGTGTAACGTACAGAAAGGCTTAGTTAGGAGTTGGTGATAAAACCAACAATCCCCGGCTCAAAGTGGGCCAGAGCGGCGCCGGAGTCAACCCGCCGAGCTCGCAGCGCCTCTCCCGTTATTCTTCTCAAATGAGCGTTTATTTTTGCTTTGTTACTTTCAGGCCAAAGGTCAAAGTGCGTTATTTATAAAGGTTAGTTTCACGAGCGCACAGAGTACATGTCTGTGCTTTAATGTCGTTTCCCCAACAATAAGCTGAAAGTTCAGAACATCAGCTGCTCGACTCAAAGTGCTGACAAGTTGATAAACCTCTGTCCTTACATCAATATGCATGCCTTTGATTATTCAGAAGAGCCACGCCCACGCACAGCTCCGGATCTGGAATCAATTCTTTTTTAAACTTAGTCTGCAGATGTATATGAACTTTTATCCTGTCAAATCCATTTAACGTTTGTCCAGCTTGTTAAAAGGTTAAAAGGTACAAACGGACCAATCGCATGACCTCATAAAACTGAATAAAGTAAAATTAAGTGAAAATGGCAGCTCTGATTCGAGCCTCAGACTCAAAAGGAGCAGAAAAGCAGCACTGAGCGCGAGCCACGCTTAGAAGCACGGCCCAAGGCCAAAAGGCCCGTTAAGCATTAGACAACATGGAAGCGGAGACTTAATGGCCGATGGATCTTATGAGGCAATTTGATGCACTGATGAGAACAGAGCTGTCTTTTCATTGGCAGAGAACCTTGAGTGCAGTTTGGGTTTCGGGTGATTGGCTGGGCGATTGGAACGGCGCTCTCGGTCACGTGACCGCGATGTGCGTGGAGCCGGCCAAACTCTCGTATCGTTGAGCGTCTCAAGGTCGACCTCGAGAGCTCAACACGAATGACATCGATCCATCTATTCATCCCTCCGTCACTGATCTAACGTCTCTTCAGCTGCCAACTCTCTGCCTGACCTGACGTCAGCGGGGCCTCCGCGGTAATTTAATACAACAGAGACGCAATCCACGAGTTTTACTTTCATTTCTGATTCCCGGTGGGAATTCTGGGAAGCATAAGGAGCAGCGTGGGGGACTGTCAACAAATCTAAAACAATCACTGAAGAATAAATGAATTTATTTAAAGGAACAAAAGAAGAACCAGAAGAAGAATCGGCTCGTTAGACCCAGAAAAATATTTAGAAACTTCTTTCTGTAAAAACGTGGAACTGTCGTCATAAACGTTTCCAATCACGGCTCGTTTGTGCTTCAATATTTAAGTTGTTATTTCTACTGGAAGGTTTGACATCATCCATCACATTCGGTCTACCAGGCTTTTTTCCCTCTGCCACGGCGAGGTAATTATCCCCGTGGTGCATGAAAAACAATAAAGAGGTTAATTAACGTCTGTCTATTTCTATTATGATTCATCTGGATAGAAACCAAATCAATTTGGTTCTAGTGGAATTTATTTTCCAGATAGGCAGGTCCAGAAGTTTCTTTAGTGCTTCTGCCTCCGCACGCCATCGCAGCTGATTTTACCCTGACCCATCCAGATGTGACGTTCAGCTTGAACTCGCAGCTGTTTCTACGCGCAGACAGAAAAACCAGCAGAAACCGAACAGGCCGACCGAAGATGTGCGGACCTGAGGCCGTGCGTCTGTGCACGCAGCTCACGCCGCTGAGCTCACGCCTACAGTGCGTGAGCTCCCACGGCTCGCTGATACAGCCGATCTGAACAAAAATCTGATTCAATGAAGCCAAATCTGTGGATCCTGTTTGACGTCAGTCTGTCGGAAACCTGCTGTTAGCTGGAGTTCGTTACAAAAAAGTTATTTTTTCACTCAAATTTCCATTAAATATGATTTAAGTGCAGGAGCAGAGAATCCCTTCCAATAAAAAATAAAACCAAAAACGATATTTCTTATGATTTTTTTATACAGAAGGAAAAAAATTGTAATATTTGATTTAAATGATCAGTTTTACTGACGTCTGTTTGCCCCCCCCCCCCTTATATATAACCTTCATGTTTTTCTTCATTTCTAATATTGGCAGTTTTTCTGTGCATTTACATCAATATTATAATAATAGTTCATAATAACATAGTATTATTATAATATCTAATAGACAGATCGATCCACACACACACACACACACACACACACACTCACACACACACACACACACACACACACACACACTCACACACACACACACACAGATAGAAATATTGCACCTTGTCCTGCATGTCTGAGTTATTGTAGTTTCATACGTAGTTCCAGGGTTGGTCATTCTCCAGGTTTTTATTTTGAGGTAACTGGAATAAACTCGCTCCACACTGCAGATTATAAAACTATTACTCAGGCTTGCATATATAAATCTAACAGCAGGTCCTGTATGAATAACAATCATCTGTATCAACAGAATTATTGTCAGCGTCTACACTGATAAATCAATAATTATGACCAAAAAACTACGAAACACAGACTTCTGTATGATGAGTACTTTTACTGTTGGTACTTGAAGTATACTTTGATGTACTACTCCTTCATCTAAGAGTACTTGTTTGTAAAACACTCGACTCTCTGTTGACCTTTCACCTCATTCAAAACGAGACTTCTGAAAATAACTTATTGATTCAGCATGTGGAGTTACAGCCTAGCCCCCAAATGCTGATGGACCTTATGAAAGTGTTGCATTATTAATGCGAGCAGGAAAAGCTGCTGTCAGGAGCTGTTGACACCACAGAGGCTCGTGTGCGAGTGACGCTTCTCCCCCCGACCACAGCCGGGCTTCCTCGCGCTGCATCGGCCGAACTTACGGAATCACTGCTAATTAGGGACGGCTGATGTGCTGCTCTGTGCTCGTCTTAAAAAGCAAAGAAAAGAAGGTGGAGGCGACGATCGGCAGCTACTGAACGAGCGGGAGAAGCAGAGGAAGACAATCGGTTCTGTGGTGAGAAATTTAGAGGCTGTTGCCATTAATTAAGCGTCATTTTCCCCGTTAGCCGCAGAGCCGCAAAGGAAGGATCACCCGGATCGACCCGCACAGCGCCCCTGGGGATTGGACGCCTCTAATATAAATATAAACACCAGTAAATCTGACATTATAAATCTGTTGCCTCGGCGGCTTCACGAAGCCTGGATGAGGTTTTAATTCCACTCTCACATTAGCTTCATTTCAGCTGCGACTGCCTGACATTTAAATAAATAAAGGCAGACGCCCGACTTATCGCTCCACGCTGACAATATTATACAGGAAAACACACGCCTGTATTCCTGCCACACACACACACACACTGAAACAGAGTTTACAGAGGTCAGAGGTCAAGATCAGCGACAAGCGCGACACCGCTCGGCTGAAGGGAAACGTCGGAAAACTTGAGTTTTAATGAGCGTTGTTTTTGGTGAAATGGCAGATAGTGTACACACACACACACACACACACACACACACACACACACACACACACACACAGCATGAATATCTATGAAGAGCCACACAAATATGCTGATTCACACACACATACGAAATCCTCGTGACCTCCAGCTGTCAGACTGGACACGCACACACACACAAAGTCACACAAATACCCACCGGCTTCACACGGCCATGGTTTAGTAATGCAGCACACACACACACACACACACACACACACACACACACACACACACACACACCTGACATTCTATCAATTCTCCCACAGCAAACTGTCGGCCCCCCCGCGACCATGAAATATAAATGAAATACAATTAGCAGCTTTAAAGAACTTCATCAAGGCCAAGGCCTCGGTCCAAACACCCCCCGAAACCCCCAGCAAACACACACACACACACACACACACACACACACACACACACACACACACACACACACACACACACAGTTCAGTGAACTCTGTCAGGAGCTAAATAAATAAATAAATCAACAACAAAATAACTCCGTCCTTGGTTGCAGCGACTCATCGCAAACATCCATCTGAGCCTCCGATAAATAATTAAAGCTCACAATGACTATACGTTTTACACACACACACACACACACACACACACACACACACACACACTTTTTTCTTTTATTTTGAGGAAAAATAAAAAAGTTTTTTTAACGCCTCAAATTTGAGTTTTCTGCCTCGGAGCACGCCACTTTGCCCTCGCGAGCGCCCCGCTGTCCTTCCATCCTAAAATTTAATGGATGCAGTGACTCATTACAAAGTGAAGGGGGAGGAAGAGGGGAGGCAGGTAGGGGTGGAGAGGGGGGCAAAAAAAAAAATTAGGAGAGAGATAGAGAGCGCTGTGCTTCATTTCCATGGCGTTACCATAGCAACAGCAGCGCAGGAGAGAGAGGGAGGGAGAGCGAGAGAGAGACGGCGAGGTGCCCTTCTGCCGTCGCAGCGCCTCACCGCCGAATATTAACCAGGCCTGTACGCTCAGGTGCTAATTAGGAGGAGAGGAGGAAGGGTGGAGGAGGGGTGGGGTGGCGAAGAGGAGGGAGGTCAGGAGGGTGGAGGAGAGCGAGAAAAACAGGAGTGAGAGGAGAGGTCAGGAGGAGGCGACAAGGAGGAGGAGGAGGTGTAGAGAGGAGGTCAAGAGGGGCCAGCGGATGGAGAGGAAGAGGAGGAAAAGAAGGGAGGAGATGAGGAGATAAGGGGGCGAGGAAGTGAATTCTCTTCTTCCGCTTCTCCTTCGGCCGGCCTGTCAGGTTGATCTGTTCTGCTCCGGGAGGTCAGAGGAGGACAAAAGGAGGTGAAACAGGAAAAAACAAGAGAGGAAGAGGAAGATTAAAGGAAGAGAGGGAGCGAGAGAGCGGGAGATGAAAAGGGAGGTTTGCAGACGTATAGAGAGAGGAAGCGAGTGATGAGAGGAGGCGAGACGGAGGAGGTGTAGAAAGGGAGCGAGCCGGGTCAATAAAACATGCATGAGACAGTCGCTCTGTGTACATCCGTGTGTGTTCAAGTTGATCCTTTTTAAGATCTGGCCTCATCACGTGTGTCTGTGTGTGCGTCTATACGTTGTGATCTAGTGTGTCTGTGTCGTATTTAACGTCTGGTTTCTCCCCCCGTGTCCTCCCGTCACGTGTACATATTTCTGAGCGTACGCGTGCATGAATGTCTCCATATGTGGGCGTGTGTCTTCACGTGTGCGTGTCCTCAGCTAACACGGCGCCGTCTCCATCCAGTCATGAGCTGCTATAAGCCTGAGAGACTCTGAACTCCGACACAGACTTACATTCACTCGTATATAGGTCACTGCAGCCCGTCCATGCCAACAGCGCCGCCGCCGCCTTGCAGCTTCGACTCATTTAACCGCAGATGCCGGCGACAGGAAAAACAAGAAGGAGTGCGCTAAAGGAGGAGGAAAGTCTTAAGGTGTCACAGAGCTGCCTTCACCCTGCGTGTGATGATGGGAGAGATGCAGTGTTTATGCTTCGCGACGGCTCGCACCATAACCCAGAAAACATGGGCAAGTATCACTGAGCCACAAAGTCACAGGTCACGCTGTCACGGCCGCCACATCCCGATGTCATAAACCCGGGAGGTCACGACTTTCGAAACGCACAATCAAGCATTCATTTTGTTCTTTTGTTACTTTTAAAGTCCCAGAAAAAAGACGGAGAGATGACTGTTTGCTGAGTTGGCGGCCGGATCCATGGAGGAAGCATCGCCAACAGCATCATTTTTTAACCTGTATACGCCCACCAGGGCGACAGCCGTGTCCTCACTGACCAAAGTGGCCAAAACGCCGTCAAAGACTGTACACGTAACACCTTCATGCTTTTAAAACTCGGCCACGTGTCTGAAACCCTGACCCTTGAACTCACAGTTCATGGTCTACCCGTAGCAGCAGGATCCATATGAGCGTCCCCAAAGACTAACCAGTAAACCCTTACAGACACTGAGGCAGGACCACCTTTGTCCACCTCAGACAGGTGAGCTGTACACAAACTTTTTTTGCTATAACATCATCTGGAGTCAATGGGCGTGGCCACTTTGACGGACAAGTGTGTGCCAGCCCGGCGGCGCGTGCTAGCCTTCATCCCACTGATGGGAGTTTTTCTGGTGTTTTTTGTTCAGCAGGTATCAGTGTGTGTGCGTTGCATTTTTACAGTTTTTAGATGCTGATAATTTAGCACGCCACCCTCTCAACCAAGCGAGGTCACCTCCAGCTCCAAAAACCCAACATGGCTTCTGCTGGAACCCCATCACTGAGGCGTCTCAGAGACACAAACGGGTTGTTTATCTAACCGGTTAGACCGTAAAGCATGAATAAGGCCACCCTGTGTGGATGCGACACAGTCGGGCCGGCATCATTACAAACGTATGCACTCGTTCTCCTGTAAGGCGCTTTGGATAAAAGGTTCCACCAAATGGCTGATTTGGCAAGTTAAATCCTTTATGGGGATTTAGTGAAAGGGCTTTCTATTTAAAAAAAAGTAATTTTATTTTTGGACTGCCTTTAATAGGATAAGCTTAGCCATAGGCAGCCCCCGGTTTGTTCTGATGAATAGGAATATTCTTGAGGCGTTTAACCTCCTTTTATTATATAACAGTCATGGGAGCGAGCAGTGAATCTACACAGGGCTGCACAATCGGGTCCATTTATACTTGTAAAACACTGGCATGTGTTGTTTTAAATGCTGTCGGTGTGGAGTTCACACTGTCACAATATTGAGTTCTCGTGACATTTGAAACCAATAATCATGACTGTTAACTGTCACCTCCACGTCTTATTGCACAAACAGAATTTCCTCATTATTCACGCTGCACATTTCTAAACCGCACCAAGCAAACTCGAGAAATATAAAGCCAGAGGCGAGGAGCGCCTTGTTCCCCGAGTCCTGCCTGTAAGGTACACAAACGCTTCCTGCGCCTTCTTATTTATTCTCCTTTAAGGTTAAAGCTTCTTGTTTGAGGTAGCGAGCCGGGCTCTTTCTTTTCCCAATGTTCACACTGATTCCTGATACCGAAGACAACTTTGAAGAACTTTCAAAGGGCACAAAGAAATCTCAGTTTTAATGACACTGGCAAAGTTTTTATTTTAATTGCAAACTGTCTCTTGTGTGGTTGGTACTTTCTTGAAAATTGTGCCAATGTCAAAAACTGTGCCAGCCTCTTCAGAGAGCGGCATGTTGGGAAATCTGCGGGGAGAACAAAGAGAAAAGGTTCTGCCCGTCGCACAAACTGCACTCGGATATTTTCTTAAAATTATGACCAATAATAATTCGTTCTGTTGAAAATGGTTAACGGGCTCTGCAGGGAATCAGAAATCGACAGCCTTTGCAACACCTGTCCACACACTTTTGGCACGAGTGGCTGATCAAAGTTTAGGTTCAAAGTCATCAGCAGGTTAAACGAGGTCAGAGGTCAGCCCTTTTTAGACCTGCAACACGGACCTCCTCCGTGTTGCTTCTGGACACACACGGGGCTCATTTGTGGTGACACCATGATAACTCTATGAAAGAAGGTGTTTATTGTGAGTCTAAGTAAAAAAGGAGTTTATTTCCCAACATGCACTGATGGCTACAGCGGGTGTGAGGAGGTTCGGTGATGTCGATCAGGCTCCACTCCTGTGGGTTCAGACTCGACACTTTCAAGATTAGACTTCAAACTTTGCGATAAAGCTCAGCGTCAGTGCGAGATCAGACCCGGGCTGAGGGACCTCCTCTTTCTTCCCTTTCCCCTCACCTTCCAGCGGGTCACGGCAGATGGCCGGCCCTCCCTGCGCCCACCTCTGCTGGATGTCTCTACCTACTGAGAGGGTGAAGACCTCCATCATACGAACATCTCCAAGGGCTGCTTGTATGTGACGGCCGGACTGTTTCCCCTCTAATTGATAGCCAGTGCCGCCCCCAGCCTCAAATGCCACGAGCCCCACCTGACGCACTGACCAGTCCAACAGTGTTCAGATGTCCACAAACATATGGCCACGGGAGAGGAACCCCCCTCCCCCACCACAGCTGCCCCCCAGGAGGCTTAATTCAGGGGCACAAAGTGGCTTTTTTTGTGGAGTGGAAAGGATTTATAATTACTGAGCGTTTAGGGGCTCCTCTGTGTTCGTCAGTGTGGTTTCCCATCAGCGTCTAACACCATCCATCTGCCTCTCTTTCACGCAGGACTTCCCTCTGCCTCGCTCGCTCAGAGATTACCGTGATATCGCTCGCTGCTTCCTTCCCGCTGTGCACTTGTTCTGCTGCTATTCGAGGAATTCAGTCTTCATCTGCCACCTCTCTCATGGCGCCTCGCCTCAAATACAAATGTAAATGAAAATAACCGTCCGGCGATGGTACTTCTGAGCATAAAGGCGCTGTTGGGGGTGTGCTGCATTCTTTAGCGCTGGGTTGGGGGATGGAGGGGCTTCCTCCTCTTCCTCTGAATGGGCAGTATGGGACACCTCGCTGAAGAGAATTCCATTAGTGTTGGTTTCTGTGGAGGGTTTTACTGTCACACGGCGCTGACGCCGCCTCAGAGGGCCTTTACGCTCTGCCAAGACAGATTTCTGGAGCCAGGCGTGGAGAGAGCCCACTCAGGACTCCAGACTCCACAAAAGCACTTCTAATAAACTTTTATCAGTCACAGTGCTTTGAGCAGATTTATTCCTGCACATTTCTCCATTTCCTTTTACGGCTGCTTTTACAGCGGTCTGGACCTCGGGCGGGTCGCTGCTGCCGTGATCACGGATGAAGAAGAGGAACGAGACGTGAATCGTGTGAATAACTCGGGAACTTTTTATGTTTTGGTTCAAATATTTAGCCCGACAACAGCGCTGATTAATCCTGGACGATTTTAAGAACACACACACACACACACAAACGTATAAAAAGAATCGGACACAGCTGTGAGAGGCCAACAACTCGGGGCTAGAATCAGATTTTCGGGGATAAAATGACGACTTGTGCAGCCCTTTACTTGACGGCTGACCTCCATCTAAGACTTCAGAAGCCTGAATCGAGCGCTGAGGTGGTCGTACTTCTCCCTGCAGTTTCACCGGTTTCACAGTTTTAGATGCATTTTCTCATCAGTGCCTCAAAGAGTTTATTTTTAGAGAGAAGGTGATATTTCACGATTTTAAAAGTTATCTTTTCGTCCTTTTGACCTTTCCGCAGTCACAAAAAGCTCCGAATTATTTTGCTAATCAGAGAGATTTGCTGTTTAATTTTCACCTCATCGTTAAGAGCTTGTTTGCCAACTAATCAGCCGCTGCTGTGAGCGGTTATCACTCGTCTGTCATATTTAAGAAGTCTTACAGCTTACAGCAGAGCGCACGGCTGATCCAGACTTCCTGTTCCTATTTTTCCTGACCTGAAACCAGGACGTGGTCAAAGGTCAGAGCTCTGAACATTTATGTCCTCCACGTTAAACAGCAAAGACAAAAAATACTGAATATTTCTGTGATACAGGAAAAAAAAAATCACTTTAACGTTTTAATTATTTATTTTTTTGTACCAAGAAGAAAAAACTGATCGAGTTTGTTTAACTGGAACAACATGTTGATTTATTTCAGGGTTTATCATTTTGTATTTCTCATTAGTTTCACTTGAATTGTTTTGTTTATTTTCTGGATTAAATTTGCTTTTTTAAGATGAAACTAAAACGATTTAATTTCAGTTTGAGCCTTTGTGACTTTCAGTGTTGCTGTTGTTCTGTTTTAAACATTAAAATTAAAAACAACTAAAAACTTATACTTGATACTCAGGTAAGTCCCAAAAGGTCGATTCTGTTCATTGTGGTGTTTTAGTCGAGGAGGCCGTTTACGTGAAAAGGGAAAGACCATCTCTGAATCGAGGAGGTGTCAGATGGTGACCCCCCGGTCACCATCTGACAATGCTGTGATTGCAGCCGTTCACCAACTCTCTGTGAATGGGACTCATGGTTATTGATCAGTGGTCACGAGAATTTGCATATTAATGATCAAGGAACTGACCTCCCAGCCTATTGTCAGTCAGTGGTGCTGGTGGGAAACCAGCTGAGACTGAAGGAGTCACCTGATGATGACGAAACGTTTCTCCCACTGAAAACGTCCAGAAGGACAGAATCAAACTTTTGGGATTTATTTCATTTATTTATTTCTTTTTACTTTTATTTAAAGTATAATTTGTATTTTTAATTTAGTCACCTAAGACTTCGAGTTTTTAGCAACATGTCTGATATTACCAGAGCAGTTTTAGGACTGAGGCACTGAACTGAAGGTGTGAACGCTCCAGTTAAAACGGAGTCAGGACTGAACCAGGATCAGCACCGAGGACAAGCACGAGTCATGACTGAGCTCCGACTCACGATGAACCCGCCGGTCCTGTGAATTTGTTTGAGCAGGGTTTGCTTGAAGTCCCGCTTTTTGGTCTCCACACAGACATGTTTTCCAAACTCTGCCTGGCCTCAGCCTGCAGACTGCAACACGGCCGAAGGCTCCGAAAACCAACGCCAGGATTTTCTTTTGGTTGGACATCCGGACGGTTTTAACCAGAGCCAAATGAAAGGATAAAACACACAGACTCTTTGCTGGACCACACTTATTTTGGATTATTACAGATTATTTTGGACTAAGACTCATACAAAGCTCCTCTGGTAGAGTCTCAGATTAAAACACGGAGCTGGAAAAAAGAGCAGGAGAGGTCATATTTCAGGAAAAAGCCCGATCTTCCTCGCAGCCGAGTTTGCGGATGCGATTGGAAAACCTCTCCACCTGTATTTGCCCAGAAGGATGTAAACGACCTGCAGCCAGGCAGCGGCGGGCAGCACGGGCAGCGACCTGAGCTGCAGATAAAAACCTCATTAAAAACAGAAACAGAGGAAAACCCGGAGCCTCGTTGTCAAAATTGTTTCTCAACAGGTTGCAGACGGTGAGTCACCATCTCCCATATTAACTCGCTCGTCGATATCCAATTATTACCTGCGACATTCAGGTATTTCACATTCGATTGGCCGCATGTAAACATATTATCTGGTTGGCAATAACTTGGACAAGCTCTTATCTCACTTATGAGAAACCCGAGAGTGATGCGTGCCTGAGATTAGCCGGGATGCCGAGGCACGCACACACCTTATCTTGTTTACTGTTCGGCTTCTGCAGCCTGCCTAAGCTCTGTTTCCATGGTAATATTAGGATTTTTCCATGCTGAAATATTCTGAATATTGTTTATTCGTGTATGAATCAATCGGATATTGCCGATGCTCTGATTGCATTGATTTCTGGAAAAGCTCTATCTGCCCGTCTCCCTCATTCTATTCTTCCACCCTGATATTATTTTTACTTTGGAGTCTTATTATTATTAAAAACATGTTCAGCTTGTAGCCAGAATATGCTGCTGCCTCTAATACTGCTCTCAAAAACATCCAAAGACCGGAGAAAATTCTCCTTCTGCAAGCCCTCATGTTGCACCGGGAGGTCAGAGGTCAGGGTAGGTATTCGGTGCCTTACTGAAGGACTCTTAGGCAAGAAAGGATGCCCGTGTACTCGAGCGCTCCCCTGGAAGAGCCTCTTTCTGCTCCCCACTCAATCCCCAACAACTAACCAGGGGAAATCAAAGTTAAATACAGAAAATGAAAGGCAAATAAATAATCACCGGTGCACTGAGCTGCACCTCCGTGGATCCTATTTTGATTTTAAGGTGGGAGTTGGGAGCGCACAAATAAGATAAAAGAAAGGATGGGAGGAGGAGGAAAGAACTGCAGAGAGGAGGGAGCGATTAGGAGACAAAGATGGGGGGGCAGGAGGAGGAGGGCCGGGGGAAACGGGGAGGAGCAGGCGAATGAGAAGACAAATTGAGAAACACGAGGTCGGTGACACGGCGCACAGACGTTTGCTCTTTTCCTCTCCGTTTTATCCCCATTACACTTTAATGCACGAGGCGCTCCTCCTGCTCATACCAAACACCTGCCAAGAGGAGGAAACACTCGGGAGCAACGGCACCACGAGGAACTTCCGCCAACCGCTCGTAAACCAGGACGTCGGTGCAGGAAGAGCCGGGTCGGGGCCACGATGAGTGAAATCACCTTTGAACTCCAGGCTCGGAAGCTCGACTCCTTAAATCACATTAAAGACTTCGCTGCACAGAATGTATTCAGTCCACAGACACACAGTGTCACGATCCTGGGTCTTAGGACCCAGTGTTTTGAGTTTTAGTTCATCTTAATGTGTATAGTATGTTAAGCTCATTAGGCCTATGTTCATTTGCTTATTAGTTCCCCCTTGTGTTTCCAACCTATGTTAAGTCTCCCCTGCTCTTCATGTGTTTCATGTCTGTGTCTTACCTTGTCAAGTTCTGGTTGTCATGTCTGCGTCTCATTATGTTTCCTATTTTATTTGGAAGAGATCCTGCGCTTTTATATCATGGTTTATGTTTTGAGTCCTTTGATGTACTGTTTCTTGTTTCCCTGGATCTCAGTTATGGTTATCTTAGGTTTCGCTCTTTGGCTTTGTTATATGGCTTCCCTGTGTTCCATGTTATGTCCACTGTGATGTTTTGTACCACGTCTCCCCAGTTGCTGTTAAGTTTGCGTGTTTTAGAATTCAGTCAGTGTGTTTCCTGTTTTACTTTGAAGGTCCATGCCTCATGTGAGTGTTTCTAGCTTTGCTTGTCTCGTCAGTCCTGATTTCTCCCAGCTGTGCCCTCCTTCTGTGTCATTCCCTCGTTATCCCTCTGTGTATTTAAGCCCTGTGTTTCTCTTTGTCAGTGTCGTAGTCTCCCTCATAGCTGTGTGATTTTTCCCTGTGGCTCCTCGTGCTTTAGTCTCCCCAGTTTAAGTTTAGTACTGTTTTTTGTGTTTCACTTTATGCCAGCATTAAAGCTGTGTTTTTGAGTTTACGTTTCGTCTCCGTGAGTTTGCGTTTGGGTCCTTCTCCTGCCTGCCACACAGCCAAATCATGACACACAGTTAACAACCCCTGTAAGAAACAGCCGGTCTACAGACCAGCGTCTCCTCTGGAAGACCCGACTTTAATAAAAAGGCCGAGGTCAAAGTCGAGTTCCTGCCCCGAGTGGAGGAACGTGGGGTGAGGATTAGGGCGAGCAGGAGCAGGGCGGCGGCTGTACCGGTACAAGTGTCAAAGCAAAGCACCAGATTTATCGGTCTGCCTTCGTCCTTACACTCAGCGACATTCTCGAGCTCTGGGTAATGAGCGAAAGAACGAGATTACGGATACAAGCTGGAGAAATGGGCTTCCTGCAAGGGGGGGCTGGGCTCTCCCTGACAGACCGGCTGAGAGTCCAAATCAGCCAGTTGGGGTGGTCTGTGCATCTGACACGGACGCCTCCTGGGCCAGGTGTTCCAGACACGTCCTACTGGGAGGTCCCAGGGTAAAACCAGGACATCGGATCCAGCAGAGCCACAAAGTTCTCGCAAAAGAGCCGGAGGAGGTCTGGATATCTCTGCTGGAAAATCCGATGTTTCAGGAAATGTAGGAAATAAATGGAAAGTCTGCTACAGTTACATGTCCCTATGTGTCCTTGCTATGAATGTCGCCTCTCTGAGCTGAGTTGACTCACAAAGACGAGGGCCACGCTTCACAGAGTTTCAGAAAAACAACAAGTTTGAGCTTTTGTTTGGAAGACTTTGACAGAGGTGTAAACTTTGTGTGCGTCTTCCATATTTACCTTTTAAATTTGTAATGTGATTGGATTTTATGCCCAGTCTTATTTCTTTACTGCATGCTGTCTGCTTCATTTCCTTTGCTCTCTTCTGTGAATATTGTTGTTTTATTCTTGTTTTAATGGCTAATTTAACATCTGGGCAATGAACAACCATTCCAGACAAGCCATTTGGTTAACACTGGCACATTTACAGTAATGCTGATGGATAGTCAGCATCCCAGACCTTCAACGCGAGCTCATTTTCAGCCAGAAGTAATCATTGCTTTACATGATAAGAAACAAGGAAACAAAATAAGAAGCTGCAAATCGAGTTTTATGCAACAAACTGAAGATTTTTTCTTCTTCTCGAGCATGACTTCAGCTTCGGTACATCGTGTTCTGAGCTCTCGAACACACTGTTTTCGTTTTAGCTGTTCTTCAGAAACATCTTCAGATCACAGCTGGACCTCTGCTCTCAATGTTTCCAAACACGTCATTATAACCAAACCCGGCTCCACCAAATTAGAACCAGAGTCCACAGCCGGTGTGACGGCGATCGCCTAAAAAGTTATATGTAAGTATATAAAACCTGAGTGGGCCCAGCAGGGAGACCTACAGGGTCATTAAAGGGCCAATCTGAGGGGTTTTTACTCCTAACACATGTGCAGAGAGGGCAGGTGAACACATATCAATACACATGACCTCATTTCCTAAGCAGGTGGTGTTAAAAACTCACCTTCTGGCCCGTTCTGCAGTAAAACAAACATGTCTGCGGTCGTATTTTTAACGGCTCCATGAAAAAGGACAAACCTGCGTTAACACATCTTCTAGCGGACTCGGCGGTTTGATGGACACTCTCCGGAAAGACTGTTTCCCACGATTCCCACACCGCGGGCGAACCAGGCTTCGTGGTGGTCCAGCACCTCATTTGACAAACACAAAGTTGTTGTTTTCTCTGTCATTTGTCACCCCCGTGTGCGTTACGTCCTCGCTCGTGGTTTCTGATTAGCGTCTTTGTGCTGATTACAGGCCCCTTTAATGTGCACGCGAACGCAAACGTTGCTCTGCAGCTTTTAATCGCTGATAAGAGTTTGATAACGATCACGCGACTGTGACTCGGCGCTTTGGAACATTTATTTAACGGATGTTTAAGTGACGAAGACGCTTTGAACAGAAACAAAAAGTTGTTTTTTAAAAATCAAACTCCGAGCAGAGTTCACAGCAGATGTGGCGATGAGTCACGGAGGAGATCACGGGTTTCACAGGGAGACAAACAGACTGGCGAGAACGCGTTTAAAACTTTAAATTACACTTTGAGGGGATTTGAAGATCCTTTGCCAGTTTGGAGATTGGACCCCTGCTGCAGAGACGACTCCGTTTCCACTCATTTCAACCTGCAGGGCTGAAAAGTGAAGCTGAACCGCCTCTAATGGCCGCTTGAGGGTGGCTCCAGCGGTGAGTCACTCCTCAGAGTCCCACGTTAAAATGTCCGACTTTACAGCAGAAATGAACCCGTTTACAGCAGAACAGCATGTGTGGAGAAGTTCTGTAGAACTCATCCACTTGGTTACGGGTTGAGCGGCGATTACACGCGAGTCTGCTCAGGTGACATACGCTTTATCATCAGACCGCGAGCGCCACGGTGCGTGCAGCCGTCAGACTTTCCAGTGCGCTAAATACCATCATGGTGCCACTTATTACTCGTTGATTCTTCAAAGTAATGCAGCACGTTCTTTAGTTACTCCCAGGAGGAAAATTATTGTTCTTATGCTGCAGGCTTCAGTCCCACACACCAACACAAATCCCTGTCCTAACCAGGACAGACATGATCTTTCTCTGCATATTTAGCTACGAACGCAAAGCCGAAAAAACAAAAACAAAGATAAGAACCGCCCCGAAGAGACTTCAAAGTGATCGCCACGGTGATTCTACTGTAGAAGCATGGGCAGGTAAAAACGGAGGCTGCAGCCTGGCTGCAGTGCCGGGGTCTGCATACACTCGGCTCCACTCCGAGTTCTTAGCTAGCTTAGCGTTAGCATGATGGCTGTGCTAGCAGTATAAACGCAGCTGTTTCAGTCCTGTTTGCACTTTAGCTTTGTGTTTTCATCCTTTAGTGCAGGGGTCACCAACACGGTGCCCGCGGGCACCAGGTCGCCCGCAAGGACCACATGAGTCGCCCGCGGGCCTGTTCTAAAAATAGCTCACCATAACAACTTACCAGTAAGCTGCATCTATTTTTATTTTTTCTTGCTATTTTTTTTTTATCACAATTGCATTGGCGTTAATTTGTTAGAGATAATATATAAAAAAAATGTTTATTATTAAAGCGGCACAACGTGGAGAGACATTTCCGAACGTGTCACACAAGCTACCATGCTAACTACCCAAAGGGCAGCACACTGCGAGCGGAAAAGGCCCGCGAATTAAAGGCAGGTTTGAGCAAACAGCAGTCTTTTTTCACGAGACCGGTGAAAAACTCTCAAAAAGCAACCGAAGCCTCATTTAGAGCTACACATTTCATGATTAAGAAAAAGAAGGCATTTTTAGACGGGGAGTATTTCAAAGAAGCAATGATGATAATTGCAAAAACTGTGCTTAAAGACGAGAAATATGGAAACGATGTAATCTCCACTCTCTCTGATGTCCAGCTGGGGGCAACTACAATTGTTAGAAGAGTGTCGGCTATGTCCGGGAACTTGGCCGATCAGTTGGATCAGGATCTGGCAAAGTGCAGTTGGTTTAGCATCCAGTGTGACGAGTCCGTCGACAGCAGCAGTACAGCACAGCTGATGGTCTTTATCCGGATGGTATTTGATGGTTTCTCCACAAAAGAAGAACTTCTGACACTACTGCCGCTAAAGACAACAACGAAGGGAGTTGACATCTATAACGCGGTGAAGGAGTTTTTCGCGAAGAAAAAGGTACCGTTGGAAAAGCTGGTATCAGTGACTACCGACGGGGCTCCTGCTATGATCGGCCGACATACGGGATTCATCGCTCACTGTAAAGGTGACACAGCGTTCCCAAACTTCATGCATTACCACTGCATCATTCACCAGCAGGCGTTATGCGCAAAGGTGATCGGCTTCGAGCACGTCATGACTCCCGTCGTGAAGATCATAAACAGCATCCGCTCCAGAGCTAAACAGCACAGAACATTCAAGGTGCTATTGGAGGAGCTGTCAGCTGAATATGGTGACCTGCTACTACATACGGAAATCCGATGGCTCAGCAGGGGACGGATTTTGCTTCGTTTTTTGTCACTTTTGGGTGAAATCAAGGAGTTCATGCAATCCAAAGGGGAAGACACATCTCTGCTGGAGGACACTGAGTGGACACTTGACCTTGCGTTTTTAACAGACATTACTGGGAAACTGAACCATTTGAACTGTGAGCTGCAAGGCAAAGGTAAGACTGTTGCTGACATGATAAGTGCTTTAAATGGATTTAAAGCCCAGATGAACATTTTCTCTGTGCATTTACAGAGAAAAAAGGTGCTGCACTTTCCCTCTGTGCAGATGGTGCTGAAAGACAATGCTTCTGCATCTGAGACTTTTGACAAAGTTGCAGAAAAGTACACTCAAGTCATAAACCGACTTGGTCAAGAGTTTGAGAACAGGTTTTGTGACCTTGATCAGCTTGAGCCATGTGTCTCATTTGTTTCCAATCCTTTCATGAATGTGGACACAACATGCATTGCTGAGCAACTAAGTTCAATGTTCAGCTTGGATGCTGGACAGGTGGAAATCGAAATTGTAACATTGCAAAATGATGTCCACCTCAAAGCCTATCTGGGCGCACCAAACTTTTGGTGCCTTGTTGACACAGAAAAGTACAGTGGTGTGTGCACAGCAGCTATGAAGGTTGCCAGCCTGTTTGGTTCAACCTATCTTTGTGAATCAGCCTTTTCTGACATGAACTTCATCAAGAACAAACACAGAACACGCCTCTCCGATGCACATCTGCAAGACTCACTCAGAGTTGCAGTGTCAAGTTATACCCCAGATTACAACACACTGGTGAACAGCATGCAATGCCAGGTTTCCCACTAACAGACAAAGAAAGCCATATTAGATGTTCTCAGTGGCAACATTACAGTGTCATGTCAAAGTTGAATTTAATTATTGAAAAACAAATGTGTTTGTTAAGTGTAACATGTAACAATTTGCTTTAAAATGCTGCCAATTTGGTGAAAAGTTCTGTAAAATTTGAAAGTTGATTTTTTGTATGTTACATACATACAAAAATCATGTATGTAACAGTGCATGATTGTTAAAATTTGTTAGTGGTAAGTGAAAATGTTGTAGAAGTGATCACTTCAAAATGTAAATACTTGCAGAGATATATAGAAATAAAGCGTTGCATATTGATATTTATGTTTCCTACCTTGTTTCCTAATTGCATTCTTTATAATTATGGTGAAAAATAATTAACATAATTAGTGTCCGTACATAGATGAATATCATTAATTATTAATGATAACACATAATTAAGTTAAACTGAGGAAATTTGTTATTTGAGAAGTGTGTGTCAAACTGGTAGCCCTTCACATTAATCGGTACCCAAGAAGTAGCTCTCACTTCCAAAAAGGTTGGTGACCCCTGCTTTAGTGCAATAAAAATCAAAGTAATGTCCATGTAGACTGCTCCATGATTTTCCACCTCCACACAAACTGAAATCAGCTGACTGTAGTGAAATGAGGAGGACTCAGGACGACTGAAGAACATTTGTAACGCAAGTAACTGTAACTGTGATTACTGAAGTTAGCGACGTGTTACTATGTCGCACCCAACCACACATACTTCCTAGGCGGATGTCAAAGAAGTTCAACAGGAATGACTCTGCTGGCGTCGAGGATTTAGGCTTAATGTTTGCAGTGTTATAGGTGTGGCCTCTTTGATCGACAGGTGGATACCGATACAAGCCCTGCAACTCAGCTAACTGAAGATGGAACTGCCAGGAAACGATGAAGAGCTTAGAAAAGGCGACCCCCGAAAAAGAAGGAGATCTGACGAACCGCGAGGCTCGCTGTGAGGTTACTGCACCAACAGACCGTCCACCGTACCTGAGAGACGCACCTGCACAGTCTGCTCTTCTGTTTCCAGCAAGCTAACATGGCGGCCGTGACATCCACTCACACTCAGACTGAGAGATAAAATAAACAGCTGTCAGAGACGAGGGAGGAAGGGGAGGAGGGGGGTCTTCAGTTTGCATGATGGCGCACAAACACTTGACTTACATGAAGACAATAACAGCAGCTGATATTTATGCCTTCACATGATGACTGATGATGGTTCCATTTTGTTTTTAACTGATGCTCCAACTTTTCTCCCTCCAAAAAAGTAATATTTTCAGTTTCCACTCGTTCCTCTTGAATTTTTTATGAGCAAATTGACAATGCCTAAAAAATAAAATTGCTGGTAAACAGCACACTTAAAGTCACTCGTTATTATCCGTCTGCTTTCTAAACATCCTGAATCTAAATGAAGTGAAATATTTAAACAGAGAACACCGTGTTTCTCCTCTTTTTGAACGTCGGCACTAAATGGAAAATTCTTTCAGAGCCGTCCATCACGTCTGCAGATTTCTCTGACATCCTGACAAAAAGCGAAACATAATTAAAGTGCATTTGTGGAGTCTCCTGGCGACAGGTCGGCGGGGTTCAGGTTAATGAGGTTAATATTCACTGAGAGTACAGTTTGTTTTCGTGTGTGAGGAAGAGCAGCGAGTACCCGGTGTTCTTCTGCTCCATAATGAGAGCGTTAACCTGCTCTGGAAATGTTTGACTTCCAGGTGTTTGTGCTGATGAGCTCGTTCAGGTTCCCGCCGCACGGATGCCGGCGCTCCAGCCGCTCGGGGTTGGAGGTTTGAGAGGGTTTCCTCGCGCGAGCTCTGCAGCTATTTTAATCAAAATAAAGTGATTAGGAATATGCAAATCGAGCCATTTGCTAATTGTCGCAGCCAATCCCTCCCCGTCTGCGGCTCTGAATAAAGCTGAAATTGGGGGAAAAAAAATCTCATTGTGGGAGCAGAATAAGCGCCGCCGGTCACGCCGATGCTGGAGGGTCAAAGGTGTCGCGGCGGCCGCGCTCACGCCGAGCGTCCTTGAGCGAGAAGCTGAACTCCGTCTCCGTCCTCCCCGCGGCCCCATCACCTCTGACTGCGGAAAAAAACCCAGGAAACAAAAGGTGGATCATCACGAGTCACATTTCAGATGAAACGGTTTGAAATTTTCTCTGAAGCGCCACAAAAATCTCCCGTACAACGACCCGCTGAGCGTCTTCTAACGCTCGGGCCGCCGCTGAGACGCGGCGACCGACTTTATTTACCGAGCCGTTTGTGTAATTTTGGCCGAGAGCGGCAGGGAGCACACAGCAGAGGACGGCCCTGAACGGTGGCTGGGTTTAATCACACACACACACTGAGAAACACACACGTGTACACATTAATATGCATGCACAAGCAATGGGAAGCACGCAGGGATTCTCACACACACACACACACACACACACACACACACACACACACACACACACACACGTTAAGCCGCTCACTCTAATAGGCTAAGCTTTACTCCATTTGGTTAAATGTTTTGTTTAAGAAGAGCTACACCAGTGGAAGGAGGGAAGGAGTGAGGAGGAAGAGGAGGGTGGGTGGGTGGGTTGGTGGGGGGTTAATGGTGAGGGACTCTGGGTGGAGGAGAGGAGGAGGAGTAAGGAATTAGGTGAGAGGAGAGAAATAAAAGGAGGGACGGTGTGAAGAGGATTTTGAGAGGGAAATGAAGAAGGGAGGGAGGATGAAGGAATGAAATAAGGACTGAATGGAGAAATTAGGAAAGGGGAAATAAAATAAGCATGGAGGAAAGGTTGGAAAAAAGAGAGGAAGGTGGGAAGCAAGGAAAGGTAGGAAAGGAAAGAAAGGTTTAATGAGAAGCACAAGGAGAAATGAAATAAGGATAAATGGAAGGAAGGAAGAAAGGGTGGGAGGTAGGAAAGAGGATATGATATAGTAATGTGAAAAAGAACGAAGGAAAAGGGGTTAGGGAGGGAATTAGGAATGAAGGAGGAAGGCAAATTAAATAATGTTGGAGGAAGAAAAGAAGGGAAAAAGGTGGGGAAAAGGATTTAGTTGCAAAGGTGTGAAGGAATAAAGGAAAACAGGTTTAATGAGCAAGGTGGGAAGGTGAGGAAGCGACGAGGGCAAAGGGGAATGAAATGGGCATGAAGGAAGCAAAAAAAAGGAAAGAAGGAGGTAATAAACAGGAAGAGAATAAAATGAGTAACAGCTGAGGAAAAGGTAGGTAAGTAAGGATGAAGAGCAGGAAGAGACGATCCAAACGGACGTGAGAAATGGAAAGGAAGACAAGGAAGAAGGAAGTGTGGGATGAAAGGAAGGATGGAAGAAAGGGAGGAAGATGATTTTGTCTAAAGTGAGGAAAGGACGAAAATGGGGTTTATGGAAGAAGGGACACAGCTGCAAAGAAGGAAATAAGGAAGAAGGAGGCGACTGAGGAGACTGAGAGAAAGGAAGGAATCACTTTCAAATGAGGAAAAGAAACGGGATGCAGGGAAAATAAATGAAGAGCAAAGAAAGAGAGAAAAGTGAGGAGGGATGAAGTTGGATATAAATATGACTGAAAGGAGGAAGAAGGCAGGAAGAATCCAAATGAACATAATATATGGAAAAGAGGAGGAAAAGAGAGGGAGACAATGGGATGGAAAAGAGCAAAGGAAAGGAGGCAACAAGGAAGAAAAAAGTAGCGAGGGGAGGAAGAAGAAACAAAGGAAGGAACGAGAGAAAAGAGGGGAAGAAGTTAGAGACGAAGGAGAGAGGTGGAGGAATGTAGGGAGGCGAAAGGAAAGGAAGTAAGGAAAGAAGGAAGGAGGTGTGTCACAAGAGAAAAGAGGAGCGAGGGAGGAGACGAGGGATGAGGACGAAGGGATGGAAGGAGGAGAAGTGTTGGGCTGGAAGGCCAAATAATGGAGCAGCTCATCTCATGGTGAATTTGAATGGAGGCTGAATTAATTTAAATCTCATCACGGCCCGCCCTCTAATACCTTATCAGTTCTGCACGGAGACAAGGGACGTAATCGCATTAGACCCGCCACTCTGCTCTACTGCGCTGTGCTGCGCGCGCACACACACACACACACACACGCTACCTGTGCTGGTATGAGCCGCTCTGACACAAACACACATTGCTGTTGTCACGGCGCTGGTGGGTGTGCACGCGACTTCACGCTGTGTGTGCACGTGCATTAAATCCAATACACACACACGGTGTGAAGACATGCCCCGTAAGTACCAACCAGCAGGACACCATGCATGTAACACACACACACACACACACACACACAAGCAGCTCTATCTTTGCCAGAAGATCCAACAACATCCCCCAAACCTAAACGTTATTCCAGGCTGAATCCTGAAGCCACGTCTGGATCCTCAAACCGCTGCTTTGAGACCAAAATGTCTTCAGTCCACAGATGTCCTCACTGTAAACATGTAAGTCTCCGTCTTTACAGCTACAAACACACACGTTCAATTTTACCTTCACGAGGATCTTTGACTCGCAGAGCTCCTTCACCCTGAGGCAGAGTCTGCACCTGCAAACGGCCCTTTGAGGACAAAATGTCCTGACGCAAAGGTTTAAACTGCTGCTTAGTCCTCAGAAGGACAACTGCTGCAGTTCTGTCTGCGTAAGGACCCCCTGTGGCTCAGAGGCCTAAAAGTCAGGAAGACAGAGATCCAACACAGAAACACACATCATCATGTCATCATGTCTATCTTTCTGAGCACCTCTGACCATCAGACCCCCCGCAGACCTAAACCTGAACTCTGAACCCTCAAACGCACCACAGTGTCCTCACGTTACACAGATGTCCTCACTGCACAGGTTTAAAATTCCATGCAGTTTTCAGAAAGACAGACAAGTACACACACACACACACACACACACACAGAAACAAATGTCTCAGACACACACAGCATGCAAATGCACACCCATGGGTGCTACAACACACATTCACCATGGAGACCCACTGACAAATGGGTGTAAAAACAAACACACACACACACACACACACACACACACACACAGCCCTATGGGGCCGGACTAACAGAGCAGCCTTCCAGTTACCTTCTAGGGGAAAAGGCTCATGGGAAGTTATGCACTCGGCTGTTGACATTGGCTGCGGTGAGACGAGCAGCTTTACAGCGCTGACTCCTCATACTCACGCTGAAATGTACACACACACCTCGGCCGTGGCCAAAACCTCACAGTCACATGCACACACCACGTGCGCGCGCGCACACACACACTCCAAACAAGATGGCGGGTGAGTTATAGGGTCCTCACACGAACTCACACTCCAAACAAGATGGCTGGGAAAGTGTGCAAAGGTTTTCCATCATCGTGGATTTCAGGGGCGACTGATAAGAAGAGGACAACTCCACCCAGAGACGCAGATAGCGCTGATTTAAGAGGCGTTTCTTGGCCGCATCGTTTGGCAGATGTGAAACTCCTGCAGCGAGCGTCGAGGACGTGACGCATAGAAGCACGCGGTCACATTTCAGAGTCAGGACGTCCCTTTTAACAACGGTAGCTTCATGTATTTGACAAAAGAGGCACAAAACTGATCAAATATTCAGACACCAGACTGCTCATTAACATAAACAGGAAGTAGGAAACACCCACAAAATGACCTCTGAAGGAGGTTACCCGAATTCGTTTTTGGTCTGGAGGTCCTGCTGGCCTCTCGGTTTCATTTGTAGATATTCTTAATCGATTTGCAGCCTGACTGTATCCACACAGGTATTGGTTTATTACTGCATACAGCCGGATGAATCCCTTAAAGCCGTCTTCTAGGCCTCCAATTCGACCAGGTTGCCCAAAAACTGCCAAAGATATGCGATTCATGCTTTTCTTCCTGCCATTAACGGCTGACTCATTACAGGACAGCCCCCGTCTTATTTTGAAAGTCCGATGGCTGCTAACAACCTCTCAAGCAGGACTAGGTCTAGGCCTCTCCATGGTTGGATGAGCTCCAGCTCCACCCTTTTCCACAGTAATCCTTCCTCCTGCTCTGGAGCTGGAGGGTCATTGTTCCGAACTGACCGAGGCTGCAGAGCAAAGACCTCCATCCGCAGTCCAAGTCGGTGGAGTTGGGGTTGGTGAATGAGTGCGATTATGAAAACCAGCTGATTATAATACTCCGTCTTTCATTCATCATGAAGTACTTCGTAGCTGAAACAGCTGTGGAGACCTTCGTTATTAAAGAAAGCCTCTCATGAAAAGCTCGTTTCTGTTTTCTCATGTGTTCAGGACTTTGAGAGTTTTTCTCGTCTTCTCAGAGATCTGTTGGTCGGTTTGTTTTTCATTCCTGTAGGTAACCAGACAAACATACAGCGATGCTGAAAGCCGACATTGTTTGTGCGATTCCAGCTCCAAACATTTTCGGGTTTTTGGTGTCGGACTCTCAGGATCAACAAACAAAGGCTGGACTTGTATCAATACCGGGCCTTGTATGTTCAAACTCGATGGCCCTCGGTATGTCATACCTGTGTAATCCTATTCTACTCGTGTGCCTGAGGGGAATTTTTGTGGTCTTCTCACAGATCTTGAGTTGCATTTTTGGACCACGGTGGTCGGTTTTGGCGTGTTTGTTTTTCATTCCTGTGGGCGATTGGACAAACATGAAGGGTCGTGACTTCCTCTTGAAGTTTGAAGGCTGAAATTCTTTCAGTGTAATAGATGGTGAGATCAGGTTTTGGTGTTGGACCCGCAGAATGAACAAACAGAGTTTACGTAATATCCATCAGTCAGAGCAGAGGTGTGACGTTTCTTTGTTCTTTGAATCAAACCGAGGGACGGCGTTTTGCCAAAGGTAGAAACACTCGTGCTCCGGTAAAGACCGGCTGGGTTACCACACTTCCTAAACCGTCTTTCAAAGACACAACACGTGGTGACAAATGCACTCTTCACATGAAGCCTTCTCCTGGGTTCATTGATTCTTATACTGAGAAGCAACAGTATGAGGCTTTTGAGTTGGCAGCAACTTAAAACAGCTTCATGGTTCTACTGGAGGTCTCTTCCTGTTAAAGGGAGTTCTTCTTCCCACTATCACCAAGTGGTGTTCACAGGAGAGATTTTCCTTCAATATCACAGTGCCTTGAGACAACTGTAGCTGTGCTATTTGGAAAAAACAAAAACTGACTTCTTCCATTGAAAACAGCCATTTGGTCTCTGAGTTGTAAACAGAGACCCAGACCTCACCACGGGGACGATCCTCAACACGAATGCCGGGTCAGTCAGGAATCGATGTTTGCTTTCTGTTCAGGTTTGGTGGTGCAAGTGGTCAAAACGGGACTTTCACCCAGTAAACATAATATAGAAGTGCAGAGGTGCACGAGGAGACGACCTATAAGCAGAGATAAGCCAAAGTTAGAGCACTTCGCTCTCGCTCTGCAGGCCTACTTGTTGTTCCTAGAGTATTTAAAAGTAGAATGGGAGGCAGAGCCTTCAGTTTTCAGGCCCCTCTTCTGTGGAACCAGCTTCCAGTTTGGATTCAGGAGACAGACACTATCTCTACTTTCAAGATTAGGCTTCAAACTTTCCTTTTTGCTAAAGCATATAGTTAGGGCTGGACCAGGTGACCCTGAATCCTCCCTTAGTTATGCTGCAATAGACGTAGGCAGCTGGGGGATTCCCATGATGCATTGAGTTTTTCCTTTCCAGTCACCTTTCTCACTCACTATGTATTAACAGACCTCTCTGCACTGAATCATATCTGTTATTAACCTCTGTCTCTCTTCCACAGCATGTCTTTATCCTGTCTTCCTTCTCTCACCCCAACCAATCACAGCAGATGGCCCCGCCCCTCCCTGAGCCTGGTTCTGCCGGAGGTTTCTTCCTCAGTTCAGTGGTTGCTAAAAACCCCACCAGCCGGACTAGGTGACGTTGTGGCAGTTCACATTATATTTCCGCTGCCTCTCCACAGAGTCCATCGTCCAAAGGTTGGATGAGCTCCAGCTCCACCCTTTTCCAAAGGAGGTGGAGTTGGGGTTGGTGAATGAGTGTGATTATGAAAACCAGCTGATTATAATACTCCGTCTTTCATTCATCATGAAGTACTTCATAGCTGAAACATGATTATTTTTATCATTATTATTACTTTGATGGATGAATACACAGAACGTTGTGATTGCTAAATAATAAAATCAATGGACGGGGGGACTACAGCACTGTACATACTGTAAATAAACTATAATGCTGAAGCTCAATCACAGATGGTGTCAGAATGGCAAAGTAAAAAAGTAAAACTTTTATCGGACCGATAAGGAATATTCCAAATACTTTTTGCAAATATCAATACGACTGAGAGCAGAGACGGTGACTCTAAGCACTTTAACTAGATTAGCTCCAAAACAACTCTAACAACATGTTTGCAGCACCAAAAGATGCCTAACAGGGGGGTGTACGTCTAAGAGTGGACAGGGAGAAAAGGCAAGGTCACCACAGTTTTTTAACCTTTTTCACAAACTAAATTGTACGGCACAGCTAATTATAATTTGTGAAGAAATGTCACATCAAGCCACGAGGCAGGGTTAGCAAAAAAATTAATGACTGTTAGCCTTGAAGCAAATTATTCTAATGCTGAGGGGAGAAAACAGTGATTTCATTTCTTTATATTGGAGCAAAATCCAAAAGCGAGTCGAGGTCAATCCAGAAATCACCAATTTACCTCTGAAGTTCTTTTTCTGAGCAACTAAATGTGACACGAGTGCAACAGGCAGAGTAAACCTCTCAAACTACCAACTCGAAAAACAACTAACGAGGAAGAGGTCAAAGTTCAGGGAACAAGCTCTGCTCAGACTCTCCGGTAAAGAGGAAACAGCAAACAGGAAGTGATGAGTTTAAGCTCCTGTATTTATTCCCCCTCTCACAGCACATCGTTCCATGCCGGGAACGCGACGCTGGACCTTTAATAACCGATGAAAGATGGGCTACAATGCCAAAGAGCAGCTGAGCCGGAGAATTCCTTCAGATTCCTCGAAGAAGGCAAAGTGTTGGAGGGAAAAAAAGTCCGTCTTCATCAAGAGCAGATGTTCCAGCTTTCTTTTCATTCATGTATTTATTTCCATCGTTTTCTCCAAATAAGAGAGAAACTTTCTGAACAACACACCCTCACATGAAACATGTGGTAATAATACGATTAATGTGCAAATTTACTTTTTGTTATGTTTGAAAATGAAATATGGAAAGGCGGTCCCTTTGTGAACTATGCAGCTCCAAAAAGCCTTTAAGCCTGTTTTAGAGCCTAGTTTTGACTTGGCAGCACAGTTTCTGCTTCTTTTCTTCCTGATTTTGTGTAACACAAGACCTGCGTCCACATATGTGGACATCACATTTTTGGTTATTTAGGCCCAAATACTCAATTTTGCTGTACAAGGGCCTGATATCCACTTACGAGGACATTAACCTGCTACTGTTCTGTCGAAATTTTAAACTAATATCCTCATTTTTGGCTCTCACTTTTCTTAGAAACAAAAGTCAGCTAAAACAAAAAAATCTGGTAATTGTTTGTTTTTACATTGATCGGGCAGCAATCAGCCCAAACATCAAAGGGAAATCTAAAATGCTGCTGTGGAAGAGTTCGAGTCTCAGGAGGTTAAAGAGGAGAAACTGTGCTGCCTCTAAAACAAAAGGTGTAGCAACGACAGATAAACAGAAATAAGGAGACCAAAGTCCACAAGCACCTTATCAGATACACGATCCAAAAATACAACCCCCTTTGCGGCAGGCCGAGTGCATGCCCGATTACCATCATTAGCATGAGCCAGCTTCTCCACTCAGGAGGGTTGGAGAGTTTTGGTCCAGCTGAAGGGAGACGAGGAGCTCTTCTTTCTGTCGGTGGTGGGTCACCTGTAGCACTTGTTGGTTTTAGTTCGCAAAACACAGAGATCAATTTTCACACTTTTTAAATCCCTTCCTGTCAGTCAGATCGCCCCCTGCAGACCTGACTTAGACACCAACCACATAAAGCCTGCAGCTCGAGACCTCCACCCATCTGTACCAGCACAGTCCTCTTTCCGGGTGGATTCTCTCATGATATTCTCAGTACGTTTCCAGCCATCTTAAGCACAGATGTTCTACTGCACAATTACATATCTGCAGGGTCGGCCAAGCCGCAACTTATATACTGGACCTGACATCAGTGCCACAGAGTTCTCCTCGGCCCTCTGCTCTGACCCAACATCACAGAGGAAAAAAAGATGCTCTCAAAATACTGTTTCACTTGGAATTTGAGTAGTAAATTCCTGTGGCGGCATCATTTAAAACGCATTAGACGGCACATATTTTAAGGATTACCGCACTGGCTCAAGTGTAAATACAAGCTTCCAAGAAAGAGCGGAGAAGAAGGAGGAGGAGGGAAAGCTCACATCTCCAAGCTGGCAGGTGAGGATATTCTGAGGTTGGAAAATTTTCATCAAAACCAGATGAACCTTCGAAGGTGTCGTAGAGCGAGGCCGGCTGCTTGTTTACTGGGCGGAGGGGCGTAAAAACCACCGATTCTTCCTCGAGTCCGCCGAATCCTGTCGAACGGCTCACACGCAGCGAAAACACATGTGCATGACCTAATGAACCAGCCAATAACGAGCGCGTACAAGCTCGTCAAACTGTGGGTTTGCACTGCGGTTTACTCTCCATCCAGAAAAGCTGCTGGCAGCGCTCTGCGCGTTTAAACAGCGGACGCACGTCAGCGCGCCCGATGCGCTCGGATTACAAAACGGTTTCTAGGAAAGCAGCAGTTCGAAACTCACATTTTTCAGGAATAACTACAAGTCAACTTTAACAAGCGGTTAAAGTTGATGAAAAAAATTTGGCTCTGATGTATCGTTGTATGACCGTTTGGTTCCTTTTAGTTGCCAGAAAATTAAATTCATTTTTGATTTCTTTCCATCCCTGTACCAGCTGATAATAATCCAACATGGAGGAAGTATATTGTAATGAAATCTAAAACGCATAGCTGAAACGATCCAGTTTCCTTAATTAACCATTATCTTCTGCTAATGTGGTTAAATTACTTGTAAAACCTGACTGACATCAAAGACGCCGAACACGCCGAGGCATCCACAGCCCCAAACGTCTGCGTCAGACTGCAGCGTGTGGCTGTGCAGTCTCTATGAACATGGATGCAGCCGTTAGGGCCCGATCGGCTGCTTTGTTTGTTTGGAGATTAGAGGTTTAACTGCCTTCTTTCTGCTGCTGATGTTTACAATTGTATGTTCTGAATGCTGAGAATATTGTCTGACTTTTCCTAATTCTCATCATCTGTTGGTACACACTTCATTCTACATGTAATCGTATTAAATGGTTTTCCACAGCAGATGGGGTTTGAGTGGGAGGTTCTTTTTTTAGTTTGAATGCATTTTTGACATTTTACTATCTGTGCGGTTTGAAAATAAAGCCTCCGTTCGCCGCGGTATGGTTCGCCTCCAACGGAGCTGGACTGATTGATTGGCAAACGAAGAAAACAATCGCACATATTTGATGCCATTTAGTTATTGTGATTCACATTTTGTGAAGGGGACAATGTGCTTTGGTAGGAAAATAACTCCAAGGATGCAGCAGCTCTGTGTGTGAGCGATCAGACGTCACAGCGGAGATCTGAATGAAAAACCGAAGAACCCCGGGTCACACCCTGCTCTGAACTGGACCGTGACTGGATGAACTTCATGTTCAGTGAATCAGACTTAAAACTAACGATGTTAGACTGAGATCCAAGCTATCGCCAGTGATGATCCCACGGATGAGGACCTGCAATCGAGGGATCAAAGACAATAATCACACTAAACGACCCACATTTTTATCACTACTTTATTTTCCTGTTATTTTACTGCACGTCTGGACTCGGGACGTTCCCAGCGACTAATTTCTAAATGAGGAAAAAAGTTGGACGACTTCTACGAGTAAACCTAACAAACACTGAGATATTTTAAAAAGTTACATTTGAGGACTTTTTAATAGACTGCCAAAAACCATTAATGACATTGATCTTCAGTAATGGACGGTACGTTAAATACTGTGAGGCAGCTCACGCTGTGCATTCAGAACACTGCAGCTTATACTGCGAGCAGACATCGCACCTCGAAGCGAAAGGTAGCCACTGTTCAGACAGAGCTCATTACCTCATCTCATCATTCTTTCGCCTTCAAAACTAACTAACGGTAACAGGTTTAACGGAATGATCAGGCCTAGATTAACAGACTTATGCTGATTTTCTATGACGATGTCAGGACTGCAGCGCCACCTGGTGGCAGTGAGCCGCATAGCATAGCATCAATTAAAATGCTAACAGGGATAAACGACGCGTCCAGCACCGATGATTAGAAACGATTGGTTGACTAGTTGCAAACATCTGGCTTCAGTTTGTAGTTTCTTACTTTATTGCTACTTTACACCTTCAGATTCTTAACTTAATCGTCTCATAACACTAACCTTAAAGTTTGGAGAAACTATGAAAGTGGGTTTGAATTCACGATCTGTTTAAATGTTCTCCCCGTGTCTGTGTGGGTTCTCTCCAAAGTCCAAACACATGCAGTTTTGAGGTTAGATCAATTGGTGCATCTAAACTGTCCATAGGTGTCTGTCTGTCTGTGTGAGCCCGGTGACAGGCTGACCTGTCCTGGGTGTGCCCCGCCCTCTACCCTATGGTAGCTGGGCTAGGCTCCAGCCCCCCGGCCACCCTGAACGGAGGAGAATGGATGGATGCGAATATTTTTCATGTGTCAGTGAGAATGATTATTTCACAACTTGGGAGAACAAAAAACAAAAGCCTCCCCAAAACGCCGTGTTCTGTTTGCATAGGGTTAGGGTCGTCACCAACTATGACGGAGGGTTAGCCGCCATCAGAGGCCACGAAAACAAAAACTGTGAGCGCGCGAGCTATTACCAACACGATCATAATTATGTTTTTTGCCATTATTGAGCAACTCAGACTGAGCGAAATTCAACATAAACTCTGGCTGAAAACACAGAAGCACACATCAGCACACCGGCAGCACGCAGGCAGGTCTAAACCCTGTGAGCCAATCAAGTGTCACTGACACGAGCAACGGCACGGGCGCTCAGGTACACTGACCTTTTCTTGCACTGCTCTCTTTAAACGTGTAGACACTCTGTGGTTAAAGACAAAAAGGTATTTTTAGGAACCGTTTCATTCCACAAAATCCAAACATCCAGCTTAATGAATCTTTTCCAGTTGACACTTCTGACATTTCCCAGACGGAAAGATAAATCAATCACAGAAACCGGGGCCCGACTCTACGGCAGGACTCCGGACTTCAGAGACACGCCTCCTCTCCAAAACCCAGCCCCAAACACACACACACGCACACACTCCTTTCTTTTGTAATAAAGCATCAGTTAATAAGAGATGGATTCTTGTTGGCCGAGCCGGTTGGAGACTGAGGAAGACGCTCTGGCTGCCAAATCAGTGTTTTCACAGCCTGAATCACAGCTTACCACGGATACTGGCCCAGGGAGGAGCGTGCACACACACACACTACACTACACTGGATACTGCAGGAGTGATACATGTGCACATACAGAAACAACCCTCAGATATAAGGAAGCCGTCCTCTTAGAAAGCGTCTACTGTGAAGCATGCATCTCACATAAACACACGAGGACTCCGACCTTCACCCCTGTACCCAACCTCCGCTGAATCTAACCCGAACCACTGGACACTTCGTCTCAGAGGTGGGAGAGCTCATAGATGCACACATACACCAGTCTGTGCTTGCTTACATACTGACGTTCTGTCGCTGGCTCACGTGTCCCCACATATGGCGATTTGTTAAATTACCCTTATGCCCACGGGGTAAGCTGACAGGTTATGTGTGAGTGAAAGTGAGCCTGATCAGCCTTTAGCAACAAAGAAAGTGAGAAGCACGTTTTTGACACACTGCGATGTCGAGCACGCCCTGTCAAGCTTGTTGGCTTTGGACGGGGAAAATATCTGCCTGTGTTTAGGCTGCAGACCCGTTTGGTCACGGTTCAAGCGCAGGAACATGAGTTATTAGATTCTTGTGTGGGTTTAGAAAAGGCTCGTCATTTGGGTCAAATTACACCTCTTCAGCGCAGTAACCAGTGCGCTTAAACGTGACATCGCAGGCTCTCCTACAGTCATTAACATGTGCCGAGTTACGGCTGCGACACAGACGCCAAAGGTCACTTTGCTGCTTTGACAAAGCGCAGTATTGGACGCCGCAGTCGCCCCTTAAAACGGGCGATCTGAAGTTAGGAGGCGCGGCTGAAACGTCCTCGCTGCGATTACCTTGAGCTAAAATTGCTGCATGCGAACACGCACAGAGGTGTGCACGCTGAAACTCAGACAGGACACACAAAAGCACACAAATGCAGACAGTCACCTGCATTTTTTTTCTCCTCTCCCCACTCTGTGCAGTCTCATTCTCACACACACACACACACACTCACACACACACACACACACACACACGCACACACGCACACACACACTCACACACACACACACACACTCACACACACACTCACACACACTCACACACGCACACACACACACACACACACTAAACTGTTCACATTGAGTGGAGAAGAACAACAGTCGCCATCAGAAGGCCTTCTTCTAGGAGCGAAATATCTCGCTCTCTCTCTCTCTCCCTTGCTCTCTCAGTCTCCGGCTACCTCTCTCGCCCTCTCTCTCTTTCTCCCCCTCTCAATCACTCCTCCGGTGCAGTTTGGGCTGTTTCCATGGCAACTCGCCGAGTCCCATGGTCGCTGGAGGGAGAGAGCGCTACCCCGCTCGTCCTGCCCAAAAAAAAAAAAAGAAAAAAATCTGCTAAACACTCTTTCAAACTGTGGACTTCAATCTGTGTGTGTGTGTGTGTGTGTGTGTGTGTGTGTGTGTGTGTGTGTGTGTGTGTGTGTGTGTGTGTGTGTGTGTGTGTTTCCCAAATGACTGGAGTGGCCACAAAAAAAAGAAAAAACACCAATTTCGGCGTGCGTCTGTCTGAGCCTTTGTCTTTGTGAGACAGAAACACATTCCTCTGAGCCGCCATCACCATGATAGATTATAGATTATAGATCCGCACACCCTCGCGTGCTTTCATCACACACATTATCGTCATTATCGACAGCCGAGCAGATCTAATTCACTTTGATCGATCGTCAGAATATGAAGCGATCGTATCGGCGTTATTAGAGGAGCCGCTCTGAGCTGAGATCTGGCTCTGATTTCACGTTCACGTGTGAATTTGTTTTGTCATCGCCGCTCTGTGTTTCTCTTCGGGGCCCCCGTGACGGTTTCACACCCCGACAACGAGAAGATTCTGGATTTCTTCTTGAAGCGTGCAGATAAATACATTTATCAGGGGGGAAAAAGATGGCCAAAGGCAACGCAATTAAAGAAAATCAAAACTGCGGATCAAGCGCCTCCATAACAGACATGATTTCACACATAATGATCAATATTAAAATGTTAATGAGCACCCGTTACTGTGTCACACACGTCTCTAAAACACGCCGGCATTTTTGTGTTCTCACTCCACGAAGGCACAAGAAAGAAATAAGGACTGTGAGCGATTTCATTTTTATTCATTCATTCATTCGTTCATTCAACAGGCAGCCTGGGAGGAGGAGGAGGAGGGTAGAAGGGTGAAGAAAATGAAGAGGGAGGGAGGAAGGAGATGGAGGAGAGAGATGAAAAAAGGGGGGAAGAGAGAGGAGGATGAGGACGAGGGGGGAATGAAGCTGAAGATTAGGAGAGAGGGAGGAGAAAGGGGAAGAAAAAAGAAAGTGAGGAGAGGAGGAGGGAAAGGATTGAAATGATAAACAGGAAGAAGGTGTGAAAATGGAAAAGGAGGAAAAATGGAGTAAAGGTGGAGCAGAAACAGACTAAAAGCAGGCAGAAGGTGAGAAGAAGATTTTAGGAAATGAGAAGCAGCAGAAATGAAAAGGAAAAAGAGGAAAACACGGAAGATGAAGGATCCGAGGGAAGCGAAGGAGAACTGGAGAGGAAGAGGAGGACATGACGAGAAGCTGAAGAACCAGAGGATGAAATAATGACACTGTGGAGGGAAGAAGAGCAGGGAAAGGAAAACATGGAAAACGAATGAAGCAGAAGAAAAAGAAGAAGGGAGGCGAAGACGTGAAGAAAGCAAAAACGACAGGAAACGGAAGAATAAAAATAAAAAAGGGAGAGAGGGGGAAGGAGGACTGCAGATAAACGACAAGGAGAGGAAGAAGGGAAAAGTGAGAAGAGCAGGAAAATGCTGTTGATGAGGAAGCAGAGAAATGACAAGAGCTGGTTAAAGGAAGAAGAACGAAAAAAGAGAAGGTGGACGTGAAGATGAAGATGAGGAAGAAAGAAGAGGAATGTGGAAAAGGAGGAAGGTGAGGATGACCAATAATATGAGAGAGAGGAAGAAAGGGAGGTTAGGAAAAGGAGAGAAATCCCCCCCTCCAACTTTCTCCACTTTCCTCCTCATCTCATCCCATCACTTTCCTCCCGCCTTTGTCTCATCATCTTCAGCCATTTACCTCCCTCCCCCCTCCTCCCTCTTTGATTCGTTTTTCAAAAGCCTACCAAACTCCCGCGTCCTCCCGCAGCGTCTGTTTGTTTGTACATCAATAATTTCTGGTGACAAACGGCGGCCTTTTCATCGCTCACATGCCAACCTGAAGCCTGACACACTCACTTTCTTATTTCTCTTCATTTTCGCATCTCCCTTCCTTTCCCTTTGTGGAGCGAGCGGTCGCGTCGACAGGTAGATGTCAGGCTTTCTTTTTCTGTTGTCTGTCGAGATAAATATTCCTCCTCTTCTTCCTCCTCCTCACAAAAAAATATCAGACAAAGAATAATAAAAAATGAAATAAATAAAAAAATACCTGGACTGCTTCGTGGAAAATTAAAGCAGTAACTTTTTTTATTAGAAAAAAAAATGTTGGTTTGCCAAAAGCTGAAGGTGTCTGAGCCAGGTCATGTGACCGAGGCTGTAGCTTTCTTTGGACGTCAGCGGGAACACACTGTCCAAGGACAAAAGCAAAGTGTGTGCAGTGCGTCTGTGGCTGCTTTGGTGTCACTATGGCTGAACGCGGCGCCAGCACAAACGCTAACTAAAGGAGCCTCGAGTCACGACTGGCCCGTCCATCAGCCCCGACCTCCTCGCTCACTACAGGCTTTCATCTCTAAATTCATTCTGACTGTTAGTGGTCGAGTCCCCGGACTTCGGGTTATATCTGACCCTAACGCTACCCCTACCTGACGGCGAACGGTGTTTTAACCACATCATCTCTGGGACCACCATCGTTGTAGGTCCACAAAGTTCACGTTTACCCAGTTTGGTGCAGATTCTGACCCCTCACCCCCTTCCAAAGGTCACGGCTGAAGGTCATCCCCCGACTTTGGGAGAGCACGTTTCATCAGAGCCTGCGTCCTGTCAAAGGGGGCGTGTCTAAACGGCCTTCATTTCATTTACTTTCAGATCTCACTCTCACTGGTGTAGCGACCGGTTAGCGACAGTCTGGTAACCATCAGTCGTTAGGAATAAATGATTATTAACTGACTGGTCGTATGCATAACCCAATCGGTTGGTGATTGATTGTTGTCGTCAGGTAAAAATGGTTGCAAGCACGTACACAAAGCTCGACCAAGGTCGCCCCCGAAGTGTTTGCAAATGCTCTGAAACAGCTCGTTAACCGATAGTGAAATCGTGAAGAGTGCAACACGCAGTGGAGTCTGTTTGCGTTGCTCAACAGCACAGCTCAGTGTTAGCTAGTTGACTCAAGTCTGCAGTCCGAGGAGTGTCTTTTGTTTGTTTTTACCAGAGACAGCCAGCAACCATTTCCATATTGGTTGGGGACATTTTTCCCTAGCAACCCATCTCCATGCCTGTGTGACTGAGGATTGGATTTAATTTGCTAAAACATAACGATGTACATGCTTTAAGAGGTTGCGCAGACTAAATCCTGTGCAGTCATTAAATATATATCAGTCATATCACACTTCTACATTCATATAGTTGAGTTCAAGCTCAAAACATCCTCTAAACGTTCATCTCTTTCAGACCTTTAGTGGAAGTTTGTGAAATTTTCCCATGCAGCCCAACAGAGAGTTTATGCTACTTTGCTAACCTTAGCTTGCTTGCTAAGTGTATTGGGAAAACTTTATGAAATATTAAACAGGTAGTAGTAGTGCTGTAGTGCCTCTTCACCTCACTGTACAATACCTTGTGCAATACTTTTGTAAATAGTCAACGGTGCAATAGACTCAATACTTGAAATGTGCAATTCACTTGTATTTTTATTTTTATTCCTATTTATTCTATTTATCCCCTTCGTATATTTTATTTATATTGTCTCTGTATTTATATATATGTGTGTGTGTATAACTCTGTAACTTCTGTCGGTGCTGTGCTTTTTTGGAAATCGAATTTCCCAGAGGAACCCACCCGAGGGATTAATAAAGTTCTATCTTATCTCTTATCTTATCTTAGGTAATACAAAGGGAATTAAACTTTATCGTAAAAGCACTAGAAACAAATGTTTACTAATTATTATTAATTGTATACTTTATGTTTTGAATTAGTCTATAAACAAAATAATAGTTCATATCAGAGCCGCTAGTAGCCCAGACACTTTAGCATTATTTGGCTTTGGTCCATTTTCGGCATCGTCTACCTGGCATACGTCTGTGACCATCAGGGACTCTCAATTAGGGCTGGGCGATATGGCCTAAGACCCATATCACGGTATAATTTGAAGCATATGCGGTAACGATGTACATCACGATATATTCTTTTCTTCAGGTCCCAAAGTCAAACGAACACTGCAGCATCACTGAGAGTTAAAAACTGTCTAAATTATTTCATCTTTAATAAAATGATCATCGTTGCTGCTTTACCAGGTGTAACTATTAAGTTTAACATCCAGGCATCCATGAAAACAGAATTTATTAAATTCAACGGAGTTAGAAGTTAGCAGGAAGTTAGCTCGCTAGCTTCCACCTAGAGCTGGGCGATATGAGATTTTTTCATATCACGATATGTTTTTTTCATTTCAGGCGATAACGATATCTATCACGATATAAGCCAAATAACTATATTTGTAAGATTTAAATGTGCCGTTGCTCACAAGTAAAATGTGAAATAATCAGCAGCTTGTTTTTAAATATTTATTTCCCATAATAAGTTCAACAGGGTAGATGTACTTAAGGAACATGAGACTTTTTCAGATAAATAAAGGCAAATATTGCAAACTACACAAAAGGCAGCCGCTAAAGCGTTTAAGTTTCAAAACAGAACAAACGAAACAGACTAAATTGTCAATTCCACTTAGAAACAAAATATTAATTCTAAAAATAAATCTTAGTTTGTTTTACAGAAGAACAGACAAAACTGACTAACTTTTGTCAATATCAAATAAACTGAGAACTAAAAGGAAATTCTCGATCTCTCCTTGTTGTATAGCTGAGCTTTTCAAACAGTTTTAACAGTTACTTTAGTCTGACAAAAGCCGAATGATGAATCAGCGCTTCCAGTCAGAGACTGAGGCTACGTCCACACGTACACGGGTATTTTTGAAAACGGAGATTTTCCGTTTTCGTTTTAAAAATAATCCCGTCCACACATAAAGGCAGAAATGAAGGAAAACGCTGCTATGAACATGCCAAAGCAGCAGGTGGCGCTAGATTCCTAACCGTGCAGAAATGTTGGCCAATCAGAAGTCTAGAAGCCTCGGTGGGAAAAAGTAAACAAAGCTGGGGCATAGAAGCAGAACCGAGTCGTATGTTTGGACGGACAGTAACTGTGTGTATATGTAAGCATTTAAACACTGCAGAGAGTAGAATTAACAGTAACAGTATTGTAGAAATTCATTTCACCGAAACAATAACGTGGCGCACAGTGTGACGCATGCACCAGTTTATTGTATTTCCAGACTTGCTTTCGGCACAATTTACAGTGCACGCTACTCTGTTTTTTGTCAGACTTGAAATAGCCGAAATACCTTCACACTACGGAACTTCTATGGCTCTTCCGTTCGACAATCTCTCCGGCGTTGGAACCATCATCTGTTTTCTCTTCGGTCACGCTCGGTTGATTTTTCTAGTCGGCACACTCATTTCCTCCATTACCCGCTGGCTGCTTCCCAAACAAACACACGTGCGGCTTGGCACTTGTGCTGTATGTAACAAGTCACGCGACGTGACGCTGCGGCTGTGATTGGTTCGGCTCTGCGCTACTTAATTTAGATTGGCTGACCTTTTTTTTTTTTAATAGGACAAGAGCGGCGAGGTCTATCGCGATAGCTTAATTTCTCTATCGAGTAAAAGTTATATCGCGATACATATCGTTATCGTTCTATCGCCCAGCTCTACTTCCACCTAAGCATGATATAGCATGTTCTGACTGAGAGATTTCTGAAAAAATTCAAACGTACAGCTCTGCTATCACTTCCAACATAAATGAAGACAGAAAAATAAACAGCAGTGACATTTGTAGGGTTACTGAAGTTGGGCTAGCTGGTATATAATGATGTGCTACGTGACCGCTAGCAAAACAGCTACATTAGCATAACATTAGCACAGTGAAGCTGGAGGATGAATGCTGGACAAAAGTTAACGTGAGGGTTCCTGATGGTCAGGAACAAATGCAATCGCATGGCAGGATGCTGTAAACGGACCAAACTTCAGTCAGGAGAACAACTGAGATAATCCATCCACAATACGAGGTTAGTCATTAATATACTGCAACTGCGAGAGAATTCAGCATTAATGAATCAATGGTAGGGAAGTGGAGAGAGCGCAGGTTTTGGCTTTCTCCATATTCCAAAAGTGCTTCGTCTCTTTGCCATTACTGCCGCCTGCATAATTTGCAGATGATGTTGTTTGCAGCCGCTGCAATGATTTTAACCAAAATAGGCGCAGCTGGATGACACCATCAACATGCACTATCGCGGTAGAGCGGTATAGTCAAAATCTCTACCGTTGGCCAGTTTATCCCTCATCTGCTCTCTGCTAATGTATTTATATTAGCCTAACCACAGCTCTGTAGCTAGCTGCCAGGCTAACTAACAACTCTCCTAACCCGCTGAACCTCTCTTCTACAACCAACCTGATAACAGTTTTTTTTAAACAATATTGAAGTCATGATATCTCATCTTTAGGTGAATACTAGCAAGCTAACTGCCTGCTGCTAACTGCTTTCACAGATGTTATTGTGACATCCGGGAGGACAGCAACACCGGTGCTGAGAAAATACGAATTCTTCTTTGAGTTTGAAAGAAACGTTTGGACCAGGAAATGGTTAATCAGACACAATCAGACCTAAAACGTGGACACAGTCCATCTTGCATATACAGTCTATGCTTTCATGCCACGTGTTTGCTGGGAAGCTGGCAGCGCTGCTAATCTCGGTTTAAAAGTGCCCGTACGCAGCACGGCTTTAGTTGCACCGCAGATCAAATCATATTAAAAATAGCTCTGTACCTCTGAGGTTACACGCAGTAAATACATCAGCTGAGAGTCTGAAGATGTTTCAGGTGACGTGTTTCTCGTGTGGCTGCAGTGCAAGCGACTGCGGACGCACCAGCGTGCAGTTTTGTGGACCCGACGCGAATGCACGTCCCTCCCAGCTGTAATGGTAAAGAAAACAAGTGACATCCATTCAACCTCACCCCCACCAAATATCTGACACACATGCACACACGCACACACAGATTCGGCAGCCAACCAGAGAAAATAGTTTGGCTGCACATCCTGTACTGCTTGTTTAAGCTCCACACTGAGAAACACCAAACTCCCTCTCTCTCTCTCGCTCCGTCTCTTTGTCTCACTGTCTCTTTTTCACCCTATTTTGTTCTCTTTGTCCTTCTTTCTTTCACACACTTTACTTTCTCTCACACACACACACACACGCACACACACACACACACACACACGCACACACACGCACACACACACACACACACACACACACACAGCTCTCCATGTGGACAAAGCCTTCATTCAGAGGAGGTTTTGGTCAAGCGGCTCGGCCTGCTGGTGAAACTGAGGAGCTGATCCAGATCTGACCGACTGATTACAAGATTTGCAGGATTTGTTTTGGTTTTTTCTAAGCATGGCCTAAATCAGGTGTTAAGCTGGCTGACTGGTTTTTCCGTGTTTGGCTGACTTGTTTTAAAACTGGTTTTTTGGTCATGATGTTTGAGGGATTCTTCTTTTTGGTGTGACTCACTGATCGTCCGTTTTTAAATATGACATTTAAATTTCAGGTTTAAGGTAAGAATGGGCGGAGTCACTGATCTAATTAACGGTTCCACACATGACTGACCCACGCTAAGGTTTAGGTCACCGCTCTCCCACCTGATAATCCTGTTTTCTAAGTCGGTTAGATCTTCCTGGTCACCCGATCTGTGTTGACAGATTTTCAGTTTGGCAGATGTATATATAAATCTTTATCTGTATGAATAGTTTCTTTTTCTTTTACTATCTTTTTAATCCAGGAAATTAAAAACAAACTACTCTGACTGAAGGCCGTCTTTATGCCGATGTCATATTCAGAAAAGCGTTGGTTTCTAACAACGAGCACCAAACCCCAGACAGTTCACACATATTGCCAATTTCCAACCTTTATCCCCATTTTGGCTCTTATAAAGCCAATAAAAGATTAAAATGACAGTTTTCTGGCTTTAAACTGTTTCTAGGCAGAGTTTTCAAACACACGTGGATGATTTGTTGAGTTTACTGACTGATTTCAAAACCAGCAGTGGATTTTCTCCGGTAAGAAGATTGGCGGGCAGATATTAGCGTTTGCTTTCTTCACTTTATCTGCCTGCTTCTTTCACTGCATGGCTGGCTGATTTCTCTGCTGGTTCCTCGTTTCTTTTCCACTTTTTCCAGTCCTTTCATTTTTGGTTTGGCTGACTTTGATGTCTGACTGGTTTATAAGATTTCACGGCGGCTCGTCTCCGTCTGGCAGACCAATATTCAGACTGATGTAGCTAATTGTTAGAATAAAACGGCTTCCTTTGTGCCTTGTTTACCATCGCGGTGAGCGGTTTGAGGCCTGACCGAGTCTTCAGATGACCGATAACGCGCTGCTGGATTTACACACCTCTGGTACGGAGCAGCGGACTCTCTCGCCCATCGAAGGCATTCTGGGGTCTGGCTTCAGGCTGGACTCCACTGATGTCCCAATTTTAGACTTGTTATTAAAGATGACCAGCCCCTCAGCTGTGCACCTCCACTTCTGTAAACTCGGTGGCCTCTTAGGTCCCTGCCAAAAACTCATCCGATGGTATCGGTTCCAAACTATTGCAGATTATTTCGTTCTATCAGCTAAATTCTCTAATAAGCTGACATACTGGTCTGTCCTTTTTATGGCAGCGCAGTGGTGCAGGGACTGACAACCAGCAGGTTAACCTGTCTGTAGGTGCGCGTGTGGATGGGCGTCTGTCTCTCGGGGTTAGCCGTGCGATGGCCTGGCGACCTGCCGGCATCTAACCCGCCGCTCGCCCTATGGCAGCTGGGACGGGCTCCAGCCACCCTGAATGGATGCATTTGTTTTATTTTAATTAGATCTGACCTCGCTTGCTTTTAATTTGTCATTAATAAAGCAGCTCTGGAATTTGTTGTCAAAGGCGATACAGATAAATGCATGAGGATCATAATTCCACTGTTCTCACACGTGGATGCATGAAGCAGCGGTTTGTCCGTCTTGATGAATAATTTGAGGTTTAATTGTATTTGAATTTCACTCCCAGGTTTCCGGATCAGCTGAGCGGTTTTTTAACTGACGGCTGATTTTGAGTAAAATCAGGACATTTTTCACGTTTATTGTGTTGAGCTCCAGTCTGGGGTTATTTTGGGTTTCCCGGGTTTTCAGCTTTAGTGACTGATGATGTTTTTGATTGTCGTGTTTATTTTCCCAACTTTTCTCCTCTCTGATAACCGGAGCTCAGGTTCGACCGGCTGTTTTTCCGCTCTGGTTTCAATCTAACTCTGAGCCACCCGAATCGGACAAACCAGTCATAAGCGTGTTGACGGTTTCTGGAGTTTCCTGTCTGTGACAGACTGCTCCTTGATCTTACCGCCTGGTTCGTGTGTCTGTGATTAAAGTTGGGGGAACTATATGACGCTCGCTGTCGGACTGATAACTGATGCAAGCCGTGGGTAAGTGCGTGCACGCGTGTACGTACAGCTTCGCAGCATGATGCAATCATCTGTGTGTGTTTATAGATCGTTTTCACGCATACATACAGCAGCGTGTGTGTCTGTGTGCATGAGTGTGTGCGCGTGCAGTATGATGCAATAATCATGCAGAGCAGCCAGCAGAAATCAGCTACGTACTCCAATAAACAGATATCCTGGCACGGGGGATGTGTGTGTGTGGGAGAGGGAGTACTGTACTACTGCAAATGTGTGTACTGTTGGTGCGTGAGCGAGTGTGTAAACAAGTGCGAAAGACAAAGACAGTGTGTGTGACTGAGTACTATTACACATGCAAAAAGGAAAGATTTGTAGCAGGAGGCTTGTTAGAGCAGCAGGGGAGACGAATGCATGTATTTGTATGCATGTGTGTGTGCGCACGTGAGTGTGTGTGCGTCCACCAGCTGGTGTTCCACATGTGGACATGTCCTACAGAGCCAGGGACTCCAGCAGAGAGACCAACTCCTACAGTGGATCTATGCCCAGGGAGCGTGTGTGTATGTTGGCAATGTGTACGTGTGTGTGTGAGTTTGTAACGGGCCTGCCAGTTGGTGGGTGTGTTATGAATGTGTTAAGTATGTATGAGTCAGTGTCTTTGTATATGTGTTTTTTCATCCACTCACTATCAATGCAGTGAATCAGAGTTGGAGTAGAATTAACTGTGGACACGAATCAGCGTCGATACCATAAACTGAAGTTATCAATAACATGTTCAGGATAGTCTCAGTGTTGGGGGTCACAGCGCGATTTAATATCAGCACGGAGAATGCAAACGGAGGCCTGCAGTCACAGCGAGGACGCTGTGCTGCAGGTAAACAGGATCAGCAGCCAGAGCCTGACTCCAGCAGCCCACACAGTCAGTATCAGTGTAATCACAATATGATATGCAATCAATAAGAGGTAAATATGTGTGACTGTGTTAATATGGCCGCATATAGAGTGAGTCACAGACACTGTGTGCAGGGTTAGTGCCACTGGAGACAGCACATCGTGAACATTTAACTTTCCGTCAGTAACATGAAGGTGACTGTGACGAGTGTGAATACTGCGTACACTCCTGCACTGCATCTGGTGCTGTAGTACTGCAGTACTTCATGCATGAACCAGAGCATTTGTTGTGTAGTATCTGTTATCACGGAGCTGTGGCGCCAACCAATATGCTGCTTAATATTGGCTGCTTGCAAGGTCGGATATTTACCGTGTGTGTGTGTGTGTGTGTGTGTGTGTGTGTGTGTGTGTGTGTGTGTCTGTCTAGAGGCAGTGCAGTGGAGGGAAGCTAATCCAGTAAAGTAACAGAGAACTGACAGAGTCAGAGGTCATTATCATTCACACACCGCCGACCAACACACACTCACACACAATCCATGCACAATGCTTAATCTGCAGCACATCCCCCCCACACACACTCACATATCAGATTCTGTTACACTGACACAAACACACACACTGTTGTCTTGCTATTCATGTTGCCGTTTCTTTTCTTGTTGCTTCTTTCTTTCTCGTTTACACACATGTGAGGCATGAAAAAAAAAAAACACTTGTTCGCCAATTCTACCCCCACCCCCGCCCATCTCAACCAAACCAAACCTACAACAACCCACCCACAAACTCAACCACACACACACACCAGATGGGTCTTAATCTCCTGTTGCCATAAACAAACACAAGCCATTCGAAGAAGCAGACAGAGAGACCACTGTGTGTCGGTGTAACTTCTTGTTGTCTAACATCCTGTTAATTCCTGCAACGCCGTCAAACAAAAGTCCTCTGAGTCCCACGCACGCACAAACACACGCACACACAAACACACAGGCGCTGGCCTTACACAGAGACGAGCAGAAAACAAGCTAATGCAGCACAGATGTAGGGTTGATCGCAGGCCTTTGGGTTCCACGCAGCGCTGTAGTAAATATCAGATATCTGTCAGTGTGGTCATTCTCAACACAAAGCAGGCTGGAAAAACCTCACAGGTTCCTCAGTCGGGACCGATTCGAGTTTTTGAGTCACGCTTTCTGGAAACCACTTGTCGCCCTGGTAGCTGTTGGCTCAGTCCAACAGTTCAGTTTCAGCAACTGCAGCAAAAGGCTGAACTGGCTCTAAAACCCAGAGACCTGACGCTCCAGCCCTCGCCAACGTAGCATCTGCTCGGTTAGCGTTTGTAACTCGGCGGCTTCTTCAGCTGCGGTTTCTGAAACATTAAAGATCCCAGAGACAACAGCCAAGGTCATTGGGCTTTTATGTTCATGCACGCCTCCAAGATAATAAACCCTTCCTGTTCCTGCCATTCTTGAAGATTCAGAGTCACACATGAATAACTTCTGTCCAACCTTTAACAAGTATCAAATGTAAACGGTCTGAAATGGTCTTTTGTTCTTTTAAATAAGTGAACAAAAACAGATCAGCTTCATCGAGCAACCACCTCCCCTGTGATGTGGCGTCCACCTCTGAGGCGATGGTTCTTCCTCCGTGGGTTTTAGCGGTCCAGGTTGGGGAGGACATCTTCTCCTTCACGCTCACCTCTCTCTTCACTGAGCATGAAGGAGAAGCTGTTGATCTGGTGGTTGATTTATGTTCCTGGCATCATCTATGGGCATGAGCTGTGTACAGCGACCAGAAGAATATGGTCAGGGATAAAAACGACAGTAATGAGCTTCCTCCAGAGGTCGTGATCGTTCGCCGTACGTTGCTTTCTAGCTGACAACTGTGTAGTTTAACTCACTCATGCTGATGTCAGTGGTAGAGGTTTTCACATTGACCACTCGCCTCAGAGTTTACATTTATTGATTTTGGGACCGCCCACTTTGCGTCACTAATGGTTATTTCTTCTGTTGTTGCTAACTGGTTGAATTCCATTGATATTTAACAGTCTTGAGCAGACAGGTCCATGCTGGTCGCGTCTTCTTTTTTGAAACACAAACACGGTAAAACTGCTGATCATCCACATTGAAAGGAGGCACCCTGGGCATGTCCAACAGGAGGACACCCTGAGGAACCCATGTTGGAGAGGTGGCTTGGGAACACCTTGGTCCCCCTGGAAGAGCTTGAGGAGGTGCAGAGACAGAGGGAGGTCTGCTGCCACTGCAACCCTAACCGGGTTAATGAGTTGAGAAAGGAGGGAGTCGGATCAGTTTGGAGGTTTCTGAGCGTACGGGCTGGTACCATCCAAAATTTCATGTTGGCTGTTAAGAAAGCCCTGAACTGAGGGGCAGCCAATCAGATGAAAGCTAAAGCTAAAGCAGAGGCTGCCGCGACCAACCTGGACCAGCGTTACCAAAGGTTACCGAACAGGTCGAGTGCACCCACCGACCCAGGAGCAGCCTCTTTATGAAAGACATGCACCCCGCTCGGCTGCGAGTCTTCACGCACCCCGGGGGGAGAATGATTTGGAAAGAATCAAGATGTTACAGAGAAAAACAAGCTCTGGCCTCTCAGAGAAGATTAACAAGTGTAATGCTGCACAGATGTAGGCTCGGTACAACTCCCACTCTCCGCTCTGCTGAGGAAGCTGCTCAGCAAATGTAGCAGCATGTACGTAACATACAGACCTGCGAACCCATTTGCACAATCAGCACGCTGCAGCACCGCACATTAGCACATGTCACCAAATCTGCTCGCCTCCACTTCTGCTACTGATTTACTACATTTCCCAGAAACCTTTCATCAAACACAGAGATGACGTGCATGAACTCCAGCTGAGGGTACAATATAACCTCACGCTGAAGCCATCATTCAAACATTCAAGACTTCAAATGGGTACTACAATACCCATGAACCTCAGCGACCACTGAAAAAGAGACAAAGTCAAAATCATAAATGATCAGTTCCTGTGGTCAAAAATTCAAACATATCCTTGACTTCAGCCAACCAACTCTTCAAATCTCAAACTACAGCATGACGACGATCTGCACGTCAGCTCATGAATAACTCCCACAGAGAAGTGGCTTCATGACAACCTCATCATTCAAATAAGGTCAGAAATTAATCTGAAAAAGTTTTTGCATGTTAAATGTAATATTTATGCAAAGCCCTTACCTGAATAAAGTCACCTAAATGAGATGAACCTAAAGTGTTGAAAGAGCAGTGCAGCTGCAGTCTTTAACCTTTTAAGCACGTGCACGCTCCGATTTGTGCAACTATTTTTAAGGCCCGGTAGAACTGCAAACACATAAGCTAGCACAATATTGTTTTTGCATATGAAACCGGAGGACTTATTTCCATAACATGCACTGAGCTTGGCCCGGGTCGCGGTTTCTTTCCACAAATAGCTTTTTGCAAAAATCGCGTACTGTGCACAATAATATTTATTTTAGTTTTTCCTGCAGTTGATAGAAATGAGTACATCTCAAAAATGAAACTATGAAGACACTCCAAATAAATTTGCTGTGGTTGGAAACTGTTGTGTGCAACTTTTTTGCATTTACAGTTTTGAGGGATAAACCTCTGAAATTTCTGTAACTAGAAATATGTGTAAAAAACAACAACGAATTTTCAATTTTTTTGAAGTTTATTGTCCTTTTTGCCATTTATGTAGTTATTATGGACTTAATGCATACATATTAACAAAATTTGGGACATATCTGTTGTATTGATGTATAGAAATTTGAAAACAACGGCATGTAAAAAATATAAAGATAAGCTCTGGTGGACTTGGTTCTATGGTGGACTTTAGAGGAGAGGGGATACTGCTGTTTCCTGACTGGCTAGCTTGATTAGAAAGTTGCATCCATAAAATATATGAAAGCGTCACGCAGACAAATGAATTTACCGAATTTAATTGACCTAAACCTGTTACACCAACTAACGGTCTGATGTGATGGGTCGGCGTGCAGAATAAGCAGCGATAAGAAGACGCCGTAATGATGGAAGTTAAATCTAGCACTGGTATTCTGCAGTGGATGGGAAGCCTCATTCAGCTGTAAGACATAAAAATGTACCCAACATGCCAACTCGCGCTGCAGCGGGCTGTAAACACGTGGACGTTTAACACAAGAGTCTATGGAGACCGACTCACTTAGATAGACTGCCTCGAGTGGATCCGAGAGGAACTGCAGTTTTATATATTCTGCACGTTTTCCACAGCAGAGACTCAGCATGTGCAGCTCAGTGGAAAAAAAGGGTTGTGCAACAGCGTTCAGGAAAACAAACAGTGGGTCCACGGCCTTCTGTTTCTGCTGTTTTGACCCTCGAGGAGGATTTTTGTGGAAAATTTATGCAGCACTAATGCAAAAGAGACTCTCAGAAATCAAGCTCACAAAGGGGGGAATGAACGAGGGTAATACTGTACAGATGGAGCCACGGTCCAAGTCCCACTTCTCCGAGCTCTCTACGCTGATATTGTTTCATGCTCCGGCAGAAAAACCGAGCGATCAGAGGGGAGTCGAATTCGGTGTCAACACAAACAAGCACCAATCTTCACATGATTGCACGAAAGAAAAAACTGCAGTGCAAAGCGCGCTGAAGTGGCGTCAAGAACACACCACACTCATCAGCAGCAGCAGGCAAAAATAGTTTGAGGAGAACTCCACGAGCGCCGAGCCGCTCTGACACGAGACGCATTTCGCTTTCTGTCTCTTTCCTCTCCGTTACACCGCCTCCGTCATCGGGGAATTGTTTGGAGAAATCCTGCACTACAAATGAATTGTTGATATTTTTTATTTGTTAAATCAGAGCATCTCTCCATCCATCACCAACCTCTCTTTGCCCTTATCCCCCGTCTCCAGTCCCGCAGCGGGACCCCTCCGGATTCAAAAAGCCCAATTTAAACGTTTTAAAAAGAGCTGTTTTTAAACACTACTCGGTGCGAAAACACAGAAACACAAAAGCACAAACGTGGTGTCAACAGATGACAGGGTGAGCTGTGCGGGAGTGGTCTGACTTCCCACGTTTGTCTTGTATCACGACTCACAAACAGGAGGAAGCACATTTCACACAGAAGCTGCGAAGCTCATTTGGAGCCGAATCTTCATCGTTTCTGATCAGCAGGCCAACTGGACACGACCGGGCTGCTCCCCGTAACTAACAGTGGCCCAAACCGGCCAATTACAGCCTAAGGCACGAGGAGGACGAGGCGACCGTCTTACAGTCGGGTTTGTGAAGCTTCAAACTGGCAACACACTCTCACTTCATCGCAGCGTGTTGATGTGAATATTTTCTATTTTTTTGTTCTTTTGGTAACAAACTTTCTCTCTTTGTTTTTATTTAATTTAATCGTTAATTATTATTTATCTCGGCTCTCTTCTTCCTGTCTCCGTGGCCCCGCCCCTCCCTGAGCCTGGTTCTGCTGGAAGTTTCTTCCTGTTAAAAGGGAGTTTTTCCTTCCCACTGTCGCCAAAGTGCTGCTCACAGGGAGTCGTCTTATTGTTGGGTTTCTTTGTATCATTGTGGAGTCTTTACCTTACAATATAAAGCTCCTTCAGGGAACTGTTGCTATGAGATGTTATCTACACAGAGAAACCTCTTTAAGTAACCAGGGCCGTCGCCCCCTGCTGGTCATCAGAAAGGACGCAGGCTTCACTTTCCTCAGTTTTCACAACATCTATAACAGTCATACAGCATGAGTGTTTTTATTCCTGGAAATGAGGGTTAATAAAGTCCACTTATGTTTGAGGAGCACAGTTTCCTGTCTTTACATCATCATATATGTTTTTTTTAAAAAAAGGAGAAAGTGCTCGTGCCTCAGAGTTTATAGAGACGTTGAGTCCTGACAGTGTTTGTTTAACCTGCAGGCAATCCTTTCAAGGCTCGTGTACCGCATTCGGTTCCCACAGAAGAAGAAATTCCTGAAGTTTGTAAATTCACCCGTAAAGCTGTGAGAAAATCTATCAAACGGACATGAATTATTCAGCGATGAGAGTGTGCTTCTTCTTTAAATGTGTTCTCACACACACACAAAAAGCATCAGTGCTTCTTCCCCCTTCGTGGCTCACTCGTGGCCCTGGTGACGAAGGCAGAGGGTTAACACTCGGGCCCAAAACGTCGCACACATCCTCGGTTAGTTTGTCACCCACCCATCTATTCTAAAGATATCTCTCCTGCAGTTGTTATGAAAATTGTGAAACCATAAATGGACAGAATCAGAACACACACACACACACACACACACACACACACACACACACACACACACACCAGGAAATTAAATATTTGGGAACAAAAAGCCCATCTGTGTTCACCAAAGCAGGCAGTAAGCAGATTGTGCTTCTGGATTAATCAGAGTGGACATAAAGAGAGGAGCAGCGTGCAGCTACACGGTGAAAATCAGACGACGAGAATATGTTCGAGTGCGTTAATCTTAAACCCGTAAACCCGGACGTCGGGGATGTATTAGAAGCAGCTGTAGGTGTGAAAGCTGCCGCGCCGCCTCAGCCTGAAAGAGCAGGAGCGCTCGGCTCGGCGTGCAGGTTGGGGAATCCTCCATAATGTTTACCGAGTTTACCGACTTGGCTGACGGCTGTGTTTTCTTATCCTCTAACAGAGAGGGTGATTTGACTGATGCTCGTAACAGATTGCATCACAGCAGGAGACGAACTAAAACGGTTTACGCACCGCAGCTCTCCCTAAACTGTCTAACAGTGGCAGCGCTCCACCTTGTAAATTTGGAATAGCAATTTTAGAAATTTCCCAGCAGTCTATCTCCAATTGGCCTTCACTGGGAGTGCTGTTTGATATCAGTGAAGTATCGCAGCTTTGACTGAGGACCACCTCTGAGGAGCAGAAATGTGATCTCAGCTTTGTGAAACCAAACACTCGCTGCCGTTTTCAAGAAAACACCTGAGCGCATTAAAAGCTTTCATTCATCACCTGCTCGGTGAGCCGAGGTTTCCCTCCCCTCGTTCAGACGTGGCTGCTGCAGCCGCTAACACCCTTCACGCACGTCAGAAACGTGAATGCAGACACGTGATCCGCCGAGGCGTTCCTGCAAACTCAAATTAACACGCGCCGCAAAAAATACGCTGATGTCTCGCCAAAAGAGGCAAGAGCCAAGCTCAAGCTCGCACCTTCTCATGTGATAACAACAGTACATCACTGCTGGTAAGCTAACAACCTGCTGATCACAACTTCCGATGGTGTCACTGGAGCGAGGGGGGTGAAACTTTTACAGGCTGACTTTGGCTTTCACACTCGGGCTTCTCCTGTCAGCAGCCACGAGGAGCTAACGAAGGAGCTCGCTCATCGGGGCGTACCTCACTTTGTACGATTCTGTCATGGCGGTCAGCATTCAGGCGCCTTTCAGCTCGCAGAGGCGGAGCCTGGATATGAGCCTGCAGCACGAGTCTGAAGCAACAAGGAGCCATCGATCCGTTTCACGGTGATTGGCAACAGTTTCATTTGCTAAAGGGGGTCTTTGACAAATCAGCACAAAGGATGGAGAAAGTGCCAATTATCCCAAAACTGTTACCAATGAGTGACATCACGGTCAGTCCCGCTCACTCCATCACGGACGCCCTCTGAAAAGCAAAGCCACCATGCCTTAAATCTGCCAGCAGGGGGCGACTGTTCAGGAACGTCATTCTGTAAATCTTTATTTTAAGAACGAGACAACTTCCCAAAAGTCAGAATTCATCTGGAGGCTCCTCCTCCACGCTCTCCTCACCTGGAGGCTCCTCCTCGGCCCCTTTTTACCATAGCAGGTGCATAAATGACAAAATCAATGTCGCGCTTGACTCAGAACAGTGATGACTGACATCACAGATCCTGGGAGTGATGGGCGGTTTTGAGACCAGGCTGATCGCCCCCTGCTGGCCGTTACAGTGCAGCATCTCCTCATCCTTCAACTCCAACTGCGTGGAGCACTCACAGTTTAACGTCTGCAGATTCACTGATCTTGCATCCTGTTGTTTCACTGGGCATGTACGGCGAGGGGGAGGTGACGAGTGGACACGGGCGGCTCATCCAACAACAGGACATTTCCTCTTGTTAAACTTATTCTGCGTTTCTTCTTCCACTTCCAAAATTCACTATCCAAATTTTCAGAAACGATGTTCCAGTTTCTACCAGAATTTCTCGTGAACTCTGACAGACGCATTTAAAAATGGAGTGCTTTGTTGATCGTTAGCAGGATGGCTAAACGCGGGTCGCTCGGGTGCTTCCTTCTCCTGCAATTAGCTTGTTTCCCATCTTCAATTTGAACACAGTGAGCACATTTTCTTCATGCGTAATTGGATTAGTTACCTTTAAAATCTCCATTTCTACTGTCACTTGAGCTTTTAAAAATGTGTAAAATGTGCACCTTGCTGACACCTCCCATGAAAATAAATAAATAAAAAAAATGAAAAAGAAAATCAATTTTGAGATTTTTTGTTGTTTTTGAGGAATACCTCTTGAGTGGCACTTAACAAAATTGAACAAATGTGTTGCGGATGGATGGATGGGTGGGTGGGGGTGTGATTTGGGGGAAGCTGTGAGGCAGATCTACCTTCCAGACTAAAACAGTCTAACACTCATTACTCTGAAAAACACTTGACTTCATCATGGCCTCAATTATGTGCTGCTGGATAAACTCCAACGTTACTGAGCGGCTGCGTCCGATGGGGGTGTGGGTGTGTTCAAAAATAATACGAAAAGCATCCAAAAACTGTGGCAGGAAGCAGAGCGGGAGCCTCTGTGGATGAAACCGTGGCTCTTTGCGTTTCCAGGAGCGCCTCAGAGGCGATCGATGCGTCGGTGACAAAGCGCTCGGCGTATGCGTCGGCCCGTGTGGGCTGTTCGACTTCACAGACGCCCGATCGCCCGGGGCTGGTGACAAAAAGCAAAGTTGCTGTTAGCGTTTCCATCTACCTGTGAAGCATGCTGGGAGAAATTAAGCCTCGCTGACCGTTTTTTTCCTACAATCGCTGTTTTCACATTAAAACAAAATCACATCGGACAGATGGAGACGCTGGAGCAGCTGGTGAAAGACGAGATGTTCCCAGGAAAAACTCCCAGCAGAAGCCTTCATGATTGCTTTGCTTCCCGTTTTGACTTCCAGCGGCTCCCCCCACCCCCAACATCAACACCAACACCTGTCGAGGAACAGACTGCAGCGATCGACTCGGGTTTACCCTCCAGGAACTGCAGCCCCCTTCTGTAGAAGCAGAGAGTGCTGCAGAGCTTTCTGAAGGTCTTCCAAAGCTGTTCTTTGGACATTGGCTGCTTTTTCCCCCCACACTGTCCAGTCCTTGTGCTTCAGTGCTGACCTATGAACCCTGCAAGCATTAAAAAGCACATGCAAGTTTGCACAGTTCTTATTTTCTTGGTGGTCCAACCTCCGAAGTGTCACAGACTCGTTGGGCAAAATGCTCAACAAGTTTCCCCCGATGCATCCTCAGTGTGTGTTTGCTGAGGTATATAAAAAAAGCATGTGTGTGAATGAGGCAGTACTGTATACGTACCTGTAAGTACTGAACACCTGTGTGGACAGGTAAAAATCAGTCGTTCATATTTGTAACCACAGTTATTTGAAGCGTAACCTAAAAACCAACAACAGGGGAGGTCACTGAGATTTGAATTCAAAAGAAACTCACATGAAAGGCGGGGGTGGGCGTGCGATGACTACGGCGTCAGCGACAACCGCAGCATTACGTTCTCTTATCACAGCAGGTCAGCCGAGTCACTCGCTGCGCTCTTACACTCCTCGTACCGGCAGCGCGGTGGCATCAGTGCCTCCGCCACACAGCTGGATTTTTTTAACATTCATGTCACTGCATTAAGAATATTTACTCGCAGCTCTACAGATACGACTAAAAACATTTTAATAACCCCCCAAACTGAACCTCAGGACGTCTGAAGCCCCGAAGAGACCTGGGGAAGGACGACCGCGCGTCTGTCCGTGTTTGTGGTTAATGATGAGGTGGCGTTCTCCGCACAGGAGGGAGACTCAGCGTCTGTACGGTTAACCAGTGACAGGCGAGCGCATCCTGCCAACGGTAAACTTGGAACTAAACAAGTTAATGTTTCTGTGTTTCTGCGTTAACCAGCCTAGTTTCCAACCCCGCCTCCGGCTGGTTAGAATTTTATGAAACGATACATTAAAGACACAAAAGTACAATAAATACACAATAAAACCAAAGTTTAACCCTTAGGATCAAAGGTGCTGTTTGTGAACACGCACTGTGAGACCAGCGATGGGATGGATCTGAGACGCTCCAGGCCGGGCATTTATAAAGCCACTTTATTAGGTACACCTGTTCAACCGCTCATTACCACAAATATCTAATTGTCCAATCACATGGCAGCAACCTAGAGCTGCTGAAGCTCATGAAAATGATCTAAACCCTTTAATAATTTTAGAATATCTGTCACCAATAAAGGAACGAGTGTATGTAGGTATGACAAGCACGAACAAATCGACGTGTTCGGTCATTAAAAACATTCAGCTGAACTTTTTCTTCACGCACACTTGCAGAAATCCAGGATGCAGAAAACAATCTGCAGAAGAAGAACAGAGGAGGGGGGAGGGGTTGGATGTGATTTCAGATGACACATTTCTCAACTCTGAACACCCACAACCACAAAACATTTCACAGCAGAGGGAGGGAGACGAGCGAGAGAGGAAAAACAACCTATAAGTTCCCAACGTAACACCGAGACCTCAGAGGAAGCGCAGAAATCGCACGAGCGCCGAGCTAAACAAGTGAATCATCGGCGAGTGAAACGTCTCTGATACGAGCCGCTCGGCGCAGGTGTGTTGGTGGAGAAACGCACAAAGACAAACATATAGGAGAGCGAATAAACGGAGCGTTTTGGCGATGGCGGCGGCTCGGTGAGAGAGGCGAGCAGCAATCTGCCCGGCCACACTGGCTGCCCACACACACCTCCTCCACAGGTGTGTGTGGACTTTTTAGGGTGAGTCACTCTCTCCCACGTAGTCGATACCTCCAGCAGCGGTTGTGGAGATCCCATCAGCCCGCGCGCTCTACCTGCACCGCTCCTCACGCTCCCCCCCCTCTGCAGCAAACGCCGCCGCCGCCACCATGCAGACTGGCGTGCAGCATTTGGAGGTAACAGATGGCGATTTTATGAACAACAGTATGATCAGAGAGTGACACAACATTAGGGCATCGCATTAATCATGCAGCCTTTGTTTTCCACAATTAATAAACAGACATACCAGGAACGTTCAAACATTTAGACGCCGCTGAACTGATGATGTGATGTGCTGTTAAATATTTTGATCCTTCGCATAATTAAGACTAATGATCTCGCCGACGATCGGCATCAGAACAGCGCCGAGCAATAACCGCGCAGCCATACGTACGTCTCAGCGGTGATAAAGGCCCTTCATTATGAAATTATACAGTGGCTTTTTTAATGAGGTTTCAGCGCCGGAGGGTCACGAAAACAAGCGAGCAAAGTCTCGGCGCCAGTAAGACGAGGAGGATAAGCCCCCGCCGGATTATCAGGTGCAGAGCCGCCTCTGCAACCCCAGCGCCGTGCCGTTTGGTGGATGCTTTCATTCGAGCTGCTTCACGCCACCTTGGATGCAAATATTTTTAGCCGGGATGACCCGTGCGCAAACTGCACCCGTCACCCTGCCAGTGTTAGCACGGTGCTCCACCCCCCGAGCTTCACACAGCCCATTCAACAAAGCAGAAGGGGCCATGAAAACAAACCTTCCCGAGCACCCGGTGGGGCTGGCAGCGGCCCGCAGGCTGGCTGCGGCCCAGCAAAGCACTGAAAAAAGCCTGACTGGACAGCAGCCAAGCGCTGGTGAAATTCTGGCTTCAGTTGGTCAGGTTTTCTGCACTAGCAGCTCCTCAGACTGGTGACTGTGATTTGGTGCTGGAGCAGAAATATCTTATGCATATGGAAATGGTGAAAGTTGCTGAGGGCTTCAGAGATGCATATATTGGAAAAGTCTGAATATTTTAAACGGCGCTGCTGCAGAGAGTGCTCGTGTTTCGTGCGATACGCCAGCCTCTGGAACTGCTGCGAGTCTGGCGGGCGTGAACGTCAGCGACGGTGCTGCTCTGTGCGCACCGGTGATGTTCAGGCACCACCAGGTGAGCCTAAACGAAGCCGAGGCAGCCGTACCAAACCACGCAGTTCCCCTGATGACCCCTGGAGGCTCCGGCAGCGAGTCGGTGCCCACAGTAAGCTGCTGAGGTCGCTGTGATCGACAGGTGACCCCGAGCTGCAGCATCAGGCGATGTGTGATGTCACCACAGAGCGAATCACCTCGCACTGATCTGCACGGTTCTGACTTCAGCAGGGTCAGTGTTCGGGTTTGGTCCGAGCCATATTTTAGGAACCCAGCGGTCAGAGTCAAACCCTCACTGCCGTGAGGCGACGGTGCTGATGCGACCACGCCAAAAACAGCTTCCACGTTCTCAGGTGACGGCGGATGGATTTGAAACAGAGTTCGAACAAACGCCAACTCTCTGTGCACCAGTTCGTGATTGGTCAGAAGAACTCGGACTACAGAGGCACTCCAGGACACATGTGGCCTCCTGCAGAACTTTCAGATCTGTCGTCTCGAGGCAGAGAAGGAAGTCCACTCAGACTACAGAGCGCTCGGCGCAGATTCCCGCCGCACGTGCGCGTTTCAGAGTGACTGGATCACAGCTGCGTGCGGCCAGGCTCGCGGGGATGCTTTGACTTTAAGCAGCTCGGATTTTTAGGTTAGAATAACATAACCCTACATGCGCTGTAACTCAAAGCTGTGTGCCGTTCCCACTGAAAGCGCTCCTTTTATGTCTTTATTTAAATATTTGTTGTCGTCCTGACAGCCGTTTCTGCACTTCGTCACAATTCATGACGCCAGCGACTTCGATCCTTTCAGAAACGAGCAGGAGGCGAGCGAGGCGACACCGGCGCATGGTTTTAATTCTGCTCGGAGACACAAAACTGTTTCCACTGTTTAACCTTTTTCATGTGAGAATTAAAGAAAGCAGATTTCTGGGAAATTGGAAAGTTGCTGCAGTGCATGCTGGGAGGTGTATATAAATAATATAACAATGTGTCTAAATAACTTAGCGTGACGAGTCCACTGGACGTTCATGTAAACCGAGCTGAAACAAAAACATGGAGTTAATAATGGAAGGAGACTGTGCAGGACAAAGGACGGACGCGTAATCAGCCACAGACGAGCTGCTCTTTCGCAGTTTTTACCCCGAGTGCGAGGACAAGCTGTAAAGTATAAATAGATCACGTATCCTGGTCGCAGGGATTAGGACTCAGGTGCTGGGACCTCGCAGCGGGGATTTACTGGCTCATCTGCATTTTTTTAATACTTTTGAGCTTGTTGATCATGTGACACGGTTACCGAGCCACCGGCAGCATCTGCAGGTTCGACCGGTCGTCACAGAGCGACGTCACTGAACTGAAAACGTGTCCTGGCGACCGCTCACCGCCAGGTCACATCACGAGCCCAAGTAACGAAGCCGGTTACCCGCTTGAAGGTTTATCGATCGACCAGTAAGTAACGGGAACACGTCCGCGGAGAGACGGCAGCGTTTCTGTGTGAAGCCAGCGACTGTTCACAGCTGGATCGTTAGGACGCCACAGACTGACAGACGCCGTCCCTCCATTAAATGAACATTTACATGTGCAGATGATGGCTTCATCCTGTCATCGCGTTAACGGGCTGACGGCGAAGATTAATTATCAACACGCAATTCAAACGGGGTCATCGTTATCGTTTGCATAAGAAGACAAACGAGTTACTGAAGCTCATCAGACCCTGCTGCCCGTGCTCAGAGGTGCTGGGGTCGGCGGCCGCGCCTTCAGGTTGGGTCTGCAGCACGAGTTGCCACGGCGATGCAGCCGGCTGGATGCGGCCAAACGGTGGTTCGTCGTGCAGAGCTGCTCTTCAATTTCAGGTGCTGTCAGGATTGTCGTAGATATCTGGTTTGTGCCACGTGGACTGGACTTTCCCATCATCCTACTCGCTGAGCCTGAATCCGTGTCAGATTTGGACGCAGGCTTCCACAGCCACGCCCCTCGCACACATCACGACTTATCCTGTACCCCGGCGACACCTCTGAGAACCGCCCCGTAGACCCCGGCGGTCCTCCATGACGGCTCCAGATGCGGTGCCCTGAACTCTACGCAGAGCCTTGAGCTTTGTTGAAAACGCTCCCAAATACGTGGCGGCCCAAATTACACCACCGTGTGACGCAGCGGCGGGTCCCTGCAGCAGCTCGGACTACAAAGGAGGTTAAAATGAGAGCGGCGAGGGCACCGGACGCCGCCATGTTTAAACTGTTACAGCATGAACCTGCTGAACCGAGAGTACTGGTTCCAGCTGAGGAGGAGCCACACACACACACACACACACACACACACACCTGATTGAAAAACCAGCCCGTCGTTCCCTTCGCCCATCCCGACTGTATTTACGGCGTCTCCTCGCTCATCTCGCCGTCCCGCTGCTCTTTTCTCTCGTCTGCATGTGTCAAATCTCCTTCCTCCTCATTTTGTTCTTTCTGCTCTCAAATATCATTTCTTCCCCCTCAAACCTTCTCCTCCTCACTTTTAGACTCCGGAGAGGCGATCCTGCAGAAAACAGGACCTCTGTTTTGAATTTGGGAAATTAAATGTCACATCTTTTCAAAGTGCCCCTCTGACTTTTTCTCTTTCAGTACAAAAAGCTGTCTCGGCCTTCTCGTCCAAAAACATGTCTGCGCTCTCCAGGAGGTGCTCTCCAGTCCTTGTCCATTACTCGCCCCCTCCATCTCCTCTCTTCACCTCTTCCTTTTACACACTCCGCATTATCGGCTGCCTTTACAGTGATTTCCACACGCTGCTTTTAAATCAACACAGCAAATTAAAGCCTGTAAATTATACATGAGCAGAATAAGAAAGCGGGGAATTGATTAGTAAGTGATGCAGGAGAAGAAGAATAAACACGTTTTACAGTGAAATCTCCGGCACGCAGTCAGACCTGCACAGGCTGCAGCGAGGACGAGTAAATGCCTCTCGAGGCCTTGAATTCAGCCAAGATGTGTTTATCGCCCTCCTCTTTCACTTTCTGAAGGACTGAAGGACACCGGAGGGACAATCAGAGCCCAGCGATGTGAGGCTGGGTTTGATTTCTCTTCCCGATGAGCGAGAGGTGACACCAGGAGACGATTTCTGTAAAGAAGCTTTAAAAACGGGGCGAACGCCGAGGACGACGAGCTGTTTCTCACACCGAGGTTGGTTTTTTTCCCAGTAAAGCAAACTCGACTTTCACCTTTTTGTCGCCTCTGAAATATGATTACTTCTGCCGAGTCTTCCTGTATGGAGGACTGGAAACGCCACAAATGAAATGCAAAAAATACAAAATAAGAAAAGAGAGAAATGCAGAAACATCCGTGTAATTAAATCTAACAGGGACAGAGCACATTAACCCTTTAAAGCCACAATACAACCCAGTCTGCCAGAGCTGATCTTTGTATTTTCACCTGCTGTGGTGCTATTTATGGGAGCATTTCACGTTTCTATACATCCACACAACCGTTACATCACAAACTTTAATGACATGTATGCATTACGTCCATAGTAACTACATAAAAAACAAAAAGTTCAACAAACTACAAAAAAATTGAAAATCAGTTTTTGGATTTTTTACACATATTTCTACTTACAGAGATTTCAGAGGTTTACCCTGAAACTGTAAATGCAAAAAAGTGGCACACAACAGTTTCCAACCACAGCAAACTCATCTGGAGTGTCTTCATAGTTTCATTTTTCAGATGCACTCATTTCTGTAAACTGCAGGAAAACTAAAATATTATTTTGCACAGTTTCCAAAAAACAGCATTAAAATAAAAGATTTCCAACAGTGCAGTTTGAGCTCAAAGCTGAGAAACTGTACAGAAAGTCAAACATGACAACAGTAAACCTTTGAAAGACCCTGTAGGGGACAAAACTCCATTTCCCACCTAAAGTGATGTCACTTCTGGTTTTCGCAGGTAATGGCGGACATGCAACCCACGCTGACGTTTATTCCAATGTACGAAGTGCAATGAACAGCTGATCGGATCGATAAAGTGCGTTTCTGGATTATAATGCTTTTGATGTTGCGATCACTTGTGCAAAGAGCAGTTTGTGGAAGGAAACTGCGACCCGGGATGAGCTGAATGCGCGTTATGCAAGCACAACTCTTCCAAAAACCCCTGTTGCACTAGTTTATGTGGCTGCATTTCTACCGGGCTTTAAAAATAGTTACGAAAATCTTTTAAGATGGACTTAAAACCTTAACCTCAGAGTTCGCCATTGTCCCCGGTAACATCAAAACCAGAGCGCTCAGTGAATTAATGCGACCGCAGGATTGGTGACTCATTTGTGACGTTTCAGGCTGCGGCACATTTTACTACAGATCAACAGTTTCCCACAGAGAGCCGAGCAGCACGTCAGCTCCTGACACCAAAGTAAATGATCCACACGTTTGTCCATCCAGTGACAGGAAGATGACTTTAGACTTTATACATTAACTTTTTATAGGCGACGGTTTAGTTCGAGACCTAAAAGATGTTCAGTTACTGTTAATAGAAAACAAAGAACATCAGCGAACAGTTACATTTGAAAAGCTGGAATTAATCTGAGCTGTTCACAAAGACGCAGCTGCTTATGCAACTTCAGCCCATTTGGGAGCAATAACACGTCTCCCAGGAAGTTCAAAGGGCCTGAAGGTAACTCCTGCAAACGTGCACATTTAGCCAAACCTAGAGGATGAGCATGGAAACCAACAGGCAGCGTGCTGCAGTCGACAGAGTCGAATAAAAGTGAGAAATGATTTACGACTTATTTCTGTTAAAAGGACCAAAACGATTTTCCACAGGAGAAAAAAACACGAGCTTCATCTGTGGGTCAAACTTCACCCCAAACCTCTGCACATCCTCGACACAGGAAACAACACGTTCACTATCAGTGTGATGAGGAGGGCTCCTACACATACTGTGTGTGATTCACTGATGTATTTATTTTCTTATAGTTTATAATGCTGTAATTTTCTGTATCATTTCATTTACTGCTCGCACGGTCCGGGAGGAACCGTGGCAACATAATTTCCTCTGGGATTAACAAAATATTCTGATTGATTGATCGATAGCTCACTGATGTTTCTGCCTCTGTGAGGAGCTCAAAAACATAAAGACCGGACCATCGTTCTGCACTGGGTCCAAAAAGCTTCTGATTTCTAACTTTAATTTATACAGAGTTAGTGACAGCAGTGGTCAGCTGCTTTAGATGAAACCTGAGCTTCTTCTGGATGCAGAACGTGCTTTTAAATGATACGACGACACGATCGCATCCCTGGAGACCGCCGTCAAAAGATGGCGTTAAATTTAATGCTGTTGTTAAACTTCAGATTAAAATCAAACTTGACTTGACAGAAACTGGCAAAAAGAAAGAAAAGCAACACGAGATTTCAACACTTCACACAGCTCCGCACCACAGTCCCACAACATTTGGCTAACCTCACTCAGAAAAGGAAAACTCTCACACACTCACACACACAAACTTATAGGGAAAAACTCCTCGTCCCCATAAGGACTGTTGGTCCCCGCAAAGATATGTAAACACACACACACACACACACACACACACGTTATAAACTAACCAATTAAATTTATATTTGAGGCCGTCCTGTTTAATCAATAAATGTATGCAGTGATCCACAACCGGCTTTGAACCACACCACAAATCAGTGTGAATAATTACAACTGTGCGAGTGTGGAGAGCTGCACGATGACTAAAGTGCAACCCAAACGAAAGAGCAGACGCACCTTCACCAGGTGCACACACGTGAATTTCACACCAAATGTGTTGGAGCCCAATTTACTTTTAAATGAAAGAATATATACAAAGAGTCCGAGACGTCAACCGAACTGGAAACAAGTCCGCGCTGTACTCTCATGCAATGCCAATCTGAACCACAAGGTGGAGCTCACGGTACTATCATCACTGTCACTTCTGTTGGTAGCTATGAGCACAGAGACGCTAACATCAGATGCTTTTTGGTAAACGCTGCGACGCATCTTCAAAACTAACCTCACAAAAACTGGAGAGCGGCTTCTTTCGGTCAGATCAGTGCGCTCCTCAGAAACGCTACGTCTGCTCTAATTACAGCAGAATTAACAGGCGGGTATGAGCGCCCAGCAGGGTAACATGTATACGTGACAGAAAGCACATTTACCATCAGAGAAAGCAGCAACAAATGTGTCCACAAGATCTGTGCAAGAAACAGAGGAAGGAAAGATGATGACCGACCGATATGAAAAAATGGGCAGCAGGCAGTGGTAACGGTACAGTGTGGTCTCAGGGTATGAAATGCATTCTGGGATATGACCTCTGGTAGTGAGCAGTAGTGGGATGGTGACATAAAAAGCTGGTACTCACTGCACTTCCTCTAAAGGGAGGGGCTTCACTGGAGGGGGAGGGGCTCTTCCTGAGGCTCCACCTCCTCCTCCGAACTCTGTCCGTTCTCCTCTCTCTCCTCTTCCTCTTTATCTTCTGGAAGCTCAGGCCAGCAGCACTCTGGGTAATCTCCCGCGGGGTCTGAAAGAGGAGAGAGACGTCAGCCAAGTGTGAGAGAAAACTAAAGATGGATCACATCGAGAGTGTGTGTGTGTGTGTGTGTGTGTGTGTGTGTGTCTGTGTGTGTCTGTGTGTGTGTGTGTGTGTGTCTGTGTGTGTCTGTGTGTGTGTGTGTGTGTCTGTGTGTGTGTGTGTGTGTCTGTGTGTGTGTCTGTGTGTGTGTGTGTGTGTGTGTCTGTGTCTGTGTGTGTGTGTGTCTGTGTGTATGTGTATGTGTGTGTCTGTGTGTGTGTGTCTGTGTGTGTGTGTGTGTGTGTGTGTGTGTGTGTCTGTGTCTGTGTGTGTGTGTCTGTGTGTGTCTGTGTGTGTGTGTGTGTGTGTGTGTCTGTGTGTGTCTGTGTGTCTGTGTGTGTGTGTGTGTGTGTCTGTGTGTGTCTGTGTGTGTGTGTGTGTGTGTGTGTGTGTGGATGGCAGATGCAAACAGATCATGTTGAGGTGTTGATGATTGTGAGTGTGATAGCAGGTGTTCCTGAGTGTTGTGCGACTGTGTTTGTGTGGTCTGAACCCAGCACGGGCCTTAAAAACTGCACCACAACTTGGCCCAATAAAGGAGGCAGTGGGTTACCGTGGTAACATGCCAAAATCGAGAAGGGAGGAAGCAACGGAGTGAGAGCGAGACGGAGAGAGAGGAGCACAGAAAAAAATAAATGAAAAAATAAGAATCAGAGGAGAGACCGAGCGGCAACCTGAGCACGGAGAAATGAAGCCAACACAAAGCTGCAGTTCCTCTGACGGCCACCGGAGGCTCCACCAGTCAGTAATGCTGGAACAAACATGTTTACAGCCTGGTATGAAAAACTGTTTACCCCTCTGGCACATCAGTTGAAGTAATGCAAAACTCTGAGTTTCAGGCCGTCTGTGTGCAGAGGGCGGGGCATTCTTTCTTTATTTTTTACAGTATTTCCGAACCCTCATTACTTTCTAAGTGCAGGAGATTTCTATGTGAAGTTTCCTGGGCTGCAAAACACATTTAAGCAACAAAACCTATTTAACAACTGCATCAAGTCGCTCAATCTGGTTTTTGTTCAGCTGGATTTGTTCCAGAGTCAGTCCAATCAGAGTGAATATGGGGGCGCCTTGGGGCGGGGCTACTTTGTTTCTCTTTCCTCGCTCATTATGTTCAGTTTTAATACACAGGATATCTGTGTTTGCCACTAGGGGGCGTCTCTCCCTCCATTAAACATCTGAAATATATAGAAGCAGCAGTGACTGAGGCCACAGGTGATCTACCTTTGCCACACGCTGTCGCAGCTGTGCTGCGCTCTGCAGACGACTGTTCGGCAGGAAAACTCGCAGCTCGTTTAATTTAACGAGGCCGCAGCGTCGCCACGGCGGGGAGGTGGCAGAAACAGTTAACCCCGGCTCAGCTTTACGGCAGCGCTCAATCAAATGAGATCAAATGAGACGCCCGGCAGTGCAACGAGGAAGCGGTGCCAGACTTCCTGTCCGGTAGAGGTTCTCCTGAGCTTAATGTAACACAAACGATGGCGTGACTTGGACCACAGAGCCAATCAGCTGTGCCAGGCTGTACGTGACTACTGAACCCCACAGTTAAGGCCGTTAGCATCCACGCACGAGCACAAGCCAATGACAAGGAACAGGAAGAGGAGACATGAAGGAGGCAATCATCGATCGCTGAAACCCGCCTGCACACGTAAACGCGCTTCATCAGGGTTTGCAGCTTAACAGTGAGCAGTCCTTGGTTTGTTTCAGTGTGTGTGTGTGTGTGTGTGTGTGTGTGTGTGTGTGTGTGTGTGTGTGTGTGTGTGTGTGTGTGTGTGTGTTTGCATTATTTTAGTGCCGTGCTCAGGTTTGCATTAACCACACTGAATCCTCATCTTCAGCCTGAAGGTAAAGCCTGAGTTTGGAGGACGCACAGCAGCTAAAGAGCAGCCAGCCTTCACTACAGGCTGCACTCAGCAGTTTTTCTGCCGCGTGGATCGATGCACTAAAAAAAGCCTTACTCATATAGAAACAAGTTTGTTTTGCAGGGTTCACAGTGTGAAAGCGCTGCTGTAAAGACCTCAGAATCAGCCAGAGTGCCAGCCGCAGTGATGGCGCCCGCAGGTTTGTGAAGCTTTTATTTTAGCATTTTATCCGCTGCCATGTTGGACGAGAGGGTGGAGCAACAAGCTCCTCCATCCATCTCTTTTCTGACACCGAGACGCTCGGGCCTCGAGCTCTTCTGGCGGGACACAGAGGCGTTCCCGAGTCAGGTGACAGTTATGATCTCCTCTGGCGTGTCGGGGTCTCCTCCCCGCAGGACGTGGTTGACCGCCATCGCCCGGGAGGCGTCCTAGTCAGATCCCCGAATCACCTCAGCCAACTCCTTCCAGTGTGGAGGAGTGGAGGAGGGGTACTCCGAGCTCCTCCCCCCTCGCTCTGAGGCCGAGCCCGGCACCTGCTGCTCGTGCAAAGTAACGGAGGAAATACTGCAGTTTCACTCAGCACTGGAGCGCAGCCTCAGCTGCACAGCAAGCTCAGTATTTGGCAGGAAATTGGATACGTGTGTACGAGCACAGAGCGGAGGTTAGGCCCATCGGAAACTTTGGCCCCAACTCTGCATCACGCCTCGCGTTTAGATCAGCAAAATGAGACTTTGGCTCGACGGCGTTTACGGCAGCCGGCTGGTCGCTCTGCACTCGCGGTGAAACGAGGAGCAGAGGACGAGCGTTCAGGTTCAGCGTACCTGATTTTAAGCGTTATTCGTTTCAGGAGTTTTGACCTTTAGAAACTTTCGTTCCTGCTTTCTGTGCAGCACAAAGTCTGACTCATGTTTAATATAATCATTATTTACTCACAGCCAGCCTGGTCACAGATTAACATCGAAACATTATGAAGCTCCTCTAAGAGGGAATCACCGGCAGCATTTTCCCCGCGATGAGCGCCTGTGTGTAGGTTGCTAAAGCTCTGCGAGTGAGTGGATGAGATCATCAGAGGACTGCAGCGCAGCAGGGAGACACACACACACTCAGAGACAACAACAGGTCTTTTCCACAGAGTCTGGATCCCCCTCAGGACTGACCTCATCCTCCATCCATCACCAACCTGATACGAAGCAGCTCTGCTCTGGGACCAGTGTGTGTGTGTGTGTGATCATCTCCACTCTTACTGTGTTTATTTGTGCTCTCCTGTACAAATGAATGGGCTGTTTGTGTAACGTGTGCATACATATATGGAAATAGAAGCAAAACAGAGTGCGGCGTGTTGGCCTGAGCTCTCTTACACAAGCTTCCTTATCATTTCCTGAAATCATCTTCGGGAACAGTTCTCCACGCTTTCCAGGAAAAAGGGAGCTGCTGTCAGTCGATGCCTTCCAGAAGGTTCTGGTGCGATGCTACTTTTCTCTGTGTTAATAATTCCAGACATTGTAAAAAGAGCTCCGACACCACCGACTGAAATTCAGCCTCAAATCCTGACGGAGCCTCCACCGTGTTTCCCAGATGACTCACACAGATGCTCCATCAGCCCCGTTTCCTCCGATTATCTGTCCTTCATCCCTCAGCCTTTTCTTCCCGTTTCCCTTCCCTACAAATGGCTTCTTGACAGCCGACCTTCTTCAGACACTGCTTTTGTCCTCCGATTTCTTTAAACTTTTAAGGACACTGAAATATGCCAACATTTCAGCTAACAGCTCTTCAGGAATCAGCCTGTTGGTGCAAAAACACTATTTTATGTCAAACTGTATTATCTTTGGTATTTGTCACAGATTGAACTAAAGAAATGAGAACAAATGATGTGTTTCTGTGACAGGCTGCTGCTAACAAAGTGCCTAAAGATACAATTCTTCTGTTGTGTAGACACAACACCGATTCATCCTTTTCATGCCTGAATGACTCAAATTGCAGAGCTAAGTGAAGGTGATCAGGTACAAAGACCAGAGGGAAAAAGCAGCCCAAGACCAAAGAAAATCTTTGAAAGACCTTCAGAAGGCCGGCTGTGCTGTCTGAGTGACGTGTATGATAATAAAGCACACTGCTCCTCTGCATGCAGCGTCCCAGGTCTCCTGGTGTCTAAGTAAACCGTCGCCCAGGTCATCTGCACGAATGAGCTTGAGCTTGTTGGACCGGAGCCTCCTCAGACTCTTTGCTCTCAAACTCAGTTTCTGAGACTCTGACTCGTGCACACCTACGAGGGCTCTACACCTGCCCGTGTGCACTAACCCTAACCCTTCCACGACACGTTCGGCCGTCCCTGCTCTGTTAATATAAAAGTGTCACCGGGATGAATTCCCCTACACGCTGCACTTCCTGCTGCTGTGGCGTAGCGACTCTCGGATTAATGCCCCGCCGCAGGACGCGGCCTCCGTCTGTTTTGCCGTCCGTACCTCTGTGCCGCCGAGCCGCCTAGCGTTCATCTGGATATTTTGCATATCTTAATTAGTGCTTACAAAACATGCAAATCAGCCGGTCGGCCCCAATTAATTAGCTTTGTGGGCTTTCTCCTGAAGTGGCGGTACTGAGGGGGCGTCTGTCTGTCTGTCTGTCGCTGTTTTTGTCCTAACCTGAATTTAATCAATCGGGTCAATTAAAGCGCAGATTCCTGTTTACAGTAACAGCAGAACAGATCTGAAGGTGCAGGGCTGCTTCCTGTGAAACAATGTCCTCTGATTCGTTTCACACGAGGTTCGTTTCAGCGCCACAGCTCCACTTGTTATTTGTTTTATTAAAACTGAATCACAGTAATTTCTGCAGTGCAAGAAAGATCAGCCGGCTGCAGCGGGAGAGAGGTCCAGGTGTGTGCGGCGAGCACGCCATCAGTGCATGCACAAAAGTAATGTTTGAATTCCACTTTGTCTGCACTCATTTAGCAACATGCCGAGGTCGACCGTACGGCCAGATCCATCCAGCACACAGGACGCGGCTGGATTACAGAGTGCAGCTGACGCTAGCAAGTTAGCATCCGCATGGTAACCCATCACAGACAGACAGGGGGCGCTGCAGCGCCAGCATGTGGTGTGTGGCACCATAACAACTTTTAACTGGCGTTAACATTAAACATCCTCTAGAATAAACTATGAATGATTTGTTTGTGGGGATAGGTTAATTGATTAATCTACATTGACCATAGGAGTGAATATGAGTGTGAATGGTTGTCTGTCCCTGTGTGTTGGCCCTGCGACAGACTGGCGACCTGTCCAGGGTGTACCCCGCCTCTCGCCCTATGACAGCTGGGATAGGCTCCAGCGCCCCCTGCGCCCCTGAAAAGGATAAGCGGATGGATGGATGGGTGATTTGTTTAACTGCTACCCACTTTTTTTGTGGTGCAAACTCTGACCCACCAAGCTGTAGACGACTCTGGGTACCAAACATCCTTTAGCAAAGACACAATTTGTCTTTGGAAGTATTAGCACAGGTGTGATTAAAGCCAGTGAGCTACAGAAAGTTTTCTCCACATGTGCAGTTCTGCGGAGCCTCTTTAAAGTTCAGCTCTGGTTCTGCAGCTCATGCAGGGTGGGAACAGAGACCGCAGCAGGCCGCAGACTGACGGGAGCTGCTCACATGCTCGGAGACCAGGAGTTACATCCAGTAACCGCCCCTTCCCTGTGGCTGCAGAGAGAACAGCACACCCCCACACTTAAACTGCATTTATCTGATGAGTGTCTTTTATACCTGTGTGCAGCCACGTCTGCATAAGCACATGAAAATAAAATGACTGAACATCAGTGACATCACTGCTGTCAGGCCTGCTTCAGTCTCAGCTTCCATCCAGCCTTCGTGATCCTGGTGTTCAGTACCTGCCCGGCACTGAGCAGCGAGCACACAGCCGGAGAGCCGCCGGTGCAGAAAGTGGAACATCTCGCAGCTAAAGATCCGGATATTTTTCCTCAGGAGTTGGTAGAGACCCAAACTGGGAACTCCTCGGCTCAACAACCATGGCCTGATGGCTTCTGGAGGTTACGGGCAACAGGAACAGGAAGCCAAGGCCCCAGCATCAATCCCTGCTGTAAAACAGCACCAAGTGGCCATTAGAGGAACTGCAGCTTCCTGCAAGTTTGGCTGCTTAAACTCGATCCTCGGAGTAACCGGCCGGTTTGCAGAGCAGAGTTTCAGGAAGCACAGAATAACTCTCAGCATGTTCAGGAATCCGAGGAGGATGTTTAATACACGGCCTTATTTTCACGGCGGTGAAACGTCGAGGAGCTCTGACAGGCGTTCTCTTCACCTTGAAATCTGCTCCACCAGTCTGACTGGTGCTTCATCGTGCCAGCAACTCCAGTTTGCTTTTAGAGGGAATTAACTCTGATATACAGCTCTCTGACTTCACCTTTTGTTTTACTTTACTCGGCTAAAAACATCAAATGTGGCAAAAATCTGAAGTTTTAAGGAAGTGAAGAAGAGCTGTGTTTGTTTTTGGCTTAATGACAGCATATTAGTGACACTGTGGGGATTTCCACACAACGACGGTGACACGAGACCTGCTGACAGACAGTAAGCTCAACGTTTCTCAGTGAAATCGGAGCGTTTGTGAACGCGGATTCAAACAGGACTTCATTTATTCGCTGCACTCCTTCCTGCTTTAGCTCTTCCTGAAACACGCCTCCAAAGACTGTCTTTCATCTTCATATCTGTCAAACACCGGGAAGCTCGTCGGAGGAATGCAAACGCCCCACAGCAGACTCAGTTCAGGTTTGTTTAACATGCCTAAAGAGATCTCAGCGATGCGGGCCCGTCACTGGTCTTCATGTTCTCCTGTGTGATGTCGTACAGCTGACAAGTTTGTCTTGAGATTCTGGTATGTCTTGATTTGATTACGTGGCTCCAGTTCTGACATCAGATCATTAGATAAAGCTTGCTGATGTGCTTTTCGCAGACTTTGAGTGTGGAGAAAAGTAGGCAGAGCTTTCACAGCTGCACTGCTCTCCAGGAGTTTTTTTGACGTAGTTTAGGCCGCACAGAATATTTATTTCTATTTCTATTCATTAGCTTTGTTTATGGACACTGATGGAAATATCCCAAAGCAGCCAGTGTTTTTTAACCTGGCATTACTTCAAATCCAGTCCCCTGTTGCTCTCCAGAACCCAACTTTAATATACACATGCTTTGTTTATGCACAACAATACACAAGGAGCTCAGGTTTGGGACATCTTTCAGGTCCAACATCGACCCCCAAACACTCCCAAGTGTCACAAATAAGCATGTTACAGCCTGCTATGAAAAACAGCTTTGGTGCGTACAGGTAAACCCACTCGCCCGTCACAACAGCTGGAAGGGGTTACATTTCTACACCTCTCACTTGTTTGGAGTTGGTGCCTTTTTAACAGAATTAATAGATTTTTAAAAACGTGGCTCGTTGTGGATTTTACTAAAAGAGCATCCAAGAAGTTTACAACATCCCCACACAGCGACCGGGAAACTCCCACTCCACCCTCCAGAACCTCGTCCCTGGACTCAGAGGTGCTAACTCCCACCCCAGCTGCCCCAGCTGGAGATCGTTGCTGGATGAAACCAAATGACAAACATCTGTGAAGAGCTGAGATCCTGAGAACACCGAGCCCTCCACCCTCAGCTTCACATCAATTCAATTTTATTTATATAGGTAAAGACCCTGCAGGAGAAACCCCAACAATCAAACGACCTGCTGTGAGCAAGCACTTGGCGACAGTGGGAAGAAAAAATGCCCTTTTAACGGAAAGACACCTCCAGGCTCAGGGAGGTGGGGGGTGAGGGGAGGACGACAAGACAAAGACACGCAGTGGACGAGAGCCGGAGGTTAATAATGACGAACGCAGAGGTGTAAACACACAATCAGGGTCAGCAGAGCCAACGCCCACGAGTCTTCCTTACTGCCCGATCGCTGGGACCAAACATCCACATCAGGGTCGATGCCCACAGACATCCCAGAATCCAAAAAACACATGCAGGAAAGTCCCACGCACCCCAGCTGGTCCAGCATCCAGAGCTGGTCCAGAGTTCCAGGACCAGGACAAAACCGCATCTCCTGAATCGGAGCTTCGCCTAACAGATGGACTCTCCTCTCAGCACGCTGAGGGTTTTTGTTTTTGGACAAACTGAACAATAATGAGTGTATCTTATTAGCTTCATGGGAAGCAGCCAGCTCAGCTCGCGACAGCCACCGTGACTACATCTGCGTCGTACATTATCTGTACCGCACCTGAACGCTGGATTCATCTAAATAAGAGAAATGATCACGAGCTGAATGTGTTCATGTTAAACAACAATGAGGGAAAAGCATCTGTGCTGCGGAGGCGTGCACGTCTCACCCTTTATAGGCCGTGTGCAGGAAAGCAGCAGCATCATTCATTTCCTTTAAGCGCTCTTTAAAGGCCTTTAACATCCACATTAATCTGTGCACCCTCCCCGGGCGAGCAGCGAGCGTGTACACTCTCGCAGTGAAAGCCGATACGTCACGCGCTCCTCGCCTCCTATTGGTGGGTGCGAACACACCCCCTTCATTTCACTTTCGCTGCTGTATCTCCATATTAACCTTCGTGTAAATGTGACACCTCCCTTTCTCCCCTCCCCTCCGCCTCGTCGGTAATCCGGCGGATTCATCCAGATGGATCGTGGTGTTAAAAAAAACACAAAAAGAGCGCCTGACAGTCTCGCTGCTCGTGGTTTTTGTGTGTTTTAGCTAATTAATGTCTCAAGATTAATGTGTGAAATGGTGTGAAAACATTACACATTCTGTATTTAAACAGCCACACTCTTTTGCCTCCTTCCAGCGCGTTCATTAATGTCATTTTTTGCAGCAGTGCGAGCCGCTCGGATGTGGGGAAACAAACTGTTAAAATGGTGACAAGTCGCCGGACTTGGAACCAGACTGCGGGGTCGGGTTAGTCTGCAGTCTGGAGGCTTTCGTCGGGTTTTTTCTGGTGAGGGGGAGAGGTATTCGGCTGGAGCCTGGCTCCTCCACTCATCTGCATCTTATTTGAATTTCCTGCTTGCATAATTCCTCGGTTAATGGGGAACTGCTCGGCACCGGCACAGCTGTTTTGCCTTTCCTGCCTGGCAAGACGCCGCTCGCTCAGTGAGGGGAGGAGGGAGGGACGGGAGAGGGGGTGAAGGGGGGGGGAGGAAAAAAATCTTCAAAAAGAAAAAATCTGCAAGTCATGTGGTGCAAAAATACAGTACAAACAACGTGTGATCCCCCGAGGACGGAGGAGGAGGAATGGAGTCAAACACCCACCCACTGCCTGCTTCACCCCCCCCCCTCGCATGTACATACACACACACACTTTGATAGCACCACACCCCCTTCGCCACAGCCACACTGAGCATGTGCAGTGATGGTGATGAGCCTCTCCTCTTCCTCTCCCACCTCCCCCTCCCGTCCGCCTCCTCACCCAATCCTCAGCTCTGCCATGCTGGTCCTATAATTGGTTAGTAACAGGCTTGGGCAGCACCACCGCGTTGCACCAGTCGGACTTCTACCAGCCGCATTAGCGTGTTTATGCATTCGCAGCCCTATTAGAGGCTGTTTGTTCGCTCATTAGCAAACCTGAGCTGGAGCTTGAACCTTGCCACAGCCGCGTTAATCGCCGAAAGAACGGCCGGCGTGCTGGAATCTGTGGCGGCGACCTGTGGAACAGTTTGTCCTGAGCCCACGAGTATTTAGATCAAGCTCCCACTGTGAGGCCGATGTACAGTTTGTGTGTTTTTGGTGGCCGCCTCAGAGGTTTTAGCCTGGAGAAAAGGAAAATCCCCAGCACGGTTACTCGACTAACACAGATTTAGTCAGAAATAAAATGCAAGGATTTCAGTTTAAAGTCGAACCCAGAGAAACGCTGCCAAACAAAAGCCTGATGCGTGGATTCGATTTATGTGATGTGTTTTTAAAGATGGGGCTTCGTGTCTGCGTTAGACACACACAGGCTGTGTTAAAGAGCTAACAAATTTCCTGCTGCACATTCTGCATTCGTGCATCCATCATGTTGACAGAGCGGTTTTCCTTCTTGTTTTTCGTGTTTGCCGTTTCCCAAAAAGATACTTTTTCTGTTTCAGCCCAAGAAGCATCACCATAAAATTACAACATGTTTCCATCCATCATCTTCCACTTATCCAGTCACACCAGCAGCAGGCTGAGCAGGGTATTCCAAACATCCTTTCTCCCTAGAAACACTTCCCAGCTCCTCCTGGGGAGGACATCTCCAGGCATTCCCAGGACAGATGAGATACATAATCTCACCACTGGGCTCTGGGTCTACCCCAGGGTCTCTTCCCAGTTGGGCGTGCCCAGAAAACCTACAAAGGGAAGCACCCGGGAGGCTTCCTGTGTGGCGGGAAAGCTTCTCCGAGCATCCGCCAGATATCCGAAGTCCTCGTCCGTCTTTGAGCCGAGCCATCCTCCAGAGGAAGCTCGTTCAGCCGCTCGCATTCGTGACCTCTACCCTGCATACCCACCACCGACGGGGGCATGCAGGGCAGGCTGACCCCCATCATCGCAGAATAAATGCTTATGTTAAACTTGTATTAAACCATAAACAGCCCAACCCTGCATCAGCACTGTGCAAAAGTCCTGAGTCACCCCTCATTTTTGATGTTTGGTGGAAAATTAGAAATGGGTGCTGTGATTTAAACATCAGAGACACAAACAGAGTTTGTGCACTTCTAACTTTAAAATGAGTATCTGATGTGAGCAGCTCTCTGTCAGCTCTGAGAGGATCTTCAGGAACATTTCTCCAGACTTCCTGAAGCTCTTCTTTGGATGTTTCTGCCTTTTGTTCTGCTCTCTGTCAGGATGCTGAGGCTCTGCGGAGGCCCATCCATGACTGATACACGTGGCTGCAGACTCCTCCCCCTGACGACCTCGTGCATGCTGACCGTGACTTGGACCCATCACTCAATCAGACCTGTTACTCTAGCCAGTGTTGGGTGGGCCAGATGTGGCCGCACTGTCACTGCACACCTGACATCTGGCCGTGAAAGGTGGACGTGCGGCTGTGACATGACATCCTGGTCACATTTCAATCATTTACTGGGTTTTTGGGGATGAACCTGTTAAAGTGACATTTTGATTTACACGTCAGAGTGTGCCGAGTACTGCTGCACTCGTTTTGAAGTGCAGGTTTTAGTGAACCGCTTGTTTGAAAAGTGAAATAATCTGGGGGTGTAGAGTTAAAAAGGAGTGTGCTTACTTATTTATCCCCCCTGTTGCTGCTCATCTGCGCTGCAGGCTATTATCCACGAGCTGCAGAGCACACCAAACACCAAACCACAGCTCTGTGGAAAGCAGACATCAGGTTCTCACGAGGAAGATGATATCTCAGGTTCTGGTGAATTTTCATAATTCTTCCTGGTTGAGCGCAGGCCGCTGGAAAGTGACCAAACAAGATCACACCGCGTACAGTAGGACGATGAGTCTGTGTTGCATGTTTGACAAATCTCTCTGTGATCTGCTTGAAAGCAACTAATAAACCAAACAAACCTTGTTTCAATCAAGAAACACTGGTGTAAGTCTCACAGAGAGGGAACCGAAAGCTCCTCACATCAGTGAAATCCTCCAATCAGGCTTTGGGGATTAGCCTCCAGCAGCCATGAACTGTAATAAATGATGGCTGAGCTGTTGGGAGGAACATCTTCAGACTTCAGATGACCACTTCGGGCTTCACGAGGATGCAGAGGAGCACACGTGACCTCTCCACTCAGAAATCACACACAAAAGAATGTTTTTCTAACCACATTTCCCCATAATAAAAAGGCGATCCGCCGATAGCCGTCTGTACATTTATGGGAATGCTGCAAAGAGGAAATGCTAACAGCTAATTCAGCGTGCCGAATTGGCCGATTTGGCAGTTTGCCCAAAGATAAACAAATACAGGCTTTAAAAGTCAGCTGGGTTTACACTGGAGTGATTTACAGGCCGGCTCTAAAGCTGACATTTGAAGCTGCTGTTATTACACATTACACCTCGCTCCTCTTCCAGCCGTTATTCTGGAGACGTGAATGAAAAGCTCGACGCTGACGGGTCTGCTCAACTTTTTATTGTTGCTGCACAATTAAAGCAGGATTCCTGCAGCCGTCCGCACACTTTAATACCGCACGTTGTGAGCGTGCGCCGGTAAGCCTTTTGCACACTTGCACAGACATAATATAATCAATGAAACCTTATTAGATGTTTTTACTGTGTGTGCGTTTCCAGATCAGTCACAGCTGTTGTGTCTGTTTTTATTACTTTCTCAGCAGGTGGGGAAGCCTCTTTTTTTCCTATTCGCTCTTTATTCAGCTCGTCGCCTCTTTGTCCCATCCTGTTATTAGCTCGGTCGAGCACCGGTCATCCGGACATATTGAGTCCTCAGCAACACGAGATTTCTGCTTTCCCCTCACCAATAACTCGAGGGGGATTTCACCGCCGTCCAGATCAGTAATGAAATCTGCGGCGTCTTTGTTATTCAGCTCCACTCATTGTTTTTGGTTTAAAGGCAGAAAGAGCAGATTGAATGTGAGGCGCTCCATCTATCACAGCGTTTGTTAATAATGCAGTAACATCCAAAAACACGGTGATCTGTACCTCCCTAATTAAAATCAGGCTTGCAGATGTTTTCCTGCCCCTAAAGTCCCCCGTTTGTTTTTAAGGTTTGACTTAAAATGCAAGACTTTGCTGGCTTCACTTGATAGTTGGCTGAATATCTGTGGAGGTTTTCTACATATACTTGGCCTCCAGATGTGCTCAGAGTTTTTGCAGATGTTTTCCCTGCCCCCTCAAAAATGTCCCATGTTGGGCTTCCTGTACATTTTTATGCCACTTAAAATGCACAAATTTGCCATTTTTCCTACTTTGAATTGATGCAAACACGGGCGCGTCCCGCCGTACTGACGCCGCCAGGTTCCTGCTGACGCATGAACGTGCTATAGCATGATATGAACATTAGTGCAGCGTGTTTACTTTACGACAGCAGCGACACACATGGCTGAAAGCTGCTGGCTCGGCTGTGGAGGAGTCGGCTCCAAAGGCGCGAGCGCCTTCGGTACAGATGGTTCTCCCGTTTATAAGAAAGAAAGTTCCCACAGTACCACGACAGCTTGTTCATGACCGCTTCAAGCACTTTAAATGAAGGCAGCTAGCTGGAAACCTGCAAAACTAATGTTTAGAGGGAAAAGCATTCACCCACACATCAACTTCAGACATCTGTCCTCTTAACTGTGGACTGCAGCCACAATAATGAGGACAAAATGAGTTTTTTTCCACTGGTGGACACGAATGAGCCGATAAAAGTGCAGCTTAGAAAAACTACTCATTCTGCTCAAACTCCATTTTTCATCCTTGGACTACAGAAGCTTTGCACGAGTCAAAGGTCTTCATCTTAAAGACAGCCAGTCCCAGTAACTTTAGCTCCTCCCCCTTTGAGAAAACATCTCTTGATTGGTTGATACCTAAAAACACAACGTTTGAACAACAATCATTCAAGTGGGCGGAGTTTTTTGCCTGAGATGACCATATTAGGGATATCCCCTCTCGATGACGTCGAGACTGAGTGTTTCGAACAATCTGAAGTCCAAGCTGCTGGCTAACAGACATTAGGACCATTTTAAACGCGCCCTGCGGTGCCTTGTGAGCAGCGACGTGCAACAGTTGTTGTCAGCACCTTAGCTCCTAAATACAGTTCTTGCAGGTTGTGCAACTTTTTTAACCTGGTGTGGTGAGTTGCAGCTGGGCTGAGTATGCAATTGCGGCAGATGGCCGCCCCTCCACGAGATTTTCCTTCCTACTGTCGCCGAGTGCCTGTAGGCAGTCGTCTGACTGTTGGGGCTTTTCTGTACTACAATACAAAACGGTGTGAGGGGGCTGTTGTTGGGATTTGGTGCCACAACAATTCAACTGAACTGAATTGGAATCATCTTGCATGTTAATGATTCAGTACAGAAGCTCAGAGACTCGCAGATTATACAGGAGATGAAAACATTAAACTTCATCCTCGCTATATATAAGAAACAGCAGAGCAGGTCCTGCTTACCATTAAAAAGCTGCTTCTGTTAACCACATCATCACACCTGCACTTGTTCCTCGGGTCTGTCATCTTACCCACTGAGGCTGTTTTGGTGCGAGTTACACATTTAGAGACACGGGCTGCTCTCTTTTGAATATAATGGATCTAAATGGCACTCGCCTTGATGGGGAGGTGCTCGAAGCACCAAAAGCGTGTTTGAAAACCTCAGCAGCAATCTCTCTCTCTCGCTCTAGAAATCATGATGCTGTGACCCAAAATAAATCCACAAACTTGTTGTGAGCAGTTTCATTTGGGAACCATTTTCTTTACAGAACCAGAGCCTCCGACCGACGCGTCTGATAGGTCGATATAATCTTTCTAAACATTAACAGAAGTTCTTTAACTGCTATAGTGTCTGTTTTCATGTATAACATCTATTTAAATCAGGGAAGGCTGTCCTGCCTTTGCAAACAGAGGAAACTGCTGACCTCTGACCTCCTCTCTTGTTGCTTCCTTGCTGCTTCTTCTCCCTTTGCAAACCTCTGAGTCTCTGCATTGTGACATTAAAAAAAGGAAAATCAGCCAAGGTCCCAGATGACACAGCCGACTGACCCGACTTATCTTTATCATCTTCCCCTGTAGGATGAAGCGCAGGCTAATAATAGCAGTGTGAAAACTTGGCCTATAGCCGTACGTTCGGCCTGGTTTCGATGTCGCGCTGCACACGACGCTGCACAAGCCTCACAGTAGCCTCGCTTCTTGCCTCCTATGCTTTAATATATCTTTGTTTATTACAGCGTGTGTGAGTGTGTGTGTGTGAGTGTGTGTGTGTGTGTGTCAGCTTTAATATGGCTGCACAGACGCTAACCGGAGCTAATACAGAACAATGTCCTGAGCTACAGGATAATTATCACACAATGATGTTAAAAATCAGGCAACACTCAACTCGGTGCTGTCGGTAAGGATCACAGTGATGGCACACACACACACACACACACACACACACACACACACACACACACACACACACACACACACACACAGTTTAACAGCATGAGTGCGCTCTGATAGGCTGGAGAGCAGCAGGGAGTGAGGATGGAAAAGCAACCAATGAGGGTCGAGGATAGGTGGTCAGCCTACAGTGGAGAGCCAATGGAAAGGCATCTGGGGCTCCCAGGAGGCGGGGCGTTTGAGCTCTGCCCTTCTTGTTTTGTGTTTTTGGCTCAAAGTGGGAGCCACATTCCTGCCGTTCCCCCTGCTCCATTCCTGGGCTGGTGGCAGGGTTCAATAGGTGAAGCAGAGAACTGTGGGAAACTCGGGAGGAGGAGCGGGGAGCGCCGTTAGCACGAACATGCATGTCTGCAAACCTCAGGAGGAGGCAGCCGAGCAGAAATCAATGCAGAGAAGAACAGACGACCAACATCAACCTTGGCAAAACTATTAAAGGACGATGAGAATGCGTTTCAGCTCTGCGAGGGCAAGAGGAAATACTCAGATTACAATCACAGGCTGCTCCGCAGGCCTGAGCTTTACTCATTAATGCAGCTGAAACTTCCGCCTTTATAAAAATCAAACAACTCCGACAAAATCTCACTTTTCCTCACGTCCAAACTTTCAGTATCCAGCTTTTTATCGGCCATTAAAAGAAGGTAGTCCTGCAAAAGTAAGAGAAACCTTCACCACCGGGGGCAGCGTTTATCCAGCGTGGTCTGAGACACCGTTATCAGAACTTTAGATATTTCGTTTTAACTCTACCCGTGTCCTGAACACGCTTTGCCTTTTCACAGCCCACCCAGCGACTTGGTTAAATAAAGGTCACCAACTGCTCAACAACAGGTTGCCAAAGACAACTGTTTACTCCTTCAGCGTTTGCCAGACGTGGCAGAAGGCTGTGGTTGCCCATAGTGTGAAGATGTTGACTTGACTGCTCAGCGAGTCGTAGTTAAACCGTGAGAAGCATGTGTAATTCCAGTTTGTGTTTTCCCAGCTTAACTGCAAGTAGTTAGCAAATGTTTGCAGACCAGTCAGTGACCTGCTAGCAACCAAAGCAATCACGACAAGGTTTTATGGTGCTGCACTCTCTGTATGACCAGCTTCCCCTAGCAACAGCCAGCAACCACTCACAAATCACACGAGGGATACGCATTTTTCCCTAGCGACAGGAGGTTGCTGACCGGTCTGCGGGTCTGTGCGACCGAGGTCCTAACGTCCACCCCCATTAAGATTTTTCACCAGCCTTAAAACTCAGACGAACATTTTAAACAGACCCTGAAACACCAAAGGTTTGAGACTTTGTTTGAAGTCTGCTAGTTTCCCCCTGCAGTCCTCACCTGATGCTCGCTGTGTGATTTTTGTCTGTGAAAAATGTTCTCAAAAGTCTCAGCAATCAAAAAACACCGTCACTCACTTTCACACAGCACAACTGCTCAGGTTAACTCTGACTCTAATACATTAATGGGATTTGTACGATAATAATCTTTCATAATGCATTTCATGTAGGTTCAATAAAGAAAATCAGCAGTATTTCTGATTCACGGTGGAAAGAATGTGTTCTCTAAGAAATATGAAAGGTATTCAGCTCGTATCATTAAAGAAAAACCTGAGAGGAACGAGAACATTCAGTCCCCGAATGCGGCTAAACGCTGCTATGTAACCATCGGACACATCGCAGAGCCTTAGATCCAGGACAGAGAGGTCAAAGGTTAAAGTCTGCCTTATTAAACGATCTTGGAAGAGCGAGAGAAATGGAAAGAAAATTGGAAACGGCGAGCTGAGGAGAGGAAGGATTTTATTTTTACTTCAGGATGGTGGAAAGGAGGAGGAGGAAACTGGAGACGGGTGGATGATTGAGGAGGAACAAGACGAGGACGCGAGGTACTTCTCGAACAGATGAGTTTTCAACCTCCGACACTCAGAGGAAAGTGACTGCGCTCTGGAGTGGGAAGGTCATTTCGGTTTGGAGGAGACAGGTGGCGGAGCGGCGAGCGCTGATGAAAGAAAAGTCAGGTTTAACAGGCCTTGGTCAGACCTTCACTTCCACTTCATCTTTATTTTCTGCACTAATTCAACACCCAGTTTGCAGTCTGATGGCAGGCTGTGAACGGCTAAGCGATCGCTTTGATTTGAACCCCTCCGGCTGATACCAACAGCCAGTTTGAGCTTATCGCACATATTTTGGGCAGATGAAAACACACCGGCCCGCACGTACCGGGAGGATGCAGCACGAGGCCGCTCGTCTCGTTCTTACACATGCCGATCACTGCACGTGTCGGGGTAACACTTTAAATGAGCACAACTTACCATTTTTCTGCAGCTAAATCATCGTTTTATCCACAAAGTGTCAGGAAAGGTTAAAGATTGCCAATTCTAGGGGACTGAGAGGAAATAAGTTTGGCTCTAAAAAAAACCCCTCAAATTATTAACTGATTATAAAAATTGCTGTTCTTTCGGTCCGTCGACTAGTTCACTTCATATTTTAGCGTTTAATATTTTTACTGATTAGCGTTCAAATAATTTTCTTGGTTAAATTAAATCAGAACGTAATGAAAATCCCACCAACAGTTTCCTTCAGTTTGATTTAAATTGTTTTTGTCCAAATTACAATTAGAAAGAAACGAGTCTCTTTTACATCCAAACACAATTTGTTCATGTTTTTCCAACGTTACCTGTAATGCACCAAAGAACAACAGTCACATGAAGGTCCTTTATACTGCACAGACCCAACGATAACAGGGAGAAACCCCCAACAATCAGATGACCTCTATGAGCAAGAACATGGTGACGGTGGGAAGGAAAAACTCCCTTTGAACAGGAAGAAAGCTCCAGCAGAGCCAGGCTCCTCTGGTGGCCGGATGGGGACGAGGGGACAAAGACACACCTGAGATTCAGAAACCAGGAAACATGTTTACCTTCAAGAATTTTAAGGCGGTCCAGCAGTTGGTTTGGTTTTTTGTTGGTTTTAGTGGATTCGGTTGTTATAATTCGGAGGCTAAAGGTAATACAATATAAACAACCCTTTTCTCTACAGTCTGAATGACACCTGAGGACGCCTCTTCACAAACTCCCTATAAAATTTGTATTTACAATTATGCATCAAACAAATGGCGCCCAACAGCAGAAGTTTTGCCCCTCAAGTCTTCGGCTTTCCACCAAAAACAACGTTTAAGGTAAAAACGAACCAGTTTGGGCTTCTTATCCAGAGTCCAGAGGGAACATCTCCAAAACCCCATCAAATATCGACAACCTTACTTTACACGAGCCAGAGAATAGCAGCCTTGAAACAACGAGTGAGCAAACAATAAGATTACTAAGCCCGGACTCTAAATAAATCCTGGAGCACAGCCTCCATTTTAAAATCACGCCAGCCTCCTCGGTGAATTATAACAGACTCTTCCGGGGACCTCCGGGGTGGAAGAGGTTAACCGAAGGTGTACTCGGTAATTTGGGTTTCGATGCAAATGAGAGACTTGCGCTGAGCAGGAAGTGATGTTCCTACCAGCCAAACTGGCTCGGTTTGATTACATCTGGTAGGTTTCTCTGCTCCGCTGGTGATTCTGGCAGTTTGGCAAGAAACCAGCCACTCAGGGGCCTGCACGCCGTTTGGAAAAAAAAAAAACATTTAAATGAAATTAATTTGGCTAGTAAAAGAGCAAGGAGTGGCTGATGGATTTGGAAAACCATCTGCTGCTGTGACCGGCGAAGAAAGACAGAAGTTCATTTCCTGTCGTGGTGATGAGTCAGGCGGAGAAATGGCAGGATGGTGCAAGCCCTGCACTGCCGCCCGAGCCTATAAATAGTCCCTGTGGTTTATGCCTTGTCTGCACGTCACCAAATCGTGGAATTTTCGACCACATTAAAAGCTGAAGTAGGAAACTGAGAACCAGAGTTTGACTTGCTCTGTGCCCAAGTTTATACCTCCCTGTGTGTCTGTATACAGACTGACAACAGCACACATGCCACAGCGAGGCCGGGAACAAAGGACAGCAAAGGTACAAAATGCCACTTTTGTTTGTGTTGGACGGGCTTTCTGTCCAAGTTTACATTTGGCTTCCTCTCCCATCTTCCCTGTGAGTTTTCCACTGTATATACACCGTCTAATGAAGCAGAATGGAGGAAAAGCAGCCTGTGAGGCAGAGACGCTTTCAAACGCGCCCCATTAGACTAAATTCAACAGTTCTTCAGACGCCGTTTGATGAATCTCGAGAAGACGGCACGCAAACCGCTAAAAATGTCTTTTTAAGCAATTACATTTGGGATGTTTGTCTTTAGACCCGTGCCGCCTGACAAAAGACGAGCCAGCCCTGCTCGCTCTTATTTTGAAGCCCCTTCGCTTCCTTTGACTGGCAGAAGTGACAGAGAGGTGCCGTGGAGTAAAACCTGAGCACTTTAATGGCTCTTTACTCAGAAACACACACTCGGGGCGTGCACGGGCTCGGTGTGAGATATTAATGTGAATGTTAGGTAGCAAACAGCGGGAGCTCGGCTCTCTGCACAAACCCAGAGACTGTCTGTTCAGATTTCTGTAACAGCCGCTCTGCAGACGGAGAAAGAGGTCACTATGACAAATACCTGCAGTACACTGACCTGCAAACAGCGCGACTCTGCAGGGTGGCAACCAGGAAGAAGAAAAAAGCTCTGTCCAGCTGCTTTCAAACACGGCAAAGCAGAAAGACTCGGCTACAGTTTAAAAAAGAAAAAGGACTTTACAGATTTTACAGTTCAGGACGGACGATTGATTTCGCCAGTAGACTTTCTGTTGTCAGGAGGATACCTGGTTACTCTGGTAACCTCTGATTACCCACCGGGTCAAGGGTCAGGCTATCAGGACAGCGTTGAAGTGTGGCACAAAAACACAAAGATTCATTAGGCTTGAATGTGGACACAGCTCACACAGTGCTAATACGGGTCTGTGGGCCATTCCACAGGATCCTGGAATACTGACGGTCATCAGATGAGCAGCGCTCGGTGCTCGGACAGGCGTGTGAACGTGCGTGCCTGCTGGTGTTGGTCAGAGGGGCCGATGGCGCGATATGGCAGCCTCGCCTCTGTCAGTCTGTCCCAGGGCAGCTGTGGCTACAGCTGTAGCTGCCTCCACCAGTGTGTGAATGTGAGAGTGAATGAATAGTGGCATTGTAAAGCGCTTTGGGTGCCTTGAAAAGCACTATATAAATCCAGTCCATTATTAAAACGATCAATAAAATCTTTAAATGAATTCTGAAGTTGACAGGAAGTCAGCGGAGCGAAGGTAAAACTGGAGTGAACGTGTTCACGTTTTCTCGTGTCAGATGCAGAGACGGTGACTGTGGTGAACCCACAATAATCCTGACCTTTCATAATAAGAGCGTGTCCTTCAAAGTCGTAAGATGGATCGTTTTGAGTTTTTACTGTTTATCAAAGGTAAAGAGCCGTCACCAATCACAGCCAATCACAGACCTTCAGCTGGTCGGCGCTGGTCAGGTTTTCTTTTCTTTTAATAAAGAACATTAATATTTAAGCAGTTCTGAGTCTTTAAGGCAGATTATTAAACATTAGGCGACACCAGTCAAAGGTTTGACCTTGTTGTGGTTTCTCTGGAAGCTTAAAGTGGAAACGGAAAACAGCTGCCTTCAGAGTAAAAGGTTTAAGCTTTAAGAAGAAACTCTTATTTTGAAGGTGAATGTTTCTTGTTTGTGCTTTTAAAACGATGATAAGAATTGTGTGCAGTAAATGTGCACACGTCCTCCTTCAGCACATCCAGCTCCTCTGAGGTCTTCCTCTTTCCCTCCTGCCTGGCAGCTCCATGTGTCCACTCTCCGTCCTCTCCACGTGTCCAAACCATCTCAGCCTCGCCTCTCTAACCATGACCCCAAAACTGAGGGGAGGCCTAAGATTGCTTTTTGAAACTAAAGGAGCATTTAGCCCCAGAAACGACGCCAACAGGCAGAAACAAGCCGGCAGTTTAAAGCACTTCTGCGGTGGCTTCACCTTTGAGGCTCACGTAGAGTCTGAAAAGGCCCGAGTACGAGAATCAGAACCCGTTTTCTGACACGATTCAGTCGATTGAAGCTCAGCTAAAGCTTCGCTTGCAAAGGTTCAGTACGCATTCACATCTGGAGCTCCGGCACAAAAGAATCACTCACGCTTTAAGGAGCAGCCCTGGTACCATTCACAAGCCTCGCTCACAAACGCCAATTTAAGCCAAGAAAAATGAAAATTTGAGTATTATGGCACTGAACCCGCTGAAGGCCACAGTCATCTGGTGTAAGCAGCTCCAGTCATTTGAGAGTTCAGGACTTTGCTCAAGGGAAGTCGAGGAATGAAAACCTGCAGTTAATAGTGATCTGAATTGGTTCTAATTTCAGACTCATTTCAGCTCAACATCTCGGCCGCTGAAAGGAAACTCTGGCCTCGTTCGCTCTCTCACACTCGCACACACACTCTACATTCTTCATTTGTATGTTTCCACACGTGCGGGGCATACCAGGACCTGTTTGCTTTACTTCCTGAAGCTTTTCAGCGCGCACGTCCCCTGCCTGTTTCTGTAGATTTGTCCTCTCAGCGGCCGTCCGATCCCGCTCGCATTCGATCCATTTCTGTTGACGGACGGATCTTATCGGGGATCCTGCAGCTCAGGTGTACTCTCATCGATCGCGGCATCGTTTTTCGACTTTGAATCCCCTGATATTATTTTCATCTTCGCAACAACTTTCCTTCCAAAAATGTAGACGGGACAGTTTGCTGAGTGGAGGAACGTCTTCATCGCTGCGTCTGAAATGGATTCTTTCATATGAGACGAATAAGCCTCCGTCGGGGAGTATCGCATTGAGCGCGTTTCGGTGCGATGGCGGCCTCGGCAGCGGGGTTTGTTGAGAGTTAAGAGTGAGTAATGTCTATTCTGAAGACTCTCCTGATGCTGGGGTACATCAGAGGGCAAAAGTAAAGTAGCTCTACCAATCAGGTTTTAAAAGACAGTGCAGGCTGGATGGATGCATCACCAGCTCTTAAGAGTCGGCGCACATCATCATGGAGCAATCATCGCTTTTTCCCTACTGCTTCTACTGAGAGTCGTTTTCAGGACCGCTGGCTGCTTAAACACGGAGACTATTTCAAAACATATTTGTTGGAAAGAAAAACTATCCAGAGAAAAAGATTTTCACTCCAAGAACATAAAAAACCTTCAACTGCTTTAACAACACTTCTTTATTTTGTTTTATACCGTCCTTCCAGCTTCTCATTATCAGGGTCGCAGGGGGGTGGAGCCTATCACAGTCTAACACAGACCATCATTCACACCTACAGCCAATTAAACCAACATGCGCGTCTCTGGTCTGTGGGAGGGGCTTCAAATACCCCACTCTGGGCCTGAGCCTGGAGTCGCAATAAGCAATTTTTTTAACCTGCTTTTTTAAATCTAAAGAGAATGGCGCCAGCAGAGCCGCGGCGGTTCACACCGTCACACCTCCGGGCTGAGATACGGGCCACGTCATGCATCAATATCCACTCACATCGTTCAGCAGCTCCTCGCTATGACTGCAGCCTTTCCATCGGGAAACTTTACGATTCCCCAAAATGCTTTCACTACGAGCCATTTAAGCAGAAATATTATAGAAATTTTACAAGTAGCGTCCACCTCGACTCTGGTAATACAGACATTATGTCCCACTCCTCCCATTTGCAAACCCACCTGAGCTGCTCTGATTGGTCGGTTGTAGCTCAGAGCAGTTTTCCCTTTGCTGTAATGCTGGAAGTTCGGGGCTCCCGATTTGCAGATTTTCTCAATAAAAGTCTTCAAAGGAGAGCTTTGGTCTCACAGTGCTGCAGCTGTAAACCATTTCCCGTTTACACCGAATCCCACAGGATCCAGATTCCTGATTCCTGAGGAGCAAATTCAGTCGGTGCAAACGTCTCCAAAACTGGAACTTTCTTTTTATCGAGTTCATCCTGCAGGACGGCGTGTAAAAGAAACAGCTGTGCCACTCGAGTGAAATGTTTCTGCTGTTATTTAATGGGATAAGAGGGGCTGAGTTATGATATGTAAATAATAATCTTATTACGCTGAGAGCTTCCACATTAAACACCAACACAAAGCAGGCTGAGCTCTGCTGTCTTACCAACTTCAAACAAAAAGGGCTGAATTAATCTAAGAGGCGCAGACCTATCCTCACCAGATTTACTCCTGTTATCAATATTATCACCATTATTATCATCGTCTAGGATTCATTTCTAATTCCCAGCAATTTAGGCCAAAACTCGTCTGGGAAATAAAAGGGGGGAGCAGCATGTTGGGTGCCAGTTGGCCTCCTCCAAACTGGCAGCAAAGACGCAACAAAATGCAAATAAATCAAAAGAACACCACAGCTGAACGAGGAACACGTCCCACAGGTAATCAGCCCAGCCAACATTCACTTTCTCTTCTTTTACTTGTTTACCAGGTAATAAAAAGACAAACATTAGGAGGATAATAGTCATAATGCTGCTAATTTATTGTGATATTTTATGGACAAAATGCTTTTTGGATTTATTACAATTAATAATAAAGGAGCTCTGAATAATTAGTGGGGATTAATTCAATAATTACAGAGATTATTTGATTATCTGAAGATGGGACGGAGCTTTGTTTAAAGGGGAAACATCCCGAGTTCTGTCTTTGTTCTGCAGATCTTTGGGTGTCCAACGCTTCTGCAAGTTTTTCATTATTTATTAAAAAACAAACAACAGCCGAACACGGTTTTAGCTGCTGGAGTTTTGGGAAAACATGTTACTTCTTCTTCTGCGATCATGACGCGATGCCGGAAGCTTTCGTCCCTGCAATCACTGGGAAATAATGTTAGACCAGAGTTTGATCCTCTTGGCCCGACGACGTTTCACAAGCCTGTAGAAGACCTGGTGATTAATTCCTCTTTACTCCGCCCGCAACGCGTGTCCGAGGAACCGGCAGCTCCAGAAGCACCGCAGACCAGCTTTGCTCTCCATTCATGTGAGATCTTCATTTTCCAACCCTGCCTAAACAACACGCAGCTGCAGAGGTTAACGGTTCGATTCCCGGTCCCACCTCTGCAGACAATGAACGGAATATTTTAAGTAATGCACTATTTTTATGTTCCCCATCCCCAAACACCAGTGAGCGGCCACGTTCTGTCCAGCTTGCACATGTTTAAACAGGAACAACAGTCTGCAGAGCGGCAGTCGTCTGCAGGCACATACGAACTCGCTGATGTTCAGGACCGAGACCCGGCCTGGACGGCACCTGGACCCGCCTCCCTGCATGCAGAGCTACGAGCTCCACGTTCCACCTCAGAGGCGTGCAGACCACTGACGAGGAACCGGTTAATGTTCAGCCCTCCACACCAAGGTGTTCAACTTTAACTGCTTTAACTTTAAACATTATAACCACATGGGAAAGAGGCCGACCCGGGGCCGACACTCAGTGACCTGAAGGTCGACGCTTTGGTTAATAATCCTCCTTTTACTCTGCTCGAGCTAAACGAGTGTGTTGAAAAGCAACACAGATCCTGATACTGAGCTTCAGGCTACGTCCACACTCATGTTTGAAAACACATCGCTTTCTCCCATCCACGCTGAGACGCCGTTTTCACTCATGGAAAACGCAGCGTTTTGAAAACGCTCTCACAAACGCATAGATTTGGAAACAGTGCTTTCGTGTGGCAGTGTGGACGGCGAAAACAGTTTCTAAAACGATGACGCATGTTTGTCATAATCATGTGACCAATTAAACTAAGATAGCGGATCTTGATCTGCTTTGAATGTTTAAAAGAGAAATAAAGACGGGGGGGGGGGGCGACAAAGCTGGTGGAGAGCGATGAAGCACAGTCTGAAGCTCAAACTGGGCGATGAAGGAGGTGCACCCCGCCCCAGCATGGTCAGAGTCCATACCTGATAAAGCGGCGTGCCCGCTGTAAGCGTACGTGTCCGAGCATCATCAGCTCTCAGTTTGAGTGAACGCGTCTGAGCAGAGACGCTCGCTCGCCGCCGGCCTGCTGCAGCAGAGTTTTTCACTTTGTTGCAGCAGCGCGAGGCTCAGCTGAGGAGTTGCTGTCAAACAGAAGCAGAGACAAAGAGCAGAAAACGGGCCGAGGCCGACTCGCACAAACGGCCTCGCGCCTGGAAAGTTGCTGGCCGCGACTGCCGAGCAGCTGGGAAGATCAGGAAACGCTGGAAACCGTCGCCGCAGCGCAGAAATTCAAAAACAAAGAAAAGCACTGCTGAAGTTCTGCCGAGCAGGGCAGCGCCTCGCTGCGGCACGAGCCCGCGGCCCCCAGGTGCGAGCGCGGGGAAACATATGAATATCAATGAGGCCGGTGATGGAAAAGGGGAAACTGTGCTCAGCGAGCTTTTTCTGGATAAATGTTTGAAACAAGGTTCAAATTAACGATGCAGAGGCAGGGAGGAGGGGAGGGGGGGCCTTCAACAAATCACAGCTCTGGGCTGGGGGGTGGGGTGTGGGGGGAGCTAATCTAAGACGTTTTTTTGTCTGATGAGCCCATCAGTGCTGCTGGTCACTCATGTGTTGAGTAATTGAGAAACGCACACACACTGCAGGCTTTAATGAGAAAATAAGCATTCTTTTCTCCCTTCATGAATAAAAATGACTTCTTGGAGGTTTAAGAAGGAAGAAAGGAGCAAATCTAAATAATATAAGCAGCGGTAACAAACGCACGGCGTCTGTTTTTGAAGTGTTTTCGCTCTAAAAAATGAGATAGCCGAAAACAAAAGTGACACCTACTTTCACCAGATGATTGATGGCATAAAACAGAAACAAATTTGGCGACTTCTTTAAAAAGGCTGTTCAGTAAATTATGTCAAAATGACAAAATGACACACTCGCGCACACTCGGCCCTGCATATATTTCAGATAATGCGCTTCCTCGGAAAGAAGGACCTGCAGCGGTTTGGATAAGATCTCCGGATGAGAAGTTTGATGCAGGTTTGCTCCGCTACAGCTGCAGCCACTTTAACACCAACTCCACCCGCCGGGCCGAGCGTCCGCTCCGCATAATCAGATTCTATCAGTTTTAGCTGTAAACATTAACTCGTGGTGTTGCCACCACGAGTTAATGTAAAGCTACCAAGAACAACAACTTAAAGCCAGAGATCACTGGATGTTTCCAGATGTTCGTTCGGCCCAGATGTTGTTACCGACAGCAGCAGCAGGTGTTCCTGCCAGCATGGACTCTGATAGGAAGATGAGTGAAAACACCATAAACACACATGTTTAAAAGCTCACCTGTTTGACTAATTAGGGGCGTGGCCAGTTTACTGTCAGGTGGATGTTTTGGGGGTGATTATATTATCAGCCTGTCAGTCAGCGCTCATCAGCAGGTTTAGATTTCTGTGATTATACAGTGGAACCCCAACTTACGAATACCCCATTTCACGAAAAATTTAAGTTACGAAGGCGCTGAACGGCAAGATTTCTGCCCGTGTTACGGCAAAATGCCCGAGTAACGAAATCCACTGGCTCCGATTGGCTGAGCCTACAATGCCCACAATGCTTTCTGAATCATGTGACAACCCCGTAATTGCGCTTCGCTGTTCCAATTGAAGGACGCTTTGTTGTTCTAGTTAGCAATTAGCCTATAGCCTATCGTTCAGCATCGCCTCACTGAAAAGGCGCGATGGGTGCTTCGACTTACGAAAGACCCTCGGGAACGAATTAATTTCGTAAGTTTCCACTGTATTAGCCTTAGCGGCTAACGCTGCTCTGTTGTTAATGTGGCTCCTAAAAGCTAACGCCTGAGAGGCCGAACACCAAAACTGAGGCTTCAAAACATAGATCCTAAAAACCAGTATGTGTGTCGTCTAATGCAGGAACACCCTGGGAACCCCTTTAGAGTTATTTTTAGGATATTGAGTCCCTCTGTGCCTGAAATAAGAGACAAGGTGAGAGGTCGGGTCTGTAGGGCAGTCACTGTTGACACAGGGCGTGTTTAACCCCAAACCTCTCAGTCACACTGGGAGGAAAACGGATAATAACGAAATAAATAACTTTGTTTGCACAGTGATCGTCATTTTCATCGAGCGCGACTGGTTGCTCAGATACAAGTTTCACATCTCCTGTGACTGCAGCACAAACGTAGCCGAGCGGGTTTATCTACATCTAAAATACACAACTTTTACTTTGTGCTGTGTTTAAGGAAAGAAAACTAGTTTTGACTCAGGACTCGACAAAACATGATCAGATTAAGCCTGAGATGATTTAATCTAATGAATTCATGGATCTAATGGAGGGAGTACAAGCAGAGAGCCGTCTGCAGCCCTTTAATATTTCCATACTGCAAGCCTTTAGTCTCACTGCACATTGATCTGTGTGTCCAGCAGGACGAAAATAAAGTTTCCTGATCACTAAACTGAAGTCATGCATGTTTGTGAGAGCAGCGTCACGGCGCTGCTAATGCCCGGGCTGGACGGAGCAGTGACCCGATGGCAACTTTCTGATCAGTCAATAGTTCACAGAAGCTCCGCTCCCAGAAAGCGTGTGAACATTTCACTTTGTAATAAAGTTTCTTTTTTCCTCCGTCACGTGACCTCCCTCAGGAGCCGTTTCAGATGCTGTCGACAGAGCAGTGGGCGGGACCGAGCTGCAGGTCAACATTAAACCGATCGGCCCAGAGGCAGAGCTGCAGCTCCGGCTCAGAAACAAGGCGACATGTTTGTCAGCGATCGGCTCACGCTTCATCGTCGTCGTCGTCACGTGGAGGACGGGGCGCTGTTTATCAGTCACGTGACTCCCCGCCGGGCCGGACCCACGCCAGCTTTCTATACCGCCCATCCTGCTTCAGACACGAGTGAAGTCTGGTTTATTTTCATGTTACATTAATATTAATTACTTACAGGGCTCACAGCTGACAAGCTCGCCGTCTTTTCTCATCTGGAAAAATAAGTCATTTGCATTTCTCCTTCTTCTTTGGTTCTGTCACGTCTCTGCGGTCTGATTTTCTCCCTGCATACATTATTATATTTTTGGGCGAGCGTCATTAGCATGTACAGTAGACCTCAGAAGAACGAGCCCGCTCTGCTTTCTTGGTTTGACCCATTCCAGTTTTTCCATCGCTGATATTTTTGGAGCGAATCTGCTTTTTTGTGCCAGTTTTCAATATCTGAGAATTTGGCCTCGTCCTGCCAAAAACTTCAAACAATTACAAGTATTCAGTGTTTCCCCGAGTTATTCTTGGCAGTGTGGAAAAGCCTGTGAAGCTGCGTGCAGACCGCAGGAAGCTGCGCTGCTATTAATACTCTGTTCGTATACCCACTTCTCAGCACTAAAGACACATCAGTGTTTTTATATTGATTAGTAATCAGACGAGGAAGAGCCTGAGAACAGCCAGTCAGTCACTGCGCTGCCGATGAAGATGCAGGTTGGTGCTAGCACACGTTTCTCCAGGACTTCTTTACCCTCGACCGTCAGACCGGGCTCACTTTATACTGTTTCTGGGTTTTCTCTGACTTTTAAACACGTCTGTTTTTCATGTTTAAAAAACCAAAAACAAACTACTAAATGAGCCACCAGGAGCATCGCAGCAGACGCTGGTAAAAACAAGAGGAAATTTCTATTTTTCGGTGCATAAATGCTTCAGTCTTTACAGATAAACGACTGTTCAGTATTCAAAAATATGATCGTCTCCGGTAACTGCTCATTAGAGATGCACAAATCGTGACATTCTACAACAGAACAGATGTTTAAAATAAAAATTTGGTTGACGCTGTTCACAGTTTGTTTTTTTTTCTCATTTCTGACACAACAGATAAAAATAAATAAATAAAACACAAAACTGACTTGAACAAATGTCATCTAATCTGCGGGGCGATATTTGCAGATTCATTTGCGGTTTATTGCTGATGTCTGTATCTGCCAAAGATCGAGCCAATATTGTCCAACACACCAGTGAATCCTTAACATCCAGCTGTTCCTCATAACTATTACAGACGTCATCAGTAGGTAAGACTTGGTCGCAAGTTTTTAGATTTGCCAACACAGGCACTCGAATAACGCACCCTCCACCAAAGCCTGTGTGTAATTTCACAGTTTTAAATCAACATATTCAGATCAGCATCTAAACGGCACGTCTTCTTCCTCTGCTGAATCTTCATCGTTCCGCCGAGTGTCCGAAAATTCAGCTTGACGAACTCAGTTTTCTCTGAGTTCGTCAAGCTGAATTTTCTGCTAAAACAGACAAAAGAAGCTGTGCTGATCACATAGCTTTACCGAGGCAGGAGCAGAGGTGCAGGAATGAAAGAGGCAAATAAATAATCAATAGATATATTTTCAGCCCCGTCTGCACCACACAGGTGTCGGAGACAGCTTACATCTCTATGCAGCTTCAGCTCTGAGCCGCCGGTGCAGCTTTACACACTCGACGGGCCTTTTTAAAAGTTATCCTGTAAAATAAAACAGACCTTTCGCACGATGAGTTCATTAGACACATCAGACTTGGTCTGGGTGATATTAAATCAGTAATATCAGGGTTATCCTGGCTCAAACTGGGCCTTTGGGGGGACTATACACATAAGAACAATCAGTATGCGTTTGGTTATAGCGGTAATCAGCGACAAAAGAATGAAAGGCGATGAAAGCGCGCTCGAAAAAGTCTGGTTAAAAGTATTTTTATTACAGTCCTGATGATTTTCCTTTGGGGGAAGACCAAAACCAAAGCCTCTGAATATCATCAGTGACTTTGAGCTGAATCATGCAGGATAACCTGCTTCCACTGCTCTGAATCACTGACCACATCTCACTAGTCTTCAGTCATTGAAGAATGCCGGCCGTTTACTCATTGACGAGCGCTGGCCGTCTCTCAGAGGTCGCGCGTTTCAGGCGGGATGAACAATGAGGACGTCGCCGTGAAAACAGTGAAAGGAACATTTCCAGAAAAACGCAAACGTCAGCGGCGCCGCTGTAAGAAGACCGCCAGAGAAAAACACTCACAAATCAACGTTTTCTTTCATTAGCACCAGAAAAAGACACTTCTCAGCCACTTTACAACATGGACGACTCCTCCTAAAAAAACCTTTATGTAGTCGAGCGACCGGCTTCAACCCAACAAGGTCGTCGCCAGAATGGAAATAAAAGCACCAATTACACACAGCCCTCCACAGAGACAATACACCGGAGGTCAACTCTGTAACAAAGTTGACTCAAAGCATTGTGCCTAAAGGATGTTTTCATTTCTGTGACCAGTCCGCCTTGAGGTTTCCTGGATTCAGCGCAGGTGAAAGTAATTCAGCTCTCACCGGGTCTTTTAATATTTCTTCAATTGCCTTTCAAAAAAAGAAAAGGAAAAAAAACTGCCACTAATAAGCGCTACTCTGAGCAGACGGCGCCAAAAGCACCGACTGCAGCGAGAAGTGGATGTGACTGAGACCCGACGGACGGAGCGTGTTTGATCACATGTGGACAAAACACACACCAACTCAACAACAGCACACGGGTGAGAGTCTCGATACAAACACAACAGCGAGTCTGTTCCTGCCGGAGACGCTGAGACCGTGGCTCGTTTTAACGGAACGTAATTAAAATTGTTTTTCTAATTACATCAAAATGCACAAAATGATCAAAACCTTAAAGACATCTGGAAAATTCAAGCAAGAAGTCAAGCGAGCAGCGAGCTCTTTTTCCTCATTGACGTTAGGGCTGCCACAAACGATTATTTTGATAGTCGACTAGTCACCGATTATTTTTGCGATTAGTCGACTAATCAGATCATCATCCATTGAACGTAAAACTACAGCTTATTGCACCAGCAGCATCTGCTCTTATATAACTATCATTAGCTTACAGCTTTAAGTGTTTAAGGTCTGTGCTAACTAAAAATAAAGACAAGATGATAGTTAATTGAATTCTAATTAAATGTGCAGATTGTTTCGGTGGAGTTTAATAAACTCAGCCGATTTACTCAGGAACAAATAAAATACTGAAAAAAGCCAAACAATAACATTTTTAAGTTATCTAAGTGACTTGCATATGTTTAACCTGAGTAGGGCGGTGGGTTTGAAAACGATCTGCCGGGAGTCCGGTGCTCTCATGGCCCCCGGCTCGCTATCGAGCTAGTGGGTAACAGACGCCTCCGAAAACGTCGGAGCGCTTTTGAAAATATGCGGTGTCCTGATAAACTGAGCAGATATTTGAGGTTTACACAGCTACATTCTCGCCTGAAAATATGTTAAACGTTTATTTTGTGACCCAGAAAGAATAATAAGAGTAATATTAAAACTAACTAGCTGCCGCCATTGTTGACAACTGCGCTGGGCCGCGCTATGAATTCTGGGACACAGTTTCTTCTTCTTCGGGGTTTAACGGCAGCTGGCATCCTTGTACATGCAGTGCTGCCATCTTCTGTTTCAGTCCGTTATTACACTCTTAAATCCTGCTACTCATTCCTGCGTCTTTTGGGATCTTACAAAGCTTCAAATGACGCGTCGACTATTAAATCAGTCGTCGACGATTTTGATAGTCGACGTAATCGTGACTAGTCGACTAATCGTGGCAGCCCTAATTGACGTATACGAAATCCGACATCTTTCAGCAACCACAGGAGTCGCCCCCTGCTGGCTGTTTGAAAGTATGCAGGTTTAAGACTCTTTCACGCTGTAATGCAGTTTTTCACATGTTAAAACTTCCTGCCTGGCTACACACTGAAGACTAAATACTGTGGAAATACTGTAGATGTTATTTGAGAGCATGCTCACTGACGTCCCACCAATCCGATCCCAATGTGAGCACACACTTTGAACCCCAGCTGCTGCAGGTAGCTAGTTTGGATTTTGTGTAAAAGCAGTTATTAATTTTAAGTAGTCCACATTTTTCTAATTTTACCGGATCTAACATGTTAGTGTTGGTAGGAAATGCACCTCTGACCAGTTTCTCAGCTACCATTAAACACTAGAGCAGAAGAACAACACACTACCCGATGTTGGATTGGTAAAATGTAGGATAATACAGCGGGGGAGGGATCTTTGAGGAACAGCCAAACTCTTCCCAGCGGTCACGTCGTCTTTCAGATAAATTAGTAACCACTATTTCCCAAAATATTCTGCTCTGAGGCAAAAGTGGGGAGCCTGGTTTAAACCTTTGAATACTGAATACGGAACTGCAGGACAAAAGGGACAAAAATTCTTTGGTACCGAAAGCCTTCAGGGCCTCAATTCACCTGTGCATTGGTTCATTCGGAGAGCTCAAACGCCAAACTGCAGTGAAACCTTCAGCCATTGTCTCTGTCTGATTGGTGCCAAGTATTTAGATGACCAGTCATCACCGAGCAGGATTGAATGGAAGCAGGTAAACGGCCCATGTTGAGAGCAGAAGACAGAACACAGAAAGGACAGCTTCGCTTCTTTTTAGCTTCGCAAACATCTCTACATGTGACTGTTTCACAGAACAGGAAGTCTTAGCACAGACAGCCCAGAAAAAATGGCCACCGTCTCCAGACACTAAATAACCCGACTTTAGTCAGCGAATTTCCAGCTTTATGGGGCAGAGCTGGAAGCCCAAGCACAGCATGACATTTCCTTACATCCTCTGTACCTGTCAGCTGAATATACAGGTATGATCAAGCTGCACCGAGCAATTATCGACCAATGAATCAGCCTGGCTGCTTTGTCAGTTTAGCCCTAATAACTACACAAGCTTCGCCGTCTGCAGGTGATTTACAAGATCAGGAGACGTATAAAGATGTGTTTCCGGAGGGAAAGCAGGTGTAAAAATGGACTTAAGTTGTGAAAATGAGCACCCGCGAGTTCAAAGGTAGGAATTAATGTTTTACTAAAGTAGCAGGTCTGAGCTGAAAAATGACCGTATTTGGCTGAAAGCCTTTCCACAGCTGGAACAAACAGCAGTGGGACTTTTCACACACACAACTTTTAAAAATACATTTCATGGCGAGTAATGAAAGCCTTCACTGCAGCGCACGAATGTTTGCACAGCAGAAAAAAAAGCTGCAAAAAAATATCACTTTTAATTTCTGTACGAGGGAAAAAAATTACCAAGACATAAAATCCTTGGGCGAGATTTCCGCTTTAGCACCAAGAAATGAGGAATAAAAGATTATTAAAAGAAGGAGCTTCATCTCTGGTCTGGAGTTAAATCTGATCGAATGGGGATCCCGGTGCTCGCGCTCAAACTTCAACCTCTGAAAAGCCTCCAAGTCGACGTGGAACGTGGGTTTGATCCAACAGCAGCAGCAGCAGCAGCGCACATCCAATGCACCCGCTGTGTGTGTGTGTGTGTGTGTGTGTGTTTCCCTGTGAAGAGCTCCAGCAGTGAGGCAGGAGTGGACAGTAACACACACACACGCAGTGACTCACAGAAAATCACCCCCACTTCACTCACGCACAACCTGGCATGCTCGTACTCTTTCCCAAACACACACACACCCTCTTACTATTTCATAAAGCACCCAAACTACAAATGTGTGTGCGCCACAAGAGCAAAAAAAGGAGTGACTGAATGTGTGTGTGTGCAAAGATGCAGCTGTCATGCATGCTTTCTGCATGTGTGTGTGTGCATGTGCGTGAAATAAATAGCAGTTTGACAGAGCGACAAAGAGTGCTGCATAGTGTGTGTGTGAGCTGTCACGACTGAATGCCACTGAGGGCAACACACACACACAGACACACACAGAAAGGGGTCCTTTTCTATCGCTACAAATAATGAAAACACACGAGTGGAGCAGCAATTTTCTGCAATAAAAAACCAATGATGTGAGCAGTGCAAACGGTGAAATAAAGCACACTATGGCTGCGTGTGTGTGTGTCTGTGTGTGTGTGTGTGGGGGGGGGACTGGGGTGACAGGTCAGGTGGCAACAGCAAATCACAGCTGCACTTCCCAGGAAGCGGCAAAATGTGTGTGTCAAAGAGAAAAAGCAGCGTGTCAGGGCAGGAAGAGGAAAAGCGAAAGTGTGTGTGCGCGTGTGTGTGTGAGAGACGCGAGAGTAGTAGTGAGGAAGGGAAAGCGCACCAAAGCTGCGTGCTGTGTGTGCGCCTGTGTGTGTGTTGGCGTTTGTGACAAATAAATAGCAGCCAGAGAGCAAGCGAGCGTGCTCTGATTCGGAGACTGGCAGCATGACTGACTGATCCCTGCATCCATATCATAGGATTAAAAAGCCTGACACGGCGCAGATACAATAGCGGCAAAATATGAGACAAAAAAAGTCGGTCAATGGAAAAGGAAATGTGATTATGAACCAGAACAGGCGAGAGGGAGATAATATTAAAAAAAAGAAAAGGAGAAAAAATCCTGACACACTTTCAGCGGGAGCGCACGGTGCAGCGGCGGGGAGGAGGTGGATTTTAAGGCTGTCACCGGGCAGTATAGAGGAAGGAGGAAGAGGAGGAGCCGCTGCCAAATACGAGCCTCTCCAATGATTTCCAAGAGCCAAGACACACTTCAGTCACACTGTCAGGGATGTGGTGGAGGGTGAAACCTGCCCAAATTCAGTTTACACACCTGTTCGCCTAAGCCTGACAGAAATCTTCCTCCTGTACGTCCTTCAGACTGCAGGGAGTCACATGAGGACAGCAGGGAAAGCTGCAAAACAAACACAACTACGCCTTTTTAGAGATATTTCTCAACTGAAGGGGGGCCATGGGGCGGGGGGAAGGGGGTCACAGGTCAAAATGGCTTTTTGATTTCCAACCACGTCACCGCGTTAGGTCTGAAGCGGCATGCGAGCCGGCTGCATCCAATTATTCATGATTTTATGTAACAGGGCTTGGGGTAGGAAATTAGGTCGGGGAACATCGTGAACACAGGCTGGGCGAACTTGGAGAAGTTTGACTACAAGAAGAAGGAACAGCTGCCACGTCCACGGGCGTACGCGGGACTTTTTTCGAATGGGGGGCACAAAGGAAATAAAAATATTTCACACTCATGTTCAGTCCTGAGCCATGATACAGACATTTATTTTAAAGGAAGAAAACTAGTGTGCAAAGAAGCAAAACCAGTATGAAAAGCCTTAAATTACACTGCAAAATATACTCCCAGTACCTACATACAGACCACTCACTGTGCTGAACGACATGCATCATAATATTAGATCATAATGGTGTGCAGACTTTAATGTTGCAGCTGGATATGATTTTCTGTACCTATATGCTGCTGGGGGTGTTATTCAAAATATTATAGCACCAAATAAGAGTAGATTTATATTTTAAAATCTGCAGCAGCCCTCTGAAGCTTTAAAACAAAGCCTAGAGCACAAAGTGCAACACAAGCATCCAAAATATAGCTGTTTGGTTTTATATAAAACCCACCAACAAACATCTTTCTTTAAAAAAAAAATACTTTTAAACAGTATTTTTTAAGTGTGGTTTAATTTTCCCAAGCTTACAATTAATTTTTAATAATCAAACATCCCAATTTTCTGTTAACTAAGGTTAAAAGGGGAACTCTGTGCCTTGATTGCAAGTGCAGTAAATCCTGCAAAGGCTCATTCTGAGATTTTTTTTAAGGAGAAATCGTTAAATAAATTGAAAGTTTATTAAATGTGCACTCAAGTAAAGTATCTGAGTAAATGCACTAAGTTACATTAGACCGCAGGACCTGTGGGGGCGAGGCACTGATATTTGAGGGGGGCTGGTGCCACCCCACGCCCCTCATGTGGATACCCTCCTGGCCGTGTCACATACGGGGCATGCAGGCAGTCCCGGTGAGTAAACGGGCGCTAATAAAGCCGGTTTCCCCGCACGGTCGGGCGGCAGCAGTGACCCAGTCTGTCAGCAAACACACGGCGCTGGATGTAAATACACCGAGCGCGTATTTGCAAAATTATGCAAAAAACGCACACATTTCTGCTTAACCGGAGTAAAAGCAGTTCAATATCAACGCGGATCCTTATAAATGCAGTTTAAAAACACAATTGTGCAAAAAGAACAAACACTGACGGCGTTTCCCGTGGAAAAGCCGAGCGCTGTGGATTCTGGCAGCCTGAAACCAGTAGAAAACCAGTCTGCCATTAACTGGCACGAAGTCAGCGTCTGTCCACCAAACAGGCAACCCGTCCTCGGAACCGGCCCGGCCCAAAAGCCCCTCTTAAACTACTTCAGCCTCACATTTGAACACGTTTAAAGCACCGAGCGGAAAACTGTTTAATACCAAAGTAAACGGCAGTTCGCTTCAACATGCGACCGCCAAACAGTTCGCTCATCGGCGGTGAAAACAGCCCGAAAAGACGATCTAACGGTAAAGACAGTTCGGTGAAAGGCAAGTATAAAGCGGAAAAGCTGGGAAAGTGTCGGTAAAGCAGCGGGAAGCGGCTCTCCGCAAACAGGCAGCGTATTTCTGTGCACCCCGCTGACGGAGGCTTCACCTCAGATGACCCAACCAGCCAGACTGGCTGTCTGCTAGCTAGCCCCGTTTGAACCTAACCTACAGCGGGCAACAACAACACTTGAGCCGACTCTTTAACCGCACTGTCATCGGCTCCGCGGAGACCGAGGCGCCGACAAAAAGCGGATTTATCCTCCACTCGGGTCCGCGGAGCAGCGCTGTAACTCCGAGGGGAAGACGGGAGAGAGGAGGGGGAGGCAGCCAAAACAAATGCGTTTCCCGACATGAAAGCACAACATCCAGAGACGGGCAGCCACGTTTCCCGCTGCTGTGTGCGGGGAACGGCTAAAGCTAAAGCTCTTAGCTCCGCCGGGTCGCCCGTCATTAGCAGGGGCTAACTGGCTAACGGCTAGCCCCAATGGCTAATAAATTTATTATGTGCACTTTCACCGGGGGTGGAGGGGGGACGGCAAAAGTTGGCTACTAGAAGAAAAAAAAACAACGCGAACCGGGTGACATTCACTTGTCTCACAACTATCCTCAAATACACCCGGAGAGCAGTCACCCCGCAACTAAAGTTACCTGACAGCCAGGTGTCTAAGTATTTCCATCCCAGCCGGGCTGCCGAGGAGATCCGCGGGGTGAGAGCGCCGTGGTTCCCACTCCGAGAGGCTGTGATGGAGGGGGACGGTCGCTAGCAGCAGCAACAGCAGCAGCCTGGGCAGAGAGAGGGAGCCAGGCGGCTAGTCTGCCTGCAACCAAGCCGCTTTAATAACTTCACTTTTGCGGTCACTTTGGTCAAAATTTATCCCCGCGAGTAAAAAAACGAGAAGTTTCCCTCGTGTCCTACCTGTGTGGAGTCTGTGGCTGCACGGTGCGACAGGCTGGAAGTTGATTATTCCCAGAGATCCAGAGTGGAGCGGTGCGGGGCGCATATAGCTAGCGCTGGGTACAGTAAAGATTGTAGCATAGCTAACCTAAAGACAACAGTAGAGAGGAGAAAAAAAAGCCTGCTCGTTGCTCATAGGGGGGATCGACGACAAAAACCACATGATCTTTTACGTCAGCATATATTTGCATAGGATGCCAAATTTATGTTCGGTGTCCAGGTGACGTGAAAATGTACAGAAAAGTTGGACCGCGACGCTGCCGGACTCTGGCACGGCGGAGAGGCGCGACCACGCGGCGGCCATGCACCCCCCGAGCGTGCCCCCCTCCTGCAGCGGCTCAGCCTCAGCACCCCGGCAGCAGGCAGGCACCACCTATACATCCACACACACGCTCTCTCACACACACTCACACACCTGTGGTCCTCTGCACCGACTTTATTCTCATTTTAATCCACTTTCCTGCACTCTTACCCTCACGCCCGCTCACACACACCATCACCGGACTCGTTCCCGTCTCGTGTGTGACATGTTCGTGATTGTGACACCGTGCAGCTCTGATCTCTGTGAATTCTCCTAAACTCGGAGAAAATGTTGCAAAAGTTCCCTTTCATGAACCCACGACATGTAAATAAAAATGTAAAATCTGAAATAAAAGCGATGTGAGCGGGAACAAAACCCACGGCGCTCGGGTGTTTCTGTGACACCTGTTTGATCCTGGAGCTGACCCGCTCACAGCACCGTGCTCACGTGCGGCTGGAGCATCAGCACCCACCTGTTCAACCTGGGCTCATTTAAAAGGAGTTTCGGTGGGATCAGGAGGGCGAGAGTGCGTGGGAGTGGAAGGAAAAGTTTATCCACGATCACCACACTGCACCGAGCTCGTGCATTTTGATAATGGGCTTGTCGTACCTGATCAGATGCAATAAACGTGCAGACGAACCCTCGCGCTTGTGCGAAAACGTGACGGACAGCGACACCAACAGGCGGGTTTAGGAAGCACACCCTGCCTGCTCCCACCGGTGGTTATGTGTAGGTGAGTTATGCGATCGGTTTATGAGGACTTGGGCGATTTAGTGACCTTTGACCTCTGTGATAATATGTCCAACGTCACCAATCAAACATCCCGAGTGTAAGTTTATGATCGGCTCTGATTCCTGGCTCCTTATCAGTGCTGATAAAACCATTTTAATGCCAAATCTCAGTCTGTTCACTTAAAACAGAAAGAAAGAGCGTGGCCGCTTTTCAGGCTAAAAGAACAAATTATTAATGCGTTCTTATACATAAGGTCAAAGGTCAAGTATAAAAAAGCAGCTGCAGGAGAAACTGAATTCTAACGTCTTTGATGTTCATTTATTTTGTTTATTTAATTTTCAATTGTCATCATTTTCTTGAATTACTCGACCTTTTAATATACAGTATGTTTCTTGTTAATTAGCATTTTTAACAGTTTTATTGTTTTTTTATCATTTAAAAATTATTACACCTTACTTTGCATTTCTCATGAATTGTGCTCATTTAAATGATCAGCCTCTCAGGCCTCTGCAGAGATGACTTTCTATGTTTTATTCAACCCATCCATGCAATTTTATTTTTTTATTTTTCTGGCTATATCTTAATATTAAACATTCATCATATATCAGATCCTCTATTCCTTGTGAATTTCTGTGATTTTATTATATTTTACTTCCATTGTTTAAATATATTTTGGCTTTTTTAGCCTTTATTAGACCACGATAGGGGAGAAAATTCAGGAAAACTGGGAGAAAGACACTAATTAAATGGCCTCAGCGCAGAGTTGAACCCATGACGCTGCTTTATGGCAGATGGACACCTGCACTACCCAGAGAACTGAAACATTTATTAGCTCACATTTTTATCTGTGTTTTAATATCATGAATTAATACAAATTTTGTGTCTTAGTATCAGCTCGTGCCTGTGAATACTGTGGGCACTGATGAATAAATAAAGTTTGATTGATGCGCTGCCCTGCAAAAGGTGGACTCTCTCTTACAGCATGTTTTTTGTTTCAGCTGTATTTCAGTTTATTTCGTTTTTATCACAGCCACCGTCTTAGTAAATATAGATGGTTAATCAGGGAGGAATGTCTGTGTTTGTTTAGCTGAATGCAGTGAAATCTGAGCCCAGGTGATTGTCAGTAAATGCATCGCCCCCGATAGGCCCGGACGTGCACGTCAGCCGGTTTCTTAATTAACCCTGCCCCCGTTCAGTCCTCTCCGGTGAAGGGCTGCAGCTGTCTGCCTGCCGGTCGGGTTGTTATCAAAACTCACATTCCCTGTGCCGTGAAGTACGCTGCTTATTTCGCGGCCCCGCCCCCTTTTCTGCTGTGTTGTTCAGATGCATTTAAGGACGAGCTGCTGGAAATAATAGAGGGCCTTCAGAGCAGGATCGATGCCACAGCCTGCGCCATCTTCTGCAACTGGAAGCTCTCGCCAGCGTCTCCAGAATACACAATCAGGTAATGTTGCCAGGCAAAAGTGCCAGCTCTAACCAATAAGCAGAGTTTTGGTCAACATTGCTTAGCAACAAAAGTTAAAAACTGAACCAGTCAAGGCTCAAAATAGTCTTTAAAATAGTGATCAAGCACCGTCAGTGTCACAAATTTCAGCAGATAAAAAGCTTTGGAGACAAGAATCGTCCGGCTGGAACACCAAATAACAGGACACGTTTGTCTCCTGCTGCGATGGAGCCATTCTCACCGCAGACATTCATTTCACGTTTATTAAAGATTACAGCGCTCTTCTTCACCTTCCGGACGCTTAATGTACAGATGTGCCAAAGCCGGACGTGCAGCTGCATCTTTTCCTTCCCTCTGAGTGTCACCGTGGCTCTTCTGCCTCTCAGTTTGTGGATTTGAAGCCAAATTTATTTTCCAGCAATGAAAATTATTCAGTTATTCCATAGAACCCCTCGGCCTCCACCAGGCAGCAAAATGCCAAAAACTGCAGTTCCTCCGATGACCACTGGAGGCCTCAGAGACACAACAGTCCCCACAGAGCCCCATAATGCTAACACTGAATCACTGATTCACAGTGATTGTTTGAGAAGGAAGTTATCAAAGCAAATGTGTGAGGACTCCCAATGGATGTAAACTTCACCCTCTCTCCAAATGTGCTCACCTGTGGCTCTGTAAAACAACACAGCAGCAGCAAAATACTTCAGAGTAACCAACTGGTGATGTCACAGTGGGCACAGCCATCTTTCATATACAGTCTGTGACCCTCCCGTGCCTACAACACGTTTGAAACGGTGACCTTTCACACAGAGAAAAGAGAGAAGTCCGCTTTGGCGACCCACAACTTCCAAAACCAAAAGAGCAAGCGGAGCCGAACAAAACCACAGGAAGCACCTATTTTTGTTTCAATTGACATCAAGCAGGTGGGCATTTGAATAATGCAGCCACAAAAAACAGGAAAAACTGTGACACACCCTGGGAGAGAATTTGCATATCATTGTGGTCAGAATTAAAATTCATGTAAAAGGAAAAAAAGTCTTTTTAAACGTGTGGATCAGAAATACAAAGGCGTGCTCTCACCAACAGTCACAAAAGTCCAAATAAAACCGAAGCAAACTTTCAAAGCGCACATGAAACGGTGAAAAGGTTTTTTTTGTCTCGTGACAGAAGCGCTCACGACCTCTGGACTCTTTCCCGCAATTAATCAAATGAAGCCGACTGAAAAAGAAAAAATAAAGTCATTATTTGGTTCACAGTTCAGTACTCGGTGTGTGTGTGTGTGTGTGTGTGTGTGAGTGTGTGTGAGTGTGTGTCGGTGTGTGTGTGTGTGTGTGAGTGTGTGTGAGTGTGTGTCGGTGTGTGTGTGTGTGAGTGTGAGTGTGTGTGTGAGTGTGTGTGTGTGTGTGTGAGTGTGTCGGTGTGTGTGTGTGTGAGTGTGTGTGTGTGTGTGTGTGTGAGTGTGTGTCTGTGTGTGTGTGTGTGTGTGTGTGTGTGTGTGTGTGTGTGTGTGAGTGTGTGTGTGTCTGTGTGTGAGGGCTGTGGATTAAACATCAGGCAGTCAGTTTACTGTACCATAAAAGTGATAGGGCCTAATTACAGGGTTTATATTAATAACTTATGTTGAAGTAATAGGAAACAAACACACTGATATCTCCTGCATGACCAAACACTCACTTAATAGTTTGATTAAAATGTGAAAAACAGCCTGGTGAGACTGAGGATGGAGGAAATGAGCAGACGGCTTTCAGTGTGCCGTTAAAAGGCCGGTTAAGTTTTACAGTGCGAGCGCACACTTAATGCGATCAATAGCAGTGACTCAGCATCGCTTCCACCAGCTGCACCAGCTTTCCTCCAGAAACCTCTGAGACGAGGGTGCTGGAAGGGTTACACAACCTACACACACTCTACAGACAAGTTACTCACACACAATCTACACACGCTATACACATGTTACACACACACATGTGCTACAGACACAGAAACACAGCTCACCGGCTTCGTCTGACATTAAAGGTAGAGTCTGTATCCCAGTCAGACGCAGGCGTGGGGCACTTGTTTTTTAAAATGCCAACTGCACAGTGAACAGTTGGACTACAACGTGACACACGCACACGCACGCACGCACGCGCACGCACGCACGCACGCACACACACACAGTTCATTGATTCCCTGTTTTAAACTCCATGAGTTTGGCAAAGATTGCAGATTATTTTATTAAAAGCTGTTTACAAACCCAGAAGGCCTGCAGTTGTTCACAGATAATGATCATATTCATGAATATATATTATTCTCTCTGTTTTTATTACTTGCTCGGTCTTCGTTAGCTTGTGGTCCCAAGTCTGGATAAATGGGGTGGTTGTGTTGTGTCAGCGAGGGCATCGGGCAGCATGTGGCGTCTGTGGCGACCGCCTGGAGCAGCAGGTGAAAGTGTGGCCACATGAAAAGAAGGTAAGTGGACTTCCTTTGGTTCATAAAGGTGTTTCACTCCATCCAGAGGTTTCCTCAAGTCTAAAACAACTGATGAAGAGTCCCAGGTAACCTCATAGTCATCCTCAGGGTGGTCGACCCTCACTGATCACGTGACACGCGTCACTGCAAACCACACGAGGACGTTCGGGCCGCTCATCGGTCAGATGTTTCTGGGCAGGATGAAGGTGCTGTGCTCTGAGAGCATCGAGAAATGTGTTCATTTCATCCCAGAATGCAAAACATACGAGACTATGAAGGATTTTCAGCTCACATTTGCATCATATACGTGTATGAAACCTAATCAAAGACATTTTATCTTCAATTCAATTTCTACTATCAAACTTTAGAATTTGACCAATTTGTTTTTTTTCCGTCACTCTTCTTCTTCTTCTTCTTCTTCTTTCTTTCTTTGACTGCACTTCCTTCCTCTGCACATGTCCAAAGCCATCTTAGGCTCTCGAGCTTCGCCTCCAGGGTACCTGAGCTGTTTCAAATGTTGTCTGTAATGTTTCATGGTGATGAGCTTCATGACTGAAGCTGCTGGAGCTTTAACCTGCGAGTGTCTGACGCTGACACACAGCAAACAGGACCATCATGGATCTGTAAATCTGTGGTAATGGTTCCCATGTCTCTGCTCCGGTCCAAGTACCACAGATTTTATCATGAGACAGTAAACGTGAGGCCACGGAGACGTTACTACACATGCACCCTCGCAGGTATGACAGGAAGTATAACAGTGGTGAATATGGAACTGAAAACTACGACTGAAACAGGAGCTCCTGTTGGAATATTTATTCTATCCAAAGACAGGCTGCATGTTATCGTCATTAAAAAGGCTAAACTAACTGACTCTATCAGGAACTAATAACAGCTGAACTGAAACGAGTGACACACGGAGTGTGGAGCGGCCCGGCCGGCTCTCAGAGCGTGCTCAGGAAATCATCTATTTGTTTGTGATCATGGAGTCTGCAGGTTTTTCATGCTGTTCTGCACATCTGTGCGATTTGTTTCAATATTTGCAGGAGTCTGTCACACAGAGACACACAACCACACCCACAGGTGATGCAGAGTGACCAGTTACCCACCAGTTTGGACTGTGGGGGGAAGGACGCTGCATTTAAATGAAATCTGAAGATCTGTGATGACTCCAGCACCTCCAGTTTGCGTCTGTGGAGACGAATCGGTGCGTTAGAGGTGGCATCTGCTTCATGAACTGTGCTGAGGGCCCTCTGTTGGAGTAAAACAGCACCGCAGCCTGTTTAAGGAGAGCGCGGCACACCTGCTCCTCATCACTTGTTGCCGTCCTGCAGTATTTAAGAGAGCGGCTGCTCTACCAGGTTATTATAGCAGTGGAAGCTCACTCGTGTTCCTCAGCCTGTGAGGAAACCTGCTGCACACTCTGAGTTTGTCAGTAAAATCCTTGACTGAGCCTTTGTGTCTGCTTTTCTGAATCCAGCTGTTTGTGTTGTGTTCACGACAGAGGGACGGATGCATGTATTCTAACTAACGAGGGGGCTGTGTCCCCAGCATCCCCCTGAAATCTCTGTCTGTACTTATTGGCTTTCCTACCTGAGCACAGCCAGCCGGTGACTGCGTGACCTGGATGTGGTCGATGGGTACATACTGAGCAGCTTCCTGAACAATTCCCTCGGCATGAAGGCGCTGGCTGAGGCTGAGGGGCCTTTAATATCCACAGCAGCGCTGAAGCCCTGCCACACTGCAGTGCTCGCATCTTCTGCAGAAAGCTGTTCGTCTTCACTGTCAGCTCATTAGTGTTCAGCATGAAAACATGCGACAGCGTTAAAATAAAAGGCTTATTGTTTAGGAAGTTATCATATGTCAGGCAGTTGATGTTTTTATTCAGTTATGGAGCGAGATAAAAAAGCTGGAAGACCACCAACACATCAGGATTCATTCTCAGCATCAACGTCCCTGCAAACACTCTCAGCTGTCTGTCTGTGTTTATCAGACATAAAGCAACCTCCACCAGAGATTACCTTCATAGTTTCCATTAAATCTGTGGAGATTAGGCATAAATCTCACTAATGTTTCAGAGGATGCGTCGCGTGTGGTTTTATCCTCGTGTTTCCAAACTGTGCTGGCAGTGCCTGCTGCCGAGTGTGATATATGGAGGTTAGGAGCTCTGGCTCCGGGCCTGCTCGCTCTGACTTTGCTGACTTTGTGTCTCAGGCAGAAAGTCAAAACCTTTTCAGAGGGACCGGAGCCAAAACGGCTGCAAAACGCTGCTTTACAAAACAGCGAACAACAGCCGCTGCAGCTCCAGATGGAGGCTTTCAAAGTCACCTCCACTCTGAAAAGAACATGTCATCGCCAGCTTGTGTAATTGTGCATTCATGTGGCATTGGAATAATTGGGAAACTGAATTTGTGACTGGGAAATTTCTCATAAAAAATCTCCAAAACAGAAAAACAAAATCAGCTGCCGACTCAAAAACATGGTGGGTGAATGCAAATACTCAGTTATTAACAAGAAAACTTTGACTAAAAGTACTGCTTTGTAAATTATTATTTTTTTATACTTTCCAAAATGAACAAAATCTATGAACAGAATTTGACTTTATGTCCAACTCACCTGTGCGCTGTACTGAAGAGATATCAGGTGAAGTTAAACTAGGTCTGAGCTGTACTTTTGTGTAATACCACTTTCTACCACAAGGGATTTTTTTAACCTTTAACCTTTATTTAACTGGACCGATTATTACAAACACATTGATATTGATGATGATAGTCTGCAAAAGGTAAAACCTGATGAGGAAATGAGGGACTATCAAAACTATCAAAAGTTAAAGGTGGTCAAATGCTGCCCCCTGGTGGTGATGGGTCTAGTTACATTTTGCAGAGGAAACAAAGTAGCTCTAATGGTGATGTTCCCTGTACTGTCACTCTGACCCGTGAGACTTCAATAAGTGAGCTGTCAGCTTTTACAGATAAAGATGAGAGTAGCAGAGAGGGAACAACAGGGAACTAACAAAGGTAAGGGAACATAAACTACGGTGCTGACTGAGGGCTATGGAGCTTCAGCATGAATCCCATCTAAAAGGAAAACCTTGACCCCACAAACCCTCTAAACCCTGGACCGACCCGGGAACCTTGAAGTCAAGAATCTCAAAGAAACCTTAAACTCACTGAAGACTCAAACTGATAGTTTCAGGTGGTTTTGACTGTATTTATCAGTTATTGAAGCTAACTTTGATAACCTTGCTGCAGACTGGTCTGTGGGTCACACACACAGGCTGGTTTTACCTTCGTCACGCTGTGCGTGGACGTGCTGCCGATCAGCATCTTGGACATGTCGTCTTCATTAATTAGGAGCCTCATAATTTCTAACAGGAAGTATTTTTGTTGGAAAATCAACACGACAAACATGACTCGATCAATCCCGACACTTTCTCATCTTGCAGGTTGAACAGTATCCACACCGGAGTTTGTCGATGGCGCTGGCACTAAACGCCAGAGCAGAGGAAACCGAAATGAAACAGAAAAGCTGGTTTTTCTCCATCGTGATTTCCACATTTCTGAGCGTGATCTCTGACTGCAGCTGTATTAATGTTTAATGTCAGCGGTTTAATGGCAGCCACCTGGAGAATCTGCATTCATCTCCACGAATTCAGCGCTCACATAACCGAGGGAGCGGGAGCACACATTCATTAACATTTTTGGGGCTGATTTCCCTGAATTTTGGTTACTTCTCGGCTTAATGAGCATCGGTGGAGAAATGTCGCCTGTTCCCCGACTCTGAATGTGAAATATTGAGTTTGCTGTTTGCAGGCTGACGCTGGTTTCCTGCACAATGAGCGCAGCTGATGGACAGTTCACTGGTCTGGTTTTATTTCCCAACAAAGGGAACAAACACTTGACATGTGAGTCATTATTTCACAAAGTGGAATGCTAAACGAGCACGAGTCACTGCAGAACGATATTAGCAAAATAAACAGAGTCTGAAGCATAAAGCTCATTAACACAGAGAACAAAGTGTTGCTGCTCATCGCGCTGTCAGTTCCAGGCTCGTCCCCCTTCCCTGACTGGTCCAGGGTAACCCTTTCCTTCCCGCTCTGCACAGCAGCGAACCCAGACCGTCTTCACGTTTAGAGAAAGCCGACGTTTAAAAAACTGTTTCCACGACTGTCGTTTCGCAGCAGTGATACCTCCACCTGCAGCCGCTGTGTGGGTGTCAAAGACAGCGTGAAACCACAGACGGGTGTTGCACTTAATTAGTCGGAGCAGAGCAAGCTGAGAACAAATATGTTTGAGGAAAAAAAATGTCTCCGGGGCGAAATCAGCCAGAGCTGAGCTTGAATGAAAGAATGCAAATGAAGTTATTTAAAGGACGGGTTCACATCTTTTCACATCAGAGATGGCTTACCTGCGCGCCCCGTGGGTGAGAGGTTAATCACGTGATGGTGAGTATGACTGCAGGTGTGGATCCGGGCTCGGTTAGCCTGTGATGGACGGGGAGTGCTCCCACGGTTTATCTGCCTCCTGCTCCTCTGCAGTTCCTCTAACAGCCACCTGAGGCCGGTCCACTCTGCATTCACTCCCACGTTAGGATGTCAAACATTACAGTTACACGTTCACATCCTGCTGCTGTTGTTGTCTGCTAGGTTTGGAGTGTTGGTGACCAGTTTTGGTCAAGTTACTTGAAAAAAGTAATCAGTAACTAATTACTGATTACTTCCCCAAAAAAGTAATCCCGTTACTTTACCAATTACTTATTTTCAAAAGTAATTAATTACTTAGTTACTTAGTTACTTTTAAAAACACGATTTACAACCTGAATAGGTGATAAAGCGATAGATCTTTCAGCCCAATTCTACTTTTTCTGCATAATCATCATACAAAATGTAATCAAATGGAAAAGTCTCTTTTTAAAACTTGTTTTATTAGTTTTAATCTTTTAACTTTATGCATCAAGCAAAAATTTAATTATCTGCAACATTCTCTGACTGGAAGAAATTAGTTTAACATTTAAACCTATTTTCTGCACATTCCAGCACATAAAATAAAATATTTTTTGTGTTTACACTCAGTCTTTCAAATAGATAAGATAAGATAAGATAAGATAAGATAACCTTTATTAGTCCCACACGTGGGAAATTTGTTTTGTCACAGCAGGAAGTGGACAGTGCAAAAGTTATGAGGCAAAAATTAGAATACAATAAGAATAAATACAGTACACAACTGTACAGAATAAAATAAAATAAATATACTATATACAGTAGAATAAAATAAAATAAATATACAATAAGATAAAAATAGAATACAAATACAAATACTATATACAACTGAGTAAAAATACAACGATGACAGAAAGGATTATTGCACTTAGTATTATTGCATATGTATGGATGTGTGTGCTTGATCAGTTAAAGTCTTTATTATGGAGTCTGACAGCAGTGGGGAGGAAAGACCTGCGAAATCTCTCCGTCCCACACCGTGGGTGCCGCAGTCTCCCACTGAAGGAGCTGCTCAGTGCTGTCACAGTCTGCTGCATGGGGTGGGAGACGTTGTCCAACAGGGATGACAGCTTAGCCGCCGTTCTCCTGTCACTCACCACCTCCACTGGGTCCAGAGGGCATCCTAGAACAGAGCTGGCCCTTCGGATCACCCTGTTCAGTCTCTTCCTGTCCCCAGCAGAGATGCTGCCGCCCCAGCAGACCACACCATAAAAGATAGCAGAAGCCACCACAGAGTCATAGAAGGTCTTCAGGAGTGGGCCCTCCACTCCAAACGACCTGAGTCTCCGCAGCAGGTACAGCCTGCTCTGCCCTTTCCTGTAGAGGGCGTCTGAGTTATGAGTCCAGTCTATTGTTCAGATGAACACCAAGGTACCTGTAGCTGTCCACAGCCTCAATGTCCATACCTTGGATGTTCAGTGGTTGCAGTGGAGAATGCTTGTGCCTGCGGAAGTCTACCACCAGTTCCTTGGTTTTACTGGCGTTGATCTGGAGGTAGTTCAGCTGGCACCAGTCCACAAAGTCTTGGGTCAGACCTCTGTACTCCTTGTCGTCCCCATCAGTGATGAGGCCGACTATTGCAGAGTCATCAGAGAACTTCTGCAGGAAGCACTGGGTGGAATTGTGGGAGAAGTCTGCAGTGTAGATGGTGAAGAGGAACGGAGCCAGAACCGTTCCCTGTGGGGCCCCCGTACTGCAGACGACCCTGTCCGACACACAGCCCTGAGTCCTCACATACTGTGGTCGGTCGGTGAGGTAGTCCAAAATCCAGGTAGTGAGGTGATGGTCCACTCCAGAGTTCACCAGCTTGTCCTTCAGAACCGAGGGAAGAATGGTGTTGAAGGCACTGGAGAAATCAAAGACATGATTCTCACAGTGCTTCCAGCGGTCTCCAGGTGAGCGAGGGAACGATGTAGGAGGTGAATGACGGCATCATCCGCTCCAATGCCAGGCTGGTAGGCAAACTGAAGTGGGTCCAGTGATGAGCTTGTTAGGCGCCGAAGCTGAGCCAGGACCAACCGCTCCAGGGTCTTCATCAGGTGGGATATCAGAGCCACCGGCCTGTAGCTGTTGAGGTCCTTGGGGCGTGAAGTCTTTGGCACTGGTACAACACAGGAGGTTTTCCAGAGCTGTGGGACTCTTCCCAACCTCAGGCTCAGGTTGAAGAGGTGCTCCATCACCCCACACAGTTGGTCCGCGCAGGACCTGACGACCCTCGAGCTGATGCCATCTGGACCCGCTGCCTTCTTGCCATTAATCCTCCTCAGTTCCCTCCTAACCTGGGTGGTTGAGAGAGACAGGCTGGAGCCTTGTGTTGAGTGTGTATTGGATGCTGTTGTTGGGGGTGGGGGGGAGTGAGCAGGGTGAATAGAGGAGGTGTGAAGTGTCTGAGGTGGAACAGCAGCAGTGGGGGTGGGTGAGTCTGCAGCCGATGTTGTAGACTGCCTCATGGCTGAGTCAAATCTGTTGAAGAAATGATTCAGTTCATTTGCCCATCTCACATCCCTCCCAGGCAGAGAGTTCTGCTGTTTGTGGCCTGAGATGGTTCTGAGGCCTCTCCAGACTTCACCAACGTTGTTTTACTGAAGCTGGTTCTCCATCTTCTGCCTGTAGCTCTCCTTCCCATTCCTTATCAGTCCCCTCAGCTCTCTCTGCACCCTTTTCAACTCCTCTTTGTCTCTGGATTTGAAGGCCCTCCTCTTCTGCTTGAGGACGGTTTTAATTTCTGGGGTAATCCAAGGTTTGTTGTTGGAGAAACACCGTACAGTCCTGGTAGGTACAGTGTTATCCACACAGAAGTTTATATAGTCAGTAATGCATGTCACCAGGCTGTCGATGTCCTCACCGTGGTCATCACAAATCACCTCCCACACAGTCGACTCAAAACAGTCCTTAAGAGCCTCCTCGCTCTCCTCTGACCATCTCTGCACTGTGCGGGTGGCTGGTGGCTCCCTGCGCACTAAGGGCTCATACACAGGGACAAGGTGCACCAGGTTGTGATCAGATCTGCCCAGGGGAGGGAGAGGTGATGAACTGTATGCCTCTTCAGCATTGGCATACAGTAAGTCCAGTGTTTTATTGTCTCTGGTTGAGCAGGTCACATACTGGGTGAAGGTGGGCAGTGTGGAGTCCAGTGAGGCATGATTGAAGTCCCCTGATATTATGAGAAGGGCTCTCGGAGATTGTGTTTGCAGTCTGCTGACCACAGAGTGGAGAGTGTCACAGGCTGCATCCGCGTTGGCCGAGGGGGGGACATACGCTGTTATTGCGATAACATGCGAGAACTCCCGGGGCAGGTAGTACGGACGCATGCTAACGGCTAACAGCTCAATGTCTCTGCTGCAGAGTTGCTCTTTTACAGTGATGTGCCCAGGGTTACACCATCTGTCGTTCACAAAAACTGCCAGTCCCCCTCCTTTCCTCTTACCGCTCTCTCTCGTCCTGTCCGCTCGCAGCATCTGAAATCCCGGTAGTGTCACGCTTGTGTCCGGAGTTAGCGGTGTTAGCCACGACTCCGTTAGCATCATGATGCTACATTGCCGGTACTCCCTCTGTGACCAGGTTAGCGACGTGAGCTCATCCATCTTATTGGGCAAAGATCTTACGTTTCCAATAATTACAGAAGGAAGAGATGGTCGATAACGTCTCCTTCTCGGGCGACGGCGCTCCTTCCCAGCACGACACCCCCGTCTTTTCCTCCTCAGCTCGCTGGGAATATCGGGTCTGTCCGCCGGCAGTACCGCTGCAGGACTCAGCGCTAACAGCTGATCCTTACTGTAAACAAAGGATCTCTGCTCTGGGTCCCCAGACACGCGTGAAAAAAGTAGAAATAAACTGAAAAAAACGACCAGAACTAGCACAAAACGGTAGAACATGGTTGCAGTCTAATTACTAATACGTTAGTTATAAAAAAATTACGAGAAAAAAGATAAGAAAGAAAGAAACTCAGATGCAAGTAAAACACAGCAGAAAATAAATAAAGTCACAGACTCAGCGGTCCTGTTGCTCTATTTTCACCTGTAAAGCAGGAGTGGGGTAGGCGGAGGTTTACCCTGGTGCAGGTGTGCCGCGGTCAGTGGAAGAATCCGCGAGTTTCTCTGTGAGTTTCCCATTACGTCGTAGCTACTCGGTGCTTGTTGGAAGTTTAGGGGTTTTTTTCGCTGTAAAAAGAAGTTTTCTTCCCACGCACAGCGGACACTAATGTTTTTGTCACTTTTTATGGAATCAAACTCAAAGTAAGGTCAGTACTTCCACGCTTTAAACGCTGCACGCTCATACTCTCTCCCACAATCGATATATGATCCATTGTTGATCTGCACACAGCTGTTGTCACGAAGGGCGCACTCGCTTACGTCACTGTCATGAGACATTCTCGCAAAAAATCACGGTTTTAGTAACACAGTAACGCAGCGTTCCTACGGGAAAGTAACGGTAATCTAATTACCGTTTTTGCAATAGTAATCCCTTACTTTACTCGTTACTTGAAAAAGTAATCGGATTACAGTAACACGTACTGCCCATCTCTGTTGGTGACTCCACTCACCGGGCGCTCGGAGCTCGGCGTGGAACATCATGGCTGAACTGCTGTGGTTACTAATAACATCACAGCAGCTCATCTGAATGTCACACCAGGGGAGAGATGTCATGAGCTGACTTGTTGCAACAACAGTGTCCTGTTACAAATTTAGGGAACTCTTTAGAGCAGGGGTGGGGAGCTCCAGGCCTCGAGGGCCGGTGTCCTGCAGGTTTCAGATGTGTCCTTGATCCATCGCAGCTGATTCAAATGGCTAAATGACCTCCTGAACATGTCCTGAAGTTCTCCAGAGGCCTGGTAATAAACTAATCATCTGATTCAGGTGTGTTGACCCAGGGTGAGATCTAAAACCTGCAGGACACCGGCCCTCGAGGCCTGGAGCTCCTTACCCCTGCTTTAGAGGGATCCTTTCTTTCACAGAGGTTTGTAGAGGCAGACTCCTGGACTTTACACACCTGTGTCAGCAGGACTGACAAGATTAGGGTCCAGATTTAGGAACTGGATTCTGGCGTAAATGGAAGTAGTGCAGCGACGAGATTGTGTGTAAATTGTGGGAACTCTGAGATTTTTGGCCCTGCTGCTTATGCATTTCTGTGAGTTCATTTGTCAACATGGAAAATTTAAGGAGTAGGAGGATAAGGATTTAAAGTACAAAAAGGTTGCAGGCTCAGCCTGTGGTCTGCTGTGATTGTGCCCATGCACTACTTTGCCCTGTTTGAATCTGGCCCTGAGAGCGATGCTTTTATCCGTTTAATGTATCAACAGGATGTTTTTCTACAGCTCTAAACGTCTCCATCTGCAGCTCCTCCTTCTTTCTCCTCCATATTCTTCCCCTCCACTTCTTCATCTCCACAACCTTCCTCTCCTTCTTCTCCTCCCATACTTTGTTCCGTCTCCTCTTTCCTCTCCTTTTCCTACCACTCCTCGTCTTCCCGCTTCTACTTTTTACCCTCCTCTTTCTTCGCTGTTTACTTCTTTTCTACTCCTCCCCATCTCTTCTTCTACTTATGCTTTTTAAACTTTTTAATGCTTTTTTCCTCCCCCTCCCTCCTTCCTGTTTGAGTCACCTGCCTGACTCTTCCTCGTTCCTCATTAGTAAGTCACCTGCCTCACTCTGGCGCTCTGCGGTCCTCCTTGATGCTTTATTCATCACAAGGAGGAGGACAAGAGCGTTGCGCTGTCTGGACACATTTACATACAAATGAACTGAGGATTCATTATTAATGCGCACACACACACACACACACACACACACACACACACACACACACACACACACACACACACACACACAGACGATCATCCTCTGTTGCATTGAGTGTCAGTAATTACAAACATCAGAAACTCGGCACAGTATCAGCGATAACTCAGTGTGTGTGTGTTTGTGTTTGTGTGTGTCTGTGTGTGAGAGCAGGCAGCAGTTTATCAGATGTTGTGAGGTTGATCATCCCGACTTGTTTACACTCGGCCCGTCTTGTGAGCTCGGGCTGTGGAGAGATGGAGGCAGGAGTTTTCTGCTCGGCTGCTTCGTCTTTGTTTCCCTCGTTTTTGTGTTTATTCACATTCAGCTCAGAAGCCGAGCTGCTTCACCTGCTCTGCATAATAACACCGAGTCAAAGCTGGGGTTCATTTACACACAATGAGCGTTTGTAAAGCTACAGTACGAGTACACAGAGGTGAAGCCCGAGTGGAGATCTGCGGTGAGATCCTCCCTCCTGCCTTCAGAGCAAAGTCTTCCTCATATTGTATGATTAAAGAAAGCACTTCTTTGATGTGCACATTGGGGGACATGTCCAGGTCAAAGACGAGTCCAGTGTTACTGCAGGCCAAGAGGCCGCCATGTTTCTGAGGTTCTTAGGCTCAAATTCTTGCAATGATCAGAATTTCACCTGAATTTAACTCATTTAAATTACACGTCATACGAGCCTTAATGTCGTTAAGACGTGCCTGTAATTTAACTAATAGATTTGTGTCTGTTATGAGTTTCATCAACTATTATTTGATGAAATCCAGAAGGAAAGAAAGCTGTGAGTTACAAGCCTGAAACAGAGACACAAGCAGAGGTAAGCAGGCACCGTGAGACTGAACACAGGACTGTGTACCCTCACAGGGCTAATAGAAACACAGCTGGGAGGAAGCGAGACACAGGTGAACACAATCAACACAATCACAGGGAGGAAGTAAAACGCACTACGAAGCACAGAAGATTACTCACTAACAAACAAAACAGGAAGTAAGAAACAATGATAAAACAGGCAGACTCGGATGAGAAAGTAAAATTAACACGAGGAAAGACACACAGAGAAAAGACAGAGCTCTCCATGAATGACTGGAGGAGGGGTTTGTGTGTCCTCTTTGTCCTTGGAGCTATTCTGTGGAGAGCAACTGTCCATCGCGCCTTTTGAGTGAATGATAGGCTACAGGCTAATTGCTAACTGCAACAACGTACGTCGTTCAGCGAAGCATAAGTACGAAAGCCAAGGTGTTGTCACATGATTCGGAAGGCATTGTGGGCATTCTGGGCTCAGCCAATCAGAGCCAGTGGATTTTGTTAGCGGGCATTTTGCCGTAACACGGGCAGAAATATTGCCTTCGTAACTTGAATTTTTCGTTAAATGGGGTATTCATGAGTTGGGGTTCTACTGTATGTGTGTGTATATATATATATATATATATATATATATATATATATATATATATATATATATATATATATGTAGCGGTTCCGAATGACAGCAATATCAGGAAGAAGGAACACGAGAAGCTGGAGAAATACCAAGGGCTCAGAGAAGAGCTCGAGAGGATGTGGAGGGTGAAGGTAACGGTGGTCCCTGTGGTAATCGGAGCACTAGGTGCGGTGACTCCCAAGCTAGGTGAGTGGCTCCAGCAGATCCCGGGAATAACATCGGAGATCTCTGTCCAGAAGAGCGCAGTCCTGGGAACAGCTAAGATACTGCGCAGGACCCTCAAGCTCCCAGGCCTCTGGTAGAGGACCCGAGCTTGAAGGATAAACCGCCCGCAGGGGCGTGCTGGGTGTTTTTTTTTTTTAATATATATATATATATATATATATTAGGGGTGCAACGATATTCGTATCGATATTGAACCGTTCGATAGAGTGCTTTCGGTTCGGTACGCATATGTATCGAACAATACAAAATAAATTTGTAATTTATTTTATCAACTTTCCTTCTGACGATGCTGTCTGTGTTGAGCGCTCAGTGGATCTGCACTCGACAGTGCAGCCTAGGCGGAGCAGTCGAGTGCAGATTCAATGAGCACAGGGCAAGTTAGCGAGACAGAAGTTAAGCTCTCCTTGCAACATGGCAAATTGAACCTCCCCCACCCTCATTCAGATCTGGCGTTTGGAATTATTTTGGTTTTCATGTGACGTATGACCCTGAAGGTAAGCGAGTCATGGACTAAAGTAAAACAGTATGTTGGATGTGCCACGCAATGCTCAATTACATGGGTGGGAACTAGTGTGTTAGCGCAGTTAGCTCGTTAACGTGTTGGCCGTCTAGCCCCATGCACGGGGCGATCGACGGTAGCTCGTTAACGGAGATTTGCCGTGTTGTGGCGTTAACGTCATTTCAACGAGATTAACCTGAAAGCACTAGTGGGAACACAACGAATATGACTGCACATTTACATCATCCTAGTGCAAAGACAAAAACAACAAGCATGCTACTAACTTTAGCCGAGTCATTTAGACAGCTGTTAGCACATGATTCTCCTTATGCTGCTGAGAATATAGCCCAGAAGAAGCGGATAGTATAGCTTTTATTTTGGAAAGAGACGTTTCTCTGTAATAAACTCTCTTTTCCAAAGATGAGTGATTCCTCAATCAGATACAAGGCTCGCAAAATTTTTCCAGTCGGGCTACCAAAATCTATCTCTTCCCTGCTCGTCGGGCTATTGTAGGAAGGAAAAATATATGTCAATGCTTTTGCATTCTTTCAGAAATGTAGCTGGGTAATTATGTCATTGGCATCGGTGAGCCACTGTCAATATGTGACATTGAAATTGCGTTTGAATTTGCGCTTGTTTTTTGCTTTCACTTTGCAATCGTGTGAACTGTGTATAGAGAGCGACAGCACTGATCTGTGAGTGATGATAATTTGCGCACCAATTCCTCTGACATCGTCTTATCAATCGTTAGCTTACTATGCAAACATGACAAGTGAAATCTCCCGCAGCTTAAACATGTGAGAGGTTGATCGCGCAGAGAATCGCTGAGCTTATGTGAGTCCGTGTGTAAAAGCATTTCAGTTCTGCTGAGCCAAATAAGACAGGTCAGGGTGAAGAAGTGACAGCCAAAGAAAAGCTTACCACAAAACGGAGAAGTTATGACAAATCAGACTATAAGGCAAAAAGAAAGTGCAGCTTTATGGTTTCATGGACAAAAGAATTTCTGTGGCTGCAATATGACGAGCTAAATAACCAGGGCTGCACATAAGTGGTCCGCAGGTGCGCATTCGCTGTCAAAATAAAAAATGTGCACAAGATAAGAAGTTGCAACGCGTGTTTGCGTACATAAGATTTTCTGGAGGAGGACAGACATTTGTTTAGAACTCTTAAAGATGTCAAAGAAGCTCCTTTAAGCAATTACTGTGAGGTTCCTCCACCTCCAAAGAAATGTCAGGAGTCCGAACCACAAAAGAAGCACGTATTCTCGGAAAAGTAGTTGCAGGAGGTGAGCTGGCTTCAAACAAATGATGAACGCACAGAGATGTGGTGCGGAATGTGCCGTGAAAATTTAATAAATGACAAATTAAAAAGGCATGAACATTTTTTTTTGTATCGAAAAAATATCGCACCGTGACACCAAAGTATCGAACCGAACCGAACCATGAATTTTGTGTATCGTTGCACCCCTAATATGTATATATATACACACACACACATACATACACACATACATTCCAGCACATAACAGCAGGGTGTAAGATGCTAGCAGGCAGGGCGGGCATACATGGAACGCCATAACCAAGAGGCCGGTGTAGTGTACAGGAACATCTGTGCCGATTATGGCCTGGAAGTCCCGAGGTCAAAATGGGAGATGCCCTCAAGGGTGGTGGAGAATGACCGAGCTAAGATCCTGCTGGACTTAGCTCCTGAGAGGACACAGATAAGTGTCACACAGGAGACTTAGAACACGAAAAATGTATAAAATGTAGTATCGAGGCTAAGCCTACGCTTGAAGCCACTGAGGTGGTTGTCAACAGGGGTGACGCGATGGCACTGGTATGTATGGATTAATTAAACAGTCCAATAACTCCAGCAGTACTTATCTTGTCCTTTTTTGTCTTTATTCCAATATCATCTTAACATAACAGCGCAGCGGTCTCAAGCTGTTTGCCTTCTTACAATTAATGACACACCTGACGCCGATTACGTGCGTCTACCTTAAATACCTTTACATGAACAAAACAGAAAAAGGTGACCTCTAGCGGCCACATAAGGTATTAACCCAAAAATGGCTCCTACATTTTGTTTTAAGAACATCTACTATAGCAATGCTAATATGTTAAGATTTAATTATGAAAAAGAGATGGGAAAATATATAATACTGAGAGGAACAGTTTATGTATGTGGTGGAGATTTTAATGTGATAATGGATCCTAAATTAGACACAAGGAGTAATAACATGAATAAAAACAAAATCAAAAAACGTGTTCAGGATACATGGGAGGAAATGGGACTCTTCGATACATGGAGACAATGACGTACGTAAAGATTAGAGTCACTTGTCCAAATATGAGGCTGTAACATTGGAGTGCCAGAAATTTAAACAAAAAATGGTTTTCCTCATGTAACCGTGTTTTTAAATTAGACACAAGGAGTAATAACATGAATAAAAACAAAATCAAAAAACGTGTTCAGAAATACAATATGGAGGCTGCAGGAATCTTGAATAATGAAAAATAATAATAATGGATTGGATTTATATAGCGCTTTTCAAGGCACCCAAAGCGCTTTACAATACCACTATTCATTCACTCTCACATTCACACACTGGTGGAGGCAGCTACGGTTGTAGCCACAGCTGCCCTGGGGCAGACTGACAGAAGCGAGGCTGCCATATCGCGCCATCGGCCCCTCTGGCCAACACCAGTAGGCAAGTAGGGTAAAGTGTCTTGCCCAAGGACACAATGACCAGGACAGAGAGCCCAGGGATCGAACCGGCGACCTTCCGGTTACAGATGCGATTCCCAACCCCCTGAGCCACGGTCGCCCCCAAAAAGTTGTTACACAAATCCAAACTGAAACACAGAAGTACTTAGGTGAAAGCAACAATGGTGCAGTGATATGGGTAAAATACTTGCAATCTCAAGCAATCTTAAAAAAGAGAGAATAAAAGAATTTATGAATCTTTAAGATGATGTGAAGCCTTTAGAATCAAACCACAGCCCAGAAAGAAGATTCACAACATACCTGACCCTGACTCATTGATACTGAAACTAAATTCAATTCAATTTTATTTATATAGCGCCAAATCACAGCATCAGTCACCTCAAGGTGCTTTATATCATAAGGTGGACCCTACAATCATACATACAAAAGAAACACACATTTTACCACTCAGGGCCTCAAGCTGCAAAATTTGTGAGAAGAATATGAAAACACCAGAACCATCAACAAAATCTGAGATCTGAACACAAGTCAATTAATTGACATTATGAACATTTTTAGAGGTTAGTACAGGAACTCGACACACAAACGTCCACCTAAACCAAGAGGAAACACTGGATCTGCCCACCGTAGGTGCACAACAGAATGGACTTATCAGAAATAACACCAACAGAAGTTCAACAAGCAATAAGTGATTGGGTTTCTATCAGACAGCTGGCTGCAATACTTCAGACCACATTTAACTAGATTTAAAATAGGAAACTGTCCCCCCCTAGTGGAGGGAAGCAGTCAGTACCCTACTTCCTAAACCAATAAAGAAACGTAAAATGACCAGTCGTTATCCAGAGTGTAAGATACATGCCTGTATAATGTCAAACAGGCTTCAATCCTTTGATAGGCACAGACTAACACAAGACAATATAAGGAGAACATTAAAATACAGTGAAATAAAACACCTGCTGCTTTCATCAGTTTAGACACAGAAAAGGAATTTGACAGAGTTAATTGGGAGTTTTTATATTTAATATTAAGAAGATTTGGATTTAATGAAAAGGCAATTCAGTGCATTAAAGCAAATTACAAAAATCCCACTGCTAGACTTAAAATGAATGGAAAAACATAGAAAGAAAATAGATTCTATCTTTAAACGATGGGCCGGAAAAGTGAACAGACATGTGCTCAGTGATCAAACAGGCAAAATTAAAGGTTCCAAGAATTAAAAAACAAATATGATCCTACAAGTAAAGATCTGTGTAGGTATTTGCAGCTAACGGACTATTAGAAATATACAGACTGAACAGGACAGTATACATCCATCATTATGGTACGTGTACAGGCTTATAAAGATGCTTTACCAAGAGTGATTTTAGTACTTTATGGCTGTATAATGGAATATAAGAAATTTTAAATGTGAAGAAAAGTTAGGAAGGAGGCTATCCCGCTACGCTATGTGGAAAACACACCAAACAACCACCTACTCGCAGAAATGTGGAGAATTTAATCGGAAGAATCTTTTAGATATTTTATAACGCCTCAAATCAAAAGTAAATATCTTAAAAATTTGCAACCTTGCTGGTGTCAGTGTCATCGTGTAAACCCAACCACTCAAATATCTTTTTGAGCTGTATAAAAATACGTCTTTCTGGGATAAGATCCACTCAGCCATCTGGGGCCTATCAGGTTATGGAATACACCTCTGTCAGGTGTTATACCTCGGTTATTTGGATGTGTGCAGGTGAAAGATCAATCTGATCAAACTTTTTCTGACAGCTGTAAAGAAACACCAAGAACTGGTTGAACGCAGAGACCTTTGGATGCAGAGTTTAGAAAATATCACGGTAACGGAGAAACTGACTTACAAAGTAAAATTAAAAGGGGATTGTTTTAAGAAAGACTGGGACAGATGGCTTGAATACAACGCAAAGGAGGCGAGAAGGTTGAAGAAAAAGGGACAGGACAGCAGAACTGATAACATTATGTTAGACATTAGAAAAGTAGCTGCTGAGTATTTGTATATGTGTGCACGAACATCTCAGCCCCCTCGGGTGTGGGGGCCTAGCTCCCCCCACCGGTTAGTGGTTCTTGGTGTCGGGGGCTGGGCACTCAGGTATGTACTGGCTCACTCCCGCTGGCTGCTTGGCCTGGCGCCCTTGGCTCGGTCTGGCCCCTTCTGGGTGGTGGAGGGGCCTCAGGTCTCTGGGCCCGGGGGCTCGGTCCGCTCTGGCACAGCCAGCTGCCACAGCCCCCTGTGGCTTCTGCACTGTGACCCCCTGTCTGGGGCTCAGCTCTTTCCAGGAGGTTGGCCCCTCCGGTGGTCCTCCTTGGGCTCTGGGGGGCTTCTAGATGTCTGGGCCCTGGATCACCTCCATGCTTGCTTCATGTCCTGGGGGGCAGGGCTATGGCTCCCCACACCCTCTGTCAGGTAGTTACATGGAGAAACCTTTTGAATACAAGCGTGCACACAGGGGTTCTCAGACACACACTGTCTTCCTTATCGTGGGTTGTGGGTCTTGTGTGTTGCTCAGTAACATTCAATATTTATTATTTACTGTGAGTTATGTTTATCTGGCTTGTTGCTGTACCGTGTTGTTCTCTTTTGGCTTGTTTTCTTGTTTTTCTCTCAGCAGGTGATCCAGCGGATTTTTAGTGTCTTTTCTTTCTGTCCCTCTGTTTTTCTTTCCTTTTCTTGTCTGTGTCTTTCCCTTTCCTATCCCCCGGTTATGTCTGTTCCGTAATAACTTCAAAGTAAAATAAATAAATAAATAATGAAGATCAGCTAAGTGGACCGCAATGATCCACTTGGAAAACTAAATCTGTCAGACATTTAATTAATGCCAATTTTTACCTTTAATACTGTTGACACAGAATGATTAATACATTACTAATGTGAATAGGATCCAACTGATGCTGTTCTGTGTATATCACGTGACTGGCCTGTGTCACCCACAGCCACCAAAATGAGACACTCGTGGAGCTTTGACAGGAGGACCAGGAGGTTTTAGTCCAAGCATGAGCTGCTGTGGATCGAGGTTGGATCAGAGTTTGGCCTCTGCAGCATCAACACAAGAAGCCACCATGCTGACAGTCCAGGATGCTGCTGGAGCTGTAATGTGGTGGAGGCAGTTTTATGGGCACACTTTGTGGTCTTTAATACCAACCAATCAGGGTTTGAATGGCGCAGTCCTGGAACCATCAGTGAGGTCTCCTACTGCTGAGTGTCATTACTGACCACATGGATCCTTCATGGCTGCGGTTTGCTGTCTTCTAATGACTGCAGGAGAAACATGACACAGACCGATTTCATAAACCTGACAATGATGCAGCGCTGAGTGTGTGTCCCCACAGCAGCAGTAACACACACATGCACACACACACACACACACACACAGGACTTCCAGCTCTGTGATGCTTCCATCATTTCCTGTTTGTAAAGCAGAGGATGTTAAACTGTCATCCTTTAAATCAGTCACATGTCATGTTGTGTGCTGTGTCTCTGCTGACATAACTGTATCTTCATGAAACAGACTCTTTACGAGCTTCAGTCACATGTGTTTAATTTCGCCGTGACGCCACTGAAACCTGCTGTAATGTTATTTACTTTGGCAGATTTTGACCCAAATGTGAGCCTCGTGTGTCAGATTAAAGATTATTCCTCTGTGGTTATAAATATCTCACATGGCATCTCACGTTCATTACATTAACTCCCCTCTTCTCGTCCTGGGAGCTGTCTCTGTGCTTTGGTGCAGAGTTTGATTATAGGAGCATAAATGTTTCCTCACATCCTGAGCTTCAGCTTAGATTTGAATGAAGCTTCTGTCCTTTAGTATCGTTTGTTCGGTAAATCGCTGACATGTTAAAGATCCAAAATGCAGCTGGTTTTTCAGAGGAGCAGGATGGGCTTCATGAGATCTGCTGAATCTCTGAAACATAGACGAGTCAGAGAGTCACAACATGCACATCAGGAAACAAGTGACTTTGAACGTGACATTTTTGTTAATCTGGGGGTTTCAGAAACTGTAGAGTCATCAACAGAGTTTACAGAGAATAGTCTGAAAAAGACAAAATATCCAGTGAGTGTCAGAAGTCTGGGAAAAACTCTCAGTGATGTCAGAGGTCAGAGGAGAACTGCCAAACTCCTTCAAGCAGATAGGAAGGGAACAGGAAGTCCATAATATCGTGTCTGCAGAAGAGCATCTCTGAGTGCACCATGTCTTGAAGCTCGAAGCAGCTTCCTCGACTGTGTGATGCTGTCATGTGACTACTGTCATGATTCGGCTGTGTAGCAGGCAGGAGAGGACCCAAACGCACACTCACGGGGACACGGGGAATAAACTCAGAGAGCACAGCTTTATTGCTGGAAAGGCAGATCACGGGTAATACAAAACTAAACTGGGAAAAACTAAATATAAAGCTCACCAAGAAACACAGGGAGAATCACACACAGCATGAGGGAGAATGCGACACCGAACTGAGGGAGACGCAGACATAAATACACAGAGGGTTAACGAGGGAAGTGGGAACACACGGGGAACACAGCTGACACAGATAACCATAACGAGACAGGGCAGGAGTGAACACAACATGACGCATACTGACGAGAGATTGTCAAAGTAAAACAGGAAGTACACGGAGGTTCAGACAGGAGGAGAGAGAGCACGGGGAGAACACAGACATAACGGGCTGGGGAAAACATGGAATAAACACAAGGAGAGACGAGGGCTCACAGATACACAGGAGGTAACCAAATAAGGAACATCTTAACTAAATAACCTAGGAACCAAGGCATAAATAGTGAACAAAATACAAAACACACAAAAACTAAGAATACTGGGCCAACATGGCCCAGGACCATGACAACTACGGAACAATTGTTTCCAGAATTAAACAGTTACATGGAGAAACCTTTTGAATACAAGCGTGCCCACGCACACAGGTGTACACACAGGTGTGCACACAGGTGTGCACACAGGTGTGCACAGACACAAACTATATCTTCCTTGGCTGTTACCTCAAAGCACACTGTGCTCTGTCGGTCTTGTGTGCTGCACAAGAACATTTAATATTTAGTATTTACTGTTACTTATAATTATCTAGTTATTGCTGTGGTGTTGTGTTTATTGTGTTGTTCTCTTTTTGCTTGTTTCCTTTTTTTTCTTTCAACAGGTGATCCAGTGGATATTTTTTGTGTCTTCTCTCACTGTCCTTCGTCCCCGCTTTCTTCCTTTCTCTCGTTTCTATCCCCCAATCATGTCTGTCCTGTCTATAATAACTTTAAAAATAACTAATAACAACAAAGGTAAATTAAAAGACCAATACAGCTTCAGACAATAATTCTGATGGCTAAAAAACCAAATGGGACAGACAAAAAATTAAAAAAAAAAGAAGAAAAAAAGAAGCAGCAGATTTGTACATTTTAAGCATTTTTATTGAAACATTTTTCTGGACAAAATTAAATCAACAGGTTTAAGTTAAACTTGTTTCTATAAAAACAGATGAACAGAAACACAGACGTCATGATGAGACAGAGTACCGGGCTGTGGTCGACTCCTTTGTCACGTGGTGTGAGCAGAATCATCTGCAGCTCAACGTGGCAAAGACCAAGGAACTGATCGTGGACTTCAGGAAGACCAGGAAACACTTGACCCCTGTTTCAATCCAGGGGGTCAGTGTTGACATTGTGGAGGACTATAAATACCTTGGAGTACACATTGACAATAAACTGGACTGGGCTAAAAACACCACAGCACTTTACAGGAAGGGCCAGAGTCGTCTCTATTTTTTGAGGCGACTGAGGTCCTTCAACATCTGCCAGAAAATGCTGAGGATTTTCTATGAGTCTGTGGTGGCCAGTGCGATCCTCTATGCTGTTGCATGCTGGGGGAGCAGGCTGAGGGTCGCAGATGCCAACAGACTTAATAAACTGATCCGTAAGGCCAGCAATGTTGTGGGGATGGAGCTGGACTCCCTCAAGGTGGTGTCGGAGAGGCGGATGCTGTCCAAGATAAAGACAATGTTGGATAACACCTCCCACCCACTCCATGACATGCTGGTCAGTCACAGGAGCTCGTTCAGTGAGAGACTGAGATTACCGAAAAGCACCACTGAACGACACAGGAAATCATTCCTGCCTGTGGCTCCCTGTACAACGCATCCACTTAACACACTGTTTGCTGCTACAACTACAGCCTTCTTGCACATGTTCTTCCTTTTTCAGCTATTTATTAATAAGTGACTTTTATGTATATATATGCCTGTATATATGGTGCTATTCTTAGTTAGTGTATTGTCTTTGTTAATGGTTGTTTATAATGGAGCACTGTAACGAAAAAGAATTTCCCCCAGAGATCAATAAAGTATTCTGATTCTGATCACCTGTCTTCACATTAATTACAAATTGTTAAATTAAGGTATAAAAACAAGTTTATTGATTGTAAATTTACATGATGTGGTGAAACAGTGATGCTGTGTTTACGTCTGTGTGAGGCGGTTTTTATTTTCTCCGGTTAAAGAGAAATAAATAACAACTTTAATAACATCCCCTCACTGGTTTCTCTTAAACACCACTTTCACCACATGATGGCAGCATTAATACAGTGAAGCAGCCGAGCGACGACGACACATCTGCTGCCCAACAGCTCAGTCAGAGGTCAAAGGTCACTGCAGGCAGTGGATGTGCCAACAGAAAAAAGAAAAACATGTAAAGATGAATCTATTTTTTCATCTTTCCATTTGTTCTGCACTAAAACTGAAACAAAGAACAAATATCTTGGTCGCACGCTGGAATCTGAAGCTGTAGAGGTAACCATAATCAGCCTGTCAGACGCTGGCTGTCCAAACCCACATGGAAAAGAAATAGAAAAGACTGATGTGGCCTACTTCATATAGTGAATCATATAAGGCTGATATGATTTACTCATGAAAGTGGCCACTTTCATATATTGTTTTAGGAAGTATCCAAAACATAAAAGTTTCATTTATATAATTTTCAAGGGATCTTATATCTGTTTTCACTCTTGTATGTTTTCATACAAGTTTCACACAGACAGATACAAACTTTGTAAGATTTATATCTTTTCCATATGGGAATTCAGGGTCTGCAGCCTTTACGGTCCACAAAGGCCGCGTACTCAAAGACCGAGAAGGCCGGAAGTGCGAGGCTTGTGAAATGGGACGGTCTCGTCGCGCTGTTCAGGTTGCCTAGCAACCATGATACTAACCGCTGGAAACGTTTCATACAGCTGTGTTTGACAGAAATGAACGAGAACATATTTTGTTCATTTGTTTCTACATGAGCTCTGTGTGATTAGAATAGAATAGAATAGAATAGAATAGAATAGAATAGCCCACTGAAGGAACAATGGATGGTAATCATGGCCATTGATCAATGGGTTTTGGTCAGTGGTTGTTGATCAATGGTCATGAGAATTTGCATAATTATGATTAAGGAACTGACCTCCCAGCCCCTTGTTCCTTCAGTGGGCTGGTTTCAGTCATTATGCAAATGTCCTGTTTATAAGATTGAAACCTGCAGTCAGCTGAGACTGAAGACGTCACCTGATGATGACGAAACGTTTCCCCCCCTGAAAACGTCCAGATGAACAGAAGCAACTTTTGGAGATTTACTTTCCTGGAGGGATGAGCATCAAGACGAAACATGGCCAATATTATAGTTATTATATTAATCATTATTAGTTATTACAGCAGTGAACTTGAACTCGTGTCAAACACTGAGCTTCAGTAAAGATTCAAGTTGCAGTTATTTATATTTCCTATCACCTTAACTCTTCACTCAAAGACGAGTATCTGTGACAGTGCATATATAGATGTTTTATATATAAGAGACAAATATTGTTCGTTTAATATGTTGGCATTACTAAATTTGGCTCAATGCTTACTTATATGTGTAAAAAGCAAATGTACGAGCTGTGATAACTGTTTCTGATAGAATGAAGAGTAGACTGATATATGAAATATTCCTTTATTGGGTGAGAAAATCAGACCATGTCATAACTGCTGTAAGTCACACAGAATAGACATCAGAGCCTTAAACAGGCTGACGTCTGCTAAATGGGTCAAACTGGGCAGACAGTACACAAACACATACTTTTGACAGTTTAATCTTCGGCCGCTCCGCTTCTGCCGCTTTTTTCTACAAAATTATCCACACCCACCGCCGCGCTATGAATTGTGGGATATGTTGAGCCATGTAGGATAGACAGACCCATCCTTAAAATTCAGGGAAATGAAGGACGCATTTCGAGCAGCCTTTGAATTGGGACAGCCTTCATCTCGTCGCTGTGACGTAATCGGCCTTAAAATGAGGCCTTTAAGGCTGCAGGCCCTGAATTGTGTTACAGCTGCTGTGATGACTGCATTTATCCACTTGGAGCTCTGATGATGATGACAGCTTATCACGAGTGTCCTCCCCACAAACCACTGAAACAGCCAGCAGGATGAACATCTGCTGATCTGCTTGTATCTGTGGCCTCTGTGCAGCAGACAGGCTCGGTGTGAGGGCGGTCGGATCGGCTTCACATTTATGCTGATTAAAAACGCTCAGACTTAAAAAATCTCAGTTACTTAAGATGAGAAGCAGGAGCGTAACACAGAGCTCTGGGTCCTGTGCACCAGCAGCCTCTGTGGGCCCCTTCCCTTCCTGACTGCACTAAAACAAAATCGTTCTACAGCAGTGTGATCATCTTGCAGGTCAACTGGATGATTTAGAGCTAACAAAGCTAAGTAAACACATCCATCACCACAGAAGTGACTGCCTATAAATGTATTTTAAATCGAGGTATTTCAATATGCTGTTTCATCTTCCTGAAACACGCCGACTTCCTCCACGTGCCTCTCTTACCTCAGAGCACAGCGGTGAAGAAACACTGGCTGTGTCTGATGCAGGGTCAGAGAAGACGGCCGTGTTCATGTTCACAGACGGATTCTTCTTCGTTTACACGATGGAGCTTTAACCTGCACGTGTGGACGTCTCGCTGAGACGCTGATTTCTGGAAGTCTTTCTGAGCGCGTGCACAGAATCATATTTTTAATTCAGCTGAAGATTGCAAACATCCACTTTCATTTAATGACATTATGAACTGTAGATGAGACATTCAGTGTTGTGATGTTGTAAGAGAAATATGTGTTTATGAGCTTTACAAATCAATGCATTCTGTTTGTATTTACATGTGTCCCAGCTGTTCGTGCAGTTATAACTGCAGCTGGAGCTACGACCGATCTGACATCATCATCACTTTCATGGCATCATATTTGATCAGCATCAGTGGATTTACAAGCGTAGAGACCGGACAGTATGTTAGCATCAGTAGGAAAGAAAAACAGACTGGAAACCTTTAAGCAGTGAGTCAGTGAGTCTGTGCTCACTCTCATACGTCCTCAAAGCTTCTTCATTTAAACAGGAAGCAAAGCTGCATCACTGAGAGCAGCATGAGTACAGAACAACACTCTGTCTACCAGGTACTGTTTCTCAGGTTGGGGAAACCTGCAGTCAGCTGAGACTGAAGAAGGATGATGATGATGATGAAATGTTTCTCCCACTGAACATGTCATCTACCAGTGTTAGCACTGCACAGCTGTCTCAGTCTGTCTTCCTGTGTCTATTTATACTTTTTCCTTCATTTTGTTGCATTTCGTGGATTCTGTTACTTTGAATCTGAAACTTTGTTTTGCTTCAGTTTTGGATTAAATTTGGACTTTAATCAGCCAAATCAACAGCTCACCTATTCTCTATTCTCACGTGGTTCTATCAGGCATCACATGGACTTTCACTTAACCTTGGGCCTTCTGTCCTGAGCTGCAGCTCTGTGAGTAAGACAGGCACGAACATCAGCCAGCGTTTCGTTTGCAACAGGTAATAAAAACCTGGTGCAGCCATCGTCTCTCAGGATCAGCAGTATTGGGCTGCTTCACTCACTCTGTGATTCGATGACACCGACTTCATTACCTCCAACTCCTCCTTCAGTGCAGAGAGAAACATCTCTGGACCTCTGAGTGATTTTGATACCAGGGATTCGCCCCCTGCTGGCCAATGAAAGAAACGCAGGCACTTCCACTTTGGCTTCACTTTTCAATCACAGAAAATAGATCCATGTTTTACACAGTTGATTCATATTTCTGTTTTCCTCAAAGTATTCACAGCAGTGCAGTGAAAGCATGCAGTTTGTTCTGCATGTTGTATTAAGGAAAGATCACAGAGGGAGCAAAATAGCAACAAATACAACTCATAACATGTGAAATAACAACGTCTGGCCTGATGGTGGCAGTACTAGAAACACGAGGATCACAGCAGCATCATGATGGACCGACTGAGAGATGATCTAATATGAAGTAACACATCTAATCTTGGACAGTTTAACAGTTTGTTTCTTTAAAGTGCAGCAGAAATAAATCTGTAAGTGACAAAGTGACTTTTCCTTTAATCTGAGCTGTGAACGTGTGTTTGTGAAAAATGAAGTTCTTCTTGTTCCAATGCTTTAATATTTGATGTCAGTGACTTTACAAATATAAAAACTGAACTGCGTTCTGCACGGAGGAGTTTGTGGTTTGTCTTTCTTTGCTACTTCCTTGAAGCTTCTTCCTGTACAAAAGCAGGAAGAAGGCTGGCCAGAGTGACAGCAGTGTGCGGACAGGATGTCACTGTAGTACTGCACACCTGTTAGAGTACAGCTTAAACTCCTGCTCAGCGTCTCCATCCTCTCACGATGTCCTCAGATATTTATGCTGAACCAGATCTATCAAAGAAGGTGAGATACAGCAGAAAGGAGGACGGAGCAGAGTGGGAGCAGAGGGAGGTGGATATCTACGAGAGTGCAGATGCAGCAGGAGGTGAGTGAACCGTAATAACATTTCATTTCTGGTTTGTTACAGTTAAGTTTTCACAAACTGCCATCAAACGTCAAACTTTTTACCTGACTCGCTGTTTCCTGTGATGTACGATTATTTCCTCTTACTGACTTTGAAACAGACGCTCTGCACAGAAAACAGATTTGGACACTTAAAGGGACCAAGGAAGGTCTTTTGCTCCCTGACTTGTATATTTAAATGTGCTATTGTTACATTTTCATTTGTAAAAATAAACAGTGAATCGTGGATAACAGCCCAGATTCAAAGATATCCTGAAGTACACGCTGCTTTACAAACGCGTGAGCAGTGCAGAGAGGAAGGCTGTGGGCGAGCGTTTGGATGCTGTTTCTAACCCAGTTACACAAATATCATCTACCTGGTCCTTTAAAGGGAAGCTGCAATATCAGGAAATACATCAGTTCTAAAGCACACGTGTGTCAAATTTTTACCATGAAAATGAGAGAAAAATGCATTTAAAGATATGAGAACATTTCTGAATGTGTGTCGTAGATGAACACATCAGTCTCATGGTATGTTAAAGACATATTTAACTAATATATGATCTCATCCATAACCCCGTTCTGTTGCTGTAGTCACGTAAATCGTTTGGACACTTGAGGGTTAAACACAATGCGGATGTCTTATTTTGGTGTCTGACTCTTGTGGAGATGAGCTCATGAAACCACAGGTCTATTAAAGACAGAGAGACAGGAAATGACAAACAGCTCTACCACCTGAGCCACAGCCAGGTGGTAGAGCTGATCAGCTGATAGGAAGGTTGATGGTTCGATCCCCTCCAGTATGCATGTCAAATATCCTTGGGCAAGATACTAACCCCAAGTTGCCCTCTGATGTGTTCATCAGATTGTGAATGTAGTTTAGTTTGCACTTGTGTTTAGAAGTGCTTGTATGAGTGGGAGTGAATGGGTGAATGAGGCATGCTGTATCAGCGCTGTGAGTACTCCGGGAGAGTAGAAGAGTGCTGTATAAGAATCGGTCCATTTACCAAACCAACATCCACACTGCTTTCTAACAGGACCACAGACTCAGAATCCTCCTTCAGTCCTGAAGGGCTCTTTCAGATGTGCTACACTGGGTCTAAGAGTGCTGTGCCTCCTGATGTTAGCTGGGATCATCATCCTGTCCATATGCTGTAAGATAAGATACAACCTCTGAACTTCTCCTGCAAATGAATGTATGACTGATACTGAATCCCAGCAGCCAACAAACATGCAGCTTCACAACCAGAACGTGTCCTTCTGCCACAGCAAATACAGGAAGTACCTGATCACATGGAAACACCTTTGATATGAGGAAGTGTTGAAGCCTCAGAGCAGCTTTGACTGAATGTAAAAAGACATATTTTCAGTGAGAACAGGCACATGTCACATGAGTCAGAATCTATTCTTTCAAAGCATATAGATAACATCTCTGACTACAGGTGTAGAAATGCTGTTTGACTCTTCACCTTCTTCCTCCACACTGAAGCACAATTATTCTGAATCTTGTCAGTGGTTTTTGTTCACAGTTGATACGTATTTAGCTCATCAGATTTCCTGTAGTTCTAACACCTCCACCCACAGGACATGTTAAAGAGCAATGGCTGCAAGTTTCTGACTCTTATTGATATTTGACAAAGCAGAGGAAGAAGATTATTTCTGTTCAACGTTTCACTCATTTTATTTTATTTTATTTTATTTTGGTTTCACTGAAATATTTCAGATGCTTTGAACAAGAGTGAAAACAACAAACTTCACTTCAAACACAATAAACTGAACCACAGTTACAACGAGCTACAGACTGAACATCAAGGTAAGAAAGTTTTTAAAATTAACAAGAAAATACTAATGTCAGATAAAATTTATATTTACATTTTTAACATGTTTTTTTCTACAGAAACAAAACGACTCAACAGTCAGTTACAGGAAGAAGTGAAGAAGCTGAAGGAGAAGATAGAAGGTAATAAAGTTTGAATAACTGATAGAAAACATCAGTGTTACACAGTGATAACCTGATTGTGTCTTTGTTTTGAATCCTAAATGTTTGATGCTGTGTAACAGTTTCTCTGTATAAATGTAAGTTTCAGTTCATTATGAATAAGAGAGAAAACCTGAGTTTAAATGAAGCATTTACAGGGAAAATGACAGGAACCAAAGATTAATGTGATACAACAGGACACAAAGTCTGTCTTTAAAACATGTGTTTGACTTTAAGAGAAGTGTCCAGAAGGATGGACGAGATTTGGAAGCAGCTGTTACTTTAAATCCACTGAGAAGAAAACTTGGCCTGAGAGTCAAAACCACTGTAAGACCAAAGGAGCTGATCTGGTGATGATAAACAGCAAAGAGGAACAGGTGGGTGTGTTTGTTCATGTCTGTGTGATCTTTGATGGAGCTGACAGTCACCTGTTACTTGTGTCTTTGACCTGCTGTCAGTCTGTGACCTGCTTCCTGTCTCCACTCTGATGGATTTCTTGGATTCTCCTTTTTTGTTGCAGACACATTCAAACGTAAAGTTTTTACACATTTGACAAACATTTAATTTACACAGAAATGTTATAAAATGAGAGAAATCCTCATAATCCAGATTATTTTTCTGATTCAATCCAACTGAATCAAATGATTTGTTAACACTGATTCCACTGCAACACTGACTGAGCTACAGGAGGAGCTGATATTCATCGATTCTTTGGCTCTTTCTGATTTCTGCACAGTGGAAGAAAAGTTTCATCACAGTTATTCTTCCTTCAGACATGTTCACAAGATGATGTCACTACAACAGAAGTGCTGAATTATGACTGGAGACAATATTTGTGTCTCTTCTCAAACAGGAATTTGTCAGTAATTTCAGAGGATACTCTTGGATTGGTCTGAGATCCAACCAGGCATCAGGAGGATATGAATGGGAATGGGTGGACGGATCAGCGCTGACAGAAACGTGAGACATTAGTTTGTTTCTATTCCAGAGTTATTATTTAGAAGTGAAACACTGATGTTTTGGAAGATAGATCAGCAATACATGAGCTGAGCTATTTTCCAACAGCCCCACAAACTGAATGTAAAGAAAAGCAGAAATCCTCCTTTGAATGAACAGCTGTGCTTGAACTCTCTTCATCTGCAGTCTGTGATGACGTTCAGTTACAACAAGTCAGTTTGAAGGAATCAGGATTGAAACATGTTCAAAGCAGCGACCGACACATTTCACTTTGTTCAATTTGTCTTCATGTTTTTGTGCTGTAATGTTTCTTTTCTCACAGAACAAAAAGTGTTTCAGAGAATTCCTGTCTCTTCTTCTTTGGTGTTTGTAAAACTTCAGAACATATGAAGGAAGAAGCTTCAGTAAATATGACCTGATAGACACACATTTCAAAGTGATGTCTGTAAACAGCTGACAAACAGTTTCAAACAGCAGAAAGTCAGCTCTGACTTCTTTTTATTCTCCATTTTTACAGCAGGAAGATTTCATATTCATCAAAGCTTGAAAGCTGTTTTAGTGTGCATGATGATTCTCAGAGAAAAGTCTAAAGGAGGGAAAGTGGGCGAGAAACCTGGGAAAGAAATACAGCAAATATTGGAAATATTCCAAAAGAGACGCATATTTATATGAATGTGACAATAGTTATGAGTTTAGTCCAGTTTCATATCAGATTTGATCTCTCTGACAGGTTCTGGGGAACAGGATGGTCAGATCCTTATTCTGGTTACCGTGGAGTCTGCTGTGACCGTGATGGGAAATGGACGGGGTCATATGATCATGAATCAAAGACCTTCATCTGTGAGAAATGAGTTTGGTGCTTTGATGTAAATGTTTGAATAATCCAACCAAAGACACCTCACTATGAAATGTCCTGCATGAGCCTCAGACTCAGCTTACAGTCTTTACTTGTTCATTCTGCATCATATATTGATTACATATATTGTCCCTCTGTGCTCTGTGCTGTACAGTAAGGTTGGAAGTCATCCACACAAAACCTGAAGTACTTCATTACTCTGTAGTTCCAGCAAATTGTTCTAATAAAAGTCAAAGTGCAGCTTGTCTTTACTTTGCTTTACTTGGTTTATTCATCAGCCTGTTGGTCCTAAAACTTCAGTAAATATCTTCTTCAGTTTCTCTCAAACAGCTGAAAGTTGCTGCTTCTTACTTTTAGCTACAAATCAGGAACCAAGAGACTGAAACCAGCACAAATTCAGTTTGTCAAACTTACAACGTGTGAATAAGTGAAGATGAATCCGTTTAAAACAACTTTCCTTCTTCTTCTTCACTTACATCAAAACACAACTTTACCTTCCTGCTTAGTTTGCAGCGAGCTGCCTGCACAGCGTTAACACACTGAAGGTCAAAGTTCATTTCAGCATGGCAGAAAGGAAAAGTCCAGAAACAACAACCCTCACAGTGGACACGGTTAAAGTCTGTTGATGACTCTGAACATGACTCGGGTCTTTTTGTAACGTGGGCCTTAGTCGTCTTCATGAATCAGACAGTTTCAGAGCGTTTGAAGTGACCCTGGGAGTGCTGTATCTGCTGATTCTGGCTGGAATCTTAACACGCTGTGAGCAACTTTATTTATCATGTTAGATTTGTGATTTTTTAACATTTTAAGGGAAATTATTTGATGTTGTTGACCTGATTCTGTTCACTTCCTGTTCTCTCTTCATGTTACAGTTAGAAACAGTCACTCTGCAGAGTTTTCTTATATATGTTACACTACTGCTGAAATATGTTCACCTCCTACAGACTGGTTACAAATGTGCTGGGGCCCAGCTAACTGATGAGATCTACACTAAAGTAAATTAACTTAATACAAGGCTGTCGAGGCTATCGAGGCTATCGTGGCTCAAGAGTTGGGAGTTTGCCTTGTAATCGGAAGGTTGCCAGTTCGAGCCCCGGCTTGGACAGTCTTGGTCGTCGTGTCCTTGGGCATGACACTTCCCTCTGGTGGTCAGAAGGCCCGGTGGCGCCAGTGTCCGGCAGCCTCGCCTCTGTCAGTGCGCCCCAGGGTGGCTGTGGCTACAACGTAGCTGCTGTCACTAGTGTGTGAATGGGTGGATGACTGGATGTGTGAAGTGCTTTGGGGTCCTTAGGGACTAGAAAAGCACTATACAAAAACAGGCCATTTACCATAAGCCTTTAATGTTAGTAGGGATGGGAATTGTTTAGGCTTTATCCAATACCAGTACCAAACCGGTGCTTAAAGAATGGAGAACACACACTTTGTCCAAAAACCTCTCATGTTCAGCTGTTTTTTGTAAAAAGATAACAATGTTAGCCTTTTCTGCAGCTATGGGGCATATATGGTATCACTCTTGGCTGGAAGCAGTGCTTAAACAATGGAAAAAACACAAAATATGTCCTAAACCTCTCATGTTCAGCTGTTTTCCACTTTTTCTTTGGTCATTTTAGCCTTTTTGGCCAGGGTGAAGGGAGTATCTGCCATCAAACAAGAAGACAGCCGCATGTAGCTATGATGATGTTTGCTAGTTCACCTTACATGCATTAATGTAATAACGTGGTTAGCCTACTCAATGTAAATTACACACGAACAACATTAAGCTACTCACGCAGAGAAGAACGGCTGCTGCTGCATCATCATCCTCATCATTTCTGCTACACTGGCAGGGCTAGGGGCCAGGACTCTCCTCTTCGGGTTTTTGGGGGATGTTGCTAACTCTGGGTCCGATAACAGGCACCACACCCGCAGTAGATGTGCTCGGTGTGAGGTCTCGCAGCAAGCTACCAAATACGGCGCATTTCTCCGGATACCGGTACCCATCCCTAAACATTAGTGGCTAACCACCAGCAGCTAAAGCTGACGACACACTGGAAAGGATTCACTCGTCACGTATCACTTTGAAGATCACAGCTGGCTCCAGTTTTATGTAACCTAATGTATTTAATACTAAATCATATGTCAGGCTTGATGTGCTCTCATATGTAGTTGCTTCGATCTCTGTCTCTACCTGGAAGTAGAGAAACATTACTCTTCAGTTCCCATCGTGCTGATTTTGAACATTATGGAATTTAAGTCATGTACTAACAGAGACTTGGAGGAGAGACACCTAATATTTAATAATCCACATTTCACTGTTTTACTCTTTGGTTCATATGTGGATACTGTATTGTTCTTTCTTTGTGATTTTTTATGTTTTAGTCATTTTTTGCTGGTCCTTAGTTTGGTTTTTTTGTCTGTTTGGGAGTTGACACAGTCTCTTTGGAGATGTTTTTTTTTTTTTTTTTGGGGGGGGGGGGGGGGGGGGTGTAACAGGAGGAGGGAAGCTGCAGAGAGGCGTGTAAGACTGCAACTCTGCTTCCTGGTCCCAAATCTGGATAGCCATGGTCTGGGGCATTTACTAAATTTGTCTATATTTTTAGAAATGAGAGCTGCTCCATCCAAAGTGGAGGAGTGGGAACAAGACCAGGTTTCCTTCAGAAGGTTTGCCAATTATCTATGAAGCCCACATTGTTTTTTGGACACCACTCAGACAGCCAGCAATTTAAGGAGAACATGCGGCTAAACATGTCACTCCTGGTCTGATTGGGGAGGGGACCAGAGAAAACTACAGAGTCCCACATTGTTTTGGCAAAGTTACACACCGATTCAATATTGATTTTAGTGACCTCCGATTGGCGTAACCGGGTGTCATTACTGCCGACGTGAATTACAATTTTACTGAATTCATGTTTACCCTTCCCCAGCAGTTTTACATTTCCTCAATGTCGACCTCTGCAAAGACTTTTGCAGCTGATCAAACACACACATCCACACATGTGCAATAAGACTAAGTGCAATACTCTTCTCTGACAAAGTTGTATTTTTACTCAGTTGTATAAAGCATTTGCATTATATTTTTATCCTATTGTATATTTTATTCTATTTTACTCTATTCTTTACAGTTGGGTACAGTACATTATTCGTATTATATTCTAAGTTTTGCTATATAACTTTTGCACTGTCTGCTTCCTGCTGTGAGAAAACAAAAAAAAGGTTATCTTATCTTATCTTATATCAACAAAGCAGACAGGCAGCAGCATCTGCTGCAGACTGATACAGGTGCAGTCACACTACGTTAGACAGTGGCCTGGTCTGTCATTATGTCAACTAGTTAGTTCACTTGGTGTATTAAACAGCTAGCTAACAAGTTCATGTTAGTTCCATTCATCTAAAGTGAGAATAAAAAAGTCCATCTGGGAAAGTGCAATGATTTTAAATTAATTTCCTGTTTTGTTGCATTTCTAACCAGATATTTTAGTGAGTTTGGAAAAAGAGCAGCTGCAGAAAGAAGTGAAGCTGAAGGACAAGATGGAAGGTAAGAAACTATTAAGAAGTATTAAAGTTGGAGATGACTGTATTTGAGAGTGGGTTAATTTTATGTTTTAAATCAGATTCTTGTGTAAAGATAATCTGATAAAAAGAAACAAAACAAGTTGCAGCTGCTGACCTCCCAAACTAACATAATCAGGAGAAAACTGTTCAAAGTCAAAGGCAGCTCAGCCCTACAAACTATCAGGTTATGTTGTCCACGGTGTCGTGGAAGCTTCAGGACCCAAATGCAGAACATGGTGGACAAATGTTAAACATAAAGTGTGTTTATTCCAGGAAAGTACAGATGGTCCGGAAAAGAGAAACAAAAATCCATGAGGTACAAGAAAAACAGACAAAAAGAGTAGGAACAGCACAGCTAGTGAGACGACTGGACAAAGGGCGAGGGAAACAATGGGAATGAATACTAGTGATAGGAATTCTGTCTCTTTTTAGAGAACTGGCTCTTTCGGCTCCCAACCCTCTCTTTAGGTTGTTTTGTTGGTTTAATTAATTAATTATTAACAACAATGTAAAATTATGCACAAAATGAATTACTAATATAAAAAATATGTTTTATTTATGTATGTTTATTATAGGCAGCTCAGTCTATAATTATAAAATACAAAAACCAACTATTTACAATTCCAGTTTTATTAACGATTTAAGTTTTCAGCTTTTACCTTTTAAACTAATTGAAAGTGAAACGACAACAAAAACCCCACAACACAACAAAATATAAATTAACATGCAAAACAAAAAGAAGATGCACGTTCTCTGTCATATAGGCCCGGGATGATTTTTTGGGAGAGTGCTTTCCTGCTTGGAATTGCATACATAGGATTCAGTGCATGAGTAAACTTTCTGAAAGTGCAATCATTTTTGCCAGCTCTTTATCAATTGAGTTCTGTCTTGCTGGGGTCACAGACTTCTGCAAAAACTGTTTAACAGAGCTCTGCGTTGGTTTAGGCGGTGGACAGTTCTCAGGTGCCTGTGCAGGTTGTTTGTGGAGCCGGCTCTATATGATATCCTTTTCTTGCAGACTCTACACTCTGCCTTTTGTTGCGAAATCAGTTTCACCCGGTTCTTTTTATTCCTCGGGCATCCAGAGACGGCACCAGAACTCAGTAGTCATTTCACAAAACCTTTATTCATCTTTATTCATCTTCATTTAAGCATGCATCTTCTAGAAGGGAAGACGTGCAAGGCCGGTGTCCCTCTGCAGATCTTCACTCCTTTGTCTGTTACAGCCAGCTTTATAGAAGTGACCCCATCATAAAACCCCCACGGTGTGCTGCAAACTCTGTGTCTGTGTGTATGCACGAGCACGTGAGTGCCTGTGTGTGCGCATACCCGTGTGTACATGAGTGAGTGTGCATGTAGGTGTGGGTGTGTCGTAACAGTCAAAGCACTTTGTGTCTGTGTGTCTGTATACGTGACGTCCTGGGGGTCATAAAAGTAATCTCACCCAAGCTACACCAAATTCCTCTACACAACATAGAAAACACAGTTAACATATTACAAACACTGAGACTCCCACTCTGCATCCACTGGGCCAGTGGCCTCTTGTTGTCTTACATTGACAGATAAGGTGGAGAGTCTCCTGCAAACCTACTTCTAAGTTTAGAACAATTATGAGTTTTATTAAAGGTACAAACATCAGCATCAGCAACCCCCAACTGTAGCTTCCTGACTCCTTCTATGGCAGGCAGACCCCAGTGTCCATAAATTCCTTTCCTTCTAAACAATTACACTCTCAGCCTACAGCTAAGCCAAACTGAAACACAGACCAATCCTTCCTTATTCCTCTGATCTAAACAAATTTAACACATCATATTATAATAATTATTTTCTTGCACTCACACTTTGTACTGTCAATGAAATATAAATGGTTCCAGATTGTGCTTCTTTTCTTGATGTCACTCATTTTCATTACTACACCTTTCTATTGTGGTGATGTTGTCTATTGTTGTTGTCCCTGGCTCTCTCTCTCTCTCTCCCTCCTGCTCTGTTCCTGTGCTGCTGCGAGTGTAACTACCGCCCCTCCCTCCTCTGCTCAGCGCAAACACAAGGCTCGCGTGTGGAGTGAAGCAAAAAAGAGATGAAACAGGAGGGGAACACAGCTGAACCTAATCACAGAAAAACAGACAAAGAAAGTAAACTAAATACCAAACACAGCAGACACAGGTTAAACAAAGGTTAAACAGGAAGTAATCAAACAAAGGAAACATCACTGACTGTAGGGCCAAACATCGCTAATCGAAGATCAAGAAGATGAGTGACAGGTGCTCTGACCTGTGCAAAGTGTCCATTAATCTTTTGCTTGAAATTAAAAATTTAACCTTTATTGTTCTAATTTCAACAACATCGATCCAACATTTGCCTCAAGCTCAAGTTTCCATATTCCAATTTCTGAAGATGACACCAAAAGGATCTCACACGACCTGATTCACACTGATACACGGTCAAAACACTGTTTGCCTCTGTCCCATCTCATCACACCTGAGCACCACTGAACCTGGATTAAAAGGTTATGGCGACAGTGGCAAGTAGGGTTACTACTCCCTCTTGTGCTGAGAAATTGCAATAGCACCAAAAACATAAAATGGCTCCAACACTGACAGAAACTTTACACAAAAGGGCAGAACACTGAAAATATAACATGCAAAAGTAGCATATGAATATAAACCCAAAGAGTTAAAGTTACATGAAAATAATAGAAAGGCCAAAAAAAATCTAAATCACATATAACAGACCCAGGACCATAACACAACCTGCTTCAAACTCATCAGGAAACACAGAGTGAGAGCTGCACAGGTGTGGCAGGTTGGAACAAGGAAAAGCTGAATGAGTCGTCTGCAGACGGCGGCCATCTTGGCTCTTTATGTAATCATAAAGCAGCATGTTGGTGCACCAATCACAGCAGAGTACCTGCACATGCCCGTTATCATCCTCTCATTCAGTCACAGCTGAGGCGCAGCATGCAGAGCTTTGCATGAAGGACAGAAAAACACAGCAGTTACACAAAATGACACAAATATGATGACAGTCATAACAACAGGTCAAAGTTCAGTCTGTTACTGTATCATAGACACTGATGCTGTGTGTGCTATATGAGATGCTGCAGGCAGTCAGTGTGAGTCTTCAGCAGTCTGAGCTACAAAGATGGGATCTTGGCTGCAAATGAATGTATGACTGATACTGAATCCCAGCAGCCAACAAACATGCAGCTTCACAACCAGAACGTGTCCTTCTGCCACAGCAAATACAGGAAGTACCTGATCACATGGAAACACCTTTGATATGAGGAAGTGTTGAAGCCTCAGAGCAGCTTTGACTGAATGTAAAAAGACATATTTTCAGTGAGAACAGGCACATGTCACATGAGTCAGAATCTATTCTTTCAAAGCATGTAGATAACATCTCTGACTACAGGTGTAGAAATGCTGTTTGACTCTTCACCTTCTTCCTCCACACTGAAGCACAATTATTCTGAATCTTGTCAGTGGTTTTTGTTCACAGTTGATACGTATTTAGCTCATCAGATTTCCTGTAGTTCTAACACCTCCACCCACAGGACATGTTAAAGAGCAATGGCTGCAAGTTTCTGACTCTTATTGATATTTGACAAAGCAGAGGAAGAAGATTATTTCTGTTCAACGTTTCACTCATTTTATTTTATTTTATTTTATTTTGGTTTCACTGAAATATTTCAGTTGGTTGGAGTAACAGTCAGTTACAGGAAGAAGTGAAGAAGCTGAAGGAGAAGATAGAAGGTAATAAAGTTTGAATAACTGATAGAAAACATCAGTGTTACACAGTGATAACCTGATTGTGTCTTTATTTTGAATCCTAAATGTTTGATGCTGTGTAACAGTTTCTCTGTATAAATGTAAGTTTCAGTTCATTATGAATAAGAGAGAAAACCTGAGTTTAAATGAAGCATTTACAGGGAAAATGACAGGAACCAAAGATTAATGTGATACAACAGGACACAAAGTCTGACTTTAAAACATGTGTTTGACTTTAAGAGAAGTGTCCTGATCGATGGAGGAGGTTTGGATGCAGCTGTTACTTTAAATCCACTGAGTGGAAAACTTGGTCTGACAGCATGAGAGCCTGTCAGGATAAAGGAGCTGATCTGGTGATGATAAACAGCAAAGAGGAACAGGTGGGTGTGTTTGTTCATGTCTGTGTGATCTTTGATGGAGCTGACAGTCATCTGTTACTTGTGTCTTTGACCTGCTGTCAGTCTGTGACCTGCTTCCTGTCTCCACTCTGATGGATTTCTTGGATTCTCCTTTTTTGTTGCAGACACATTCAAACGTAAAGTTTTTACACATTTGACAAACATTTAATTTACACAGAAATGTTATAAAATGAGAGAAATCCTCATAATCCAGATTATTTTTCTGATTCAATCCAACTGAATCAAATGATTTGTTAACACTGATTCCACTGCAACACTGACTGAGCTACAGGAGGAGCTGATATTCATTGATTCTTTGGCTCTTTCTGATTTCTGCACAATGGAAGAAAAGTTTCATCACAGTTATTCTTCCTTCAGACATGTTCACAAGATGATGTCACTACAACAGAAGTGCTGAATTATGACTGGAGACAATATTTGTGTCTCTTCTCAAACAGGAATTTGTCAGTGAATTTGGAGGATACTCTTGGATTGGTCTGAGATCCAACCAGACATCAGGAGGATCTAAATGGGAATGGGTGGACGGATCAGCGCTGACAGAAACGTGAGACATTAGTTTGTGTCTATTCCAGAGTTATTATTTAGAAGTGAAACACTGATGTTTTGGAAGATAGATCAGCAATACATGAGCTGAGCTATTTTCCAACAGCCCCACAAACTGAATGTAAAGAAAAGCAGAAATCCTCCTTTGAATGAACAGCTGTGCTTGAACTCTCTTCATCTGCAGTCTGTGATGACGTTCAGTTACAACAAGTCAGTTTGAAGGAATCAGGATTGAAACATGTTCAAAGCAGCGACCGACACGTTTCACTTTGTTCAATTTGTCTTCATGTTTTTGTGCTGTAATGTTTCTTTTCTCACAGAACAAAAAGTGTTTCAGAGAATTCCTGTCTCTTCTTCTTTGGTGTTTGTAAAACTTCAGAACATATGAAGGAAGAAGCTTCAGTAAATATGACCTGATAGACACACATTTCAAAGTGATGTCTGTAAACAGCTGACAAAACAGTTTCAAACAGCAGAAAGTCAGCTCTGACTTCTTTTTATTCTCCATTTTTACAGCAGGAAGATTTCATATTCATCAAAGCTTGAAAGCTGTTTTAGTGTGCATGATGATTCTCAGAGAAAAGTCTAAAGGAGGGAAAGTGGGCGAGAAACCTGGGAAAGAAATACAGCAAATATTGGAAATATTCCAAAAGAGACGCATATTTATATGAATGTGACAATAGTTATGAGTTTAGTCCAGTTTCATATCAGATTTGATCTCTCTGACAGGTTCTGGGCAGAAAGACATGAGAATCCCAGTTATGGTCACTATGGAGTCTGCTGTGACCGTGATGGGAGATGGATGCTGTTATATTATTCTGATTCAACGACCTTCATCTGTGAGAAATGAGTTTGGTGCTTTGATGTAAATGTTTGAATAATCCAACCAAAGACACCTCACTATGAAATGTCCTGCATGAGCCTCAGACTCAGCTTACAGTCTTTACTTGTTCATTCTGCATCATATATTGATTACATATATTGTTCCTCTGTGCTCTGTGCTGTACAGTAAGGTTGGAAGTCATCCACACAAAACCTTGAAGTACTTCATTACTCTGTAGTTCCAGCAAATTGTTCTAATAAAAGTCAAAGTGCAGCTTGTCTTTACTTTGCTTTACTTGGTTTATTCATCAGTCTGTTGGTCCTAAAACTTCAGTAAATGTCTTCTTCAGTTTCTCTCAAACAGCTGAAAGTTGCTGCTTCTTACTTTTAGCTACAAATCAGGAACCAAGAGACTGAAACCAGCACAAATTCAGTTTGTCAAACTTACAACGTGTGAATAAGTGAAGATGAATCCGTTTAAAACAACTTTCCTTCTTCTTCTTCACTTACATCAAAACACAACTTTACCTTCCTGCTTAGTTTGCAGCGAGCTGCCTGCACAGCGTTAACACACTGAAGGTCAAAGTTCATTTCAGCATGGCAGAAAGGAAAAGTCCAGAAACAACAACCCTCACAGTGGACACGGTTAAAGTCTGTTGATGACTCTGAACATGACTCGGGTCTTTTTGTAATGTGGGCCTTAGTCGTCTTCATGAATCAGACAGTTTCAGAGCCAGTTTCCATGTGACACACTTCCTGCTTTGGACCCTTTACCTGCAGCCTGTATGTGTCCACATGTGATTGGTGCAAAGCTTTTAACTAATGACCACAGACCCTGGTTGTGTTTCACTTCAGATGATTTTCAGCATTTCATTGAATTCTAACTGCATCAAAGACATTTCAGCGTTTCAATTCATCAAAATGACTTCAGATCTTGTTGCATGCTGTGAGTTTCTCTGCTGGTAAACTCGAAATAACTGAAGTTCACACTGACGCCATATTTCCTGCATCAGAAACATTCGCTCATTACTAACATTATATATTGTGTGATGACAGCAGCTTCTGAGAAAGCTATTTTTAAGTTGCTGCTGCTAAGTTCAAGCTCAGTGTCTGTGCATTATGACAAACATTTCAAATACATTTGTGTCTTTGCTTGTATTGGTGTACAAGTATCTATGTATTAATGCATGTAATGGAAAAGTTTTCCAAATAAATGGAGAAAAGTATTTAAGCTGTCTGTGTTTGTGCTTTATTCTGCTGTTCGTTTCTGACTCGTTCACATTTGTAATTAATCACAACGGCATCAATGAAATCTCAGTAATTAAACTGATAAATCTGAACTTCAGGTCTTGTTGAAATCTGTTTGTTTGTCTGTTTCCAACTGGAGACGGTGACAGTGACAGAGCGAACCTCTGCAACGCCGTGACGCCCCGTTAGCTTCTCTGCAGGTCAGAATCAAAACCACTCAGCAGTTCACACTGACGTCATATTTCCTGTGTCACAAACTCTTCTTCTCTCTTCTCATTCTGTGGACTTACAACATGTAGAAACTCATGAAAGCAGCATCTAACAAAGGCATTGATGTGCATGTTGCTGCTGCTGAGTTCAGCCTCAGTGTCTCTGAGATATTCAGACAGGAAATGTTCAGAATGTTCTGGAGGTGTTTTAATGACTTTTTGAAGTCTTTGTTGTGTTCGTGGTTTGTTCTGCTGTTTCTGACTCGTTCACATTTGTCGTCAATTAAAACTGCATCAGTCAAAGTTTTGCATTTGAAGTGAACTGAACTTCAGATCTTGTTGGATGCTGTTAGTGCTCATAAATAACTCAGCGTTTCACACATCATGACGTGACAGGAAAACTGTGGCTCTCTTCTGGTTTGACTTCCTGGATATTTTCAGTTCAAAGCTGCCTGACTCAAAGAAACAGGCAGACAGTGACGGACGGTCAAATATCTTCTTAGCTTAAGATGTCGACACAAACTCAAGGTGTCCATGACTCCAGGGTGAAATACAGCAGAGGGACCCATGAGGATGGAAGAGGAAGAGAGCAAATCGAGGTGGAGATGTTAGACGATGGAGAGCAGAACCCTGCTGGTGGATTACAAGAAGCTGGTAAGTAGGAACGAACTAAAAATACAAACTACAGATAATAAAAGGGAGGAAGAAGAAGGAGCTCCAGAGCCCCTCATTAGTGCTCCATGAATGGACTCTTTGTGTATTTTCTCTGTAGATGAACACACCCAGAGAAAGCTTCCAGCTGTGGACAGCAGCTGTTTCAGAGCGTTTGAAGTGACCCTGGGAGTGCTGTATCTGCTGATTCTGGCTGGAATCTTAACACGCTGTGAGCAACTTTATTTATCATGTTAGATTTGTGATTTTTTAACATTTTAAGGGAAATTATTTGATGTTGTTGACCTGATTCTGTTCACTTCCTGTTCTCTCTTCATGTTACAGTTAGAAACAGTCACTCTGCAGAGTTTTCTTATATATGTTACACTACTGCTGAAATATGTTCACCTCCTACAGACTGGTTACAAATGTGCTGGGGCCCAGCTAACTGATGAGATCTACACTAAAGTAAATTAACTTAATACAAGGCTGTCGAGGCTATCGAGTCTATCGTGGCTCAAGAGTTGGGAGTTTGCCTTGTAATCGGAAGGTTGCCAGTTCGAGCCCCGGCTTGGACAGTCTTGGTCGTTGTGTCCTTGGGCATGACACTTCCCTCTGGTGGTCAGAGGGCCCGGTGGCGCCAGTGTCCGGCAGCCTCGCCTCTGTCAGTGCGCCCCAGGGTGGCTGTGGCTACAACGTAGCTGCCATCACCAGTGTGTGAATGGGTGGATGACTGGATGTGTGAAGTGCTTTGGGGTCCTTAGGGACTAGAAAAGCACTATACAAAAACAGGCCATTTACCATAAGCCTTTAATGTTAGTAGGGATGGGAATTGTTTAGGCTTTATCCAATACCAGTACCAAACCGGTGCTTAAAGAATGGAGAACACACACTTTGTCCAAAAACCTCTCATGTTCAGCTGGTTTTTTGTATAAAGATAACAATGTTAGCCTTTTCTGCAGCTATGGGGCCTATATGGTATCACTCTTGGCTGGAAGCAGTGCTTAAACAATGGAAAAAACACAAACTTTGTCCAAAAACCTCTCATGTTTAACTGTTTCCCACTTTTTCTTTGGTCATTTTAGCCTTTTTGGCCAGGGTGAAGGGAGTATCTGCCATCAAACAAGAAGACAGCCGCATGTAGCTATGATGATGTTTACCTTACATGCATTAATGTAATAACGTGGTTAGCCTACTCAACGTAAATTACACACGAACAACATTAAGCTACTCACGCAGAGAAGAACGGTTGCTGCTGCATCATCATCCTCATCATTTCTGCTACACTGGCAGGGCTAGGGGCCAGGACTCTCCTCTTCGGGTTTTTAGGGGATGTTGCTAACTCTGGGTCTGATAACAGGCACCACACCCGCAGTAGATGTGCTCGGTGTGAGGTCTCGCAGCAAGCTACCAAATACGGCGCATTTCTCCGGATACCGGTACCCATCCCTAAACATTAGTGGCTAACCACCAGCAGCTAAAGCTGAGGACACACTGGAAAGGATTCACTCGTCACGTATCACTTTGAAGATCACAGCTGGCTCCAGTTTTATGTAACCTAATGTATTTAATACTAAATCATATGTCAGGCTTGATGTGCTCTCATAGGTAGTCGCTTCGATCTCTGTCTCTGCCTGGAAGTAGAGAAACATTACTCTTCAGTTCCCATCGTGCTGATTTTGTCTATATTTTTAGAAATGAGAGCTGCTCCATCCAAAGTGGAGGAGTGGGAACAAGACCAGGTTTCCTTCAGAAGGTTTGCCAATTATCTATGAAGCCCACATTGTTTTTTGGACACCACTCAGACAGCCAGCAATTTAAGGAGAACATGCGGCTAAACATGTCACTCCTGGTCTGATTGGGGAGGGGACCAGAGAAAACTACAGAGTCCCACATTGTTTTGGCAAAGTTACACACCGATTCAATATTGATTTTAGTGACCTCCGATTGGCGTAACCGGGTGTCATTACTGCCGACGTGAATTACAATTTTACTGAATTCATGTTTACCCTTCCCCAGCAGTTTTACATTTCCTCAATGTCGACCTCTGCAAAGACTTTTGCAGCTGATCAAACACACACATCCACACATGTGCAATAAGACTAAGTGCAATACTCTTCTCTGACAAAGTTGTATTTTTACTCAGTTGTATAAAGCATTTGCATTATATTTTTATCCTATTGTATATTTTATTCTATTTTACTCTATTCTTTACAGTTGGGTACAGTACATTATTCGTATTATATTCTAAGTTTTGCTATATAACTTTTGCACTGTCCGCTTCCTGCTGTGAGAAAACAAAAAAAAAGGTTATCTTATCTTATCTTATATCAACAAAGCAGACAGGCAGCAGCATCTGCTGCAGACTGATACAGGTGCAGTCACACTACGTTAGACAGTGGCCTGGTCTGTCATTATGTCAACTAGTTAGTTCACTTGGTGTATTAAACAGCTAGCTAACAAGCTAATGTTAGTTCCATTCATCTAAAGTGAGAATAAAAAAGTCCATCTGGGAAAGTGCAATGATTTTAAATTAATTTCCTGTTTTGTTGCATTTCTAACCAGATATTTTAGTGAGTTTGGAAAAAGAGCAGCTGCAGAAAGAAGTGAAGCTGAAGGACAAGATGGAAGGTAAGAAACTATTAAGAAGTATTAAAGTTGGAGATGACTGTATTTGAGAGTGGGTTAATTTTATGTTTTAAATCAGGTTCTTGTGTAAAGATAATCTGATAAAAAGAAACAAAACAAGTTGCAGCTGCTGACCTCCCAAACTAACATAATCAGGAGAAAACTGTTCAAAGTCAAAGGCAGCTCAGCCCTACAAACTATCAGGTTATGTTGTCCACGGTGTGGTGGAAGCTTCAGGACCCAAATGCAGAACATGGTGGACAAATGTTAAACATAAAGTGTGTTTATTCCAGGAAAGTACAGATGGTCCGGAAAAGAGAAACAAAAATCCATGAGGTACAAGAAAAACAGACAAAAAGAGTAGGAACAGCACAGCTCGTGAGACGACTGGACAAAGGGCGAGGGAAACAATGGGAATGAATACTAGTGATAGGAATTCTGTCTCTTTTTAGAGAACTGGCTCTTTCGGCTCCCAACCCTCTCTTTAGGTTGTTTTGTTGGTTTAATTAATTAATTATTAACAACAATGTAAAATTATGCACAAAATGAATTACTAATATAAAAAATATGTTTTATTTATGTATGTTTATTATAGGCAGCTCAGTCTATAATTATAAAATACAAAAACCAACTATTTACAATTCCAGTTTTATTAACGATTTAAGTTTTCAGCTTTTACCTTTTAAACTAATTGAAAGTGAAACGACAACAAAAACCCCACAACACAGCAAAATATAAATTAACATGCAAAACAAAAAGAAGATGCACGTTCTCTGTCATATAGGCCCGGGATGATTTTTTGGGAGAGTGTTTTCCTGCTTGGAATTGCATACATAGGATTCAGTGCATGAGTAAACTTTCTGAAAGTGCAATCATTTTTGCCAGCTCTTTATCAATTGAGTTCTGTCTTGCTGGGGTCACAGACTTCTGCAAAAACTGTTTAACAGAGCTCTGCGTTGGTTTAGGCGGTGGACAGTTCTCAGGTGCCTGTGCAGGTTGTTTGTGGAGCCGGCTCTATATGATATCCTTTTCTTGCAGACTCTACACTCTGCCTTTTGTTGCGAAATCAGTTTCACCCGGTTCTTTTTATTCCTCGGGCATCCAGAGACGGCACCAGAACTCAGTAGTCATTTCACAAAACCTTTATTCATCTTTATTCATCTTCATTTAAGCATGCATCTTCTAGAAGGGAAGACGTGCAAGGCCGGTGTCCCTCTGCAGATCTTCACTCCTTTGTCTGTTACAGCCAGCTTTATAGAAGTGACCCCATCATAAAACCCCCACGGTGTGCTGCAAACTCTGTGTCTGTGTGTATGCACGAGCACGTGAGTGCCTGTGTGTGCGCATACCCGTGTGTACATGAGTGAGTGTGCATGTAGGTGTGGGTGTGTCGTAACAGTCAAAGCACTTTGTGTCTGTGTGTCTGTATACGTGACGTCCTGGGGGTCATAAAAGTAATCTCACCCAAGCTACACCAAATTCCTCTACACAACATAGAAAACACAGTTAACATATTACAAACACTGAGACTCCCACTCTGCATCCACTGGGCCAGTGGCCTCTTGTTGTCTTACATTGACAGATAAGGTGGAGAGTCTCCTGCAAACCTACTTCTAAGTTTAGAACAATTATGAGTTTTATTAAAGGTACAAACATCAGCATCAGCAACCCCAACTGTAGCTTCCTGACTCCTTCTATGGCAGGCAGACCCCAGTGTCCATAAATTCCTTTCCTTCTAAACAATTACACTCTCAGCCTACAGCTAAGCCAAACTGAAACACAGACCAATCCTTCCTTATTCCTCTGATCTAAACAAATTTAACACATCATATTATAATAATTATTTTCTTGCACTCACACTTTGTACTGTCAATGAAATATAAATGGTTCCAGATTGTGCTTCTTTTCTTGATGTCACTCATTTTCATTACTACACCTTTCTATTGTGGTGATGTTGTCTATTGTTGTTGTCCCTGGCTCTCTCTCTCTCTCTCTCCCTCCTGCTCTGTTCCTGTGCTGCTGCGAGTGTAACTACCGCCCCTCCCTCCTCTGCTCAGCGCAAACACAAGGCTCGCGTGTGGAGTGAAGCAAAAAAGAGATGAAACAGGAGGGGAACACAGCTGAACCTAATCACAGAAAAACAGACAAAGAAAGTAAACTAAATGCCAAACACAGCAGACACAGGTTAAACAAAGGTTAAACAGGAAGTAATCAAACAAAGGAAACATCACTGACTGTAGGGCCAAACATCGCTAATCGAAGATCAAGAAGATGAGTGACAGGTGCTCTGACCTGTGCAAAGTGTCCATTAATCTTTTGCTTGAAATTAAAAATTTAACCTTTATTGTTCTAATTTCAACAACATCGATCCAACATTTGCCTCAAGCTCAAGTTTCCATATTCCAATTTCTGAAGATGACACCAAAAGGATCTCACACGACCTGATTCACACTGATACACGGTCAAAACACTGTTTGCCTCTGTCCCATCTCATCACACCTGAGCACCACTGAACCTGGATTAAAAGGTTATGGCGACAGTGGCAAGTAGGGTTACTACTCCCTCTTGTGCTGAGAAATTGCAATAGCACCAAAAACATAAAATGGCTCCAACACTGACAGAAACTTTACACAAAAGGGCAGAACACTGAAAATATAACATGCAAAAGTAGCATATGAATATAAACCCAAAGAGTTAAAGTTACATAAAAATAATAGAAAGGCCAAAAAAAATCTAAATCACATATAACAGACCCAGGACCATAACACAACCTGCTTCAAACTCATCAGGAAACACAGAGTGAGAGCTGCACAGGTGTGGCAGGTTGGAACAAGGAAAAGCTGAATGAGTCGTCTGCAGACGGCGGCCATCTTGGCTCTTTATGTAATCATTAGGCTGCATGTTGGTGCACCAATCACAGCAGAGTACCTGCACATGCCCGTTATCATCCTCTCATTCAGTCACAGCTGAGGCGCAGCATGCAGAGCTTTGCATGAAGGACAGAAAAACACAGCAGTTACACAAAATGACACAAATATGATGACAGTCATAACAACAGGTCAAAGTTCAGTCTGTTACTGTATCATAGACACTGATGCTGTGTGTGCTATATGAGATGCTGCAGGCAGTCAGTGTGAGTCTTCAGCAGTCTGAGCTACAAAGATGGGATCTTGGCTGCAAATGAATGTATGACTGATACTGAATCCCAGCAGCCAACAAACATGCAGCTTCACAACCAGAACGTGTCCTTCTGCCACAGCAAATACAGGAAGTACCTGATCACATGGAAACACCTTTGATATGAGGAAGTGTTGAAGCCTCAGAGCAGCTTTGACTGAATGTAAAAAGACATATTTTCAGTGAGAACAGGCACATGTCACATGAGTCAGAATCTATTCTTTCAAAGCATATAGATAACATCTCTGACTACAGGTGTAGAAATGCTGTTTGACTCTTCACCTTCTTCCTCCACACTGAAGCACAATTATTCTGAATCTTGTCAGTGGTTTTTGTTCACAGTTGATACGTATTTAGCTCATCAGATTTCCTGTAGTTCTAACACCTCCACCCACAGGACATGTTAAAGAGCAATGGCTGCAAGTTTCTGACTCTTATTGATATTTGACAAAGCAGAGGAAGAAGATTATTTCTGTTCAACGTTTCACTCATTTTATTTTATTTTATTTTATTTTGGTTTCACTGAAATATTTCAGATGCTTTGAACAAGAGTGAATTCAACAAACTTCAAATCAAACACAATAAACTGAACCACAGTTACAACGAGCTACAGACTGAACATCAAGGTAAGAAAGTTTTTAAAATTAACAAGAAAATACTAATGTCAGATAAAATTTATATTTACATTTTTTAACATGTTTTTTTCTACAGAAACAAAACGACTCAACAGTCAGTTACAGGAAGAAGTGAAGAAGCTGAAGGAGAAGATAGAAGGTAATAAAGTTTGAATAACTGATAGAAAACATCAGTGTTACACAGTGATAACCTGATTGTGTCTTTGTTTTGAATCCTACATGTTTGATGCTGTGTAACAGTTTCTCTGTATAAATGTAAGTTTCAGTTCATTATGAATAAGAGAGAAAACCTGAGTTTAAATGAAGCATTTACAGGGAAAATGACAGGAACCAAAGATTAATGTGATACAACAGGACACAAAGTCTGACTTTAAAACATGTGTTTGACTTTAAGGGAAGTGTCCTGATCGATGGAGGAGGTTTGGAAGCAGCTGCTACTTTAAATCCACTGAGAAGAAAACTTGGTCTGAGAGTCAAAACCACTGTAAGACCAGAGGAGCTGATCTGGTGATGATAAACAGCAAAGAGGAACAGGTGGGTGTGTTTGTTCATGTCTGTGTGATCTTTGATGGAGCTGACAGTCATCTGTTACTTGTGTCTTTGACCTGCTGTCAGTCTGTGACCTGCTTCCTGTCTCCACTCTGATGGATTTCTTGGATTCTCCTTTTTTGTTGCAGACACATTCAAACGTAAAGTTTTTACACATTTGACAAACATTTAATTTACACAGAAATGTTATAAAATGAGAGAAATCCTCATAATCCAGATTATTTTTCTGATTCAATCCAACTGAATCAAATGATTTGTTAACACTGATTCCACTGCAACACTGACTGAGCTACAGGAGGAGCTGATATTCATCGATTCTTTGGCTCTTTCTGATTTCTGCACAATGGAAGAAAAGTTTCATCACAGTTATTCTTCCTTCAGACATGTTCACAAGATGATGTCACTACAACAGAAGTGCTGAATTATGACTGGAGACAATATTTGTGTCTCTTCTCAAACAGGAATTTGTCAGTAAATTTGCAGGATACTCTTGGATTGGTCTGAGATCCAAACAGACATCAGGAGGATATAAATGGGAATGGGTGGACGGATCAGCGCTGACAGAAACGTGAGACATTAGTTTGTTTCTATTCCAGAGTTATTATTTAGAAGTGAAACATGGATGTTTTGGAAGATAGATCAGCAATACATGAGCTGAGCTATTTTCCAACAGCCCCACAAACTGAATGTAAAGAAAAGCAGAAATCCTCCTTTGAATGAACAGCTGTGCTTGAACTCTCTTCATCTGCAGTCTGTGATGACGTTCAGTTACAACAAGTCAGTTTGAAGGAATCAGGATTGAAACATGTTCAAAGCAGCGACCGACACGTTTCACTTTGTTCAATTTGTCTTCATGTTTTTGTGCTGTAATCAGAATCAGAATCAGAATCAGAATCAGAATGGGTTTATTGCCAGATGTTGAGGTTTACAACATTAGGAATTTGCTGCGGTGCTTCAGTGCAAGCAATAAGAATTAAAGTGCTATGTAGAAAGAAAGATATGTGCATGAGATATACATGAGATATATACATGAGAATAAGAATTAAGAGTGCTACGTAGAAGGATATATACATGAGTGCAGGTGGTGATCAGTGCCAGACATGAAATGATGCAGTGAACGCAGCGTAGGGTCATGTGATAGTGGTGGGAATAGTCATACGGTTATTGTTCATGTGTCCAACAGCAGAGGGGAAGAAACTGTTCTTATGGCGAGAGGTTCTGGTGCGAATGGACCGGAGCCTCCTGCCTGAGGGGAGCAGGTCAAACAGACTGTGTCCAGGGTGCGAAGGGTCAGCTGAGATCCGAGCTGCACGCCGCAGTGTCCTGGAGGTGTACAGGTACTGCAGAGATGGGAGTCTGCAGCCAATCACCTTCTCAGCAGAGCGCACAACACGCTGCAGTCTCTGTTTGTCCCTGATAGTGGCTCCAGCGTACCACACGGTGATGGAGGAGGTGAGGATGGACTCGATGATTGCAGTGTAGAACTGCATCATCGTCCGTGTTGGCAGGTTGAATTTCTTCAGCTGCCTCAGGAAGTACATCCTCTGCTGGGCTTTCTTGATGACGGAGGTGATGGTGGGCTCCCACTTCAGGTCCTGGGTGATGGTGGTACCCAGGAAGCGGAATGAGTCCACAGAGGTGATGGGGGTGTCAGTCAGGATGATGGGGGGGAGTGGAGCTGTGTGCTTCCTGAAGTCCACAATAATCTCCACTGTCTTCTGGGCATTCAGCACCAGGTTGTTGTGGCTGCACCAGGACACCAGACGTTCAACCTCCCTCCTGTAGGCAGACTCATCCCCGTCAGAGATGAGCCCAATAACGGTGGTGTCATCTGCGAACTTGATTAGCTTGACAGACTGGTGGGTGGAGGTGCAGCAGTTGGTGTACAGGGAGAAGAGCAGAGGAGAAAGAACACAGCCCTGAGGGGAGCCGGTGCTGATGGTCCGAGAGTCCGAGACATTCTTTCCCAGCCTCACGTGCTGCTTCCTGTCCGTCAGGAAGTCAGTGATCCACCGGCAGATGGGATCAGGCACATTCATCTGGGAAAGCTTGTCTCGGAGATGGTCTGGAAGGATGGTGTTGAAGGCAGAGCTGAAGTCCACAAACAGGATCCTGGCGTAGGTTCCTGGGGAGTCCAGATGCTGCAGGATGAAGTGTAGGGCCATGTTGATGGCGTCGTCTACAGACCTGTTGGCTCTATATGCAAACTGCAGGGGGTCCAGGAGGGGGGCCGTGAGGGTCTTGAGATAGGAGAGAACTAGGCGCTCAAATGACTTCATGACCACAGATGTCAGAGCCACGGGTCTGTAGTCATTTAGTCCAGTGATCCTAGGTTTCTTGGGGACAGGGATTATGGTAGAGGACTTGAAGCAGGCAGGCACATGACATGCCTGCAGTGAGGAGTTGAAGATGCCAGAAAACACTGGGGCCAGCTCGTTTGCACAGTGTCTGAGGGTGGCAGGAGACACACCGTCTGGGCCGGGAGCTTTCCGAGCATTCAGACTCTTAAACTGCTTCCTCACATCTGCTTCATGAATATGAAGAGTTGTGGTGGGAGGAGGTGGTGTGAAATCCTCTTTTGTGTGGGGTGAGGAGGGGGGTGTTGTAGGTGAAGTGTTTGAAGGTGGTGATGGCTCTATGGAGGGGGGAGAGGTGGGGGAATGAGTGTCCAAAGTGCCTCTATTGTTGGGGCCGTTGGAGGTGTGAAGGCTGCCTGATGGCTCGTCAAAACGGCAGTAGAAGTCGTTAAGGGTGTTGGCCAAGAGCAAGTCATCAGTGGAGTGGGGGGGTTTTAGGCTTGTAGTTTGTAATATTCCTAAAACCTTTCCACACAGAGGCCGAGTCATTCTCTGAGATCTGCTGCTGCATCTTCTCAGAGTGCTGATGTTTAGCAATGTCCACTTCTTTAGTGAACCTGTACTTGGCCTCTCTGTAGCAGTCCCTGTCTCCGCTTCTGAACGCCTTTCTCTTTTCCAGCCACAGCTTTTTGAGTTTAGGAGTAAACCAGGGTTTGTCATTGTTATAACTCACCCTGGTGCGTGATGGCACAATGTTTCTTTTCTCACAGAACAAAAAGTGTTTCAGAGAATTCCTGTCTCTTCTTCTTTGGTGTTTGTAAAACTTCAGAACATATGAAGGAAGAAGCTTCAGTAAATATGACCTGATAGACACACATTTCAAAGTGATGTCTGTAAACAGCTGACAAAACAGTTTCAAACAGCAGAAAGTCAGCTCTGACTTCTTTTTATTCTCCATTTTTACAGCAGGAAGATTTCATATTCATCAAAGCTTGAAAGCTGTTTTAGTGTGCATGATGATTCTCAGAGAAAAGTCTAAAGGAGGGAAAGTGGGCGAGAAACCTGGGAAAGAAATACAGCAAATATTGGAAATATTCCAAAAGAGACGCATATTTATATGAATGTGACAATAGTTATGAGTTTAGTCCAGTTTCATATCAGATTTGATCTCTCTGACAGGTTCTGGGCAGAAGGATGGTCAGATCCTTATTCTGGATACCGTGGAGTCTGCTGTGACAATAATAGGAAATGGACGGGGTCATATTATTCTTATTCAAAGACCTTCATCTGTGAGAAATGAGTTTGGTGCTTTGATGTAAATGTTTGAATAATCCAACCAAAGACACCTCACTATGAAATGTCCTGCATGAGCCTCAGACTCAGCTTACAGTCTTTACTTGTTCATTCTGCATCATATATTGATTACATATATTGTCCCTCTGTGCTCTGTGCTGTACAGTAAGGTTGGAAGTCATCCACACAAAACCTTGAAGTACTTCATTACTCTGTAGTTCCAGCAAATTGCTCTAATAAAAGTCAAAGTGCAGCTTGTCTTTACTTTGCTTTACTTGGTTTATTCATCAGCCTGTTGGTCCTAAAACTTCAGTAAATGTCTTCTTCAGTTTCTCTCAAACAGCTGAAAGTTGCTGCTTCTTACTTTTAGCTACAAATCAGGAACCAAGAGACTGAAACCAGCACAAATTCAGTTTGTCAAACTTACAACGTGTGAATAAGTGAAGATGAATCCGTTTAAAACAACTTTCCTTCTTCTTCTTCACTTACATCAAAACACAACTTTACCTTCCTGCTTAGTTTGCAGCGAGCTGCCTGAACAGCGTTAACACACTGAAGGTCAAAGTTCATTTCAGCATGGCAGAAAGGAAAAGTCCAGAAACAACAACCCTCACAGTGGACACGGTTAAAGTCTGTTGATGACTCTGAACATGACTCGGGTCTTTTTGTAATGTGGGCCTTAGTCGTCTTCATGAATCAGACAGTTTCAGAGCCAGTTTCCATGTGACACACTTCCTGCTTTGGACCCTTTACCTGCAGCCTGTATGTGTCCACATGTGATTGGTGCAAAGCTTTTAACTAATGACCACAGACCCTGGTTGTGTTTCACTTCAGATGATTTTCAGCATTTCATTGAATTCTAACTGCATCAAAGACATTTCAGCGTTTCAATTCATCAAAATGACTTCAGATCTTGTTGCATGCTGTGAGTTTCTCTGCTGGTAAACTCGAAATAACTGAAGTTCACACTGACGCCATATTTCCTGCATCAGAAACATTCGCTCATTACTAACATTATATATTGTGTGATGACAGCAGCTTCTGAGAAAGCTATTTTTAAGTTGCTGCTGCTAAGTTCAAGCTCAGTGTCTGTGCATTATGACAAACATTTCAAATACATTTGTGGCTTTGCTTGTATTGGTGTACAAGTATCTATGTATTAATGCATGTAATGGAAAAGTTTTCCAAATAAATGGAGAAAAGTATTTAAGCTGTCTGTGTTTGTGCTTTATTCTGCTGTTCGTTTCTGACTCGTTCACATTTGTAATTAATCACAACGGCATCAATGAAATCTCAGTAATTAAACTGATAAATCTGAACTTCAGGTCTTGTTGAATTCTGTTTGTTTGACTGTTTCCAACTGGAGACGGTGACAGTGACAGAGCGAACCTCTGCAACGCCGTGACGCCCCGTTAGCTTAGTTCACACTGACGTCATATTTCCTGTGTCACAAACTCTTCTTCTCTCTTCTCATTCTGTGGACTTACAACATGTAGAAACTCATGAAAGCAGCATCTAACAAAGGCATTGATGTGCATGTTGCTGCTGCTGAGTTCAGCCTCAGTGTCTCTGAGATATTCAGACAGGAAATGTTCAGAATGTTCTGGAGGTGTTTTAATGACTTTTTGAAGTCTTTGTTGTGTTCGTGGTTTGTTCTGCTGTTTCTGACTCGTTCACATTTGTCATCAATTAAAACTGCATCAGTCAAAGTTTTGCATTTGAAGTGAACTGAACTTCAGATCTTGTTGGATGCTGTTAGTGCTCATAAATAACTCAGCGTTTCACACATCATGACGTGACAGGAAAACTGTGGCTCTCTTCTGGTTTGACTTCCTGGATATTTTCAGTTCAAAGCTGCCTGACTCAAAGAAACAGGCAGACAGTGACGGACGGTCAAATATCTTCTTAGCTTAAGATGTCAACACAAACTCAAGGTGTCCATGACTCCAGGGTGAAATACAGCAGAGGGACCCATGAGGATGGAAGAGGAAGAGAGCAAATCGAGGTGGAGATGTTAGACGATGGAGAGCAGAACCCTGCTGGTGGATTACAAGAAGCTGGTAAGTAGGAACGAACTAAAAATACAAACTACAGATAATAAAAGGGAGGAAGAAGAAGGAGCTCCAGAGCCCCTCATTAGTGCTCCATGAATGGACTCTTTGTGTATTTTCTCTGTAGATGAACACACCCAGAGAAAGCTTCCAGCTGTGGACAGCAGCTGTTTCAGAGCGTTTGAAGTGACCCTGGGAGTGCTGTATCTGCTGATTCTGGCTGGAATCTTAACACGCTGTGAGCAACTTTATTTATCATGTTAGATTTGTGATTTTTTAACATTTTAAGGGAAATTATTTGATGTTGTTGACCTGATTCTGTTCACTTCCTGTTCTCTCTTCATGTTACAGTTAGAAACAGTCACTCTGCAGAGTTTTCTTATATATGTTACACTACTGCTGAAATATGTTCACTACCTACAGACTGGTTACAAATGTGCTGGGGCCCAGCTAACTGATGAGATCTACACTAAAGTAAATTAACTTAATACAAGGCTATCGAGGCTATCGTGGCTATCGTGGCTCAAGAGTTGGGAGTTTGCCTTGTAATCGGAAGGTTGCCAGTTCGAGCCCCGGCTTGGACAGTCTTGGTCGTTGTGTCCTTGGGCATGACACTTCCCTCTGGTGGTCAGAGGGCCCGGTGGCGCCAGTGTCCGGCAGCCTCGCCTCTGTCAGTGCGCCCCAGGGTGGCTGTGGCTTCAATGTAGCTGCTGTCACTAGTGTGTGAATGGGTGGATGACTGGATGTGTGAAGTGCTTTGGGGTCCTTAGGGACTAGAAAAGCGCTATACAAAAACAGGCCATTTACCATAAGCCTTTAATGTTAGTAGGGATGGGAATTGTTTAGGCTTTATCCAATACCAGTACCAAACCGGTGCTTAAAGAATGGAGAACACACACTTTGTCCAAAAACCTCTCATGTTCAGCTGGTTTTTTGTATAAAGATAACAATGTTAGCCTTTTCTGCAGCTATGGGGCATATATGGCATCACTCTTAGCTGGAAGCAGTGCTTAAACAATGGAAAAAACACAAACTTTGTCCAAAAACCTCTCATGTTTAACTGTTTCCCTCTTTTTCTTTGGTCATCCTTTTTGGCCAGGGTGAAGGGAGTATCTGCCATCAAACAAGAAGACAGCCGCATGTAGCTATGATGATGTTTGCTAGTTCACCTTACATGCATTAATGTAATAACGTGGTTAGCCTACTCAACGTAAATTACACACGAACAACATTAAGCTACTCACGCAGAGAAGAACGGCTGCTGCTGCATCATCATCCTCATCATTTCTGCTACACTGGCAGGGCTAGGGGCCAGGACTCTCCTCTTCGGGTTTTTGGGGGATGTTGCTAACTCTGGGTCCGATAACAGGCACCACACCCGCAGTAGATGTGCTCGGTGTGAGGTCTCGCAGCAAGCTACCAAATACGGCGCATTTCTCCGGATACCGGTACCCATCCCTAAACATTAGTGGCTAACCACCAGCAGCTAAAGCTGACGACACACTGGAAAGGATTCACTCGTCACGTATCACTTTGAAGATCACAGCTGGCTCCAGTTTTATGTAACCTAATGTATTTAATACTAAATCATATGTCAGGCTTGATGTGCTCTCATAGGTAGTCGCTTTGATCTCTGTCTCTGCCTGGAAGTAGAGAAACATTACTCTTCGGTTCCCATCGTGCTGATTTTGTCTATATTTTTAGAAATGAGAGCTGCTCCATCCAAAGTGGAGGAGTGGGAACAAGACCAGGTTTCCTTCAGAAGGTTTGCCAATTATCTATGAAGCCCACATTGTTTTTTGGACACCACTCAGACAGCCAGCAATTTAAGGAGAACATGCGGCTAAACATGTAACTCCTGGTCTGATTGGGGAGGGGACCAGAGAAAACTACAGAGTCCCACATTGTTTTGGCAAAGTTACACACCGATTCAATATTGATTTTAGTGACCTCCGATTGGCGTAACCGGGTGTCATTACTGCCGACGTGAATTACAATTTTACTGAATTCATGTTTACCCTTCCCCAGCAGTTTTACATTTCCTCAATGTCGACCTCTGCAAAGACCTTTGCAGCTGATCAAACACACACATCCACACATGTGCAATAAGACTAAGTGCAATACTCTTCTCTGACAAAGTTGTATTTTTACTCAGTTGTATAAAGCATTTGCATTATATTTTTATCCTATTGTATATTTTATTCTATTTTACTCTATTCTTTACAGTTGGGTACAGTACATTATTCGTATTATATTCTAAGTTTTGCTATATAACTTTTGCACTGTCCGCTTCCTGCTGTGAGAAAACAAAAAAAAAGGTTATCTTATCTTATCTTATATCAACAAAGCAGACAGGCAGCAGCATCTGCTGCAGACTGATACAGGTGCAGTCACACTACGTTAGACAGTGGCCTGGTCTGTCATTATGTCAACTAGTTAGTTCACTTGGTGTATTAAACAGCTAGCTAACAAGTTCATGTTAGTTCCATTCATCTAAAGTGAGAATAAAAAAGTCCATCTGGGAAAGTGCAATGATTTGAAATTAATTTCCTGTTTTGTTGCATTTCTAACCAGATATTTTAGTGAGTTTGGAAAAAGAGCAGCTGCAGAAAGAAGTGAAGCTGAAGGACAAGATGGAAGGTAAGAAACTATTAAGAAGTATTAAAGTTGGAGATGACTGTATTTGAGAGTGGGTTAATTTTATGTTTTAAATCAGATTCTTGTGTAAAGATAATCTGATAAAAAGAAACAAAACAAGTTGCAGCTGCTGACCTCCCAAACTAACATAATCAGGAGAAAACTGTTCAAAGTCAAAGGCAGCTCAGCCCTACAAACTATCAGGTTATGTTGTCCACGGTGTCGTGGAAGCTTCAGGACCCAAATGCAGAACATGGTGGACAAATGTTAAACATAAAGTGTGTTTATTCCAGGAAAGTACAGATGGTCCGGAAAAGAGAAACAAAAATCCATGAGGTACAAGAAAAACAGACAAAAAGAGTAGGAACAGCACAGCTAGTGAGACGACTGGACAAAGGGCGAGGGAAACAATGGGAATGAATACTAGTGATAGGAATTCTGTCTCTTTTTAGAGAACTGGCTCTTTCGGCTCCCAACCCTCTCTTTAGGTTGTTTTGTTGGTTTAATTAATTAATTATTAACAACAATGTAAAATTATGCACAAAATGAATTACTAATATAAAAAATATGTTTTATTTATGTATGTTTATTATAGGCAGCTCAGTCTATAATTATAAAATACAAAAACCAACTATTTACAATTCCAGTTTTATTAACGATTTAAGTTTTCAGCTTTTACCTTTTAAACTAATTGAAAGTGAAACGACAACAAAAACCCCACAACACAACAAAATATAAATTAACATGCAAAACAAAAAGAAGATGCACGTTCTCTGTCATATAGGCCCGGGATGATTTTTTGGGAGAGTGTTTTCCTGCTTGGAATTGCATACATAGGATTCAGTGCATGAGTAAACTTTCTGAAAGTGCAATCATTTTTGCCAGCTCTTTATCAATTGAGTTCTGTCTTGCTGGGGTCACAGACTTCTGCAAAAACTGTTTAACAGAGCTCTGCGTTGGTTTAGGCGGTGGACAGTTCTCAGGTGCCTGTGCAGGTTGTTTGTGGAGCCGGCTCTATATGATATCCTTTTCTTGCAGACTCTACACTCTGCCTTTTGTTGCGAAATCAGTTTCACCCGGTTCTTTTTATTCCTCGGGCATCCAGAGACGGCACCAGAACTCAGTAGTCATTTCACAAAACCTTTATTCATCTTTATTCATCTTCATTTAAGCATGCATCTTCTAGAAGGGAAGACGTGCAAGGCCGGTGTCCCTCTGCAGATCTTCACTCCTTTGTCTGTTACAGCCAGCTTTATAGAAGTGACCCCATCATAAAACCCCCACGGTGTGCTGCAAACTCTGTGTCTGTGTGTATGCACGAGCACGTGAGTGCCTGTGTGTGCGCATACCCGTGTGTACATGAGTGAGTGTGCATGTAGGTGTGGGTGTGTCGTAACAGTCAAAGCACTTTGTGTCTGTGTGTCTGTATACGTGACGTCCTGGGGGTCATAAAAGTAATCTCACCCAAGCTACACCAAATTCCTCTACACAACATAGAAAACACAGTTAACATATTACAAACACTGAGACTCCCACTCTGCATCCACTGGGCCAGTGGCCTCTTGTTGTCTTACATTGACAGATAAGGTGGAGAGTCTCCTGCAAACCTACTTCTAAGTTTAGAACAATTATGAGTTTTATTAAAGGTACAAACATCAGCATCAGCAACCCCAACTGTAGCTTCCTGACTCCTTCTATGGCAGGCAGACCCCAGTGTCCATAAATTCCTTTCCTTCTAAACAATTACACTCTCAGCCTACAGCTAAGCCAAACTGAAACACAGACCAATCCTTCCTTATTCCTCTGATCTAAACAAATTTAACACATCATATTATAATAATTATTTTCTTGCACTCACACTTTGTACTGTCAATGAAATATAAATGGTTCCAGATTGTGCTTCTTTTCTTGATGTCACTCATTTTCATTACTACACCTTTCTATTGTGGTGATGTTGTCTATTGTTGTTGTCCCTGGCTCTCTCTCTCTCTCTCTCCCTCCTGCTCTGTTCCTGTGCTGCTGCGAGTGTAACTACCGCCCCTCCCTCCTCTGCTCAGCGCAAACACAAGGCTCGCGTGTGGAGTGAAGCAAAAAAGAGATGAAACAGGAGGGGAACACAGCTGAACCTAATCACAGAAAAACAGACAAAGAAAGTAAACTAAATACCAAACACAGCAGACACAGGTTAAACAAAGGTTAAAGAGAAAGTAATCAAACAAAGGAAACATCACTGACTGTAGGGCCAAACATCGCTAATCGAAGATCAAGAAGATGAGTGACAGGTGCTCTGACCTGTGCAAAGTGTCCATTAATCTTTTGCTTGAAATTAAAAATTTAACCTTTATTGTTCTAATTTCAACAACATCGATCCAACATTTGCCTCAAGCTCAAGTTTCCATATTCCAATTTCTGAAGATGACACCAAAAGGATCTCACACGACCTGATTCACACTGATACACGGTCAAAACACTGTTTGCCTCTGTCCCATCTCATCACACCTGAGCACCACTGAACCTGGATTAAAAGGTTATGGCGACAGTGGCAAGTAGGGTTACTACTCCCTCTTGTGCTGAGAAATTGCAATAGCACCAAAAACATAAAATGGCTCCAACACTGACAGAAACTTTACACAAAAGGGCAGAACACTGAAAATATAACATGCAAAAGTAGCATATGAATATAAACCCAAAGAGTTAAAGTTACATGAAAATAATAGAAAGGCCAAAAAAAATCTAAATCACATATAACAGACCCAGGACCATAACACAACCTGCTTCAAACTCATCAGGAAACACAGAGTGAGAGCTGCACAGGTGTGGCAGGTTGGAACAAGGAAAAGCTGAATGAGTCGTCTGCAGACAGCGGCCATCTTGGCTCTTTATGTAATCATAAAGCAGCATGTTGGTGCACCAATCACAGCAGAGTACCTGCACATGCCCGTTATCATCCTCTCATTCAGTCACAGCTGAGGCGCAGCATGCAGAGCTTTGCATGAAGGACAGAAAAACACAGCAGTTACACAAAATGACACAAATATGATGACAGTCATAACAACAGGTCAAAGTTCAGTCTGTTACTGTATCATAGACACAGATGCTGTGTGTGCTATATGAGATGCTGCAGGCAGTCAGTGTGAGTCTTCAGCAGTCTGAGCTACAAAGATGGGATCTTGGCTGCAAATGAATGTATGACTGATACTGAATCCCAGCAGCCAACAAACATGCAGCTTCACAACCAGAACGTGTCCTTCTGCCACAGCAAATACAGGAAGTACCTGATCACATGGAAACACCTTTGATATGAGGAAGTGTTGAAGCCTCAGAGCAGCTTTGACTGAATGTAAAAAGACATATTTTCAGTGAGAACAGGCACATGTCACATGAGTCCGAATCTATTCTTTCAAAGCATATAGATAACATCTCTGACTACAGGTGTAGAAATGCTGTTTGACTCTTCACCTTCTTCCTCCACACTGAAGCACAATTATTCTGAATCTTGTCAGTGGTTTTTGTTCACAGTTGATACGTATTTAGCTCATCAGATTTCCTGTAGTTCTAACACCTCCACCCACAGGACATGTTAAAGAGCAATGGCTGCAAGTTTCTGACTCTTATTGATATTTGACAAAGCAGAGGAAGAAGATTATTTCTGTTCAACGTTTCACTCATTTTATTTTATTTTATTTTATTTTGGTTTCACTGAAATATTTCAGTTGGTTGGAGTAACAGTCAGTTACAGGAAGAAGTGAAGAAGCTGAAGGAGAAGATAGAAGGTAATAAAGTTTGAATAACTGATAGAAAACATCAGTGTTACACAGTGATAACCTGATTGTGTCTTTATTTTGAATCCTAAATGTTTGATGCTGTGTAACAGTTTCTCTGTATAAATGTAAGTTTCAGTTCATTATGAATAAGAGAGAAAACCTGAGTTTAAATGAAGCATTTACAGGGAAAATGACAGGAACCAAAGATTAATGTGATACAACAGGACACAAAGTCTGACTTTAAAACATGTGTTTGACTTTAAGAGAAGTGTCCTGATCGATGGACGAGATTTGGAAGCAGCTGTTACTTTAAATCCACTGAGTGGAAAACTTGGTCTGAGAGCAGGAGAGCCTGTCAGGATAAAGGAGCTGATCTGGTGGTGATAAACAGCAAAGAGGAACAGGTGGGTGTGTTTGTTCATGTCTGTGTGATCTTTGATGGAGCTGACAGTCATCTGTTACTTGTGTCTTTGACCTGCTGTCAGTCTGTGACCTGCTTCCTGTCTCCACTCTGATGGATTTCTTGGATTCTCCTTTTTTGTTGCAGACACATTCAAACGTAAAGTTTTTACACATTTGACAAACATTTAATTTACACAGAAATGTTATAAAATGAGAGAAATCCTCATAATCCAGATTATTTTTCTGATTCAATCCAACTGAATCAAATGATTTGTTAACACTGATTCCACTGCAACACTGACTGAGCTACAGGAGGAGCTGATATTCATTGATTCTTTGGCTCTTTCTGATTTCTGCACAATGGAAGAAAAGTTTCATCACAGTTATTCTTCCTTCAGACATGTTCACAAGATGATGTCACTACAACAGAAGTGCTGAATTATGACTGGAGACAATATTTGTGTCTCTTCTCAAACAGGAATTTGTCAGTGAATTTGGAGGATACTCTTGGATTGGTCTGAGATCCAACCAGACATCAGGAGGATCTAAATGGGAATGGGTGGACGGATCAGCGCTGACAGAAAGGTGAGACATTAGTTTGTTTCTATTCCAGAGTTATTATTTAGAAGTGAAACACTGATGTTTTGGAAGATAGATCAGCAATACATGAGCTGAGCTATTTTCCAACAGCCCCACAAACTGAATGTAAAGAAAAGCAGAAATCCTCCTTTGAATGAACAGCTGTGCTTGAACTCTCTTCATCTGCAGTCTGTGATGACGTTCAGTTACAACAAGTCAGTTTGAAGGAATCAGGATTGAAACATGTTCAAAGCAGCGACCGACACATTTCACTTTGTTCAATTTGTCTTCATGTTTTTGTGCTGTAATGTTTCTTTTCTCACAGAACAAAAAGTGTTTCAGAGAATTCCTGTCTCTTCTTCTTTGGTGTTTGTAAAACTTCAGAACATATGAAGGAAGAAGCTTCAGTAAATATGACCTGATAGACACACATTTCAAAGTGATGTCTGTAAACAGCTGACAAAACAGTTTCAAACAGCAGAAAGTCAGCTCTGACTTCTTTTTATTCTCCATTTTTACAGCAGGAAGATTTCATATTCATCAAAGCTTGAAAGCTGTTTTAGTGTGCATGATGATTCTCAGAGAAAAGTCTAAAGGAGGGAAAGTGGGCGAGAAACCTGGGAAAGAAATACAGCAAATATTGGAAATATTCCAAAAGAGACGCATATTTATATGAATGTGACAATAGTTATGAGTTTAGTCCAGTTTCATATCAGATTTGATCTCTCTGACAGGTTCTGGGCAGAAAGACATGAGAATCCCAGTTATGGTCACTATGGAGTCTGCTGTGACCGTGATGGGAGATGGATGCTGTTATATTATTCTGATTCAACGACCTTCATCTGTGAGAAATGAGTTTGGTGCTTTGATGTAAATGTTTGAATAATCCAACCAAAGACACCTCACTATGAAATGTCCTGCATGAGCCTCAGACTCAGCTTACAGTCTTTACTTGTTCATTCTGCATCATATATTGATTACATATATTGTTCCTCTGTGCTCTGTGCTGTACAGTAAGGTTGGAAGTCATCCACACAAAACCTTGAAGTACTTCATTACTCTGTAGTTCCAGCAAATTGTTCTAATAAAAGTCAAAGTGCAGCTTGTCTTTACTTTGCTTTACTTGGTTTATTCATCAGTCTGTTGGTCCTAAAACTTCAGTAAATGTCTTCTTCAGTTTCTCTCAAACAGCTGAAAGTTGCTGCTTCTTACTTTTAGCTACAAATCAGGAACCAAGAGACTGAAACCAGCACAAATTCAGTTTGTCAAACTTACAACGTGTGAATAAGTGAAGATGAATCCGTTTAAAACAACTTTCCTTCTTCTTCTTCACTTACATCAAAACACAACTTTACCTTCCTGCTTAGTTTGCAGCGAGCTGCCTGCACAGCGTTAACACACTGAAGGTCAAAGTTCATTTCAGCATGGCAGAAAGGAAAAGTCCAGAAACAACAACCCTCACAGTGGACACGGTTAAAGTCTGTTGATGACTCTGAACATGACTCGGGTCTTTTTGTAACGTGGGCCTTAGTCGTCTTCATGAATCAGACAGTTTCAGAGCCAGTTTCCATGTGACACACTTCCTGCTTTGGACCCTTTACCTGCAGCCTGTATGTGTCCACATGTGATTGGTGCAAAGCTTTTAACTAATGACCACAGACCCTGGTTGTGTTTCACTTCAGATGATTTTCAGCATTTCATTGAATTCTAACTGCATCAAAGACATTTCAGCGTTTCAATTCATCAAAATGACTTCAGATCTTGTTGCATGCTGTGAGTTTCTCTGCTGGTAAACTCGAAATAACTGAAGTTCACACTGACGCCATATTTCCTGCATCAGAAACATTCGCTCATTACTAACATTATATATTGTGTGATGACAGCAGCTTCTGAGAAAGCTATTTTTAAGTTGCTGCTGCTAAGTTCAAGCTCAGTGTCTGTGCATTATGACAAACATTTCAAATACATTTGTGTCTTTGCTTGTATTGGTGTACAAGTATCTATGTATTAATGCATGTAATGGAAAAGTTTTCCAAATAAATGGAGAAAAGTATTTAAGCTGTCTGTGTTTGTGCTTTATTCTGCTGTTCGTTTCTGACTCGTTCACATTTGTAATTAATCACAACGGCATCAATGAAATCTCAGTAATTAAACTGATAAATCTGAACTTCAGGTCTTGTTGAAATCTGTTTGTTTGTCTGTTTCCAACTGGAGACGGTGACAGTGACAGAGCGAACCTCTGCAACGCCGTGACGCCCCGTTAGCTTCTCTGCAGGTCAGAATCAAAACCACTCAGCAGTTCACACTGACGTCATATTTCCTGTGTCACAAACTCTTCTTCTCTCTTCTCATTCTGTGGACTTACAACATGTAGAAACTCATGAAAGCAGCATCTAACAAAGGCATTGATGTGCATGTTGCTGCTGCTGAGTTCAGCCTCAGTGTCTCTGAGATATTCAGACAGGAAATGTTCAGAATGTTCTGGAGGTGTTTTAATGACTTTTTGAAGTCTTTGTTGTGTTCGTGGTTTGTTCTGCTGTTTCTGACTCGTTCACATTTGTCGTCAATTAAAACTGCATCAGTCAAAGTTTTGCATTTGAAGTGAACTGAACTTCAGATCTTGTTGGATGCTGTTAGTGCTCATAAATAACTCAGCGTTTCACACATCATGACGTGACAGGAAAACTGTGGCTCTCTTCTGGTTTGACTTCCTGGATATTTTCAGTTCAAAGCTGCCTGACTCAAAGAAACAGGCAGACAGTGACGGACGGTCAAATATCTTCTTAGCTTAAGATGTCGACACAAACTCAAGGTGTCCATGACTCCAGGGTGAAATACAGCAGAGGGACCCATGAGGATGGAAGAGGAAGAGAGCAAATCGAGGTGGAGATGTTAGACGATGGAGAGCAGAACCCTGCTGGTGGATTACAAGAAGCTGGTAAGTAGGAACGAACTAAAAATACAAACTACAGATAATAAAAGGGAGGAAGAAGAAGGAGCTCCAGAGCCCCTCATTAGTGCTCCATGAATGGACTCTTTGTGTATTTTCTCTGTAGATGAACACACCCAGAGAAAGCTTCCAGCTGTGGACAGCAGCTGTTTCAGAGCGTTTGAAGTGACCCTGGGAGTGCTGTATCTGCTGATTCTGGCTGGAATCTTAACACGCTGTGAGCAACTTTATTTATCATGTTAGATTTGTGATTTTTTAACATTTTAAGGGAAATTATTGGATGTTGTTGACCTGATTCTGTTCACTTCCTGTTCTCTCTTCATGTTACAGTTAGAAACAGTCACTCTGCAGAGTTTTCTTATATATGTTACACTACTGCTGAAATATGTTCACCTCCTACAGACTGGTTACAAATGTGCTGGGGCCCAGCTAACTGATGAGATCTACACTAAAGTAAATTAACTTAATACAAGGCTGTCGAGGCTATCGAGTCTATCGTGGCTCAAGAGTTGGGAGTTTGCCTTGTAATCGGAAGGTTGCCAGTTCGAGCCCCGGCTTGGACAGTCTTGGTCGTTGTGTCCTTGGGCATGACACTTCCCTCTGGTGGTCAGAGGGCCCGGTGGCGCCAGTGTCCGGCAGCCTCGCCTCTGTCAGTGCGCCCCAGGGTGGCTGTGGCTACAACGTAGCTGCCATCACCAGTGTGTGAATGGGTGGATGACTGGATGTGTGAAGTGCTTTGGGGTCCTTAGGGACTAGAAAAGCACTATACAAAAACAGGCCATTTACCATAAGCCTTTAATGTTAGTAGGGATGGGAATTGTTTAGGCTTTATCCAATACCAGTACCAAACCGGTGCTTAAAGAATGGAGAACACACACTTTGTCCAAAAACCTCTCATGTTCAGCTGGTTTTTTGTATAAAGATAACAATGTTAGCCTTTTCTGCAGCTATGGGGCCTATATGGTATCACTCTTGGCTGGAAGCAGTGCTTAAACAATGGAAAAAACACAAACTTTGTCCAAAAACCTCTCATGTTCAGCTGTTTTCCACTTTTTCTTTGGTCATTTTAGCCTTTTTGGCCAGGGTGAAGGGAGTATCTGCCATCAAACAAGAAGACAGCCGCATGTAGCTATGATGATGTTTACCTTACATGCATTAATGTAATAACGTGGTTAGCCTACTCAACGTAAATTACACACGAACAACATTAAGCTACTCACGCAGAGAAGAACGGTTGCTGCTGCATCATCATCCTCATCATTTCTGCTACACTGGCAGGGCTAGGGGCCAGGACTCTCCTCTTCGGGTTTTTAGGGGATGTTGCTAACTCTGGGTCTGATAACAGGCACCACACCCGCAGTAGATGTGCTCGGTGTGAGGTCTCGCAGCAAGCTACCAAATACGGCGCATTTCTCCGGATACCGGTACCCATCCCTAAACATTAGTGGCTAACCACCAGCAGCTAAAGCTGAGGACACACTGGAAAGGATTCACTCGTCACGTATCACTTTGAAGATCACAGCTGGCTCCAGTTTTATGTAACCTAATGTATTTAATACTAAATCATATGTCAGGCTTGATGTGCTCTCATAGGTAGTCGCTTCGATCTCTGTCTCTGCCTGGAAGTAGAGAAACATTACTCTTCAGTTCCCATCGTGCTGATTTTGTCTATATTTTTAGAAATGAGAGCTGCTCCATCCAAAGTGGAGGAGTGGGAACAAGACCAGGTTTCCTTCAGAAGGTTTGCCAATTATCTATGAAGCCCACATTGTTTTTTGGACACCACTCAGACAGCCAGCAATTTAAGGAGAACATGCGGCTAAACATGTCACTCCTGGTCTGATTGGGGAGGGGACCAGAGAAAACTACAGAGTCCCACATTGTTTTGGCAAAGTTACACACCGATTCAATATTGATTTTAGTGACCTCCGATTGGCGTAACCGGGTGTCATTACTGCCGACGTGAATTACAATTTTACTGAATTCATGTTTACCCTTCCCCAGCAGTTTTACATTTCCTCAATGTCGACCTCTGCAAAGACTTTTGCAGCTGATCAAACACACACATCCACACATGTGCAATAAGACTAAGTGCAATACTCTTCTCTGACAAAGTTGTATTTTTACTCAGTTGTATAAAGCATTTGCATTATATTTTTATCCTATTGTATATTTTATTCTATTTTACTCTATTCTTTACAGTTGGGTACAGTACATTATTCGTATTATATTCTAAGTTTTGCTATATAACTTTTGCACTGTCCGCTTCCTGCTGTGAGAAAACAAAAAAAAAGGTTATCTTATCTTATCTTATATCAACAAAGCAGACAGGCAGCAGCATCTGCTGCAGACTGATACAGGTGCAGTCACACTACGTTAGACAGTGGCCTGGTCTGTCATTATGTCAACTAGTTAGTTCACTTGGTGTATTAAACAGCTAGCTAACAAGCTAATGTTAGTTCCATTCATCTAAAGTGAGAATAAAAAAGTCCATCTGGGAAAGTGCAATGATTTTAAATTAATTTCCTGTTTTGTTGCATTTCTAACCAGATATTTTAGTGAGTTTGGAAAAAGAGCAGCTGCAGAAAGAAGTGAAGCTGAAGGACAAGATGGAAGGTAAGAAACTATTAAGAAGTATTAAAGTTGGAGATGACTGTATTTGAGAGTGGGTTAATTTTATGTTTTAAATCAGGTTCTTGTGTAAAGATAATCTGATAAAAAGAAACAAAACAAGTTGCAGCTGCTGACCTCCCAAACTAACATAATCAGGAGAAAACTGTTCAAAGTCAAAGGCAGCTCAGCCCTACAAACTATCAGGTTATGTTGTCCACGGTGTGGTGGAAGCTTCAGGACCCAAATGCAGAACATGGTGGACAAATGTTAAACATAAAGTGTGTTTATTCCAGGAAAGTACAGATGGTCCGGAAAAGAGAAACAAAAATCCATGAGGTACAAGAAAAACAGACAAAAAGAGTAGGAACAGCACAGCTCGTGAGACGACTGGACAAAGGGCGAGGGAAACAATGGGAATGAATACTAGTGATAGGAATTCTGTCTCTTTTTAGAGAACTGGCTCTTTCGGCTCCCAACCCTCTCTTTAGGTTGTTTTGTTGGTTTAATTAATTAATTATTAACAACAATGTAAAATTATGCACAAAATGAATTACTAATATAAAAAATATGTTTTATTTATGTATGTTTATTATAGGCAGCTCAGTCTATAATTATAAAATACAAAAACCAACTATTTACAATTCCAGTTTTATTAACGATTTAAGTTTTCAGCTTTTACCTTTTAAACTAATTGAAAGTGAAACGACAACAAAAACCCCACAACACAGCAAAATATAAATTAACATGCAAAACAAAAAGAAGATGCACGTTCTCTGTCATATAGGCCCGGGATGATTTTTTGGGAGAGTGTTTTCCTGCTTGGAATTGCATACATAGGATTCAGTGCATGAGTAAACTTTCTGAAAGTGCAATCATTTTTGCCAGCTCTTTATCAATTGAGTTCTGTCTTGCTGGGGTCACAGACTTCTGCAAAAACTGTTTAACAGAGCTCTGCGTTGGTTTAGGCGGTGGACAGTTCTCAGGTGCCTGTGCAGGTTGTTTGTGGAGCCGGCTCTATATGATATCCTTTTCTTGCAGACTCTACACTCTGCCTTTTGTTGCGAAATCAGTTTCACCCGGTTCTTTTTATTCCTCGGGCATCCAGAGACGGCACCAGAACTCAGTAGTCATTTCACAAAACCTTTATTCATCTTTATTCATCTTCATTTAAGCATGCATCTTCTAGAAGGGAAGACGTGCAAGGCCGGTGTCCCTCTGCAGATCTTCACTCCTTTGTCTGTTACAGCCAGCTTTATAGAAGTGACCCCATCATAAAACCCCCACGGTGTGCTGCAAACTCTGTGTCTGTGTGTATGCACGAGCACGTGAGTGCCTGTGTGTGCGCATACCCGTGTGTACATGAGTGAGTGTGCATGTAGGTGTGGGTGTGTCGTAACAGTCAAAGCACTTTGTGTCTGTGTGTCTGTATACGTGACGTCCTGGGGGTCATAAAAGTAATCTCACCCAAGCTACACCAAATTCCTCTACACAACATAGAAAACACAGTTAACATATTACAAACACTGAGACTCCCACTCTGCATCCACTGGGCCAGTGGCCTCTTGTTGTCTTACATTGACAGATAAGGTGGAGAGTCTCCTGCAAACCTACTTCTAAGTTTAGAACAATTATGAGTTTTATTAAAGGTACAAACATCAGCATCAGCAACCCCAACTGTAGCTTCCTGACTCCTTCTATGGCAGGCAGACCCCAGTGTCCATAAATTCCTTTCCTTCTAAACAATTACACTCTCAGCCTACAGCTAAGCCAAACTGAAACACAGACCAATCCTTCCTTATTCCTCTGATCTAAACAAATTTAACACATCATATTATAATAATTATTTTCTTGCACTCACACTTTGTACTGTCAATGAAATATAAATGGTTCCAGATTGTGCTTCTTTTCTTGATGTCACTCATTTTCATTACTACACCTTTCTATTGTGGTGATGTTGTCTATTGTTGTTGTCCCTGGCTCTCTCTCTCTCTCTCTCCCTCCTGCTCTGTTCCTGTGCTGCTGCGAGTGTAACTACCGCCCCTCCCTCCTCTGCTCAGCGCAAACACAAGGCTCGCGTGTGGAGTGAAGCAAAAAAGAGATGAAACAGGAGGGGAACACAGCTGAACCTAATCACAGAAAAACAGACAAAGAAAGTAAACTAAATGCCAAACACAGCAGACACAGGTTAAACAAAGGTTAAACAGGAAGTAATCAAACAAAGGAAACATCACTGACTGTAGGGCCAAACATCGCTAATCGAAGATCAAGAAGATGAGTGACAGGTGCTCTGACCTGTGCAAAGTGTCCATTAATCTTTTGCTTGAAATTAAAAATTTAACCTTTATTGTTCTAATTTCAACAACATCGATCCAACATTTGCCTCAAGCTCAAGTTTCCATATTCCAATTTCTGAAGATGACACCAAAAGGATCTCACACGACCTGATTCACACTGATACACGGTCAAAACACTGTTTGCCTCTGTCCCATCTCATCACACCTGAGCACCACTGAACCTGGATTAAAAGGTTATGGCGACAGTGGCAAGTAGGGTTACTACTCCCTCTTGTGCTGAGAAATTGCAATAGCACCAAAAACATAAAATGGCTCCAACACTGACAGAAACTTTACACAAAAGGGCAGAACACTGAAAATATAACATGCAAAAGTAGCATATGAATATAAACCCAAAGAGTTAAAGTTACATAAAAATAATAGAAAGGCCAAAAAAAATCTAAATCACATATAACAGACCCAGGACCATAACACAACCTGCTTCAAACTCATCAGGAAACACAGAGTGAGAGCTGCACAGGTGTGGCAGGTTGGAACAAGGAAAAGCTGAATGAGTCGTCTGCAGACGGCGGCCATCTTGGCTCTTTATGTAATCATTAGGCTGCATGTTGGTGCACCAATCACAGCAGAGTACCTGCACATGCCCGTTATCATCCTCTCATTCAGTCACAGCTGAGGCGCAGCATGCAGAGCTTTGCATGAAGGACAGAAAAACACAGCAGTTACACAAAATGACACAAATATGATGACAGTCATAACAACAGGTCAAAGTTCAGTCTGTTACTGTATCATAGACACTGATGCTGTGTGTGCTATATGAGATGCTGCAGGCAGTCAGTGTGAGTCTTCAGCAGTCTGAGCTACAAAGATGGGATCTTGGCTGCAAATGAATGTATGACTGATACTGAATCCCAGCAGCCAACAAACATGCAGCTTCACAACCAGAACGTGTCCTTCTGCCACAGCAAATACAGGAAGTACCTGATCACATGGAAACACCTTTGATATGAGGAAGTGTTGAAGCCTCAGAGCAGCTTTGACTGAATGTAAAAAGACATATTTTCAGTGAGAACAGGCACATGTCACATGAGTCAGAATCTATTCTTTCAAAGCATGTAGATAACATCTCTGACTACAGGTGTAGAAATGCTGTTTGACTCTTCACCTTCTTCCTCCACACTGAAGCACAATTATTCTGAATCTTGTCAGTGGTTTTTGTTCACAGTTGATACGTATTTAGCTCATCAGATTTCCTGTAGTTCTAACACCTCCACCCACAGGACATGTTAAAGAGCAATGGCTGCAAGTTTCTGACTCTTATTGATATTTGACAAAGCAGAGGAAGAAGATTATTTCTGTTCAACGTTTCACTCATTTTATTTTATTTTATTTTATTTTGGTTTCACTGAAATATTTCAGATGCTTTGAACAAGAGTGAATTCAACAAACTTCAAATCAAACACAATAAACTGAACCACAGTTACAACGAGCTACAGACTGAACATCAAGGTAAGAAAGTTTTTAAAATTAACAAGAAAATACTAATGTCAGATAAAATTTATATTTACATTTTTTAACATGTTTTTTTCTACAGAAACAAAACGACTCAACAGTCAGTTACAGGAAGAAGTGAAGAAGCTGAAGGAGAAGATAGAAGGTAATAAAGTTTGAATAACTGATAGAAAACATCAGTGTTACACAGTGATAACCTGATTGTGTCTTTGTTTTGAATCCTACATGTTTGATGCTGTGTAACAGTTTCTCTGTATAAATGTAAGTTTCAGTTCATTATGAATAAGAGAGAAAACCTGAGTTTAAATGAAGCATTTACAGGGAAAATGACAGGAACCAAAGATTAATGTGATACAACAGGACACAAAGTCTGACTTTAAAACATGTGTTTGACTTTAAGGGAAGTGTCCTGATCGATGGACGAGGTTTGGAAGCAGCGGTTACTTTAAATCCACTGAGAAGAAAACTTGGTCTGAGAGTCAAAACCACTGTAAGACCAGAGGAGCTGATCTGGTGATGATAAACAGCAAAGAGGAACAGGTGGGTGTGTTTGTTCATGTCTGTGTGATCTTTGATGGAGCTGACAGTCATCTGTTACTTGTGTCTTTGACCTGCTGTCAGTCTGTGACCTGCTTCCTGTCTCCACTCTGATGGATTTCTTGGATTCTCCTTTTTTGTTGCAGACACATTCAAACGTAAAGTTTTTACACATTTGACAAACATTTAATTTACACAGAAATGTTATAAAATGAGAGAAATCCTCATAATCCAGATTATTTTTCTGATTCAATCCAACTGAATCAAATGATTTGTTAACACTGATTCCACTGCAACACTGACTGAGCTACAGGAGGAGCTGATATTCATCGATTCTTTGGCTCTTTCTGATTTCTGCACAATGGAAGAAAAGTTTCATCACAGTTATTCTTCCTTCAGACATGTTCACAAGATGATGTCACTACAACAGAAGTGCTGAATTATGACTGGAGACAATATTTGTGTCTCTTCTCAAACAGGAATTTGTCAGTAAATTTGCAGGATACTCTTGGATTGGTCTGAGATCCAAACAGACATCAGGAGGATATAAATGGGAATGGGTGGACGGATCAGCGCTGACAGAAACGTGAGACATTAGTTTGTTTCTATTCCAGAGTTATTATTTAGAAGTGAAACATGGATGTTTTGGAAGATAGATCAGCAATACATGAGCTGAGCTATTTTCCAACAGCCCCACAAACTGAATGTAAAGAAAAGCAGAAATCCTCCTTTGAATGAACAGCTGTGCTTGAACTCTCTTCATCTGCAGTCTGTGATGACGTTCAGTTACAACAAGTCAGTTTGAAGGAATCAGGATTGAAACATGTTCAAAGCAGCGACCGACACATTTCACTTTGTTCAATTTGTCTTCATGTTTTTGTGCTGTAATCAGAATCAGAATCAGAATCAGAATCAGAATGGGTTTATTGCCAGATGTTGAGGTTTACAACATTAGGAATTTGCTGCGGTGCTTCAGTGCAAGCAATAAGAATTAAAGTGCTATGTAGAAAGAAAGATATGTGCATGAGATATACATGAGATATATACATGAGAATAAGAATTAAGAGTGCTACGTAGAAGGATATATACATGAGTGCAGGTGGTGATCAGTGCCAGACATGAAATGATGCAGTGAACGCAGCGTAGGGTCATGTGATAGTGGTGGGAATAGTCATACGGTTATTGTTCATGTGTCCAACAGCAGAGGGGAAGAAACTGTTCTTATGGCGAGAGGTTCTGGTGCGAATGGACCGGAGCCTCCTGCCTGAGGGGAGCAGGTCAAACAGACTGTGTCCAGGGTGCGAAGGGTCAGCTGAGATCCGAGCTGCACGCCGCAGTGTCCTGGAGGTGTACAGGTACTGCAGAGATGGGAGTCTGCAGCCAATCACCTTCTCAGCAGAGCGCACAACACGCTGCAGTCTCTGTTTGTCCCTGATAGTGGCTCCAGCGTACCACACGGTGATGGAGGAGGTGAGGATGGACTCGATGATTGCAGTGTAGAACTGCATCATCGTCCGTGTTGGCAGGTTGAATTTCTTCAGCTGCCTCAGGAAGTACATCCTCTGCTGGGCTTTCTTGATGACGGAGGTGATGGTGGGCTCCCACTTCAGGTCCTGGGTGATGGTGGTACCCAGGAAGCGGAATGAGTCCACAGAGGTGATGGGGGTGTCAGTCAGGATGATGGGGGGGAGTGGAGCTGTGTGCTTCCTGAAGTCCACAATAATCTCCACTGTCTTCTGGGCATTCAGCACCAGGTTGTTGTGGCTGCACCAGGACACCAGACGTTCAACCTCCCTCCTGTAGGCAGACTCATCCCCGTCCGAGATGAGCCCAATGACAGTGGTGTCATCTGCGAACTTGATTAGCTTGACAGACTGGTGGGTGGAGGTGCAGCAGTTGGTGTACAGGGAGAAGAGCAGAGGAGAAAGAACACAGCCCTGAGGGGAGCCGGTGCTGATGGTCCGAGAGTCCGAGACATTCTTTCCCAGCCTCACGTGCTGCTTCCTGTCCGTCAGGAAGTCAGTGATCCACCGGCAGATGGGATCAGGCACATTCATCTGGGAAAGCTTGTCTCGGAGATGGTCTGGAAGGATGGTGTTGAAGGCAGAGCTGAAGTCCACAAACAGGATCCTGGCGTAGGTTCCTGGGGAGTCCAGATGCTGCAGGATGAAGTGTAGGGCCATGTTGATGGCGTCGTCTACAGACCTGTTGGCTCTATATGCAAACTGCAGGGGGTCCAGGAGGGGGGCCGTGAGGGTCTTGAGATAGGAGAGAACTAGGCGCTCAAATGACTTCATGACCACAGATGTCAGAGCCACGGGTCTGTAGTCATTTAGTCCAGTGATCCTAGGTTTCTTGGGGACAGGGATTATGGTAGAGGACTTGAAGCAGGCAGGCACATGACATGCCTGCAGTGAGGAGTTGAAGATGCCAGAAAACACTGGGGCCAGCTCGTTTGCACAGTGTCTGAGGGTGGCAGGAGACACACCGTCTGGGCCGGGAGCTTTCCGAGCATTCAGACTCTTAAACTGCTTCCTCACATCTGCTTCATGAATATGAAGAGTTGTGGTGGGAGGAGGTGGTGTGAAATCCTCTTTTGTGTGGGGTGAGGAGGGGGGTGTTGTAGGTGAAGTGTTTGAAGGTGGTGATGGCTCTATGGAGGGGGGAGAGGTGGGGGAATGAGTGTCCAAAGTGCCTCTATTGTTGGGGCCGTTGGAGGTGTGAAGGCTGCCTGATGGCTCGTCAAAACGGCAGTAGAAGTCGTTAAGGGTGTTGGCCAAGAGCAAGTCATCAGTGGAGTGGGGGGGTTTTAGGCTTGTAGTTTGTAATATTCCTAAAACCTTTCCACACAGAGGCCGAGTCATTCTCTGAGATCTGCTGCTGCATCTTCTCAGAGTGCTGATGTTTAGCAATGTCCACTTCCTTAGTGAACCTGTACTTGGCCTCTCTGTAGCAGTCCCTGTCTCCGCTTCTGAACGCCTTTCTCTTTTCCAGCCACAGCTTTTTGAGTTTAGGAGTAAACCAGGGTTTGTCATTGTTATAACTCACCCTGGTGCGTGATGGCACAATGTTTCTTTTCTCACAGAACAAAAAGTGTTTCAGAGAATTCCTGTCTCTTCTTCTTTGGTGTTTGTAAAACTTCAGAACATATGAAGGAAGAAGCTTCAGTAAATATGACCTGATAGACACACATTTCAAAGTGATGTCTGTAAACAGCTGACAAAACAGTTTCAAACAGCAGAAAGTCAGCTCTGACTTCTTTTTATTCTCCATTTTTACAGCAGGAAGATTTCATATTCATCAAAGCTTGAAAGCTGTTTTAGTGTGCATGATGATTCTCAGAGAAAAGTCTAAAGGAGGGAAAGTGGGCGAGAAACCTGGGAAAGAAATACAGCAAATATTGGAAATATTCCAAAAGAGACGCATATTTATATGAATGTGACAATAGTTATGAGTTTAGTCCAGTTTCATATCAGATTTGATCTCTCTGACAGGTTCTGGGCAGAAGGATGGTCAGATCCTTATTCTGGATACCGTGGAGTCTGCTGTGACAATAATAGGAAATGGACGGGGTCATATTATTCTCATTCAACGACCTTCATCTGTGAGAAATGAGTTTGGTGCTTTGATGTAAATGTTTGAATAATCCAACCAAAGACACCTCACTATGAAATGTCCTGCATGAGCCTCAGACTCAGCTTACAGTCTTTACTTGTTCATTCTGCATCATATATTGATTACATATATTGTCCCTCTGTGCTCTGTGCTGTACAGTAAGGTTGGAAGTCATCCACACAAAACCTTGAAGTACTTCATTACTCTGTAGTTCCAGCAAATTGTTCTAATAAAAGTCAAAGTGCAGCTTGTCTTTACTTTGGTTTACTTGGTTTATTCATCAGCCTGTTGGTCCTAAAACTTCAGTAAATGTCTTCTTCAGTTTCTCTCAAACAGCTGAAAGTTGCTGCTTCTTACTTTTAGCTACAAATCAGGAACCAAGAGACTGAAACCAGCACAAATTCAGTTTGTCAAACTTACAACGTGTGAATAAGTGAAGATGAATCCGTTTAAAACAACTTTCCTTCTTCTTCTTCACTTACATCAAAACACAACTTTACCTTCCTGCTTAGTTTGCAGCGAGCTGCCTGCACAGCGTTAACACACTGAAGGTCAAAGTTCATTTCAGCATGGCAGAAAGGAAAAGTCCAGAAACAACAACCCTCACAGTGGACACGGTTAAAGTCTGTTGATGACTCTGAACATGACTCGGGTCTTTTTGTAATGTGGGCCTTAGTCGTCTTCATGAATCAGACAGTTTCAGAGCCAGTTTCCATGTGACACACTTCCTGCTTTGGACCCTTTACCTGCAGCCTGTATGTGTCCACATGTGATTGGTGCAAAGCTTTTAACTAATGACCACAGACCCTGGTTGTGTTTCGCTTCAGATGATTTTCAGCATTTCATTGAATTCTAACTGCATCAAAGACATTTCAGCGTTTCAATTCATCAAAATGACTTCAGATCTTGTTGCATGCTGTGAGTTTCTCTGCTGGTAAACTCGAAATAACTGAAGTTCACACTGACGCCATATTTCCTGCATCAGAAACATTCGCTCATTACTAACATTATATATTGTGTGATGACAGCAGCTTCTGAGAAAGCTATTTTTAAGTTGCTGCTGCTAAGTTCAAGCTCAGTGTCTGTGCATTATGACAAACATTTCAAATACATTTGTGTCTTTGCTTGTATTGGTGTACAAGTATCTATGTATTAATGCATGTAATGGAAAAGTTTTCCAAATAAATGGAGAAAAGTATTTAAGCTGTCTGTGTTTGTGCTTTATTCTGCTGTTCGTTTCTGACTCGTTCACATTTGTAATTAATCACAACGGCATCAATGAAATCTCAGTAATTAAACTGATAAATCTGAACTTCAGGTCTTGTTGAATTCTGTTTGTTTGTCTGTTTCCAACTGGAGACGGTGACAGTGACAGAGCGAACCTCTGCAACGCCGTGACGCCCCGTTAGCTTCTCTGCAGGTCAGAATCAAAACCACTCAGCAGTTCACACTGACGTCATATTTCCTGTGTCACAAACTCTTCTTCTCTCTTCTCATTCTGTGGACTTACAACATGTAGAAACTCATGAAAGCAGCATCTAACAAAGGCATTGATGTGCATGTTGCTGCTGCTGAGTTCAGCCTCAGTGTCTCTGAGATATTCAGACAGGAAATGTTCAGAATGTTCTGGAGGTGTTTTAATGACTTTTTGAAGTCTTTGTTGTGTTCGTGGTTTGTTCTGCTGTTTCTGACTCGTTCACATTTGTCATCAATTAAAACTGCATCAGTCAAAGTTTTGCATTTGAAGTGAACTGAACTTCAGATCTTGTTGGATGCTGTTAGTGCTCATAAATAACTCAGCGTTTCACACATCATGACGTGACAGGAAAACTGTGGCTCTCTTCTGGTTTGACTTCCTGGATATTTTCAGTTCAAAGCTGCCTGACTCAAAGAAACAGGCAGACAGTGACGGACGGTCAAATATCTTCTTAGCTTAAGATGTCGACACAAACTCAAGGTGTCCATGACTCCAGGGTGAAATACAGCAGAGGGACCCATGAGGATGGAGGAGGAAGAGAGCAAATCGAGGTGGAGATGTTAGACGATGGAGAGCAGAACCCTGCTGGTGGATTACAAGAAGCTGGTAAGTAGGAACGAACTAAAAATATTCCAAAAGAGACGCATATTTATATGAATGTGACAATAGTTATGAGTTTAGTCCAGTTTCTTATCAGATTTGATCTCTCTGACAGGTTCTGGGCAGAAGGACATGAGAATCCCCGTTCTGGTTGCTATGGAGTCTGCTGTGACGGTGATGGGAGATGGACACCGTCATATTATTCTGATTCAACGACCTTCATCTGTGAGAAATGAGTTTGGTGCTTTGATGTAAATGTTTGAATAATCCAACCAAAGACACCTCACTATGAAATGTCCTGCATGAGCCTCAGACTCAGCTTACAGTCTTTACTTGTTCATTCTGCATCATATATTGATTACATATATTGTCCCTCTGTGCTCTGTGCTGTACAGTAAGGTTGGAAGTCATCCACACAAAAACCTTGAAGTACTTCATTACTCTGTAGTTCCAGCAAATTGTTCTAATAAAAGTCAAAGTGCAGCTTGTCTTTACTTTGCTTTACTTGGTTTATTCATCAGCCTGTTGGTCCTAAAACTTCAGTAAATGTCTTCTTCAGTTTCTCTCAAACGGCTGAAAGTTGCTGCTTCTTTTTATAGTTAAAAAATAGGAACTTTAAAAGAGATTGAAATGCAGAAAAAGCATGTTCGGCAAATCTAAATTTAATTCTTTATTAAATTTAGATTTAATATTGCATTCAATATGGAAGTTGTTTTTCAATTTTTTTGTAAGATGGATATGGAAGCCAAATATTTCGCATGAGGTTTTTTGTCTTGATGACTTTGTATAGTTGTTGTTGTACTACAGCATTAGGTCAGACCACAAGTGTGTTGTTCTTTTACAATAAACAGCAACAATCAGAAAGTGTGTTTGGATTGACAACAACTGTGATGACACATTATAACCTGTTATTAAAGTTCTGCCCCTGCTTTGATCAAATGTGGGTTACTGCTGGTTAGTTAGTGTGACTTCATACAAACCTGTGTGTTACACCAGTGGAAGAAGCTTTTCCTTCATCAGTCTTCTTGTTTCTTACTATAGGGCTGAACAGCTACACTAACACTCTCTGGCTCTATGCTGCCCCCCTGTGGTCACAGTTGTAGTCAGTGTTGGTATGAAATGTTTGAAAGCTTCAGCACCACAGACAGCTACAGGCAGCTCCACCCTCTCTGTACTATGTCTTTCTTAGATGTGAATAAGAAAATAAAAACAGTGGAAGAAAACTATAAAAGGTCTATTCAAATATGAAATAGACTCAGCGGTCTGCAGCATCAGAAGTGACACAAACAGGTGCTGAGATGAAGTGAACATAGAGCAGCATCATTATTTTTCAGACTAGTGGATTTTCAATAATACATACAAATATTTAGATGTTTATTTCACTACATGTTCACCACACACACACACACACACACACACACACAGACACACACACAGACACACACACACACACACAGACACACACACACACACACACACACACACACACACACACACACACACACACACATATACACATATATATACATTAGTGGTGCAGCGGATCACGGTTGATCCATAATCCGAACTGATCCCACTCCACGGTTCGGCACGCACGTGATCCAAAGATTTGAAAAAGAAGGAAAAAAACTTTGTGTATGATGTGCGTTGTCAGTCTTTCTGGACCCACACCAATTCACATACTAACAGATCGAGACCGAGGACGCTATAACCAAAGGTGAGCTCTGGCCCAGGGCTCACCTTTCCCTGGGCTTAAATCTCCTTAATTACTGACATGAGTCAGCTGTGTAAAAGGGAAAGGTGGCACCTCAGGCAGAAGAGGTAGTGTGACACGCCCACACAGGCACCTTCAGGAAGAGAGAGGCCCTGCTAGGGCCGTAACAAAAGATAATCGATTTAACTGTCCAGGGAGTGAACGCTGGAGAGCGGGATGGATGGAAGTGCCCGACGGAGAATGGTGTGCATCAAACAACCTGGCACTTAACACCATCAAGACGAAGGAACTCATCCTGGACTTCAGGTGGAACAGAAGTGCCCCTGCCCCCCTGCATATCAACAGAGAATGTATCGTGTGAGTGGAGTCCTTCAAATTCCTTGGCGTCCACATCTCTGCAGACCTCTCCTGGGCAGCTAACACCAGGGCCCTAGTCAAGGAAGCCCAGCAGCGGCCACTCTTCCTAAGGGAGCTCAGGACGGAGCAACTAAACACCCCGTGTTTGGTGACCTACAGATCCACCATCGAGAGCCTGCTGACCTATGCAGTGACAGTGTAGCACGCCAGCTGCACGGAGGCAAACAAGACATCTTTTCAACCTAATGCCCTCTATAGATCCATAAGGGCCACAACAAACAAACTCAGGGATTCTTCTTCCCCAAAGCCATCACCATACTCAACACAAACTTGTACAAAAGTAATCTGCTCTGAAATATCATCACTTCTCTGCCTGTCTGTCTGTCTCTGTGTCAGCACTGTACTGTGTATTTATATTTATAGTAAGTGTATAGTTAAATTATTGTATAGTTTTTATGATATGCTATAACCCCTAACCCCTAGGTTAACCCTTTGCTTTGCCTTCTGACAATAGGTCACAACATGGTCAAAGGTCACACATTAGTACAGCAAATAGTATAGTTTTTTGTGATAACCTTATGATATACATGTGAATAATACTTGACCTAACTACATCAAATATATGGGTTAATTGCATTATAAACACTCCAGTGTAGGTTAATAGCAATATTAACAACAGCTCCCCAAAAATGAAGCCAAAACGTCTCTATCGCCCCCTGGTGACTGGCTGCTGTATAGGTCATAAACCCCGCCTCCTCCCTCTTAGCGGATGGGACTGGGGTCAGACTAAAATAAATTAATTCTCCACAGATAATATTTTCCAGAGATTCTTTTTTTTGTTATCAATAGTTCTCATTACGCCGATTTATGTCCAACGGTCTCCTTTCCCATAAGTTTGATTCTACTTCCTACCACAGTGATGTTAAATTGGGGTGTAACGTCATCATAACAGCTTTGACTGGCAGCTGCAGTCACGGAGAAACTTGCGTATCTCTGTTCGGGAATAGCAGATAGAGCGTAAGCTCTGAAAGGCGGGCCAGCGTTCATGCTACGAAAACATGACCGACTGTTTTAACCTGACAGCCTGAGGTGTTCTTCAGTAAACTGGACTACCGACAGAAGGACCCGAGGCCCCGCTGCACGTTTTCGGTAAGTTAAACGTGTTTGTAAGCTAATCTGTAACTACCGTCCTTAGCTAGCTCCTGAGACCTAGCTAGCTAAGATGAGCACTTAGCTATTTGGAAACTTGTTTTGCAAAGTTCGTTTAGCTAATCTGTGCAGGTGAATGAATTTACCCTGACTAAAGAAATCAAGACGGGCTGCTCAGTCACTGTTACTGTACTTTTATTACAAGTGTTTTACTGTAAAAGCAACAGGCTGCATCCTGCTTCAGCTCCTGTGCAGAGCTGATTATTAAATATGTGCAAACAACAGCATGTTTTCAGTCTCCACATGTGTAAAGACAGTAACACCATTTTTTAAGCTTGTATTTCAGTACCTCCTCATTAATCTGTAACGATGGATTAAACTGTAGAACTGAAAAAATGTAAGAGAAGAGCTTCAGATCCTGAGTGTGTGGGACAGAGAAGGATCAGCTTTATTTCAGATTTGAGAGTAGGGCTGGGCGATATATCGAGTTTTTTTTAAAAAATATCGATATATTTTCATACAAGATATAAGATGTGACAATATCCTTTTTTTATCGATATAGTCTATGTTACATTATAATTATACTTGTGGAGCCGCAAGTTTGCCTCCCTTCCGTCCACTTTTGTCTCTACTCAAGGTTACTCGGCCTCGCCTCTCCTTCACTGAACACGACTCCCCCTCCCCCATAGCTTCACCTGCAGGCAACTACAAGATGAACACGGCAAATATCGAGCTACCGCGGATCGCCCAGTGTTGCCAACTCCTCAGTAAGGAAAATCGCTGTCCTAAAAGTCGCTAGAAGTCCCTAAATGAAGTCATCGCCTAATTTGCATAACTGGTCATGCTAATGTAATTGTAACCTATGTTGTTGGAGAGAGAAATAACATCGTGGAAGAGACATAAAGTGAGTAAAAAACGTCCTAAATGCATTTAGAGTTTATTTAGAACTACAAATTACATTTCTTTTAGCAATTATTGCTTTTTTTAATGCCACAATTCCAACCCTGCTCCTTTACCCGGGCTTGGACCGGCAAAAGTGACCCGAAATAGGCACTCTGGTGGAGTTACTTTGTGTGTGTGTTTATAAGTAGTTTTAAACCTTGTGATCCACAAAACAACATAAGAGTAAAAGAGTAAAAGAAGAACTGACTGCGTTACAGCACCCGCTGCTTTTTGAGAGTAAAAGCGATATGCGCTTTCACGTCTTTTTTAGCGACTTTATTTTAGAAAAAAAGTTGCTAAGGGGTCTGAAAACTCGCTAAATATAGCGACAAAGTCGCTAAGTTGGCAACACTGGGATCGCCCCGTGTGTGGGGCTGGACGGCGTCAATGTGTTAGCGAGCTAAAATCAGTAGTTAAAATGTAAGTTTTGAAATTTAAGCTTAAAAGTGCAGATTTGGTGCTTTATTCAAATGCAGCTGAGAACAGGTGAGTCTTCAACCTGGATTTAAATAAACTGAGTGTTTCAGCTGATCTGAGGCTTTCTGGGAGTTTGTTCCAGATATAAGGAGCATAAAAGCTGAATGCAGCTTCTCCGTGTCTGGTTCTGACTCTGGGAACTGGTAAAAGACCGGATCCAGATGACCTGAGGGATCTGGAAGGTTCATACTGGGTTAGGAGGTCACTGATGTATTTTGTAGGGGTGCAACAATATTCGTATCGATATTGAACCGTTCGATACAGTGCTTTCGGTTCGGTACGCATATGTATCGAACAATACAAAATTTTTAATTTATTTTATCAACTTTCCTTCTGACGATGCTGTCTGTGTTGAGCGCTCAGTGAATCTGCGTTCAACTGCTCCGCCTAGGCTCGACAGTGCAGCCTAGGCGGAGTAGTCGAACGCAGATTCACTGAGCGCTCAACACAGACAGCATCGTCAGAAGGAAGAGCGCAGGGCAAGCTAGCGAGACAGAAGTTAAGCTCTCCTTGCAACATGGACCTCCCCCACCCTCATTCAGATCTGGCGTTTGGAATTATTTTGGTTTTCATGTGACGTATGACCCTGAAGGTAAGCGAGTCATGCACTAAAGTAAAACAGTATGTTGGATGTGCCATGCAATGCTCAATTACATGGGTGGGAACTAGTGTGTTAGCGCAGTTAGCTCGTTAACGTGTTGGCCGTCTAGCCCCATGCACGGGGCGATCGGCAGTAGCTCGTTAACGGAGATTTGGCGTGTTGTGGCGTTAAGGTCATTTCAACGAGATTAACCTGAAAGCACTAGTGGGAACACAACGAATATGACTGCACATTTACGCCGACATCATCCTAGTGCAAAGACAAGTGGAAGCAGAAAAAAAACAAGCAAGCATGCTACTAACTTTAGCCGAGTCATTTAGACAGCTGTTAGCACATGATTCTCCTTATATGTTTAATATGCTGCTGAGAATATAGCCCAGAAGAAGCGGATAGTATAGCTTTTATTTTGGAAAGAGACATTTCTCTGTAATAAACTCTCTTTTCCAAAGATGAGTGATTCCTCAATCAGATACAGGGCTCGCAATATCGCTAGCCCGACGTCCCGGGGCTAGCGATCTTTTCAGTCGGGCTACCAAAATCTATCTCTGCCCTGCCCGTCGGGCTATTGTAGGAAGGAAAAATATATGTCAATGCTTTTGCATTCTTTCAGAAATGTAGCTGGGTAATTATGTCATTGGCATCGGTGAGCCACTGTCAATATGTGACATATTGAAATCGCGTTTGAATTTGCGCTTGTTTTTTTGCTTTCACTTTGCAATGACAGCACTGATCTGTGAGTGATGATAATTTGTGCACCAATTCCTCTGACATCGTCTTATTAATCGTTAGCTTACTATGCAAACATGACAAGTGAAATCTCCCGCAGCTTAAACATGTGAGAGGTTGATCGCGCAGAGAATCGCTGAGCTTATGTGAGTGCGTGTGTAAAAGCAGCAGGATATATATTTGACTACGATGACCTTCACAGACAGATATATATTTTAGTTCTGCTGAGCCAAATAAGACAGGTCAGGGTGAAGAAGTGACAGCCAAAGAAAAGCTTACCACAAAACGGAGAAGTTATGACAAATCAGACTATAAGGCAAAAAGAAAGTGCAGCTTTATGGTTTCATGGACAAAAGAATTTCTGTGGCTGCAATATGACGAGCTAAATAACCAGGGCTGCACATAAGTGGTCCGCAGGTGCGCATTCGCTGTCAAAATAAAAAACATGCACAAGGGTTAGGGTTAAATTTAAAAACTGTACTTTTGAGTTAAAATATATATTTATAATTTTAATAAATGACAAATTAAAAAGGCATGAACATTTTTTTTGTATCGAAAAAATATCGAACCATGACACCAAAGTATCGAACCGAACCGAACCGTGAATTTTGTGTATCGTTGCACCCCTAGTATTTTGGTCCTAAACCATTCAGAGCTTTATAGACCAGCATCAGGACTTTAAAGTCTATCCTCTGACGGACAGGCAGCCAGTGTAAAGACCTCAGAGCTGGACTGATGTGGTCCACTTTTTTGGTCTTAGTGACAACAACAACAACAACAATCTTTATTTATAGAGCACATTTAAAAGCCTTGGGCATACCAAAGTGCTTTACATAAAACAATAAAAGGTTCAAACATTGATAACGGATAAATAAAAATAACGAGTTATGTTCATAGATAAAAGCTACCAATAAGAATGACTACAGCACATGGTAATAGCAAGATAAAAGCTGTACCACCATAATAAAAGACACCAATAGAAAGATAAGAGGGAATTAATACAAGAGGTCAATAGGTCACAGCAACCAAACAAACAAACAAACAAACCAGCAATTAAAAGGTGGAGAAGGCAAGTTTAAAAAGATATGTTTTAAGCTGAGATTTAAAAGAATGAATAGAATCAGATGCCCGGATGCCAATCGGGAGATTGTTCCACAGCACAGGTGCGACAAGAGCAAACGATCGATCACCTCTAGTCTTAAGTCGAGATCTGGGCTGAGCCAGCAGTAACTGTGACGATGACCTTAAAGCCCTAGCAGGAGCATAAGGGTTTAAAAGGTCCTTAAGGTAGCTGGGTGCAGTGTTGTTAGTAATTTTAAAAGTAAACAACAAAATTTTAAATTGAATACGATATTTGACAGGCAACCAGTGCAGATCGGCAAGGACAGGAGTAATGTGGGCAAACTTGCTGGTTTTAGTTAGAATGCGAGCTGCAGCATTCTGAACTGTCTGTAATCTCTGTAAAAGGGAAGAGTGGAGACCACAATAAAGTGAATTACAATAGTCTAGCCTCGACGTTACAAAGGCGTGGATGAGCTTTTCGAGATCTTTATGCGGGATATAGCGCCTAGCCTTAGAGATAAGACGAAGCTGCTAAAAACTAGATCTGACAACAGCAGACACTTGTTTGTCAAGTGAAAAGGAGCTGTCAAATAAGACACCCAGATTCCTGACAGTATCAGAGAGAGAACAACTAAGAAAACCAAAGGCATCCCGGAGTTTGGCACGAAGGGCGTTACTACCAAAAATCATAATCTCGGGTTTCTTCTCATTAAGGATAAGAGAATTCGACAACAACCACTTCTTGGCCTCAGACATGCATTCTCGGAGGCTATTCAGAGACAGAGCAAGATCGTCGTTTAGCTCAAAATAGAGCTGGATATCATCTGCATAATAGTGATAAGCAATATGGTATTTCTCAAAGATGGCACTTAAGGGAAGCAAGTATAATGAGAAAAGGGTAGGGCCCAGCACAGATCCCTGGGGGACACCACAGCAAACAGGTACAGCCGAGGAAGAGGATGTAGCCAGATGTACCGTAGAGAGCCGATTGGAGAGATAGGATTTAAACCAATCCAGGGCAGCGCCCTTGATGCCTACAGTGTGCTCAAGTCTCGCTAATAAGATATTATGGTCAACCATGTCAAATGCCGATGATAGATCCAAAAGCACTAAGACTGAGGGGCGTCCGTTGTCAGCCATTAGTAGGAGATCATTGAAAACACGAAGCAATGCTGATTCTGTGCTGTGATGTTGTTTGAAGGCCGATTGAAATTTATCATTTATATTATTCTCATCAAGGTAGGTCTGCAGTTGGAGCAGAACCACCTTCTCAAGTATTTTAGCCAGAAAGGGAAGCTTAGAAATTGGCCTAAAAGTGGCAAAATCACTAAGCTCAAGGTTCCTTTTTTTTAGAACAGGTTGGATTATGGCATGCTTGAGAGCTGAAGGTACATAGCCAGAAAGCAAGGAGAAGTTCAATATGGACAATAAACAAGGTCCAATTACACTGAAACAATCCTTAACAATACGGGATGGGAGAGCATCATGTACACAGTTAGTGTTGTTCAATTTATCAATTAGACGCTTCAGAGTGGAGAGAGAAACGGGTTCGAATTGATAAAAAGTGGCCGAACAATCAGGGGTAGACATACAATCAGTCACCAGAGGAAGAGTAGATCTAAGGGATAAAACTTTATCTAAAAAATAGTTTGAGAATTTTCCACAAAGACCCGGGGAAGACAGCAGTGGCATAGAGGGACGGGGGTTCACCACAGAGTTAAAAATTTTAAATAGAATTCGTGGATTATCACCATTAGTGGAAATAATTTTAGAGAGAAAAGCCGCTTTAGCCGTTCTGGCAGCAGTTTGGAACTTCGAGCGGCTAATACGTAAAATATCATAAGAAGACTGAAGTCTATCACTCCTCCACTTCCTCTCATCACGCCGACATATACGTCGAAGGGCACGAACAGAATCATTTAACCAGCATTGTGAGAAAGTTCTAGGGCGTTTCATTTTGATGGGTGCAACAATGTTAAGAATCGAGGAACAGGTGGTTAAAAGAGTATTAGTAGAGTTCTCAAGTGTGTGTGTGGGGAAGAACAATCCAGCATACTAAATGGGGAGTTAACAAAAGACGTAGTAAAGTTGACCACAGTATTGGCATTAATAGTGCGCGTAGGATAAAGAGGAGAGTTTAGGTATTGTCCAGTATCACCCAGGTCTACATCGAAAATGACCGGGGAATGATCAGAGAGACCAGTATTCCTGATTTCCTTAATGCAAATGTCCACATTGAATGAAAAAACCAAATCAAGGGTGTGGCCTTGAACATGGGTAGGCTCATTCACCCACTGAATAAGATTAAAGGAATCAGTCAGCACAAGAAAATCTTTAGCCAATTGGTCATTCATACAGCAAACATGAATGTTAAAATCTCCAGAAACAATAACAGCATCATATTTAAAAAGAACGGATCCCAAAAAATCAGCAAATTCAGAGATAAACATCTTATGATATTTAGGCGGGCGATAAACCACAACACACAAAGTGGTCCGAGAGCCCGTCAGTTCCAATAGCTGAACTTCAAAACTGGAATAGGTTGGAGAGGATAGCAGCCGTGCATCATGTTTATTTTTGAAAACCGAGGCTAAAGCCACCACCTCTACCAGTTAGCCTAGGTGAGCTAAAGAAGGCACAGTCAGGAGGTAGAAGCTCAGAGAAGGGGATGAACTCACCCGGAGAAGTCCAGGTCTCCGTTAGAAATAGGACATCCAGTCCCGAGGTGCGAAAAAAGTCATTTAGGAGGAAGGCCTTATTTGAAAGAGACCTGACATTAAATAAGGCCAACCGAATCCGGGGGGCCAGGACCTTAGTAGTAGCCCGTCGCAAGGAGCAAAGGTTGTTATGTTGAACACCGCGGCCAGGCGGTGTTATCCAAAATCGGGCAGAGTGGTAAGCCACTGGGCGAGCAGGGTAGGTTTGAAGGCCGACGGAGCAAATCCAACGGTGGGTTAGCAGTCTAGCCGCAGAGTGGCTGCTGAGATAGTGGAAGAAACGGGATAGCTCACGGCCTGTAGAAGGGAAGTCCATAGCCATGGCTCTGATATAAGCCTTAACGCGGACACGGACGCTGCTCCTCCTACCCCGTTTCCTGAGGCGTTTCCTACGGAGCATGGGAAGAGGAGGATAGGTCACATAGGTAGGGGAGACAGGCATCAGGGGGATAGCGGCACCGGCGGTCCCAAGGCAGTCAGGTCGTTGAGAACAGGAAAACCGAAGATTCAGGAGCGTGTCTCTGTCATAAGTTATTAGTGTACAATCACCTAGAGAACATAAAACCAAAGATAAAACAACGAGAAGTACAACGCCAAGGCGAAGACGTGGTCGGAGACGGTCAGCCATGCACACCGGCGCCATCTTGCTTCCACTGTACATACGGTAAAGTGGAAGCAAGTGAGGACTCGAGCAGCAGAGTTCTGAATGAGCTGTAGTTGTCTGACTGATTTTTTAGGTAGACCTGTAAAGATGCTGTTACAGCAATCAAGCCTACTAAAGATGAAAGCATGGACTAGTTTTTCCAGGTCCTGTTGAGACATCAGATCTTTTATCCTTGAAATATTCTTGAGGTGATAGTAAGCTGATTTTGTTATTGTCTTAATGTGTTTTTCTAAGTTTAGGTCTGCATCCATCACTACACCCAAATTTCTCGCCTGGTTTGTGGTTTTTAGATGTATAGATTGAAGTTCTCTGGTGACCTGTAATCGTTTTTCTTTGGCGCCAAAGACTATTACCTCAGTTGAAGTCCATACAGACAATATTCATTTCTAAATGATTAACTAACAATCTTGTTCTTAAAGTACTTTGTCAATATTGTAGAAAATGTTAATCATCATTTCGGCCTCCTCTGATGACCTGTTTGCTGTTGCATGCTGCTGAAAGGCAGTGGGGAGAGGGGACACTTGGGCAGTGCATTTATTGCAGCATATAATGTGTTTTCTGGATACACTGTGCTTTTTCAGCATTCAAAGATTGATGGCTCCGTGTCAGAGCTGGCTATGAATTTCAGACAGATCAGGCCTTAACTTAACAAAAAAGTTATCAATAGTTCTTTTCATCTTTTCTTATTACCCACAGCTACATCCACTTCTGTCAGGCCTAGGCTGCTCACTACGGCTGGGTATCATCACTGATCTCTATAATCCATTCGATTCCGGTTCTCAAAGTCCTGATTCGATTCAATTTAGCCTCAGACAGTCAGAAATTTTATAATTCTGATCATTTATCAGTACTGACACATGTGAGACTTGATCAGAATTGTGAACATCACAGCAGATCGCTTTGTGTCAAAGTAACTGAGAATAAAACACAGAAAAACATGAAGGAGATTGAAAGTTTAAATTTCTTCAGTATTGAACAGCAGAAAATAGTCTTTCTTGTCCGAGGTCATTTAAGGGGAAAAAAAAAAAAGAAAAGAAAAAGACAGCGGCTGACAGCGCTGTAAACAACAGTAGACTGGTGGGTAATAAGTGAAGGAATAATGCAGAAAACAGATTAGAGACGGGAAACTGTTCTTGAAGTACAGAGAGAGAGAGAGAGAGAGCTAGCTGTGCATGAAGTGTGATTTTTATCATGGTGGAAGCAAAACAGCAAAACTCAGAAGGAATTCATGACGATGTTCATCAAATGTGAAGCGTAGTTTGCTGCTTCTTTTGCTGCTGGCTCGCCGAATTTTGGTTGCACAGCTTCTATTTTAAACACTTGATGTACTCAGCTGCATGAAGAGCACGTTTGAGTTTCTCTGACACAATTAAATAAAACCTGATGAAGGTCAAAGGTCGCCACTTGTATGTTGAACTACAAACTTGTCATCTGGAATTCTTTCACAATTTTTTGCAGATAGTGTGTTATTTATCATAAAGTGATTCAGAGTTATTCATACCAGAGTAACCAGAGAGGATCATATATTTTTAAATATATAACTTTCTACAGGACTGAATATAATATCTTTATGTAAAAGTCTGGAGCCTCTGGGGAGTATCCGAGTATTTATAACATTACACAAACCAAGGGTCTCATCACAGTCTTCATGAAATGCTGGGTTTATCCATCTTCTGAGGCGGGCCTGCAGAGGAGCTCTGAAGATTTCCCTGTGAGGGAGCTGCTGGTGACGATGATGAGTCCTGCTTGATCAGTATGATGAGCTTCAGTGTTCCTGTTTCTTAAATGAAGCCTCTCTCAGTGGATCAACAGAACTTGTTGATCAGAAACAGAAAGTGTTTGCTGTTGATATAATATGGACTCTATTATTAAATGAAAAGAACAAATCACACTACACTACTGAAACATTCTGCTGATGCTTTTAAAGTTTCCATGTTACCAGGCTGTAGAGGGCTCTGAAAATGTAAACAGTTTAAGATCCATTACACTCACAGTCTTATGTTAAAATCTCAAAGGACAGCGTTATATTTTTGATATTAACAGTAACTCTTGGCCTCCTTGGAGTGTGTAGCTGATCTCATCGCTGTCTAAGAATGTATAATAAGACCTAAGGAGTGCTGAATCCTTCAATAATACAGACTATTAGAGTAACAGGTGTGTAGCATCGCTAACACAGCTAGCAACAAGCCCCCAACACATTGCGTATGCTAGCGGCTAATCTAGCAAACAAATTAACAGTGGTTTTAGATGTTGATAAGCTGTGTGTCTTTTTCATAACAGTGACGTGGTTGCATTTACCTTAATTAAACGAGTCGTCAGTCGCGGTAAACCAGCTAAAAACTGGAGCAGCCGGGCTACGTAAAAAGTGTAGGGGGGTGTGTTTGCGGTCACGTCCAGCGGGTGTGTGGGCGGGAGCATTACACAGTCGCTCCACCTCAAGTCACTACTGCGCAGACTCTGCCTCCAAAAATGCAAGATGGCAGCCTCCACAAGCAGGATATTTTGGCTTCATTTTTGCACAATGGGAGGAGGCGGTGTCGCTTCGTCCATGTTTTCTATAGTCATTGGTTTATAGTATGTGTGTGTACATGGCAGTAATTTTATTATGTTGTTTTCTGTATCTCTGTTATCATGTTACTATTTTTAAGTTTCATGAATGTGCTGCATGAAAAACGTTTAGTGTGTGTGTGTGTGTGTGTGTGTGTGTGTGTGTGTGTGTGTGTGTGTGTGTGTGTGTGTGTGTGTGAGAAACACCCTGTGCCTAAAACTATGTGAAAGTTACCGTATATATGTTCAGTGCAGATAGACATATACTGCATATAGTTATATATGTCATACAAAAATCCACCACAGCATGGAACAAAAAACACCCACATGTAACAGTAATAGCTAAAAATGTAGCAAAAGAAACCATAACAGACAAAACAAAACCTTTCCATTGCCCAAATACTGATGTCATCCACCCCTCCAGAGGATTGTCAATTTCAGAATGCTCATGCATTTCTTTGGATAATGTTTGGAGGCCTTCCAGGGCTGTGGTTACAGAGCCGTCTGCGGCCATATTGTTGGGAATGAAAGTGCAACACATACCTCCAAACATTACACAAACACACCCTTTTTCCGTCAAGAGCCAGTCTATTCTGAACTGCCATGAGTGATGAGGGACCCAGCTGTTCGGCCAATCCCTCCATCGCATCCCGAGTCAGATTGGCCAACCTCAGAACATTGTAATGGACGTAATTAATTTGTTCAACATTCTTATTTTTAGTCACTGGGAAAAGAGCATTATAGGCATGTTTTTAAACCCTGCTGCAACCTGATCTAGTAATTTTGTGATGGTGGGCTGAGTGGCAGGCAGGAAAAAGTCAAAGTCAAAAGTCAAAGTCAACTTTATTTGTCAATTCTGCCACATGTACAGGACATACAGAGAATAGAAATTGCGTTACTCTCAATCCCTAGATAAATAGCAAATGAACATTTAAATATATTTAAATATAAAAGTGATTAAAAATGCAAGTAAAATAATTAAAAAGTAAAAATTTAAATAAATACAATTTTACATAAAAAAGCACCCAAAATGCAGGACTCTCAAAACAGGACTGGAACTCCAAATGCAGCTTTATTGCGGGCAAAACTTACTCGTGAAATAAAACTCAGAAAAGAGTCACTGGAGGACTGGACATAACGAACACACAGCATGTTGAGGGTACAACACGACAGAGAGCACAGGAAAACACAGGGCTTACATACACAGGGGAGTAATCAGGGAATGAGAAACAGGAGGGAGACACAGCTTGGAGAAATTAGGCTAACGAGACGGGAGAAGTAAAACTGAACACATTGACATGAGACATGAACTTTCAAAGTAAAACAGGAAACAAGAAGCAATTTACTAAGACACAGACTTGACAGAGAGACAGAATTGACAGAAAATATGAACTGTAATACAAAATCAGATCAGCCCAACTCAAGAATCAGAACATAAATCATAATCTAGAAAAACACCAAAATACAAGACAGAGAAAGCTGGGTCAAAATGACCCAGAACCGTGACAGATGTATGATCACTCAGGACTCACCTAGGGACCCTATGGCATCTATATATGTTGGAGACTCAACAGATAAATCAAACGAGGAAGTGGACCTTTTAAACAGCACATGGCGTCTACGCCGAGCGGTAAGCTGTCGTACCCTGTCTCCTGAGACTCTCACCCTCTTTTCACCCACAAGTATCAGCGGCGCTCCTAGGCGCACCATGCAACACAACTCAATGTTCCTCTGGTAATTCTAGCATATAGTCTGTATTCCCCACAATAATAATAGAAACCCGATCCGGCCCAGGGGTCAATATAAGTTCCATTTTCCCAAGAGGAATTAGCTTCTTGCAACCAAATCTGTGTGTGTGTGTATATGTGTGTATGCAGCATTTTGCATATCAGCATAAACACTTGTTAGCACCAGCGTGTGCATATGTATTCGTGCGTGCATCACTTTTAACTGAGTCAGCGTGTAGGTGTTCATCACTTTCCTGTTCTGGTGTCTTGGGTAAACCACAGTCTGAAGCGTGCCCTGGGGTCCTGCCCTCCTCCTTTTCAGTCTGTTTGCGACCACTGCTACTGCTGCTCACAGTGCTGGTTCTGACTCCAATTGGGGCAGTCCTTTCTTCAGTGTCCATGCTCGCCGCAGGTGAAACCTACATCATTGCTCCTTCTGTCTCTGCCACGCCCTTTTCCTGTGCTGCCCAATCCTCCGTGTTGGTCTGTCACCGCCCTGCACAGTGTTAATGCAAAGTTATGGAGGTCAGCATTCTGTTGCTAGACCTCACTTTTCATTGGAGCTTGATGGGCGTGTCGTCACAGCTCTGTCAGCTGAGGTCTTCTGGGGATCTCCTCCTGTCTAGTGAAGCGGGCCTTGGGTTTAGTGCCCTCTGTCTCTGCTGGGTGAGGCGCCCCTCCTGCAGCTCAGTTGGGATTTTCAGGTTGTTGTTGTGGGTCAAGCTGCTGCAGAGGTTAGTCAGGGTCACGTCGAAGAGGGTAGAGGGGAGAGCAGGAGTCCAGGTCAGCTTTGGCTTCCAGGGCTTGCAGAGCAGCCTGTAATGGGGCATAAGTAGAAGAACAGACAGGGGTGGACAAACAGGAAAATGATGCACTATCTGGTGTATTATACCGAGAGTGGAGAAGCGCCAGCCCAGGCTCTGTGTCAGCTCTCTCTCCCTCCCCTCTTTCCTCCTTCTCTCCTATCTCACTTTTAGGCGTTTCTTTAGGCAGTTCTTCTGAAGTTGCTTCCCCCCCCCCCCCCCCACTGCCTCTTCTATCCACATCGTCAGATACCTTTTTAAAAATATAATCATCTCATCTTTTCTCTAATCTAATTCAACTAATTTCCATATCAATTTATAACTCACTCATGTTGGTCAGTCAGCGGAAAACATCCCACATTTTTACTATCTTAACAACTAAATTATCTGATCATTGGTTGGTCATACCAGTCTCTTTTACAAAAGTCACATTGTTGTCCTGCAACCTGGAGAGTTATCTGTCAGCAGTAAACAAATCTAACATTTAATAACAAGTGTTCAGTTTCCCTGCTTTAGTATTGCTGAGAGATATTGACGTGTTCTTAAGTGTAAGGTGATCTTCATTGCATGTGTGTGCGTTAGTTGGCAGGTTAATAGTATGTGTTCAGTGGAACTACTCTCCCCTTGCTCGTTTTTTTTCCCCCAAAAAATGCATCTCCTTAAAAGGTGCCTTTCTTTTGTTCAATAACACTTTTGATCCGTCTATCCACATTTTAACATGTCTCTTTCATCACTCATTCTACTCACATCAGCTGAGTTCCTTCAGGCTGCCACACACACTCTTCACATCACTGCATTCCTCAGCATAATGATTCATAATGATTTTACTTAATGATACTATTTTTCCCCCTTTCTATTTTTCAGCATTTCTTTTACTTCCCTTTTTGCCTCTTCACCCTGTGTTTTAGGCACTTTTCCCCGTGCAGTCACGCAGACTTCCTCCCCTAACTTGTCTTCCACCCAGAGCCAATCTCCACTTCCTCTCTCGCCTTCATGGCCGACTGCCTTCTCCTCTCCAAGAATGTGACATGATGCCTGTCAAATTCTACTCGACACACACACAGCTGCGGAGATCAACCATGCCAATCTAATCTGCCTCTTTTTCTCAACGCAGCTGCTATTAAACAACACAAAATAATTCACTTGCCTGTGGGACGGGTCACAACATATCGGGCTCTTAAAATCCTTTTCATTTAAACAGTCACCGTAAGTTTTACACTGTTTGGCAAGCAGACATCAACCTGTGGTTATTAACAAACGACTCTTGCTCTGTGCTATTCTAGAATGGTTTGAGGGTTCTCAATTCTCAGGTTATAAACCTAGACCTGCAGACGCCGCTGGTCCGACACTACATCCAGATGCCAGGCCCCTGTAGCTGGTGCAGCCGAAGATAGCGTAGGCCCTGCCAGCTGTTCCCCGGCAGACCCCAAGCAGCTGGGGAAAGAGGGCGGCTGGGCGACGGTGTGGAGGAAGTGTAGTCTTAAACAGAAGCCCCAGGTACACCACCAACCCGTTCATGTGTCTAACCGTTTTTCCCCACTCGGCGACACACCCACTGGGGGTCAAACTCTGGTAATTGGTGATTCTGTTCTCAGACATGTGAAGCTAGAGACACTGGCAACCATAGTCAGTTGTCTTCCAGGGGCCAGAGCAGGCGACATTGAGGAAATGTAAAACTGCTGACTAAAGGTAAACGTAAATACAGTAAAATCATAATTCACGTCGGCAGTAATGACACCCGGTTACGCCAATCGGAGGTCACTAAAATCAATATCGAATCGGTGTGTAACTTTGCACAACAATGTGGGACTCTGTAGCTTTCTCTGGTCCCCTCCCCAATCAGACCAGGAGTGACATGTTTAGCTGCATGTTCTCCTTAAATTGCTGGCTGTCTGAGTGGTGTCCCAGAAACGATGTGGGCTTCATAGATAATTGGCAAACCTTCTGGAGGAAACCTGGACTTGTTAGGAGAGACGGCATCCATCCCACTTTGGATGGAGCAGCTCTCATTTCTAGAAATATGGACAAATTTATTAAACCCCCCAAAATATGACTATCCAGAGTTGGGACCAGGAAGCAGAGTTGCAGTCTTACACGCCTCTCTGCAGCTTCTCTCCTCCTGCTACCCCCCCAAAAACCCATCTCCATAGAGACTGTGTCAGCTCCCAAACAGACAAAAAACAAACTAAAAACCAGCAACAAACAACTTAAACATAAACAATCACAAAGAAAGTACAATACAGTATCCACATCTGAACCAAAGAGTAAAACAGTGAAATGTGGATTATTAAATATTAGGTCTCTCTCCTCCAAGTCTCTGTTAGTACATGACTGAATAATTGATCAACAAATTGATTTACTCTGCCTTACAGAAACCTGGTTGCAGCAGGATGATTATGTTAGTTTAAATGAATCAACACCCCCGAGTCATTCTAACTACCAGAAACCTCGAAGCACAGGCCGAGGGGGAGGTGTGGCAGCAATTTTTCACACCAGCCTATTAATCAACCAAAGACCCAGACAGACTTTTAATTAATTTGAAAGCCTGATGCTTAGCCTCGTCCACCCCAGCTGTAAAACTCAGAAACCAGTCTTACTTGTTATCATCTATCGTCCACCTGGGCCTTACACAGAGTTTCTGTCTGATTTCTCAGACTTTTTATCTAATTTAGTTCTGAGCTCAGATAAAATAATTATTGTGGGTGATTTTAACATCCATGTAGATGCTAAAAATGACAGCCTCAACATGGCATTTAATCTGTTATTAGACTCAATTGGCTTCTCTCAAAATGTAAAAGAACCCACCCACCACTTTAATCACACTCTAGATCTTGTTTTAACATATGGCATAGAAACTGAACATTTAACAGTGTTTCCTGAAAACCCTCTCCTGTCTGATCATTTCCTGATAACATTTACTTTTACAATAATTGATTACACAGCGGTGAAGAGTAGACTTTATCAAAGTAGATGTCTTTCTGAAAGTGCTGTAACTAAGTTTAAGAATATAATCCACCCACTGTTATCATCTCCAATGCCCTGTACCAACACAGAGCAGAGCAGCTATCTGAACGCTACCCCAACAGAGGTCGATTATCGTGTTAATAATTTTACCTCCTCACTACGTACGACTCTGGATACTGTAGCTCCTGTGAAAACTAAGGTCTCTAATCAGAAGTACCTGACTCCGTGGTATAATTCTCAAACACGTAGCCTAAAGCAGATGACTCGTTTGCTGCTTTATAAGAAAGCCCTCCGCAAAGCCAGAACATATTACTGATCGTCACTTTAATTTTAAATATGATCAACCTATCTCTAATAATCAGCTATGTACCACAGGCCTTCAAGCTGGCTGTAGTTAAACCTTTACTCAAAAAGCATCTCTAGACCCAGCAGTCTTAGCTAATTATAGGCCAATCTCCAACCTTCCTTTCATATCAAACATCCTTGAAAGAGTAGTTGTCAAACAGCTAACAGATCATCTGCAAAGGCTTATTTGAAGAGTTTCAGTCAGGTTTCAGAGCTCATCACAGCACAGAAACAGCTTTAGTGAAGGTTACAAATGATCTTCTTATGGCCTCTGACAGTGGACTCATCTCTGTGCTTGTCCTGCTAGACCTCAGAGCAGCATTTGATACTGTCGACCATAATATCCTATTAGAGCGATTAGAACATGCTGTAGGTATTACAGGTACTGTGCTCCAGTGGTTTGTATCATATCTATCTAATAGACTCCAGTTTGTGCATGTAAATGGAGAGTCCTCTTCACACACTGAGGTTAGTTATGGAGTTCCACAGGGTTCAGTGCTAGGACCAATTCTGTTTATTTATACATGCTTCCCTTAGGCAGCATCATTAGAAGACATAGCATACATTTACACTGCTATGCAGATGACACCCAGCTCTGTCTATCCACGAAGCCAGATAACACACACCAATTAGTTAACCAATTAACAATTAACTAATTGCATTAGTTAAATTGTCTTACAGACCTAAAGACCTGGATGGCCGCTAACTTTCTGCTTCTTAATTCAGATCAAACTGAGGTTATTGTACTCGGCCCTGAAAATCTTAGAAATATGGTATTTCGAAAGTTTTAAGAGACATCGTTGACTGGAAAAGTTCTCCGCCAGTTTCTTTATCCCACAGGGATTCTGTTAGGCTATGCCCTCTGTGGACCTGCATAATGCCAGCAAGGACAGGAATCCTAAAGTAAGCATCCAAATACTCTTCTTCCTTCTAAATTGGTGCAATCGAGGATGATTTTCTTCATAGGGTATGGCATGAAAAGGTCAAAAGAAGACTTGATGTCTTGTGCATGAGTGACTGCCAAGCGTGTAGGTCCTAGGGTCATCCAAATCACATTGGCAGCCATGAGGGGGGGTTCATTTCTTGAGCAGGAAGACTATTCAGTTTTTGCCTTGTTTTGAAATCCATACAGTGTTATTTGCAAGCTGCTGAGAGTCTGGCCCTATAGCTGGGTGCTCACAGGCTCATCCTGAGGCTCTCTGACTGTTCCAATATCAACTGTAACACAGTCTGAACAGAGAATCACTTTGCCATCTTGATCAGTTGTGGTATGGAACCACAATGACAGAGATATTTGTAGTTTCATGCCTCCAAGATTCGTTCCTGCAAGACAGAGGGTGAAATGTGCGGGAATGTGGGTGCAGAACAGTGTTGGTTGCTCCAATTTTGCAGCAATGTTGTAACCTTGTGTGGGAACAGCACTGATGGGTCACACCTGGGTCAATTCACATGCTTTTCTCTCTCTCTCTCTCTCTCACACTCACACACACAGATCATTTTCACTAGCCACGGGTCCAGTGGACCTGAAGACCCTGTATGTGGTGCAAATGTGAAAGGGGCGGGAGGTCAATGTGAATGTTTTCTGAGTTATGTTCCTCACTGAAAATGAGTCACAGCCAATTAATCTTAATTTGAGAAAATAATTATTTCTATAATTTTTCTTAAGCTAAAAACTGAAAACAGTTCATGTGGACCCAAAGCCCTTATAAGGGGTAAGTCAGACAGCTTTGAAGAGAAAACGCAGAGGAAGTAAAACTAGAAGAGAGACACAGTTCTTCTGACACGTCACAATGTGTGAAACTGTGAGTTATGTACAAATGAAAACAGCATTCAACAAGATCTGAAGTTCAGTTTCATGAATTTAAAACACTGAAATTAAACTGAGACATTATAATAACATAAAAATATAAATGACAGAAAGTTTATCAGCAAAAAGCACAAATGACAAAAACAGTTCATTAAAATACCTCCAGAAAGTTTCTATTTTTAATATTGTCTATAATATCACAGAGATAATAAGGTTTAACTCAGCAGTTGCAATATGTACATAATAACATGGCCTTGTTGTCATGTGTGGCTGTGTGGCAGGATGTAGGACCTGAACGCAAGACTCAAACATGGGAAGTTAACTGAAAACGGCAGCTTTATTCCTGGAAATAATTCTACACTTTTGCAGAAAACCAAACCGAAATAAAGGAACTAGAAATGAGAAACTCAAACCAAAAAACAAAGGAACTAAGAAACTAAGGAACTACATTGGGAAACAGAGTGCTAGCAAATTACTAGGAGCATGGAGGTAACACACAGCAAAGAGGGTGTACACTGAAAAAACGAATATGTTGGATTTACTTAATTCAGTAGTGGCCAGTATTTGCAGACAGGTGTTTTGCATGGGCAGTTATTCATAGGGCTGCTCAATTAATCGAATTTTAATCACGATGACGATCTGGGCTTTCAACTATCATTAAAAATGACCGAGCCGATTATTAGCCCCTCCCTCATGCTTTACTCTCGCACTGCTCCGTGTGGCAAATCCAGCGCACCTCTCTGCATTTCGAACACGCGTCACAACAATTAAGAGCAGCGGTCCCTGACCCCCGGGCCTCGGACCGGCACCGGTCCGTGATTCGTTTGGTACCGGGCCGCGAGAGTTGAGGCTCAGGTGTGAAATGTATGGTTTTCAGGGTTTTTATCGGTTTTCAGCGTTATTTTGTTATCGTTTTTATCGTTAACTCGGTTTTCCTGGGTCTTTTGACGTGTGTTATGAATAAATCTTCATTTTTTCGGTACCGGTACTGGTTTTATTTTGTTGCTTTTATCCGCAACACCTTAAAGGCCGGTCCGTGAAAAATATTGTCGGGCATAAACCGGTCCGTGGCGCAAAAAAGGTTGGAGACCGCTGATTAAGAGGACCCGAGGGAAGCTCGTGTTACGTTTCGGTGTTGTCAGTGTTTTGTTTTTGCGTGACTGTCATGTGTTTCCTGTTTTACTTTGAAGGTCTGTTGTTATCTTAGTGTGTTCAGTTTACGTTTCCTTGTCTCGTCAGGTCTAATTTGCCCCAGCTGTGTTTCCCTCCTGTGGTCCATTCCCTAATTGCTCCGTCTATGTATTTAAGCCCTGTGTTTCTGTATGTCATGGTCGCGATCTTCTTCCCCCCCCCCGTTGTAAATAGTTTGGCGCCTTGTGTTGTGATGTAAATAAATATCATATTTTGCTTTAAAGAAAATAGTGGTCGATACTTTCGTTTTGGGATGAGTTTTGTGGAAACCCGTATTAGTTTTTTTTCTCGTGTGTTTTTACCTTATTTTTATTTTCCTTATTTTTATTTTCCCGCGTTGCACCCCGGTTGCCTAGGCCGGGGTGTAACACTCGGAAAGCTAAGCAGAAGTTATTTGGAGAGGAGAGTGACTGCCGTTGGTTGAAAAGAGGTAAAAAAAACTTCAGTGGTGTTGCACACTATTTTATATTATTTTTTTAAAGTCATTATTCAATACATTGTTATTGTTAACCCTTTAAAGCCGGTCAGAGCAGCACGCTCCATGTTGTGTAACTATTTTTAAATCCCTGTAGAACCTGAACCGTGTAAGCTAGCGCAATAATTTGTTTTGCATATGAAACCAGAGGAGTTGTACTTACATCTTATGCCATCAGCTTGTCCTCGGTCACAGTTTCCTTCCACATAAAGCTTTGCAAAAATTACATAAAAAGCGCTTGCAGGAACAAAAACATAATATTCCAGAAACACGCTTTGCCGATCCGATCAGCTGTTCCTAACACTTCCCACAGTGAAACAGGCATCAGCGCGAACTATCACATGTCCGCCATTTCCTGCCCGAAACCGGAAGTGACGTCATTTTCGCAGAAAATGTAGTTTTTTACTTGTAGGCCTTAAAAGCCTTTCCTTGTCATGTATGACTTTTCTGAATAGTTTCTGGGATGCTTAGAACTCGAATTGCACTGCTGGAAATAGTTTATTTTGATGCTGTTTTCTTTGCAAATTTGCATCATAGGATTGTTTTTTCGTTTTTCCTGCAGTATATAAAAATTGGTGTATCTCCAAAATAAAACTATGAAGACACTCAAAATAAATTTCCTGTTGTTGTAAACTATTTTTTGCAACTTTTTTGTATTTACAGTTTTGAGGGATAAACCTCTTAAATTTCTCCAAGTAGAAATATATGTAAAAAAACCAAAAACAATTTTCAATTTTTTACTATGTTTACTATGGACTTAATGCATACATATTATTAAAATATGGGCTATAACAGTTGTATAGCAACTTGAAATGCTCCCACAAATGGCACTACAACATGTAAAAAAAAATATATAAGCTCTGGCGGACTTGGTTCTATGGTAGGTCTTAAAGGGTTAAATAAATATCGTCAAATAATCGAGATCTCAATTTGAGTGAAAATAATCGTGATTATCATTTTTGCCATAATCGAGCAGCCCTAGTTATTCATATTCTATAAACCTGGGCATTTTCTGTTGATAAAATGTGATTGAAACATGTTTAGATGAAGTAAGTTGAGCTCTTGGAATATGTTAACCTTCAAAATTTTCTTTATTCCAACACTATTCAATAACCTTTAACCCAATACTACTTTTTCACTTAAATACTACATGTTATCTTCATATTACATAATGTTCAACAAAATCTAGAGTCTGGTTAGCATACATTTTCAATTGGTTTACTATAACTTCCACTCCATCCATCCTCTTATCATTTTCAGGGTTGGGGGGGGGGAGGAGGGTGGGACCTATCACAGATGTGATAGGAATAGAGGCAGGGCTATCACATTTGCACTCACATTCACACATAGTTTAGAATCTTCAGTTAACCTAACCCTAATAACTACATGACTTCAAATGTGGAAGGACTCCTGAGTACCAAGAGAGAACCCAGGGGATTTGAACCCAGGACCTTTTTGCTGGAAGGAAACAACGTTAACTACGGCACCACCTTGCTGTCAACCCAGACTTACCAAAATTAGGAAAGCTACGATTACAAGGCTTGATGCAGAATTTTCATTACGTTTTTGTCCTTGACAGGTTGAACCAAATATAAACAGCAAACACATGTGGTGTGTGTATAGTTGTCTGCCTCTTATAATTCCAGTGATTTTCCTTTGGAAAATCCCGTGTGACCTTGTAAATTTCGTGAGTCCAGGCAACCAACCACTCTTGCAGGATTGTATAATGTCATCTCAATAAGAACAAATAACTAAATATGGGAGGCACAGGAGCAAACCCTAAGAACTCAAAATCACAAAACACTGAAGGACTTAGAGAGCTAGAAAATGCAAAAGACTAAACCATGAAAAAAAACCAGACTAAAATCACAGAATAGAAAATAATCAAAACATAAACATTGAATACCCAGACTCAGGACCATGATATTTGTTAGACGCTGCCTTCTACAAACTGTAAGTACATCGAAGCAGCAGAGAGAAGAAGTATTTGTGACACAGGAAATATGTCAGAGTGAACTATTTATTCATCTTTATTTTTACCAGCACAGAAACTAACAGGGCAGCGTGGTGCTGCAGTGGTGAGCACCATCACTTCTCAGAAAGAGAGTTCCTGCTTTGGGTGGAGTCTTTCTGTGTGGAGGCTCATGGTCCTGGTCTGTGAGCCAGCGTTTGTGTTTGACGTCTGATTCTGGTTCATTTCATGTTCTGAGGTGAAGTTTTGGTCATGATTGTTGTGTCTCTGTTTGTGTCCCAGGTCTTAGTTTGTTATCTAGCCTCAGGTTTTCTGTTATCATTCCCCCTCTGTGTCCCCGCCCTCTTCCTGTGTTAGTATCTCTCTGTGAAGTCAGTCTTGTCTCCATGTTGATTGGCCTGTTCCCCAGTCGTGTCTCTGTTTCTCTCACTAGTTCTCTCTTGTCTCTTGTCCTGTGTGCATCTTGTTCGGTTTTGCTTCCCAGTCTCATTAGTTAGATTATGTTCAGCTGTGTTCGCATCTATGGCCTTTTGCCTCGTTCGCCCTAGTGTATGTTTATTGTCTGCATTTTTCCTTGTGTTCTTTGTTGTGTTGCGGAGTAACGGAGTACATGTACCAGTGTTGCATATTTAAAATACAAAATATGAGTAACTGTATTCCGTTACAGTTTCCCTTGAAGAAAGTGATATTCAGAGTACAGTTGCTTTGTTGAAATAAATGGATAACATGGCGGCCTTTTCCTGTTTCATATGTTATGCTATGCCCTCTCTATTTTTTGGTAATTCCACGCCGGTGGAAACCCAAACAAAAGACGTATTAGCAGGCTCTAATCCCTGGGCCTCAATCTTGCGGCCCGCATAATGAAGTGATGAAATATTTGTAACAATTATTATTAAAAAATGATTTAATATGAAGGCATAGCTCTAAAGAATGCAGCCTCATGGGCAGTGTACTCCGTGCTGCAGGGAGAATGGACTGCCATTAGTGGTGTGCGATACTACATATTTTGGTATCGATCCAATACCAAGTAAATATGGGCCAGTATTGCTGATATCGAAAATAAGGTGGATGCTCTTTGAATTGCTAAATCTCAATAAATTTTCATGACCTCAAGTGTTTTTTGTGATGTTGCGTTTTTTTTATTATTAAATAGTTAAAACCCAGGACTGTGCTCTGCTTGTGTTGTTGTTTTTGGTGGTAAAGTGTACGGCTGGCAGTGGGAGAACTGCAGACATTGAATGTAGTGTTACAGCAACCGTGTGATTATTGTAAGGGTGGGACCTCCCAAGCTGGAGACAGAGGTCGAGGTGTGTGGGGGTCCTACCACGCCCGAGGGTGGCATGCTGAGGTGAGGGCTCGGGGAACCACCTCGTCACCAGCGCCGCTTGATGCGTGCGTGATCGCCAGAGTGGACACTTCCCTGGGTCGGAGCATGGGGCGCCGATCGTTCGGGTCACTTCTCTCGCCTGTTTGCGGAGTGGAGAGTAGGTTTGGTCGGGGCTCACAGCCTTGGTGGTTTATAGTTACCAATTTTTATTTATTTATTTCCTTTTTTTTTTCTTTTAGAAAGATCTTACATAAAAAGTGTGCAAAAAACAGTAAAAAATTAAAACAAACAAGTACTGTTGAGAAACTATAATACAGAAATTACAATTAAAATTCTCAACAACAAAAATAACAACTGGTGAAAATATAAATAATATGTAAACAACTTAACAACCCCCAAAGCGTCTTAAGTCACGTCACGTCACGGCGCAACATCTAAACACAAGAGGGGGGAGGGGGAGCAAAGTGTGCCTGCTGTGCGCTGACACAGGAGCAGCGAGTCCAGTGACCCGGCTGTTTCGTCTTTGCTGGAACCGCAGCATAGAAAACAAGAGCGGAACTTTACCCTCCAGTTATGTTGGTGTCCAGGAACACCAATTATGTTCCTGGGTCAATTTGACCCGGGACATGTTTACTCGTCTAAAAGTGTCAGAAACACTGGCATTGATTATTTTACAATTTTCTTGTATAATTTTAATTTTTTTTCGTTTTCTGTAGTTATGCAGATGGGGATAGGTTAATTGGATAATCCAAATTGCCATTAGGTGTGAATGTGCGAGTGAATGTGAGTGCGAATGGTTGTCTGTCCCTGTGTGTTGGCCCTGCGACAAACTGCCGACCTGTCCAGGGTGTACCCCGCCTCTCGCCCTACGACAGCTGGGATAGGCTCCAGCGCCCACTGCGACCCTGAAAAGGATAAGCGGAAGTGAATGGATGGATGGATGGATGGAAGATAATTAATTAACATGCATGACTGAATAACTGAGCTGCTGGAATACGCGGGCTGAGAGATCAGACTGGGAATTTGAGCTTGTGATGTGGAGTAGCTGAGAGAGGCAAGTATAAACTGATTTGAAATATACTGTGCCTGGATTTATTGTTAACTGGAGAAAATTCCAGGCACACTTAGATGACTGTTAAATAGCGAGAGAAAAAAGAATGACAGCCAGAGACAACTGAAATTGGATTTTACCCTGGCAATACTCTTCTGCAAACATTAAAGACACATGGAAGCCCAGGGATGGATGAATTTGTTTGCGCTGCTGTACGTGGCATGAATGCTGATTGGCCTGGAGAAGGCCAGGAAAAGGTCATTGGACTAGACCAGTGATAACACAAACAGCTTGACAGTGTGGGAAAGTGGAAGTGATAAAGCTTAGATTTAGTCAGCAGCGCCTGGCAGTGGACAGATGTGAGGCCATAGATCTTCCTTACTGAACTTGTGCATAAGTTTCATTTTGATGTTAATTTACGAGCTAAAAAATGATCGTATACTTTAAAAACAACTTGGTAACTTTAGTCACATGAAATCTTAAACAGTTTAACAGTTTGTTTTCTATCAGGAAATAGAAAAACGTATTACTGACAAAGAGACATTTCCTGCTTTGTGCACATGAGGTGCACATGTGTGAGCATGACGTATGTGTGTTTTTTTTTCACCACAAGCTCACCTTTTGTTAAACAAAGAAAATGCATTTATTCCTGTTTCATGCAAATGTTTTCACATGTTTCTGAGGGGCTTTGCAAATATAAATACCATGAAATGTTCCATTTGTGTGTTCAAGCACACTCGAGGTTTTTATGCAATCAAATGAAAGTGTTGGTCTGTGGTCCTTTGCATGATGTCACTTCCTCAGAGTTTCTTCCTGTCTGAAAGCAGACAGAAGGCTGGACAAGAACAGTACAGCATAGCACCATATATACAAGGGTTAGTACTGCAGAACTGTTAAAGTATAGTTTAAACTCTGTAAGTGCAGCTTCTGCTCAGCTGTCTCAGTCCTCTCACGATGTCCTCAGATATTTATGCTGAACCAGATCTATCAAAGAAGGTGAGATACAGCAGAAAGGAGGACGGAGTAGAGTGGGAGCAGAGGGAGGTGGATACCTACGAGAGTACAGATGAGATCAGAGATAGTTATGATCATTTTCAGTCGCAGGAAGGAGGTAAGTCAATTATACAAATAAATGTACTTCCAGTTTGTTACAGTCAGCTTTTAATGCCAAATAACTGCAGCTCATCAAACATCTGTTTCTCCATGTGCTGTATGAACCTTTGTAGTTTACGTTTTTTTCCCACGTTGGTTTGTAGAGCTCTGTGAACAGCAAATTGATTCAGGCACTTTAGTTACAGCGCAGATGTTATATTTCCTTGTTTTTTGGCAACTGACCCTTTTATGAAGCTAAGTTGATACAACCACAACCACAGGTCTATTAAACACAGAGTGACAGGAAATAAGCACAGACCAACATCCACACTGCTTTCTAACAGGACCACAGACTCTGAATCCTCCTTCAGTCCTGAAGGGCTCTTTCAGATGTGCTACACTGGGTCTAAGAGTGCTGTGCCTCCTGATGTTAGCTGGGATCATCATCCTGTCCATATGCTGTAAGATAAGATACAACCTCTGAACTTCTCCTGCAAATGAATGTATGACTGATACTGAATCCCAGCAGCCAACAAACATGCAGCTTCACAACCAGAACGTGTCCTTCTGCCACAGCAAATACAGGAAGTACCTGATCACATGGAAACACCTTTGATATGAGGAAGTGTTGAAGCCTCAGAGCAGCTTTGACTGAATGCAAAAAGACATATTTTCAGTGAGAACAGGCACATGTCACATGAGTCAGAATCTATTCTTTCAAAGCATGTAGGGCTTTGGAGTTGACGTCACGCCGCAATGCATTGTGGGAGCGCGGCACCATTTTCGGGGTCTACGAATCAAAACAAACACACTGTTGGAACGACGATTACAAGATGCTTAAAAGCAGCTCAAAAGAGAACGGACTGTATAGAGACCGATTGCGTCCAGAGGCGAAGCAGCTGTACTTGCAGAAAAGAGCCTGCATTGGAAATGTGGACCCGTATGAAATACGGCAGTGGAGTAGAAACTCTGGAGACCAACCGCTACTGACGTAGCCTGACATAGTTCATACCTTATCTGTGGAGTCAGCGCGTACAAGTCGTCATTCAAACAAAGGTAAGTCAGCTCGAGTACTGCGAGTGAAATGCGTTTGATTTTCCTGCAAACATTCACATTAGTGCAGCATAAATTCATTCATGAGGGGAAATTACAGTGAGAACATGTGGAGGCTGTTAGAGGGATAACATAGTGAGTTCAGTGCATTGATGAGACATTGTCCTGAAGGATTTAGTTATTCTTTATGGTTAAAGAAATTGCAATGATTTATTCATATTTATTATAAATAATCCTAATTATACATCTTGCTTCCATATTTGTATCTTGTGTCACTAAAATACATTTTATTTTAGTTTTATACATTGATTAATGACCTGCAGAATCTCATATCATATTAAGTGATTCATAACTGTCAATTTATGCTTTCTCCATCTCTAAAGTGATGACATCCTTGCATTACATCCTTTAGGTTCATTTTCTGCAGGCAGGTTTCTGACAGAACAGGCAGATTTACACTATAACCTGCAGCGATGGACACATAAAGAAATGAAAAATGACATGTATGTGCTAACTTTCTAAACACTTTGTTACATTTATGATAAAGTAGATTAAACACATTTGTGTCGGCCTTGGCTCATAGTTCTTGTCTTTAAATGAACTTTGTCTGTGTGTGTTTCAGGTCCTGCACTCTCAAAGACTGAATGAACCAGCATTGCAGCCATGGGTCACTGTGAGCATCACAGGGAAGGTTGAAGTCGCCCACTGCCCCTGTAAGGCCGGAGTCACGGAGACCTGCACCCACGTCACTGCTCTTCTGTTTAAAGTAGAAGCAACAGTGTTGATCCGTGGCACAAGGACTGTTACAGATGAACCTGCATACTGGGTTTTGCTGGGTAATATGACCAAGATACAGCCAGAGGTTGGCCATAAGATAGACTTCTCCTCTTCAGCTGCCCAAAAAAGGCTCTTGATCAAAACATAAACAGACCATCTGTAGTGACGGGGAAAAGGAGCCTCAAAACAGAAAAATCCCACCTGCTACTGTGGAGGAGTCGTCACTGCTATAATGCCATAATGTTTTATCTAGGGGTCTAGATTTATGCCTGTAGTGCACTGCCGTGTAAATAATTTGCATTTACTGAATATGTACTGACTGAGTCCCGCTGTTCAAAAGTTGAATAAAGAAACAAACTAATTTTTGCCTCTTTTTTTTTTTTAAATTAAAACCACTTTATAGAACATCACATTACATGTAGAATCCATGTCATTTACAGTTTACAAATGACAAAATGTTTACACAAAATCATGACAGTGTTTACATGATATCACCCACTACTAACATTAATTTATTTACTGTATCTTTTGAAAAAATACAGCTATTTATACAGCAAAAGACTAAAGAATATTTAACAGGAGCAGGTTTCATTTTCCCTGGTTTTATTATCACACTGTTCACCAAACGCAGCAAACCTTCACCATCTTATCCTGAAGGGTCACCTCTTCACCCTCACATGGAAGAAGTAATCTGATTGGCATGGTGGTATGTTTGAAGCAGGTTCCTTGTGTAGCGCTGGAACTCAGTCACGATGTTTCATCCATTTCATTGGCTGGTTTGCTGCAATAATGCCAAATAATTAGCAACTCTATAAATAGAAGGTAGTTCTGCAAAATCACTCAGTAGGATGTTTGTTCTAATTTGCTATGAGCTCAGAGCGCATCAAAAATAAAACTAATAGGCTATAAAGAGTGATATGACCATATTTAGAACTTACCAGATTTAGAACCAACAGATATTTGGAGATGGAAGAGAACTGGATATCAGCTCACGGCTGCTATCCAGGCTACACGCCTTCGTTTGGTAACATCGACACACGAGCTGCTTCATGTTGCTTCCAGGTTGGGAAAGAATGAAAAGATAAACCATTTTCAAGCTTATTCTCTTGCCGGTTGTGCGATTGAACATTGCAGCGGACCACACAGCAAGAACGAACTGTTGTGTGTGACTACTTTTTCGCTTGCGCTTTGTTTAGACCCCCAAAATGGCGGATCGGGACAAAATCCTTTCCACGCCCACCCCCGTGACATCACGTTCCAAAGCCCTACATAACATCTCTGACTACAGGTGTAGAAATGCTGTTTGACTCTTCACCTTCTTCCTCCACACTGAAGCACAATTATTCTGAATCTTGTCAGTGGTTTTTGTTCACAGTTGATACGTATTTAGCTCATCAGATTTCCTGTAGTTCTAACACCTCCACCCACAGGACATGTTAAAGAGCAATGGCTGCAAGTTTCTGACTCTTATTGATATATTTGACAAAGCAGAGGAAGAAGATTATTTCTGTTCAATGTTTCACTCATTTTATTTTATTTTGATTTCACTGAACTATTTCAGATGCTTTGAACAAGAGTGAGCTGCAGGATGAACTTCAAGGTAAGCAAACACCAAGTTCTTATATCACAGATATATTTGTAGAACATTTTAACTTAATTTGAATCTTTTTACTCTAAAGGCACAAAAACCAGCCTGACTCAGTTACAGAGCCGTTATGATGAACTGAGTAAAAACCACAGTCAGCTACAGGAAGAAGTGAAGAAGCTGAAGGAGAAGATAGAAGGTAATAAAGTTTGAATAACTGATAGAAAACATCAGTGTTACACAGTGATAACCTGATTGTGTCTTTGTTTTGAATCCTAAATGTTTGATGCTGTGTAACAGTTTTTCTGTATAAATGTAAGTTTATGAATAAGAGAGAAAACCTGAGTTTAATAATAATAAAAATAATAAACTAAGTGCTGCACATAAGATAACAAGTCATGAAAAGTTTTTTCTTTTTAAAAAGACAATATAAAACAGGCAAAAATTAACCAAAAGCAGTTCTGAGTTTTTTTAAAATCAACTACTGAGTCCACAGTTGTTAATGTTTGGGGGAGAGAGTTCCACAGCTGAGGGGACACAGTGGCAAAAGCTCTACCACCCTGTGCCTCACCCTCTTAATATTTTTCATAGCAAGTAAGCCCTGATCAGATGACCCTAGGGACCTTCTGGGGACATAGTGCTGTAGCAGATCAGAGATTTAGGCTGGTGCCAGTCCATGCACAGCTCTGTATGTCAAGATCAGGATCTTAAAATGGCCTCTAAATTCAACAGGAAGTCAGTGTAACCGAGCAACAGTGTCACATGTGAATACTAGGAAGGTTTTGTCAAACGTCTGTCTGCAGCGTTTTGCACAACCTGCAGACTGTCCACAGAACCTTTGCTTAGACACATAAACAGCGAGTTACATTAGTCCAACCGTGAAGAAATGCATGCATAACAATCTCCAGCTCAGAGCCACATTTCTTAAATGATTAAAAACAAGACCAAACCAGAGATTTCAATGACCATCCAACGCGAGAGTCGAGTCAAAAGTGACACCTAAATTCCTGATAGAGGATTTAATATAAACAGACAAATGAAGCATTTACAGGGAAAATGACAGGGACCAAAGATTAATGTGATACAACAGGACACAAAATCTGTCTTTAAAACATGTGTTTGACTTTAAGAGAAGTGTCCTGATCGATGGACGAGATTTGGAAGCAGCTGTTACTTTAAATCCACTGAGAACAAAACTTGGTCTGAGAGCAGGAGAGCCTGTCAGGATAAAGGAGCTGATCTGGTGATGATAAACAGCAAAGAGGAACAGGTGGGTGTGTTTGTTCATGTCTGTGTGATCTTTGATGGAGTTGACAGTGATCTGTTACTTGTGTTTTTGACCTGCTGTCAGTCTGTGACCTGCTTCCTGTCTCCACTCTGATGGATTTCTTGGATTCTCCATTTTTGTTACAGACACTCACATTCAAATGTAAAGTTTTTGCACATTTGACAAATTCGAAGCAAAAATTTTAATTACACAGAAATTGTATAAAATCAGAGCAATCTTCATAATCCAGATTTTTTTTCTGATTACTATATTTTCCACACTATAAGGCGCACTTAAAATCCCTTCATTTTCTCCAAAATCGACAGTCCGCCTTATGTATGAATTCTGGTTGTGCTCACTGACCTCGAACCAATTTTATGTGGTACAGGGCGCACAGAAATCTGTCAAAAAATGTTTTAGTGTGACTTTGGTAAGCTATGAAGGCGCACTGTTTGATGGATTGTTGGAGCATTACGGCTGCCGTAGTCAGGAGCCTCACGGAGTAATCTGGGTCCAAAACTCCGTCGCCTTCAGGTCCCAAAGTCAAACGAACACTGCAGCATCACTGAGAGTTAAAAACTGTCTAAATTCTTTCATCTTTAATAAAATGATCAGTGTTGCTGCTTTACCAGGTGCAACAATTAAGTTTAACATCCAGGCATCCATGAAAACAGAATTTATTACATTTAACAGAGTTAGAAGTTAGCAGGGAGTTAGCTCACTAGTTTCCACCTAAACATGATATAGCATGTTCTGACTGAGAGATTTCTGAAATAATTCAAACGTACAGCTCTGCTATCACTTCCAACATAAATGAAGACAGAAAACTAAACAGCAGTGACGTTTGTAGGGTTACTGAAGTTGGGCTAGCTGGTATATAATGATGTGCTACGTGATCGCTAGCAAAACAGCTACATTAGCATAACATTAGCACAGTGAAGCTGGAGGATAAACGCTGGACAAAAGTTAACGTGAAGGTTCCTGATGGTTAGGGACAAATGCAATTACATGGGAGGATGATGTAAACGGAACAAACTGCAGTCAGGAGAACAACTGAGATAATCCATCCACAATACGAGGTTAGTCATTAACATACTGCAACAACATGGGAACAGAGCAGCTGCAGAGAATTCAGCATTAATGAATCAATGGTAGGGAAGTGGAGGAAGCAAGAAGAATAAGTTGAGTAAAATATGACTTATCTGACTGTTTTGTTTTCACCTTATAATCTGGTGCGCCTTATGGTGTGAAAAATACGGTAAATCCAACTGAATCAAATGATTTGTTAACACTGATTCCACTGCAACACTGACTGAGCGACAGGAGGAGCTGATATTCATCGATTCTTTGGCTCTTTCTGATTTCTGCACAATGGAAGAAAAGTTTCATCACAGTTATTCTTCCTTCAGACATGTTCACAAGATGCTGTCACTACAACAGAAGTGCTGAATTATGACTGGAGACAATATTTGTGTCTCTTCTCAAACAGGAATTTGTCAGTAAATTTGGAGGAGAGTCCTGGATTGGTCTGAGATCCAAACAGACATCAGGAGGATCTAAATGGGAATGGGTGGACGGATCAGCGCTGACAGAAACGTGAGACATTAGTTTGTTTCTATTCCAGAGTTATTATTTAGAAGTGAAACACTGATGTTTTGGAAGATAGATCAGCAATACATGAGTTGAGCTATTTTCCAACAGCCCCACAAACTGAATGTAAAGAAAAGCAGAAATCCTCCTTTGAATGAACAGCTGTGCTTGAACTCTCTTCATCTGCAGTCTGTGATGACGTTCAGTTACAACAAGTCAGTTTGAAGGAATCAGGATTGAAACATGTTCAAAGCAGCGACCGACACATTTCACTTTGTTCAATTTGTCTTCATGTTTTTGTGCTGTAATGTTTCTTTTCTCACAGAACAAAAAGTGTTTCAGAGAATTCCTGTCTCTTCTTCTTTGGTGTTTGTAAAACTTCAGAACATATGAAGGAAGAAGCTTCAGTAAATATGACCTGATAGACACACATTTCAAAGTGATGTCTGTAAACAGCTGACAAAACAGTTTCAAACAGCAGAAAGTCAGCTCTGACTTCTTTTTATTCTCCATTTTTACAGCAGGAAGATTTCATATTCATCAAAGCTTGAAAGCTGTTTTAGTGTGCATGATGATTCTCAGAGAAAAGTCTAAAGGAGGGAAAGTGGGCGAGAAACCTGGGAAAGAAATACAGCAAATATTGGAAATATTCCAAAAGAGACGCATATTTATATGAATGTGACAATAGTTATGAGTTTAGTCCAGTTTCATATCAGATTTGATCTCTCTGACAGGTTCTGGGCAGAAGCATGGTCAGATCCTTATTCTGGATACCGTGGAGTCTGCTGTGACAATAATAGGAAATGGACGGGGTCATATGATCATGAATCAAAGACCTTCATCTGTGAGAAATGAGTTTGGTGCTTTGATGTAAATGTTTGAATAATCCAACCAAAGACACCTCACTATGAAATGTCCTGCATGAGCCTCAGACTCAGCTTACAGTCTTTACTTGTTCATTCTGCATCATATATTGATTACATATATTGTCCCTCTGTGCTCTGTGCTGTACAGTAAGGTTGGAAGTCATCCACACAAAACCTTGAAGTACTTCATTACTCTGTAGTTCCAGCAAATTGTTCTAATAAAAGTCAAAGTGCAGCTTGTCTTTACTTTGCTTTACTTGGTTTATTCATCAGCCTGTTGGTCCTAAAACTTCAGTAAATGTCTTCTTCAGTTTCTCTCAAACAGCTGAAAGTAGCTGCTGCTTTTTATAGTTACAAATTAGGAACTTTAAAACAGATTGAAATGCAGAAAAAGCATGTTCGGCAAATTTCAATTGTGTGAATTAGTGAAGAATATTGATTTCTGATGCAATAGTAAAGTAATCATGTTGAAATCTGGGCCTACACCCTCATGTAATACCACTTTGAACCACAAGATGGTACAGTAAGGCAGCATCTAGTCTGAACTGAGCTCAAATTTGTACTGTTGCTTTTGCACTACAGCAAACTCTGGTTGTGTGCTGCCCGAACAGTTTTATGTAATATTGGCATGAAATATTAATACTGACAGGAATGGAAGCAATGTCAGATTTAAAAAGCCTGAACTCTTAAATGTACCCCTACATTTAAAATAGATAAATAATACAATAAAAATGGCAATTAACATAAATTGTATTTTGTTGAGTCAAGTCTGTGTCTTAGATCAGTGGTTCTCAAACCTTTCACAATAAATACCCCCTCGTAAAATATGGCTCTTGAAGTACCACCCTTATGACCGACATTAAAGTACAGTAGTGTAGGTCTATTTAACACCATATACTGCTTACACCAGACAATTGTATTTCTCATAAGAGTGTTATTTATTTTAACTGTGATAAACAGGATGTGACAACTCATAATGATAACAACTGTACTGCATTAAAACATTCACAGCAGGTGGGATGTCCGGTCTTTAGGTGATGACCTATGAACCCTGCTACTGGGTCGAAACTACTCTGAATTCATCAAGGCTTTTTTTTTTTTTTAACAGATTTTAATGCTTTGTATCTTGTTTAATTTAATCTGAACAAGCCCCTAAAAACAATCAGTGATCACTGTTGGCCTCTCTCGGTTTTTATTACCACTGTTCATTTTAAAGCTCAGTTTTTAAAACTACAGCCCAGCCCATGTAGCAGTGTATTGATGACTAACCTCGTATTATGGATGGAAGTTTGGTCCGTTTACAGCATCCTGCCATGTCATTGCATTTGTCCCTAACCATCAGTTACTGAGTGGAAAAAGTTGGCGTTCATCCTGAACACGGTATCTTATTTAATCTTAAACATTTGGAGACTCCCCACATACCACTAGAGGGAGCCCATGTATGGCCAGTGGTACATGTACAACAGTTTGAGCACCACTGTCTTAGATGATACAATGAATATACTGGGCATGTATCTGTTACTTTATGATGTGGGTGTAGTGATTTTTTGTCAATAATCTAAATCTAAACTCTTGATCAAATACAAAATGCACTAATGTAAAGGAATGTACACAGAAAAGGTTAATCAGCAGCTTATCTAGGTTCAGATCGCAGAGGGGTCACTTCTTTCAGGTGACACAGAGGTGATACCAAGCCAGCTCAGGATTTCGGTTACGTCCACACTAGCCCGGATAGATTTAAAAACGGCGTTTTTCTCTGAAAATGCTCCGCGTCCACACCAGCGTTTTCAGTGTTTTCACAGAGTTGTGCGTCCATATTGAAACGGCCCAAAACACTTACGTTCCAGTCCTGCACATGTGTGAGACACAAGAAGATTCAAACTGCCTCATTTCTGTCTGCCATTTACTTACCCTCCGGTTCTTTGAAACATCATGGCCACCAATCTATGAAGGAAGCTCATTTCTGCCACATATATGCACAGCCTCACTCTTTCCGGCTGTTTGCTGATCTCCAGTTCAAATCACTCCTCAAACAGGCCTACCTTTATCTATATGATCACGCACTGTCACACTGTTTGATTTGATGTAAAAGCTCGAGTAGGAAAAGTGCCATATGACCTCTGGTTTTTGTGAAGAAAGTGAAATTTTTCAAACTGCATGAGGAAGTAAACACCAATGGCATGAAACACAGATTTAAAATGAGTTGAGGGCATTCTTCAGTTGGCCACTAGCTGAAAGAATCTCCTTTGTCTCACTGAAGCTCTGTTAGACATGTGAGGTGTTCCCGTGTTGGAAAAACTCTGAAATTGGTGTGCTTCTGTCTATTCACAGTATGTACTAATTCAAGACAAAGGTATTCTTGTTTGTACATGTATGTATTTCTGTTAGTTTCAAAGTTCCGTGTTGCAACAGCCAGTAAAAATGACAGACAATGTTTGTTTGTTTTTTATTTGACATGTGCTCTCACTCAAAGGTCTGCGAACCACATTGTAAAGTACAATGAAGTTAGCCTCTCTTTGTTTGTGGTTTGGTCTGCTGCTACTTCCTGTTTGATGCTGATGATTAAAACCTGCCTGACTGACAGAAACAGACAGTGAAAGCTGCTCAAATACTTTCACCCACCAAGATGTCTGCAGACAGTCAGACTGCAGCCGATTTTAGAGTGAAATACAGCAGAAGGATCGACAGTGATGGACGAGAGCAAGAGCACAGTGAGGTTGAGATGCTAGATGATGGAGAACAACATCCTGATGTTGGGCTGCAGGCAGCTGGTAAGCAGGAAATAAATAAACTATTGTACTATTGCAAGGTCTTGACCTCACAAAACAAAGTGCCTTGAGCCAACTGTTGTTGCGATTCTGCGCTATATAAATAAAACTGAATATGAGGGAATTTAAGTTGGTTTAATATGTTTAAAAACTGTTCAGTCGTCAAAAAATTACAGAAAAGGAGGGAAGTTCCACAAGACTCTTATCTGACAGATCCGAGGCAAAGGTAGAAATATTAAAAACAAGGAAGTCTTCTTAGACACTGTGTGGTGCAAGTGAAACCACAGGAAACAACTCGAGAGTGGTCTTCATGTCTACAGAGCTAATTGTATTTTTAAGCTTATTTTCGACCATACTGACAGATATACTGGCCTTTTTCTGGCCCACATGCTCTAAGAATCACCTAGAAATATTTCTCCTTCTCAAACACTGTTTCTCTGTTTTCTATATGTTAAACAATCTCCTGTAAATATGACACTAACATGATGAACTTGTTCAGCTCATTCTCAAGATGAGTGCAGTCTGATTACGACGTATTAATTAAAATACAATAATTAAATCTCAATTTTGTCTCTGTAGAATTAAACATCCAGATGAAGCTTTTAGCTGTGAAAAGAAGATGGTTCAGAGCTTTTGAAGTGAATCTTGGGCTGCTGTATCTTTTGATTCTGTCTGGAATCACCACACGATGTGAGTAATTTTATTAAAATATAGCCTGGTGGATGTAATATTTTACAGATTAGATGTTGATGTAGACTTGCTTTTGTTTGGCTCCTATTCTTATTCATATTTTAGTTAGAAGCAGTCACCTGCTCCCCCTCTACACGGGAAATGGGTGATATTTGACACTACTGGTCATATTTGACCAGTAGTGTCAAATATGACCAGTAGTGTTTTATTGTTTATTTATTATTGTTTTCTTTTCTTTTTATTGTTTTTAAATAGAAAGGTCTGCAAGAAGAAGAATGAAAAGGAAAGTTTTCAGCCTTCATTAGTAAAGTAATCAATGCTGATCCCAAATGTAACTTTATTTAAGGCATATGTGATGAAAGCTATGACACAGTTTCTCTATAAGGCAAAACAGTGTTGCCCTTTAAAAAGCATTTCCTGGTTTGTATGCACCGTGAGACTGAGGTGTGAATGTGTTTTTCCTCTCTCTCTTTAAGAGCTCCTCTTTGGTTGAACAATGAAAAATAATTTATTCTTGCCTCGCAAATTGTTTGATAGTCTAATGGGCTTTACAAATATAAAGAAAAGGGAATTCTCCGTCTAGCGTTCAGCACACTGGAGGTTATCACTCATATTAATCACATTCATTTATAGGCCTGTGTTTCTTTGCATGCTGTCACTTCCTCAAAGCCATTTCCTGTCTGAAACAGATAAGAAACAGAAAGCCAGCACAGATCCAAAAACTGCAGTTCCTTTAATGACCACTAAAGGCTGATTCTGAAAGCGAGTCAGTCCCCACAGACTACCATGTTATGATGAGCACCTTTCCAGCATTAAAAGCATGTTTCCATTCAGGACAAAATGAGTTTTGGTCTCTGAGTGTCATGATACGTTGTGTGGCAGGCAGGGGAAGGACCCAAGATGCAGGTTCACAGACACGGGGATAAACTCAAAAAACACAGCTTTATTGCTGGCCACGGGAAGCAATACAGAATAAACTAAAACTGGGAAAACTAAAGCATGAACTGTACAAGGAACCGAACCACGGGGAGAATTACACACAACATGAGGGAGAACGCGACGCCGAACAGAGGAAGACGCAGACAGAAATACACAGAGGGTTAACGAGGAAAGTGGGAACACACGGGGAACACAGGTGACACAGATAACCATAACGAGACAGGGCGGGGTGAACATAACACTGACGGGTACAGGCACAGAGGTTCAGACAGGAGGAGAGAGAGCACGGGGAAAACACAGACATAACGGGCTGGGGAAACATGAAACAACCACAAAGGGAGACGAGGGCTCATAAATACATAGAGGGCACACAGGGGGGGGAGAGAGAGCACGGGGAGAACTTAGACATAAAGGGCAGGGGAAACATGGAATAAAACATAAGGAGAGACGAGGGCTCACAGATACGCAGAGGGGCACACAGGGGGTAAAAGCCATGAAGGGAAAACACTTAGGGAACAACACAACAGGGCAACTCAGAAAACATGGTCTAAATAAGGAACGAAATACAAAAATACAAGGAACTAAGAATACTGGGCCCACATGGCCCAGGACCATGACATCACCCCCCCCCCTAAAGGGCTGGCTCCCGACAGCCCAAACCCGAGAAACAAAAACAAAAACAGAAAACAACCCACCCAGGGCGGGAGGCGGGGGACCAGGATGGAGGGACCAGAACGGGAAACAAAACAAACAACAGAAAACACAGGAGCACATGACTAGTCCAAATAAGGTTCAGGGGGCCGACCCAGAGCCCACAGGCACAAGAGTTCACGGGTCACACGGTCGGGGGGCCGACCAGGCGGGTGGCACAGGTGACAGAGTTGGTCCGGAGGCCGGCCGCGCGGAAGGCAGCGGCGGCGGCGAGGGAGACGACGGAGCAGTTCAGGAGGCCGGCCGCGCGGAAGGCAGCGGCGGCGGCGGCGGCGAGGGAGACGACGGAGCAGTTCAGGGGGCCGGCCGCGCGGAAGGCAGCGGCGGCGGCGAGGGAGACGACGGAGCAGTTCAGGGGGCCGACCGCGCGGAAGGCAGCGGCGGCGGCGAAGGAGACGACGGAGCAGTTCAGGGGGCCGACCGCGCGGAAGGCAGCGGCGGCTCTCCAGTCTCAGGCGTGCTGGCCATGGCCTGGTGGGCACAGGACCAGACGAGGCAGGACCAGCCGATGGCGATGCGGGGACCGGACCAGGCGTCGCTGCAGAGGCTGAGGCTGGACCAGGAGGAGCAGAAGCCAAAGTTGGAGCTGGGCCAGACGAGGACGAAGACTCTGAGGCTGGGCCAGACGAGGACGAAGACTCTGAGGCTGGAGCTGCAGCAGACGAGGACGAAGACTCTGAGGCTGGAGCTGCAGCAGACGAGGACGAAGACTCTGAGGCTGGAGCTGCAGCAGACGAAGACGAAGACTCTGAGGCTGGAGCTGCAGCAGACGAGGACGAAGACTCTGAGGCTGGAGCTGCAGCAGACGAAGACGAAGACTCTGAGGCTGGAGCTGCAGAAGACGAAGACTCTGAGGCTGGAGCTGCAGCAGACGAAGCACAGGCTGAAGCAGGACCAGGCGACGACGAGGCGGCCGCAGGTGGCGGCTGGACAGGCTCCTCGGGCCCTCCAGCTGACGAGGCATGAGGCTGAACGGGCCCCTCGGACCCTCCAGCGGAGACAGGAGGCTGAACGGGCCCCTCGGACCCTCCAGCGGAGACAGGAGGCTGAACGGGCCCCTCGGACCCTCCAGTGGAGACAGGAGGCTGAACGGGCCCCTCGGACCCTCCAGCGGAGACAGGAGGCTGGACGGGCTCCTCGGGCCCTCCAGCTGACGAGGCAATAGGCCGGCTGCGTTCACATGACATCTTATAGGTATCAGTCCAGAAACAAACAGGTGTGAGATGTCTTGAGGCAGAGACCAGCCCAGTCACTGCAAGACTCATGTTAGTTGACATAATAGGTTCAGAAACAGAAAGCCCTGTGTCTACATTCCGCCCTTCAGACTCAATCAATGACATAACGTTATGGCACAGGTAAGCAGGGTCAGCCACAGGGAAAACAAGGATTACTATATTACCCACAAAAACATGACTTAAACCTCCAGGGGGAAGTCCCTGGGTGAACATGAGATATTCAGATATGGATCTGGGTGATGAGAATTGACCAGTCTGATAGCGGTAAGTGGTACATTGACTTGGGACCACGCTAGAGGTGGACTGTAACTCAAGGGTGTTATGTAGAGTGTATGGTGAAATGGGTACGGATAATGCTGTGCTAGCAACCATAGCCGAGACGGGTGACATTTCCGGCTGTGTGCTGGTGTTAACATTAACCCTGGGACTCAAAACCCTGTCCGATAATGTGCTCACAGAAACCTCGGAGAACTGTGTCAAAGTAACTCCGTGAGGAGACGCTACATGGTCATTAATAGTGAAATTGTATCCCCTGGTCTCAGACTCAATCCTCTGAGTAGAGGCGGCAGGGATGGAGGTAAACAGTCCAAAAACACCCTGCTCACGACTGTGGGGAAAACAGAATTTAGGTGGGGACATTTCACAGTTCGTGTTACCCTGATTAGAATCCCTGTTGTCACCTTTAAGTCCCAACATGAGGTCATGACCAGCATTCTTATTTTTAAGTTCATTGGACACAGGAGCAGCAGGCAAAACATGATCACACCTCGTCTCACCCTCCGTTCTTATATGCTCTGCGACATGACCCTCCTCTAAAAAGTCCTCACTCGCTGTGAAAGCACAAGTGTCTACTTTAAGCACCTCGTGGGTGAGCAGAGCAGACTCAGGAAAGGAGGCGTTAGCCACAGGCAACTCAGCTTTAGATGGAACCCCAGGCGAAGCAACGGACAACGGAGGAAATTCCTCCCCCCCTCTTGTCACACAATTAGCTTTTAGGTCTGTGGAGGTCTCCCTCCCTCTAAGTATTACACCAGAGGTCCCTGCCAAATCACTAGGTCTGTCTACGGGTGTCTTCGGGGCAAAATCTCTGGGCGGCGGCCCGGTTAGCACTGTATTACTCAGCTTACAGTTAGCACTGGCTGTCTCTGAAATAGTGTCATTGTTTTCGCTGCAAGAAAAACACGGAACAGGGGATTCCCCGGTCGGCTCAGAGGCTGGACCGTCAAACTCCTGTTCCGGTGGCGGTGACGAGAACACAGGCTGAGGTTCTCCAGTGCTGGGATTTACAGTCTGTGTGGGTCTTACTCCCTGTTCATGGAAGCCAGACGAACTGACCACATCAGTCACAGTACTGGAGTCCGCCGCCTCCACACTATGTGTCTCCTTTAATGGTGACCCTTGAATCTGTAAACTTGAATCTAGTTCCTCTTCTACGGCTTCAACGGAGGCTGGTGATGGGAGAGTGCGTTCACTCACCTCCGGTTGTCGCGCAGCGCGACGGGGACGCGAACGCCGTTTCTTCTTGACTGCAGCTCCCGATGAACCAGACAACGGCGCTTCATGCGCGCCGGGCGGCGTCGCAGAGGCTGGTGAACTGGGTGCTGATGGAGCGGTAGATGAGAGTTCCTGGAAGCTCAGGGGACCCCCGAGAGCCAGGCGGGTTCCCCGGAAGATCTCCTCATAGTCAGGAGCTAGCCACGGCTTCCACCGGAGCTCTTCATCCAGTTGAGCGCATGCTGCACGCTGCCGCTCCTCCAGGTCGAAATCCATGACCTCCCCCGCATCCTCGTGTGGCTCGTTGGAGGGCGAAACATGCCGTAGCGCTGGGCGACGGCGACGCGAACGCCGCTTCCTCTTTGAGGTGGTCGTGGATGAAACTTTGATTTCTGTGGCGACCGGCTCCTCGTCTTCTGACCACATCCGTGCCAGATAGGAAGCGGAAGACGGGTAGGTCGGTCGAGGCGGTGAGGGTGAACGACTGAGCTGCGACGGCGAAGTGGAAACCGGCGAGTAGAGGGACGGCGCCAGCGTAGAGGAGTGTGGTGCCGTGGCGAACTTCAGCGTGCCGACTTGTATGCTTACAGCAGGCGGAGGGGAGGCTGCGCGGCCACGGGGCTGTGGTGACGCAGTCCGCACACCGGACCGCTGATGATGCCGAGGGCAGGCTGGGAGGATGGTGCGGAGGAAGTCCGAGATCAGAGGGGGTAGCGCCTCCCATAACCAGGGAAAAACCGTGACGCTTGTCCCCAACGAGTAAAGTAACTCCTCCCTCTCCTCCTCACTAGAGCTTCGGCTCCACTGGTAGCATAACGACTCCACCGCTTGGATTACGTCTCTGCCAGGAGTCGCTGGGTCCGACATGCTCGTGTCGTCCTGGAGGTCCGCGGAGGGGTTGTGAACTGCTGGGTCCATGTTGTGGTCGCGTTCTTCTGTCATGATACGTTGTGTGGCAGGCAGGGGAAGGACCCAAGATGCATGTTCACAGACACGGGGATAAACTCAAAAAACACAGCTTTATTGCTGGCCACGGGAAGCAATACAGAATAAACTAAAACTGGGAAAACTAAAGCATGAACTGTACAAGGAACCGAACCACGGGGAGAATTACACACAACATGAGGGAGAACGCGACGCCGAACAGAGGAAGACGCAGACAGAAATACACAGAGGGTTAACGAGGAAAGTGGGAACACACGGGGAACACAGGTGACACAGATAACCATAACGAGACAGGGCGGGGTGAACATAACACTGACGGGTACAGGCACAGAGGTTCAGACAGGAGGAGAGAGAGCACGGGGAAAACACAGACATAACAGGCTGGGGAAACATGAAACAACCACAAAGGGAGACGAGGGCTCATAAATACATAGAGGGCACACAGGGGGGAGAGAGAGCACGGGGAGAACTTAGACATAAAGGGCAGGGGAAACATGGAATAAAACATAAGGAGAGACGAGGGCTCACAGATACGCAGAGGGGCACACAGGGGGTAAAAGCCATGAAGGGAAAACACTTAGGGAACAACACAACAGGGCAACTCAGAAAACATGGTCTAAATAAGGAACGAAATACAAAAATACAAGGAACTAAGAATACTGGGCCCACATGGCCCAGGACCATGACACTGAGATTAGTTTCCCTCTTCATAAATGGCTTTTAGTGGATTCTATTTAAATGCATTTTAAATAGAATTCTCTGATCAGTAATATGAGCTGCTGTGTGGTACAGCCTGACCAACAAGTTTGTTTTGCTGACTGAGCTTCTAGTATTTCATGAGTCTCTTACTTAGCATTGAATGCACTGATTGATTGAGCGGTTAAGAGATGGCCCAGTGTGTGTGACGAGTTATCTACTGCTCTCTCTGTTGTTAGTCCTGTGCATCTTTCATCATGTCAGCTTATTAGTAATCTATGATTGCCAAGCTCTCTCCTCCCTTCATCCGTCTACTGCAAAATTTCTGCACTGCCATCAAGAAAGACTTGATTTCTTACCCCTGCTCTTGGCTGGAGTACCAGCTTACCTTTGCCAAGAACCACAACCATCTCGCTGGAGAAGGCGCCACTGATGTCGTGGCGAGCGGCTGGTGAGGGTCCTAGACTTTTTACATCTTGGTGTTCCCTGGACCCTTTTGGACCCGGTCCCCTTCACCTGGTGTCAACCTTGGGTATCTGCGGCATCATGCACAGATTTCACCTACTTCTCCCACTGCTGCTTCTACAGACGTGGTGCCCATTAGAATAGGTCTGGTGAATTTAAGGTCCATCGTGAATAAAACTTTTATCCTTAAGGAATGTTTCATGTCCCAGAGTTTGGACCTTCTCAGTGTTACTTAAACACAGACCTCTCCGGGTGAGTCCAGTGTTTTTTCAGAATTATTACCCCACTGTCACTCATACTTTAATACTCTGAGGTCCTTGGGTCATGGAGGAGTTTTGCCGACTGTTTTCTGCAGCTTTGAACCGAGCCTTTTACGAGTTGAGACTCTTCCGTCCGCTGCTGTGCACAGCGATCTATTGGTCACCAAAGTATACAACAAAGATTTTTTGTGGGAATTTTCAGACTTCTTGGATGAAATTATGTCAAAATATGAGCAAGTTTTAATTGTTAGGCGGAGTTAAAATTCACATGTGCTACTCTGGAAAGCCTCTGGTAAAAGACTTCTTAGACTTATTGGACTCCTTTGGCCTCACTCAGTTGGTGAACGGCCCGACCCATGAATGTACCCACACACTGGATCTTGCTTTATCTTAAGGTTTACCCATTTCTAATTTATTCAAACTCTTTGCTCTTGCTCGGTGCTGACATGTTTTTACTCTTCAACGGCTGCTCATGTCTCCACTGTTTTTAATAATTTAGACTTGCAGCCCTCTGTGTCTTCCAGCACTGAGGAGCTTTCCCTGTAATTTAATTCCTTGTGCCGTACGCCATAATACTGTTGTAAATTCTGTGGCTCCAATTAAAACCAGGCGATCAAAGCCCAGATCAGACCCTTGGTTAAGTGATCATACCCGTGCCACCAGATGGGAGTGCAGGAGAAATGAAAGTTGAAGATGGACAAACTGCAAGTCTCTTCTGAGACTGAGAGCTGGTGTTGTTTTCAAAGAGCTGTGGAAACTGCAAGAGCAAAACATTTTTCCGACATCATTGCTGCTAACGCTCACAACCCCCTTGTCCTTTATAATACATTAACACTGCTTTTAATGCCCACGTCCCTCTGAAAGCTTACAGAGAACTCTGATAATTTTGTTAACACGGAGCTTGTATTTCTCTTGCCTCCCATCATCGGTCCATCTTGCTCCCCTGCCTGGCTGTCTTTGATCACTTAGAGCTTATTTCCCTTTCCTCTCTTGAGAAATTGGTTACCAGTATGAAACCAACTGTGATGTCGTTCCTCCACATCTTCTTAAGGTTGTTTATTTTTATTTTTTTTATTTTTTTTGCCTGTCCCGTTTGGCTCTTTTGCCATCAGAATTGTTGTCTAAAGGCAAAGAAAGATGCCCAACGGATGAGCAGCATGCAGCTCAGCATGTGTTAGTTCCATTCATGTGATGGGAATAATAAAAACTTCATTGATAAAATGCTTTAAACTTTAAATCAGTTTCCTGTTTTGTTTCTAACCAGATATTTTAGTCACTTTGGAAAAAGAGCATCTCCAGGCTAATTGTTCAAGTAAGAAATATTTCAAAACAAATATAAATAAATATTCATGAACTAACTTTGCAGTCATTTTTCCTTTTTTATTCCTGTTTTATTTTTATTTTATTATAATTATGTTTGTTCTCAACATGCAGCAAAAATAATTCAACTACAGCAAGAAATCAAGTTGCTAAAGGAGAAGATCAAAGGTAACAAGCTGTTAAAAACTAAAAATCTTTATTACACAACAAAAACTATGAGCAGTAAATAAATACCGCCTTTAAAACGTGTTTGACTTTAAGAGAAGTGTCCCGATCGATGGATGAGATTTGGAAGCAGCTGTTACTTTAAATCCACTGAGAAGAAAACTTGGTCTGACAGCATGAGAGCCTGTCAGGATAAAGGAGCTGATCTGGTGATGATAAACAGCAAAGAGGAACAGGTGGGTGTGTTTGTTCATGTCTGTGTGATCTTTGATGGAGCTGACAGTCATCTGTTACTTGTGTCTTTGACCTGCTGTCAGTCTGTGACCTGCTTCCTGTCTCCACTCTGATGGATTTCTTGGATTCTCCTTTTTTGTTGCAGACACATTCAAACGTAAAGTTTTTACACATTTGACAAACATTTAATTTACACAGAAATGTTATAAAATGAGAGAAATCCTCATAATCCAGATTATTTTTCTGATTCAATCCAACTGAATCAAATGATTTGTTAACACTGATTCCACTGCAACACTGACTGAGCTACAGGAGGAGCTGATATTCATCGATTCTTTGGCTCTTTCTGATTTCTGCACAATGGAAGAAACGTTTCATCACAGTTATTCTTCCTTCAGACATGTTCACAAGATGATGTCACTACAACAGAAGTGCTGAATTATGACTGGAGACAATATTTGTGTCTCTTCTCAAACAGGAATTTGTCAGTAAATTTGGAGGAGAGTCCTGGATTGGTCTGTATGTTAAATACACATCAGGAAGATCTAAATGGGAATGGGTGGACGGATCAGCGCTGACAGAAACGTGAGACATTAGTTTGTTTCTATTCCAGAGTTATTATTTAGAAGTGAAACACTGATGTTTTGGAAGATAGATCAGCAATACATGAGCTGAGCTATTTTCCAACAGCCCCACAAACTGAATGTAAAGAAAAGCAGAAATCCTCCTTTGAATGAACAGCTGTGCTTGAACTCTCTTCATCTGCAGTCTGTGATGACGTTCAGTTACAACAAGTCAGTTTGAAGGAATCAGGATTGAAACATATTCAAAGCAGCGACCGACACATTTCACTTTGTTCAATTTGTCTTCATGTTTTTGTGCTGTAATGTTTCTTTTCTCACAGAACAAAAAGTGTTTCAGAGAATTCCTGTCTCTTCTTCTTTGGTGTTTGTAAAACTTCAGAACATATGAAGGAAGAAGCTTCAGTAAATATGACCTGATAGACACACATTTCAAAGTGATGTCTGTAAACAGCTGACAAAACAGTTTCAAACAGCAGAAAGTCAGCTCTGACTTCTTTTTATTCTCCATTTTTACAGCAGGAAGATTTCATATTCATCAAAGCTTGAAAGCTGTTTTAGTGTGCATGATGATTCTCAGAGAAAAGTCTAAAGGAGGGAAAGTGGGCGAGAAACCTGGGAAAGAAATACAGCAAATATTGGAAATATTCCAAAAGAGACGCATATTTATATGAATGTGACAATAGTTATGAGTTTAGTCCAGTTTCATATCAGATTTGATCTCTCTGACAGGTTCTGGGCAGAAAGACATGGGAATGCCAAATATGGTCACTTTGGAGTCTGCTGTGACAGTGATGGGAGATGGATGCCGTCTTATTATTCTTATTCAATGACCTTCATCTGTGAGAAATGAGTTTGGTGCTTTGATGTGTCACTGATGATTAAGTGCTGGCCATTCTGTGTCACGATCCTGGGTCTTATGACCCAGTGTTTTCAGTTTTAGTTCTTTTGATGTTCATAGTGTATGTTTAAGCTTTTTAGGTTTCCTTTGTTCATTTGCTTATTAGCTCCCCTTTGTGTTTTCAACCCCTGTGAAGTCTCCCTTGCCCTTCGTGTGTTTCATGTCTGTTGTCTTATGTTGTCATGTCTGCCTCTCATGTTTCCTGTTTTATTTTGAAGAGATCTCGTGTTTTTATATTATGGATTATGTTTTGAGTCCTTTGTTGTACTGTTTCTTGTTTCCCTAGGTCTCAGTTATGGTTATCATAGGTTTAGTTCTTTGGCTTTGTAATATGGCTTCCCTGTGTTCAATGTGTCTACTGTGACCTCTTTGTACCATGTTTCTGGTCCCTATATTCTGTCTTCTCAGTTGCTGTTAAGTTTGCATGTTTAGAGTTCAGTCAGTGTGTTTCCTGTTTTACTTTGAAGGTCCATGTCTCATGTGAGTGTTTCTAGTTTTGCTTCCCTTGTCTCGTCCAGCGTGATTACTCCCAGCTGTGCTCTCCTTCTGTGTCTTGTTCCCTCGTTATCCCTCTGTGTATTTAAGCCCTGTGTTTCTCTTTGTCAGGGTCGCAGTCTCCCTCATGCTGTGTGTGATTCTCCCCGTGTCTCCTGGTATACTTTATGATTAGCTTTCCCAGTTTAGTTTTGCATTGCCTGTGTTCTATTTTTCCAGCAATTAAAGCTGTGCTTTTGAGTTCAAGTTCTGTCCCCGTGAGTTTGCGTTTGGGTCCTCTCCTGCCTGCCACACAGCCGAAACATGACATGATGTAAATGTTTGAATAATCCAACCAAAGACACCTCACTATGAAATGTCCTGCATGAGCCTCAGACTCAGCTTACAGTCTTTACTTGTTCATTCTGCATCATATATTGATTACATATATTGTCCCTCTGTGCTCTGTGCTGTACAGTAAGGTTGGAAGTCATCCACACAAAACCTTGAAGTACTTCATTACTCTGTAGTTCCAGCAAATTGTTCTAATAAAAGTCAAAGTGCAGCTTGTCTTTACTTTGCTTTACTTGGTTTATTCATCAGCCTGTTGGTCCTAAAACTTCAGTAAATGTCTTCTTCAGTTTCTCTCAAACGGCTGAAAGTAGCTGCTTCTTTTTATAGTTACAAATTAGGAACTTTAAAACAGATTGAAATGCAGAAAAAGCATGTTTGGCAAATTTCAATTGTGTGAATTAGTGAAGAATATTGATTTCTGATGTAAAGTAAAGTAGTAAAGTAATCATGTTGAAATCTGATTCCCTCATGTAATACCACTTTGAACCACAAGATGGTACAGTAAGGCAGCATCTAGTCTGAACTGAGCTCAAATTTGTACTGTTGCTTTTGCACTACAGCAAACTCTGGTTGTGTGCTGCCCGAACAGTTTTATGTAATATTGGCATGAAATATTAATACTGACAGGAATGGAAGCAATGTCAGATTTAAAAAGCCTGAACTCTTAAATGTACCCCTACATTTAAAATAGATAAATAATACAATAAAAATGGCAATTAACATAAATGGTATTTTGTTGAGTCAAGTCTGTGTCTTAGATCAGTGGTTCTCAAACTTTTCACAATAAATACCCCCTCGTAAAATATGGCTCTTGAAGTACCACCCTTATGACCGACATTAAAGTACAGTAGTGTAGGTCTATTTAACACCATATACTGTTTACACCAGACAATTGTATTTCTCATAAGAGTGTTATTTATTTTAACTGTGATAAACAGGATGTGACAACTCATAATGATAACAACTGTACTGCATTAAAACATTCACAGCAGGTGGGATGTCCGGTCTTTAGGTGATGACCTATGAACCCTGCTACTGGGTCGAAACTACTCTGAATTCATCAAGGCTTTTTTTTTTTTTTAACAGATTTTAATACTTTGTATCTTGTTTAATTTAATCTGAACAAGCCCCTAAAAACAATCAGTGATCACTGTTGGCCTCTCTCGGTTTTTATTACCACTGTTCATTTTAAAGCTCAGTTTTTAAAACTACAGCCGAGCCCATGTAGCAGTGTATTGATGACTAACCTCGTATTATGGATGGAAGTTTGGTCCGTTTACAGCATCCTGCCATGTCATTGCATTTGTCCCTAACCATCAGTTACTGAGTGGAAAAAGTTGGCGTTCATCCTCCAGCTTCACTGTTTTCTATTATGCTAACAGCTGTGTTGCTAGGGACTGTAGCCAACGTAGCACATCATTATATACCAGCTAGCCCGACTTCCGTAACCCTGTTTAGTTTTCTGTCATTCACTTCAGAAGTGATAGCAGAGCTGTACATTCATCAGAACACAGTATATTATTTAATCTTAAACATTTGGAGACTCCCCACATACCACTAGAGGGAGCCCATGTATGGCCAGTGGTACATGTACAACAGTTTGAGCACCACTGTCTTAGATGATACAATGAATATACTGGGCATGTATCTGTTACTTTCTGATGTGGGTGTAGTGATTTTTTGTCAATAATCTAAATCTAAACTCTTGATCAAATACAAAATGCACTAATGTAAAGGAATGTACACAGAAAAGGTTAATCAGCAGCTTATCTAGGTTCAGATCGCAGAGGGGTCACTTCTTTCAGGTGACACAGAGGTGATACCAAGCCAGCTCAGGATTTCGGTTACATCCACACTAGCCCGGATAGATTTAAAAATGGCGTTTTTCTCTGAAAATGCTCCGCGTCCACACCAGCGTTTTCAGTGTTTTCACAGAGTTGTGCGTCCATATTGAAACGGCCCAAAACACTTACGTTCCAGTCCTGCACATGTGTGAGACACAAGAAGATTCAAACTGCCTCATTTCTGTCTGCCATTTACTTACCCTCCGGTTCTTTGAAATATCATGGCCACCAATCTATGAAGGAAGCTAATTTCTGCCACATATATGCACAGCCTCACTCTTTCCGTCTGCTCCATTTCAAATCACTCCTCATTCATGAGCAAAGTGACATTCAGTGCCTTTCAGCTCAATGTCGGCGAGTAGAGATTCGTCCACCAGAGCCTCCACCCAGTCAACATGGCTCCAAACAAGATTTCTGTGTTATTAACAACAATAAAAAAATCTAAATTGATAAACCTCCTTTTAGTTTCGCTTTTGTCTTAAATGTACTCTCAGTAAAAGGTCTCCTAATCACAATGTAAAGCAGATTTGAAGCTAGCCCCTCTTTGTCTTTGTGGTTTGCTCTGCTGCTGCTTCCTGTTTGGTTAAACATTGTTTCTGAGGCAACATTTATTAAACACCACTTGACCCAGAAAAACACTGAGCGAAACCTTTTTTTCTTGCCCCTCGAGATGACTGGAAAAAGTTTTTAGGTTTTACAGAGAAATACAGCAGAGTGGTCCTCAATGACAAAAAGCATCCTTGTGTGTGGTTACAAGAAACTGACAGCAGGAAGCATCAAACATTAAACAATAACAAAAACAGGCTTATTCAAAGTATTAGTGATCATTTTAATATGTTAAAACCTAACAAAAAAAAAAGAGTGGCGGGAAGCATGGTTGTCATGGTTTATGCTGCAGGAGGTCTTCTACGTTTAGTGCAGGTAGAAGTTCATAAAAACAAGGAAGTCTGTCTATAAATTGATGATCAAGTATTACAGAGATCCCCAACTTAAGTCCTCAACTTAATAAAATTGCTATTACTGTATTTTTCAGACTATAAGGCGCATTAAGTGAAACCAAACAGGCCTACCTTTATCTATATGATCACGCACTGTCACACTGTTTGATTTGATGTAAAAGCTCGAGTAGGAAAAGTGCCATATGACCTCTGGTTTTTGTGAAGAAAGTGAAATTTTTCAAACTGCACGAGGAAGTAAACACCAATGGCATGAAACACAGATTTAAAATGAGTTGAGGGCATTCTTCAGTTGGCCACTAGCTGAAAGAATCTCCTTTGTCTCACTGAAGCTCTGTTAGACATGTGAGGTGTTCCCGTGTTGGAAAAACTCTGAAATTGGTGTGCTTCTGTCTATTCACAGTATGTACTAATTCAAGACAAAGGTATTCTTGTTTGTACATGTATGTATTTCTGTTAGTTTCAAAGTTCCGTGTTGCAACAGCCAGTAAAAATGACAGAAAAAGTTGTTTTTTTTAATATGACATGTGCTCTCACTCAAAAGTCTGCTAACCACATTGTAAAGTACCAATGAAGTTAGCCTCTCTTTGTTTGTGGTTTGGTCTGCTGCTACTTCCTGTTTGATGCTGATGATTAAAACCTGCCTGACTGACAGAAACAGACAGTGAAAGCTGCTCAAATACTTTCACCCACCAAGATGTCTGCAGACAGTCAGACTGCAGCCGATTTTAGAGTGAAATACAGCAGAAGGATCGACAGTGATGGACGAGAGCAAGAGCACAGTGAGGTTGAGATGCTAGATGATGGAGAACAACATCCTGATGTTGGGCTGCAGGCAGCTGGTAAGCAGGAAATAAATAAACTATTGTACTATTGCAAGGTCTTGACCTCACAAAACAAAGTGCCTTGAGCCAAATGTTGTTGCGATTCTGCGCTATATAAATAAAACTGAATATGAGGGAATTTAAGTTGGTTTAATATGTTTAAAAACTGTTCAGTCGTCAAAAAATTACAGAAAAGGAGGGAAGTTCCACAAGACTCTTATCTGACAGATCCGAGGCAAAGGTAGAAATATTAAAAACAAGGAAGTCTTCTTAGACACTGTGTGGTGCAAGTGAAACCACAGGAAACAACTCCAGAGTGGTCTTCATGTCTACAGAGCTAATTGTATTTTTAAGCTTATTTTCGACCATACTGACAGATATACTGGCCTTTTTCTGGCCCACATGCTCTAAGAATCACCTAGAAATATTTCTCCTTCTCAAACACTGTTTCTCTGTTTTCTATATGTTAAACAATCTCCTGTAAATATGAGACTAACATGATGAACTTGTTCAGCTCATTCTCAAGATGAGTGCAGTCTGATTACGACGTATTAATTAAAATAATACAATTATTAAATCTCAATTTTGTCTCTGTAGAATTAAACATCCAGATGAAGCTTTTAGATGTGAAAAGAAGATGGTTCAGAGCTTTTGAAGTGAATCTTGGGCTGCTGTATCTTTTGATTCTGTCTGGAATCACCACACGATGTGAGTAATTTTATTAAAATATAGCCTGGTGGATGTAATATTTTACAGATTAGATGTTGATGTAGACTTGCTTTTGTTTGGCTCCTATTCTTATTCATATTTTAGTTAGAAACAGTCACCTGTTCCCCCTCTACACGGGAAATGGGTGATATTTGACACTACTGGTCATATTTGACCAGTAGTGTCAAATATGACCAGTAGTGTTTTATTGTTTATTTATTATTGTTTTCTTTTCTTTTTATTGTTTTTAAATAGAAAGGTCTGCAAGAAGAAGAATGAAAAGGAAAGTTTTCAGCCTTCATTAGTAAAGTAATCAATGCTGATCCCAAATGTAACTTTATTTAAGGCATATGTGATGAAAGCTATGACACAGTTTCTCTATAAGGCAAAACAGTGTTGCCCTTTAAAAAGCATTTCCTGGTTTGTATGCACCGTGAGAGTGAGGTGTGAATGTGTTTTTCCTCTCTCTCTTTAAGAGCTCCTCTTTGGTTGAACAATGAAAAATAATTTATTCTTGCCTCGCAAATTGTTTGATAGTCTAATGGGCTTTACAAATATAAAGAAAAGGGAATTCTCCGTCTAGCGTTCAGCACACTGGAGGTTATCACTCATATTAATCACATTCATTTATAGGCCTGTGTTTCTTTGCATGCTGTCACTTCCTCAAAGCCATTTCCTGTCTGAAACAGATAAGAAACAGAAAGCCAGCACAGATCCAAAAACTGCAGTTCCTTTAATGACCACTAAAGGCTGATTCTGAAAGCGAGTCAGTCCCCACAGACTACCATGTTATGATGAGCACCTTTCCAGCATTAAAAGCATGTTTCCATTCAGGACAAAATGAGTTTTGGTCTCTGAGATTAGTTTCCCTCTTAGTATTTAGTATTTAGTATTTATTTATTTATTGTCATTGTCAAGAACAATGAAATTGCGTTTGGGGCTTCCATACAACCCAAAAAAAAGAAGAAAATAATAAATACCCCTTAAAACCCAAGTGTACATATTTAACCCAGTGTGACTCCAATGCAATAAGACAATCCTTAGCAATAATGTTCGTAGAAATTCAGACAAAGACCTGAGAAACATGACAAAATACAACAATGCAACCCATTCAATATTATTGTACTGTGAGATATGATATCAGATATGATAGTTATCTATTTAAGAAAGAGGGGGGGGGGGCAGGAGGGGGAAGAGAATAAAGATATGATGCACCAATGCAGACCAGTTCATTGCTATTAAGAAGTTGGATATGGTTATTGTCCGTGAGAGGGGGGCAGAGAGTTCAGGAGCCTCACAGCCTGTGGATACAGGCTGTTGGCCAGTCTGGATGTTCTGGCCTGTATAGACCTGTACCTTCTCCCTGAGGGCAGCAGATGGAAAAGGTGGCGCGCAGGGTGATGTTGGTCCCGCAGGATACTGTGCACCCTCCTCAGACAGCGAGTGGGGAAGATATTACTGATCTCTGGCAGACTTGTTCCAATAATTCTGCCAGCTTCTTTCACCACCCGCTGGAGTGCTTGCTGATCGGCCTTGGTGCAGCTGGGGAACCACACTAGAAATCCATACGTCAGAACGCTGCTGATGGCACAGTTGTAGAAGTTCAACATCAGAGATCTGGGAATGTGTGCGCTCCGCAGTCTCCTCAGGTAGTAGAGGCGCTGTTGGGCCTTCCGTACAACTGAGGTGATATGGTTGCCCCAGGACAGGTCCTCGGTCACAGTTACCCCCAAGAATTTAAAACTGCTCACCCTCTCCACCGCCTCACTGCCAATGAAGAGAGGCAGATGGTTGTTATGACCCCTCTTCCGGAGATCTACAATGATCTCCTTGGTCTTTTTGGTGTTTAAGACCAAGTTATTGTCGTGGCACCATGACTCTAGTTGTTGCACCTCTGTCCTATAGTTTGTCTCATCATTGTTGGATATAAGTCCGAGCACTGTAGTGTCATCTGCAAACTTAACAATGAGATTGGACGCGCAGGAGGAAATACAGTCATGGGTGAAGAGAGTGTATAGCAGAGGGCTCAGAACACACCCCTGAGGGGCACCGGTGTTGACCACAAGGGTGGAAGAGGTGTTCTTACCCACTCTGACACTCTGTCTACGGTTAGTGAGGAAGTCCACAATCCAGTTGCACAGAGAGGAGTTAAGTCCCAGTTGGTGGAGTTTGGGACGGAGTTTGTATGGCCGGATGGTATTAAAAGCCGAGCTGTAGTCTACAAAGAGGAGCCGTGCATAGGTGTTCCTGTGTTCCAAGTGCTTCAGTAATGTGTGCAGCACTGTGGCGATCGCATCCTCGGTTGACCGGTTCTCCCTGTATGCAAACTGGTGCGAGTCCAGGGATGGTGGAAAAGCAGCTCTGATGTGTTTAATGACCAGTCTCTCCAGGCATTTGGCGGGAATGGGGGTGAGTGCCACAGGTCTGAAATCGTTCAGACATGTGACATTTGACTGTTTTGGATGGGAACGATGGTTGCTGCTTTGAAACAGGATGGTACCAGTGAACAGGACAACGAGGTGTTATATATAGAGGTGAAGACGTCCGCCAGGTCCGCAGCACAGTCTTTTAGCACCCGGCCCAGCACTCCATCCGGCCCGGCCGCCTTCCTGGTGTTAATGCTCCGGAACACACGCCTCAGCTCATGAGTGCTCAGGACCGGAGCAGGGTCGGTTGAGGGGAGAGGGGACAGGACAGGGTCGGTGTTCTCCCTGTCAAAACGGGCATAAAAGAGATTTAGATCCTCAGCCAGAGTAGAACTGTCGGCTGAGGGTGATGGTGTTCTTCTTTTGTAGTCCGTGATAGCCCTGATGCCCTCCCAGACCTGCCTTGGGTTTGTGTTGTTCTCAAACCTGGCCTCGATACGCCTCCTGTGCTGCTGCTTGGCAGTCTTGATGCCTCTTCTCAGGTTGGCCCTGGCAGCACTGTATGCCTCCTGGTCCCCGGATTTGAAAGCGTTGTTCCTTGTTCGAATAAGTTGTTGAACTCCGTGTGTCATCCAGGGTGGATTATTAGGGAACACACGGAATCGTTTCCAAGTTGTTACATTGTCCACACAGAAACAGATGTAGTCCAAGACAGTGGAGGTGTAACTGTCCAATGCGACACGATTGTCAGTGTCCTGCACCTTGAATACATCCCAGTCTGTACAGTGGAAACAGTCCTGAAGCATCGGAATAGCGTCCTGCGGCCATGTTCTCACGGTTTTGGTTGTAATCCCAGTGCTCTTGATCTTTTGTGTGTATATTGGGTGTAGCAGAAGGGAGAGATGGTCTGACAGACCCAGGTGGGGATAAGCCTGGGCTCTGTACGCATTCGCCATGTTGGTGTACACCTGGTCCAACGTTCTATCTCCTCTGGTAGCACACTTCACATTACGGTGGAAATTGTGAAGTACAGATTTCAGGTCCGCGTGGTTAAAATCCCCAGCCGCAATAAAGACACTGTCCGGGTGTGCTACCAGGCTGTTATTGATGCTGCTGCTCAATTGTGCTAACGCTAGCTTAGCATTAGCATCTGGTGGAATGTAAACAGCGCAGATGTAAACGACAGAAAATTCCCGAGGGAGATAGAATGGACGGCACTTTAACAACAACAGTTCTACCTCTGTACTGCACAGTTTTTCCGTTACCGTGACATTCGTGCACCAAAGGTTGTTAATATAGATGCACAGCCCCCCGCCAGTCTTCTTACCCGAGTCCGCAGACCTGTCGGCTCGATAGGCGGTGCGGCCTGCTAGATCGATAGCCGCATCGGGAATGGCGCTGTCCAGCCAGGTTTCAGTGAAAATCATGCACGAACAGTTATTAAAAGTCCGTCGAGTGGCGATCTGCAGTCGTATTTCATCCAGTTTGTAACGGATTGAACGGGCGTTGGAGAGGAATATGATCGGGAGTGGTGGTTTAAACGGACTAGTCTTTAGCCGTGCCCACAGGCCTCCCCGCTTGCCTCTCTTCTGCCTCCGCTCGCAACGTCTCCTCCTGTGGCTTGCTGTTGCGGGTAGCCCCGGGGGTTGCTTAACGATCTCCGGGGGGATGAGATACTCGGATGTTAGTTGAAGATCTCCACGGCTTAGTTGTAGTAGATCATCTCTGTTGTATTGAAGTAACCCCAGACTGTGTGAAATAATACACAGTACCACCAAAAGTGCAAAAGTGTAGGAGCTCCGGGCCGCTGCGTCTGTGCGCGCCGCCATCTTGGTTTGACTGATAAATGGCTTTTAGTGGATTCTATTTAAATGCATTTTAAATAGAATTCTCTGATCAGTAATATGAGCTGCTGTGTGGTACAGCCTGACCAACAAGTTTGTTTTGCTGACTGAGCTTCTAGTATTTCATGAGTCTCTTACTTAGCATTGAATGCACTGATTGATTGAGCGGTTAAGAGATGGCCCAGTGTGTGTGACGAGTTATCTACTGCTCTCTCTGTTGTTAGTCCTGTGCATCTTTCATCATGTCAGCTTATTAGTAATCTATGATTGCCAAGCTCTCTCCTCCCTTCATCCGTCTACCGCAAAATTTCTGCACTGCCATCAAGAAAGACTTGATTTCTTACCCCTGCTCTTGGCTGGAGTACCAGCTTACCTTTGCCAAGAACCACAACCATCTCGCTGGAGAAGGCGCCACTGATGTCGTGGCGAGCGGCTGGTGAGGGTCCTAGACTTTTTACATCTTGGTGTTCCCTGGACCCTTTTGGACCCGGTCCCCTTCACCTGGTGTCAACCTTGGGTATCTGTGGCATCTTGCACAGATTTCACCTACTTCTCCCACTGCTGCTTCTACAGACGTGGTGCCCATTAGAATAGGTCTGGTGAATTTAAGGTCCATCGTGAATAAAACTTTTATCCTTAAGGAATGTTTCATGTCCCAGAGTTTGGACCTTCTCAGCGTTACTTAAACACAGACCTCTCCGGGTGAGTCCAGTGTTTTTTCAGAATTATTACCCCACTGTCACTCATACTTTAATACTCTGAGGTCCTTGGGTCATGGAGGAGTTTTGCCGACTGTTTTCTGCAGCTTTGAACCGAGCCTTTTACGAGTTGAGACTCTTCCGTCCGCTGCTGTGCACAGCGATCTATTGGTCACCAAAGTATACAACAAAGATTTTTTGTGGGAATTTTCAGACTTCTTGGATGAAATTATGTCAAAATATGAGCAAGTTTTAATTGTTAGGCGGAGTTAAAATTCACATGTGCTACTCTGGAAAGCCTCTGGTAAAAGACTTCTTAGACTTATTGGACTCCTTTGGCCTCACTCAGTTGGTGAACGGCCCGACCCATGAATGTACCCACACACTGGATCTTGCTTTATCTTAAGGTTTACCCATTTCTAATTTATTCAAACTCTTTGCTCTTGCTCGGTGCTGACATGTTTTTACTCTTCAACGGCTGCTCATGTCTCCACTGTTTTTAATAATTTAGACTTGCAGCCCTCTGTGTCTTCCAGCACTGAGGAGCTTTCCCTGTAATTTAATTCCTTGTGCCGTACGCCATAATACTGTTGTAAATTCTGTGGCTCCAATTAAAACCAGGCGATCAAAGCCCAGATCAGACCCTTGGTTAAGTGATCATACCCGTGCCATCAGATGGGAGTGCAGGAGAAATGAAAGTTGAAGATGGACAAACTGCAAGTCTCTTCTGAGACTGAGAGCTGGTGTTGTTTTCAAAGAGCTGTGGAAACTGCAAGAGCAAAACATTTTTCCGACATCATTGCTGCTAACGCTCACAACCCCCTTGTCCTTTATAATACATTAACACTGCTTTTAATGCCCACGTCCCTCTGAAAGCTTACAGAGAACTCTGATAATTTTGTTAACACGGAGCTTGTATTTCTCTTGCCTCCCATCATCGGTCCATCTTGCTCCCCTGCCTGGCTGTCTTTGATCACTTAGAGCTTATTTCCCTTTCCTCTCTTGGGAAACTGGTTACCAGTATGAAACCAACTGTGATGTCGTTCCTCCACATCTTCTTAAGGTTGTTACTACTGTTGGTCTTTTTATCCTTAATGTCATTAATGGTAATTTGACCTCCAGCCATTTTAAACATGCTGTGGTGCAACCCGTGTTGAAGAAACCTGACATTGACCCTTCTGCTTTGTCTAACTTTGGCTTTTTTTCCCCAAAATCTTGGGAAAGATTGTTTACACCCAGCTGAAGGCCTTCCTGGATGAATGTAAAATTTTGGAAGAGTTCCACTTTGGATTTAAAACAAACCACAGCAGTGAATCTGCTCTTTTAAGGGTTTTTAATAACATATTTTTAGCAATGTTTTCTGGGAACAGAGTTTTCCTTGTCTTTTAAATTTACAGCTGATGACCATAACATTCTCATCTCCAGACTGGAGCAGTGGGTTCAGTTCTGCAATGGTTTAGGTCTGACCTCTCTGACAGGAGTTTCTGTGTCATGATGGACGATCTTACCTCTGGTTCCGCTGCCCTTCCCTGGGGGTTCCTCAGGGTTCCATTCATTGTCCTCTACTGTTCTCTCTGTATTTGCTGCCACTTGGTGCTAGTTTTAGAAAGCATTGTGTTTCATTTATATGCTAATGCCTGTCAAGTCTATTTCCCTTTCAAACACAGTGGTTCTCTTCAGCCTCTCCTTGATTATCTCAATGACATCAGGGGGTGGATTGCACTGAATTTTCTTAATTTTAATGAAAAAAAGGCAGAGGTCATGCTTTTTAACTCCAGTGCCTCCAGCTGTATCCCTGCCTTTGACCTTTCCTCTTTGGCCCCACGTGAAAAATCCAGAATCACCAATTTAGTTGTGAAAATGGAAAGCAGCCTAAAACCTGACTGGCATGTCAATGCTGTGGTTAAGTCCTCCATCTTTCAGTTCAGACGGCTGTAAAGATTAAGCCATCCTGTCTAGATGCCACCTAGAGACAATGCTGCATGATTTTAACAAGAACAAGAGCACATAACCATGGTTTTAGTGTACCTTCACTGGTTTACCGTTCAGTTTTAAATCCATTTTAACATTCCTTTATTTCTTTTTAAGCCTCTTAATGGTTTTAATAGTCTGTCTGTGTGCATGATTCCTGGCTCATATCTTGTGTGTGTTGTGGAGTGAATGTTCTTGTTGTTCCTTCAAACTCTTCACTCAACACGCTGATTCTGTGATTATCTCAACAAAGCAGACAGGCAGCAGCATCTGCTGCAGACTGATGCAGGTGCAGCCACACTATGTTAGACAGTGATGTCTATCATTGTGCCGGCTAGTTAGTTCACTTGGTGCATTGAGCAGCATGCAGCTCAGCATGTGTTAGTTCCATTCATGTGATGGGAATAATAAAAACTTCATTGATAAAATGCTTTAAACTTTAAATCAGTTTCCTGTTTTGTTTGTAACCAGATATTTTAGTCACTTTGGAAAAAGAGCATCTCCAGGCTAATTGTTCAAGTAAGAAATATTTCAAAACAAATATAAATAAATATTCATGAACTAACTTTGCAGTCATTTTTCCTTTTTTATTCCTGTTTTATTTTTATTTTATTATAATTATGTTTGTTCTCAACATGCAGCAAAAATAATTCAACTACAGCAAGAAATCAAGTTGCTAAAGGAGAAGATCAAAGGTAACAAGCTGTTAAAAACTAAAAATCTTTATTACACAACAAAAACTATGAGCAGTAAATAAATACCGCCTTTAAAACGTGTTTGACTTTAAGAGAAGTGTCCTGATCGATGGACGAGATTTGGAAGCAGCTGTTACTTTAAATCCACTGAGGCAAAGCACTGGCAAGAGAGCAGGAGAGCCTGTCAGGATAAAGGAGCTGATCTGGTGATGATAAACAGCAAAGAGGAACAGGTGGGTGTGTTTGTTCATGTCTGTGTGATCTTTGATGGAGCTGACAGTCATCTGTTACTTGTGTCTTTGACCTGCTGTCAGTCTGTGACCTGCTTCCTGTCTCCACTCTGATGGATTTCTTTGGTTCTCCTTTTATGTTAGAGACATTCACATTCAAATGCAAAGTTTTTACACAATTTTGAAGCAAAAATTTAAATTACACAGAAATGTTCCAAAATAAAAGCAATCCTCATAATCCTGGCTAAGTTTCTTATTTAATAAAACCAAATAAAATATAATATTAACAGTGATCCCACTGCAACAGTAACTGAGCTTCAAATTCAAATTTAATTTGTCACACACACAACCATACACAGTACGGCATGTGGTGAAATGCTTATTGCTGTGCAATGCCCGACCATTAAATGACAACAAGAATTGACAGTCAGATTTACAGATTACTACAAAATTTAAAGATTTTAAGTTAGGAATTCACAGTAAAAGAATGTGCAAATAATGATTTACGAAAGAAATTATGAATAAAAATAAATAATAAATTATAAGAAGTGTGCAAATAAACAGAGTGCTGTGGTGATGTATTGTGTGTGAGAGAGTCCAGTCCTACACCTGGTTCAGGGCCCGAATAGCCTGGGAGAAGAAGCTCTTCTTCATTCTCTCTGTTTTGGCCTTAAGGGAGCAGAAGTGCTTCTTAGACCTCAACTCAAAGAGTCCATTGTTGGGATGGGAGAGGTCCATCATAATCTTCCTGGCTTTGGACTTGCACCGCTTGGTGTAGATGGACAGCAGGTCAGGGAGCTCTGATTGAATGATGCGTTCGGCCGAGCGCACCACCCTTTGCAGATCTCGTCTGTCCTGCTTGGTGCTGTTCCCAAACCAGGTGCAGATGTTTGCCGTCAGGACGCTCTCGATGGTGCAGGAGTAGAAGTTCTTGAGCACCTTCAGTGGCAGATGGAAGTCTCTAAGTCTTCTGGGGAAAAAGAGATGCTGGCATTAACACCAGAGTGTTAATGTGACAGGACGATGACGGGTCCCAACTGATCAACTTTTCAACTTGATGAAAAGCTTAGAGGGAATTATTGTGTTGAATGCTGAACTGTAGTCCATGAACAGCATCCTAACATAATTCCCTCTTCCAGTGTCCAGGTGACTCAGGGATGTGTGGAGCAGGTGAGATATGGCATCGTCTGTGGAACAATTAGTCCGGTATGCAAACTGAAGTGGGTCGATGGTGGCAGGAAGTGAAGAAGTGATGTGATCTCTCATCAGTCTTTCAAAACACTTCATCACAAGTGAAGTGAAGTCAGTGCTACTGGGCGGTAACCATTGTGGCAAGTGGACTGTTGTTTCTTTGGGACAGTGACAATGATGGACTCTTTGAAGCTCGTGGGAACCATTGCTTGGGCCAGGGAGAGGTTGAAAATGAACATGAACACCAGTGCTAGCAGGTCAACTCAGGCTCTCAGGACCCGACCAGGGACTGCATCTGAACCTGCAGCCTTCCTGGTGTTCACTCTCCTGATAGCTTTCCTCACGGCATGCTCTGTGATGATGAAAGCCTTATCTTCACTGGCGCACTCTGTGCGCACGCAATTTGTTGTTTTAATTGCTGCAGCGTCGAAGCGTGCATAAAATGTGTTCAGCTCAACAGCCAGTGAAACATCGGCATTCATCATAGCATAGCATCTTTATTTATAGCAGCGCTTTACATCCAACAATGTTGGCCAAAGTGCTACAAATAGAAAACAAAGAGAAAACAGTTTAAATTACATATAGAATATCTTAAAAAAGCAATATAATTAATAAGAAACATATTAAGAGACATCAACAAGTCATCATTGAAGAAGCTGGTTGTTTATAGTCCATTATTGTCTGCAGTCTCTGGTGTAGCTGTGACTCTAGTTTCCTGTAGCTCTGCTCTGCCTTTCTGATCGCGCTGCTCACGTTTTAAGACACAGCTTGTATTGCATATTACCGGAGACGAGCCTGTCTTTGTAGACAGCGGTGCGTGATCGCAGATGTTTTTATCCACCCACGGCTTCTGGTTGGGAAATTTTGAATGATAGATCCCAAAACCGCTTCTGTAAACATGTTGATGAAACATGTCCCAGTCTGCGTCATCCAGAGCGTCATCCAGAGCGTCCTGCAGCATGGCCACTGAGTGGTTTGTCCAGTGTGCGAACTCCCCCCTGATTGGTGCTTGCTGCTTTAGCCTTTGTTTGTAAAAAGGCATAAGGAAGATGGGGGCATGGTCTGATTTTCCAAATGCCAGCAGAGGCTGAGCTTTGTAGCAGTCCTTGAACGGAGTGCAGCAGTGATCTAATGTCCTACTGTCCCTGGTAGGGCAGTTGATGTGAGTTGATGTACACAGCATCCTGGTGAAGTGCTTGTTGTTGTGTGAGAGTCCGTGTCTGCGTGATGAGGAATATAAAACGCGCAGGCAATGACCACAGGGAATTCTGGAGGGAGATAGAAAGGGCGACATTTAATGATCAAAAGTTCCAGATTGGGCGAGCAAAAGCGTGTGAGTGGGGAAATTCTTTGGGTATTTTTGATTTCTGCACAATGGAAGAACTGAAAAATTTCATCACATTTATTCTTCCTTCTGACATATTCACAAGATGATGTCACTACAACAGAAGTGCTGAATTATGACTGGAGACAATATTTGTGTCTCTTCCCAAATAGATATTTATTAATGAACTGAACATGAGAGGAGAGTCCTGGACTGGTCTGACAGGCAAACAGACATCAGGAGGATATGAATGGGAATGGGTGGACGGATCAGCGCTGACAGAAAGGTGAGACATTAGTTTGTTTCTATTCCAGAGTTATTATTTAGAAGTGAAACACTGATGTTTTGGAAGATAGATCAGCAATACATGAGCTGAGCTATTTTCCAACAGCCCCACAAACTGAATGTAAAGAAAAGCAGAAATCCTCCTTTGAATGAACAGCTGTGCTTGAACTCTCTTCATCTGCAGTCTGTGATGACGTTCAGTTACAACAAGTCAGTTTGAAGGAATCAGGATTGAAAAAAGTTTAGTCCAGCTTAATATCATATTTTATTTCTCTGACAGGTTGTGGGCACCAGCACAGCAGAGTACGAGTTATGATTCCTATGGAGTCTGCTGTGATGATAAAGGGAACTTGAAACAGGCAGTTGAACATTATGTTGGTTACAGCTCGAAGACCTTCATCTGTGAGAAATGAGTTTGGTGCTTTGATGTAAATGTTTGAATAATCCAACCAAAGACACCTCACTATGAAATGTCCTGCATGAGCCTCAGACTCAGCTTACAGTCTTTACTTGTTCATTCTGCATCATATATTGATTACATATATTGTCCCTCTGTGCTCTGTGCTGTACAGTAAGGTTGGAAGTCATCCACACAAAACCTTGAAGTACTTCATTACTCTGTAGTTCCAGCAAATTGTTCTAATAAAAGTCAAAGTGCAGCTTGTCTTTACTTTGCTTTACTTGGTTTATTCATCAGTCTGTTGGTCCTAAAACTTCAGTAAATGTCTTCTTCAGTTTCTCTCAAACAGCTGAAAGTAGCTGCTTCTTACTTTTAGCTACAAATGGGGGATTTTGACAGGAGATTGAAATGAAGAAGAAAAGCAGATTTAACAATTTTCAAATGTGCGAATAACTTATCAATTCTCTTTTATGCTGCACTTGTAAAGTAAGGATAGAGAAGTTGGGGCTAAATGGGATGTTGAATTGTTGACTCCAGGAAACAGAGTTTATGTAGCTGAATGTAACCAGGTTCTTTCTCTCAATGTATTTTATTTGTCCAACTTTAACCTGACATTGTCAGAGCTAAATGTATTAAAGGACTCCTGTTATTCATGTTTTTGATCTGCTGTGTGCTTTATTTCCTGACTTCATTCTGATGGATCATTTCTAAATATGGATCTATTTTTGTACTCTGAATTTTAATGTTTTTCCTTTTGTTTTCTAGATTATTGTATACTAGCAATCCACAAATGTCTCATTTCTAAAGCAAGAAGAAAATGTTTAAGAATGATATATATTCTGATCTAATATTAGAAGCCTTGAATAGGTAGAGGAGGATACAGAGGCAGGCTCATCTTCTTCAGTCCACAGTGCCAAGAGGGAGACAGGTGAGGTGTGGCTGACCACAGTGATGAAGAGGAGCTCGTCTGTGGCTGCAGCGTTCTTCTTCCAAGTTACTCCTCCGAGTAAGTTTTCCTCAGATGATCTTCCAGGTCTTTTATGGGCATGAGGCACCAGCTCTTCTCTTTGAAAAAAAATTCCAAAGTAGTATGGGCTGCTTCAGAAAAGGGTCCTTGTCCGTTCTTTCTTCTTATGTTGTCGTCTGAGGTGTTCTGCTCTTCGCAGCTTACTAAGTTGTTGCTTTATTTCCTCCTGCAGGGCAGTAAGTCCCTCCCTTTCTGTCTCATTGGCCCCGCTCCACTGTTTCCTCAGTTGTCTTCTCTCTTTCACTAATCTGTCAATTTCCCGCCGTCTCCTGGACTTTAACTGGTTTAAATGGCCTTTCTGCTGTCTCCGAGTCTTGTTTTTTACACCAAACACAATATTACATGTATAATGTGCACTAACAAAACTGCTAAAAATAACAACAACTCAGACATAATGTACAGGACATATACTGTTTATCTATTAATTAAATTTTGCATTTTCTAACCAGCCTGTACTCTCATGTAATACCACTTTGTTCCACAAGAGGCTGCAGTGAGCCAGCATAGTCTGCACTGAGCTCACATTTGTATAGTTGTTGTTGCACTGCAGCATTAGGTCAGACCACAAGTGTGTTGTTCTTTTACAATAAACAGCAACAATCAGAAAGTGTGTTTGGATTGACAACAACTGTGATGACACATTATAACCTGTTATTAAAGTTCTGCCCCTGTTTTGATCAAATGTGGGTTACTGCTGGTTAGTTAGTGTGACTTCATACAAACCTGTGTGTTACACCAGTGGAAGAAGCTTTTCCTTCATCAGTCTTCTTGTTTCTTACTATAGGGCTGAACAGCTACACTAACACTCTCTGGCTCTATGCTGCCCCCCTGTGGTCACAGTTTGATTTAATGTTTGTGTGAAATGTTAAAAGATACATGTGAAAGGAAAAGGAGCATTTTGACATTTAAGAAGCTGGAGCTATAGTTATTGTTTAAAATGTTTAAAATTTTCAGCACCACAGAGAGTGAGAAGCAGGTCTGCACTCTGTATCATATCTTTATTCGATGTGGATGTGGATATGGGAGAACAAAACTATACAACCTTGGGTTAGGGTAAAGTCTACAGCACAGTTGTTGTCCCTGTATAATATAGTAGTGAGGATTTGTGGACATGTTAACCACATAGGGTAGCTCAGGTAGTAGAGCGGGTCACCTACTCACCGGAAGGTCGGTGGTTTGATCCCAGGCTGCCTCCTGGCTGCATATCAAATATCCGTGGGCAAGATACTAACCCCATGTTTGCCTACTGGTGGTGGTCAGAGAGCCCGGTGGCGCCAGTGTCCGGCAGCCTCGCCTCTGTCAGTGCGCTCCGGGGCAGCTGTGGCTACAATGTAGCTGCCATCACCAGTATGTGTGTGAATTGATGGTTGACTGATTGTAGTGTAAAGCACTTTGGGGTCCTTAGGGACTAAGTAAAGCACTATACAAATACAGGCCATTTACATGATGCTCACTTTTCTGCAATTTTGGACATATGGCAATCATTGCGACAATGTAGGATCAAGTCAGTGAGAACGTCAGTACTGCTGTATGAACATCTGACAATGAATATTCCCTCACTGGTTTTGAGTGGTTACTGGAAGATGATGGCAATTGCTAGCAAAATGATTGGTGAAGTCCGCGTCACAGAGGTGCACAAAGAGCTGACCGCTTGGGTGAAAAGTTACACAAAACTCTGGTTCTGCGCTGCTGAGCTCCACTAAGATCTTTGTGAAGAAGGACAAAGTTCTGGTGGCCCACAGAGTTGTGCAGCCTCAGAAACTCTCAAGTATCCCTATCTGAGTTTTCAGCCCAGGGGCTTCACTAGTCTCCTTAAGGTGAGGTGTTTTGGCTGGGGCACTTCAGATAGTGCCCAAGCCAAAGTCTTGACAGGAATAAAGCCTCATCCACCAGCATTCCAGTAGCTCCTGAGCAGGGATGGGTATTGATAAGATTTTCACGATTCCAATTCCATTTTCGATTCTGTTTAACGATTCGATTCTTTATCGATTCTTTTTTTTTTTTTTTTTTAAAAGGAGAACACTAAGGTTGATTAGCTTAAAACTTTGTTTTTTATCTTCTCTTTGAACAAGATAGAAATTTAGGGGTAACATGGCCTTACAAACCCAGCAGTGAGATCTTAAGAGATCCACAGCCTACGTCTCTTCAATGGGGTGTCACAGGGTCCCCAGGAAAAAAAATTATAAATGTAAAATAATAAAATAAATATTCTTCTGTAGCAATAACAAAGTATAACATAAATTATTCTGTAGCAATTACACAAGAATATCCAGTAATGTCCCTGCCTACAATTAAACACATTCACTTACCAAAAATCGGGGGCATCTGCTGTGGCAAATGGGTGCAAGCCTTTGACCACAAACTGAGTCACTGCTCGGTGACATTAGTCTATCCTGGCCTGAAAGGAGACGCTGCCGGCAGACTGCAGCGAGAGCTGCCAGCATCTGAGCCAGACTCTGTCTGTCTCATCATGGTCACTAAATGCACAGTAATGGCAGGTTTGTAATAAGGCAGATCGCGCTAACATATTATGCACTGTTAGTTGATTATTTACCTGCCGCATTAACGGGAGAGGACGTGCAAACGTTACCGCTGCTGCTGGGTTGAGATTCACGAGTCCGGAGCGGAATTAAAAACACGACATTCATTTAAGGTCATCGCGTGTTTTGTGAGCAAATGCTTTTGCATATTCGTAGTGTTTCCTCCCTTAAATGAAATATCTACTTTGCAAGTATTGCAAGTTGCCCTGTTGTCATCTGTTCTCGTAAAGTATAACCAAAGTTTTGAGCGTTTGAGCCGCCATGTTTCCTGCCAGGTAAATGACGCTCCGCAACGTGGTGACGTCATTCGGGGCGACTGGACTCGATAAGGGAATCGTTTGCAAAAATGCCAAACAATTCCAAGGAATTGAAACAGTGGGAACCGGTTCTCAACAAGAACCAGGTTTCGATTCCCATCCCTACTCCTGAGCTTAATATTCCTTCCCCCTGCTTCTGTACCAAGCCATGCAGGCAATTGTGATGATGAAAAAAGAAGAGAGTCCTAAATTGTGCGTGGATTATAGGCAAACCATTAAAGAGGCTTACCCCACCATGCATACAAGGAATGGATGCTTGGTAAGAGATGTTGTCTACTGCCAAGCAAGTAGACCACATGTTAAGTATAATATACTTAACATTGATATTTTGCAGTAGACTGCCAGAACCCACAAAGGAGCTGTATTTTGTATCCAGAAGGGACTTTTTGAGTGGGATGTGATTTTTTTGGACTGTTGTTAAATCTCAGCTCTTTGGTCTTTGGGCTGAAGGAAGAACAACACTCGGTGTATAAATGCTCAATCAACAATCTCTTTATTCCATACAATTCTCATTATTCCATGCAACACTTTTGAGCATTAACCATCCGGAGGGGAGATGTGGACAGGAGGGTGTCCACCAGATCTCGAAGTGCCTGAGCGTTTCTCACATTCCTATAGCTTCAGCCCCCCTCCAAACTAAGCATTCACATTCTTTCTCTCTTACGGCGCCTACGTGACGGCCTTGGCTTCCTGTTTTATCTCCTCCTGATGAGATGGGGCAGAAAACCTCTACGGTATGCTCTGTTCTCTTCTAATCAGACAAATAAGGCCATGATTCTCTGAAAATAGTATTTCTTATAACTCAGCAGTATCATGCATCATAAACAATATCATTCATTCACCATAAATCAGCAGTCTAATGTAATACAAATCAGTTTAACAAATGTAGTCGTTTTCCTTCAAGTCAGGAGAATAATGCAAACTAAAGCTACATAATAATTTCACAATCTTTAATTAGGGGCATAACGTGGCATAAGATAATATAATAATCTCACACTGTAGAACTGTGATTTCCAAGTAATATACCTACCTGGAAAAGCCACCAAAATCCAGATGCACTCTCCAGAAGGCCCTTCATTACTTCATGTCAATCATCGGCTCCAGATCCCAACTTCAGCATCAGCCAGCTCCAGCATTAAGGTATGCAGTGCAACCAAGTGGCTCACCCTACCAACTTAACTCCTCCAGGGCACCCTCTAGTGGTGGTTGTGGAGTCTGACACTACCAGTGTACATCAGTGTGTGGCGGGGGCATGGTATGCCGTTCCCATACAAAGAATTGCAGTCAACCTGATGTGCATTATTGATGTCATAATAGCCTGTGTCATCTGATTCACACCACACCTAAAATCTGAATTAGGCTCTGCCAACAGGAATCAATCTTATTAACGTTATGACATCTCTCTGGGGAGTTAGCTCACACCAGGTTACCACCAAAAGTGGAAGCAGTAATGTGAATAAATGTTTTTCTTTAACAGAACTTAACAAAAGACTTCTAACTACACCCGCTGACTGCACAATTCCTGCCGTCTGTAACGACTCAGTTTCAAATGCTGAGTAGGAAATTAGTTGCTGTGTACCTCATGAAGAAGGAAGTGGTTTCTGTGATCAGCTCTTTGACACATTCAAGCCACAAAGTCTCTGATCAGATGTGAGACAGTAACATTAAAAGCATTAAACGTTATTAAGTTTATTTGTAGCTCATAAGGCCACATTAGTCTGTTGTGTCACGTATCTGCAAGTTTCAAATCACATAACAGCAAAAGAGAATAAACTACAGCATTTTTAAACACCATTTAGCAATTTTGCTTTATTTATTATTGATATTCATGACACTAATCATCATTTGACTCAAATATAAAAACAGCAGCCGTGTCTTTTTATCTATAAAAAGACAGCGAGTCTGACATCTTCAGTGACCAGTCTGAAGTCTGCAAACATGCTCATGCTGCAGCACATCACAGACCATAGCATCACATCTGTGAGACTGTGGTACACAAAGCCTTAAAGTCAGGAAAAATGGCAAGGCCTTTCCAAATAAGAAATAAATAATTTATTACATTCTATAATCCTTACAATATTTAACTGACAGAGAGTGAGCGTCTGTAAATACATAATAGTAGTGCATATGTTTTGCGGGTGTGTTTGTGTTTGTGGTTAGCTGCTACTTCCTTCATGCTCATCTCTTGAAACAGCTGCGTGACAGAGGCGGAAGCAGATGGTTGAGGCTTTTAGTTCTCCCAAAATGTCCACAGGTACTCAAGTTGCAACACATGTGAGATATAGCAAAGGAGACCGAGTGGATGGTGAAGAGAAAAGACAAGTGGAGATTCAAGAACATGAAGACTACTCCATCAGTCCTGGGTTACAGGAAAATGGTAAGCACTGGAAATTTTGTGGTGCAGCAATGAATGCTGACTTTCACATTCAACACCTAAAATAGCTTAATTAGCTTAAGATGCTTTTGAAATTTTTTATGTTAATATGATTATGAAGTCTCCTTTGAAACCTTATTTAGAGATAAAGTATCTGAATTTCAGGAGTGAGACCACACCTCCAAACACGCTCCTTCTGGTTCTTATCTATGATCCCCCAATTCTAGAGCTGTTCCTTCTCGTTTTCGTGCGAACACAGTTTGCTCTCGTCCGTTCTCGTGTGAACACCTTTGGAGAAAGTCTTTAACACAGCTTATTTTACAAGAGTAACATAATTTTACCCATCCTTCCATTTTCTTGCAATCACCTTCTCATTAGTGGTGGGACAATCAATCCAAATATCGATTGTATCGATACTAAGTCAGTATTGGTATCAGATCGATACTGGCCTAGTGAGATCGATTCTTTACTTCAAGTTCTGCTCTTGTTTCCAATGCTGTGCTTTCGGCAAAGACGAAACAGCCAAGTCGCCGGACTCGCCGCTCCTGGGACAGCGCCAGAGATGGGGGTTGTTCAGTTGTTTACATGATAATTATATTTTCACCTGTTGTTTTTGTTGTTGAGAATTTTAATTGTAATTTTTGTATTATAGTTTCTCAACAGTACTCATTTTAATTGTTTTACTGGTTTTGGTGCACTTTTATTTTTAGAAAGAAATACTAAACGAAACCATCACGGCAGACCCAATGGCATTTTCATGCTTCGCAGCATCATTTACTCTTACAAAAATCACACGGTTGCTGTAACATTACATTCAACGGCTGCAGCCCTCCCGCTGCCAGCTGTACACATCACCACCAACAACAACTTTGTCCTAATTATGTCCTGGGTTTTAACTCTTTAATAACACTATTTAATAATAAAATTAAATATGTCAGTGCGCCCCAGGGTGGCTGTGGCTACAATGTAGCTGCCATCACCAGTGTGTGGATGTGTGTGTGAATGGGTGGATGACTGGATATGTAAAGCGCTTTGGGGTCCTTAGGGACTAGTAAAGCGCTATATAAATACAGGCCATTTATTAGCAATTCATTGAGTGTCAACCTTTTTTATTTAAAAGTATCGGTATCGGTTTGACACCAAAATATGCAGTATCGCACACCACCACTTCTTTTCTGTCAGCACATCAGACAACGAGCTACACAAGAAACTGAATACCATATGAACTTACTAGCAGCTTTCTCACTGGCCGACAATCTGGTCTGCTATGTTTATCCAACCAGTCGTCTCTCTGCTAAATCCAGTTATGAAGTAACCACATCCATGCAATTCAGCAAGATCACCCACCAGCAAAGCTCATAGCAGTTGCTTTGAAACAAGGCCACAGACCGGGAGAGTTAGCGGAAAAGCCAACGGACACCAGCGCCGGACCCAGAAGCCACAACGTACCCATGCTTCTGTAAAGTCTCCTGAATATCCTTCCATTAAGGATTCAGACTGGACCAGCTACAACTGCTTCCATTCACCAGCATTCTAACTTTCAAGGGTTCTTAACCACACAAATCTAAATGTCAATCCAAAGTCTTCTTACTTGCAAAAGCAAAAATTGCAGCTCCAACAGCAAAAGTTACTGCATACCTTGTAGCTCCACCCACCCATCAGCGCCAGCTAGCAAGCTCAGTTCTGTGCAACTGCCTCCTAACACCATTTAATAACTGGAAATCATTTGCTAGTTCCATGCTCTGCTGGTCCTCCATTGCTGTTTATCTCTGCTAGTCATGGGATGCCAGTTTTAATGTATAAAGCGCCTTGAGGCAACTTTTGTTGTGATTTGGCGCTATATAAATAAAATTGAATTGAATGTTTTCCATCCCTCATTCTGCAAAGTGCAGTTCTCCTCTGATCAGTCTCTCAGTTTAACCAGCCCTTCAGAAACTCCCCACCCTCTGTTCATTTCAGAAATCAGCACATTAGTTATCACTACCTTACCCAAAGTAAATTAACCAGCTAGGCACCCCCTCTCAATTTCTACTCAAAGACAAACTCACATAAGCTTTCACGAGCCATCAAGCCATTACCTCAAGTCTTAAAATCCTGGCATGCGTCACTGCTCTCTGTCAGAGCTTCAGTTAAGAGTCATGCCACGTCGCTATCTGATCAAGGGTTCCCCTCATTAAGGTCTTATATTGTCCGAAATTTCCTTTGATCTCTTCTTACGCCATTCCTGCCGAATTTTACGACTTCCTCCACTCCACTATATGGAATCCTTGTGTTAGGGGCTGGTCTCCGTGTCTGAGTAAGACTCATCAGCACGGTCGATGAGTCTTACGAACAAAGCTCTGATACAAGGCACACAACAGCACCCATACGTTGCTAATATAGCAGGGAAAACAGACAAAGAAATCATAATTGACATAATAAAACCTTTCCCTTGCCCAAAGACAGAGGTCATCCATGCTTCCAGTGGGTTGTCAACTCCTGAATGGTCATGCATTGTGGTGGACAGCGTCTTCAGGCCTTCCAGAACTCTGATCACAGAGCCATCGGGTGCTGTGTTATTAGGAATAAAAGTACAGCACTCCCTTTTTCTCCCAGCAACATGTCCAAAGCATTTCTATTTTGCACTGCCATTAAAGATGTTGGACCCGACTGCAATAGTCTCTGCAATGCCTTCCTCCACCTGTGGTGAATGTCGGTACTGCGGATGCCATATTGGAATGTCAGATTTGAGTTCAAAGGTCACAGGGGAGCAGGTGGTTAAGCCAACATCACTAGGCCCCTGTGACCACAATGTGTCAGGAAACTGTGAGAGGCCTTTAACGACCTCTGGATGATCTGTCAGTTCCCTGCCATGTGTCCTGGAATGGGATGATGTTCCAATATAGTATCATCTGTGTGAGATGTTGAAATTCTATAGGTTTTAGTACTTGGGGAGAAGGAGACATCAGGAATCTGTGTAGGTTGCCAATCAGTTGCTCGTGACGCTACGCGTATCATGGGACTGAAGTCCTTTGCTTGGTGTCCAGAATGAACCACTAGAGACACATGAGGCACAGACTCGTGACCCATTTGGAACCAGCTTTCTTGTTCTTCCGCCAAGTGGACCAGGGCTGCTACCCCCCTGCGGTCCAACATAAATATCCCTGGTAGAGACCTTCCATACCTTCCCCTCCAGGAATTCATGGAACAGGTATTCATACCACTCAGTAATTTCGCGGTCATAAAAGAGCGTCACGTGGTATGGGTCGATGGGTGGAGCATATATTGTCCAGGGCCATAATCCAGGGCCGCCAGAGCTGGAAGTGTGCCAAGATGCCATCAGAGGTTGTCAGATGGGCTCAGTAGATTTCTGCTGTGCGGTCAATGTCCTCAGACAGCAGCCACTGTCCTCTCGTGCCTGTGGCCACACAAGGAAGCGGTGTGCCATCTCTCAAAGTCACTGTTAAACCATCAGGCCCACACATGATCACAGCTCTCAGTTTGATGAGCAGGTCTCGCCCCATCAGGTTCACAGGCACTTGCGCTGAAATGACATATGGATGAGCCACTGCTTGCTTTCCAATTTCAGTCTTTAAAGGAATTACCTGCCTTTCCCCCTTCTCCCCGGCCTCCCTGTGGAGTGTGTCACTGCTGCCAGTCCGAGCTGTACCAGTCAACCTCCCAGATCGGCATTTGGGGTCTTCGTCCAGGGATCATGTGTGGGTTTGGAGCCTGATGGAATGGACCACCCCTTCCTCCCTGAGGCGGGCCCATATGCTGCTGTATTTGTGGCTGCTGTGGACAGTCTCTCGACCAGTGCCCAGGCTGATAACACATCAAACAGACACCTCTAGGCCCATGACCCGCTCCAGGCGCACCCCTTCCATAGCCCAGGGCACCGGTGGGCAGCCTTGAACTACCATTACCTTAGGCGAGCCAGTTGATTTGTTCTCTTTCTTTCTCTCACTTACCTTCTGTCTCGCTTCTCCCCAGTTGAGCTTAAGAAATTGTTCCTGAAGCTCCTTTAGGTCCACTTTCTTCTTATCTTTCTCTTATTAATGCTTCCCCAAATAATGCACCAGGTGTCTCTCCCAGCGATTTGCATCTGCCCCTTCTAAGTCAGGGTAATCTAAGATTTTTTCTCTTGCCTTTTCTGGTACCCCCTCTAGCATAGTCTTTCTAAACGATACCTGGGGTCGGATATTTTTGACGCATGGAATTCCCAATCTGCTCCTGCATTTGAAAAAAAGGGTGTGGAGTCTGGTCTGGTAGTGAAAGCTGCCAGTATTTCTTCCAGTGCAGTAACTGTAATGCACCGGCCAGCTATGGCTCGGAAATCCCCTACCCCATATGGTATCTTCTTTCACCCCCTGCTGCAACCACTAGGGGCATTTCTAATGCAGATGCAGGGAGCATCGCGTGTCACTCTTCACTCCAACTTGGTCACACACACCGATTATTTCCTTCCACATTTCCCGTATTTTACCATCCTTACCTGTTGGGTGTCCTCAATGCATCACCTAGTTTCTCTTTTTGCTTCTCAATTGTCTTCCATTGAATTTCTTCCTCTGTTGAACTTCTCACTCCTCTAATAATCTCCCCTTGTTCAGCAATTATTTTTTAACTGACCTGGAATTCCCTCTACTTACCACCAGATGTCGCCGTCCTTGTTGCTCCTCCTTCATCTCGCCTATGAGTCCGCCCCCTTAGGCAGTCTCCTTCACAGCTCGCTTTGAGGCACTTCCTCCTCTGCCGATTCAGGACAATGCCCTAAATCAGCACACAGAGTGGGTGCGGTCCGCTCTTTTAGACCTCAACCACACCAGAACAATGGACCCACAATCTTCAGATCACGGCACAAATTACTTAAACTGCAGCACGGCGTCTAACCGCGGTTTCTCTTTTTCCCAAAACACAATCAAATTATACCCCCCAATAAACTCACAATTTACAACAATTAGTTGGCCTCCCGTCACAATTTCCACACACACCACAAAAACACAATCTTAAACTCAAATCTCTTAGTATCTGCACTTACTCCCAAACTTCTCTCGAGACCCCGACTCTAACGGGGATTTTCCGACACCACAAACACACTTTAGACTCCAATTCCTTTATTACTTCAATTTACTCCTGAACCTCTGTCGGGGTGCCGAATCTTTTTATTTTTATTTATTTTTATTTTTTTATTTATTTATTTATTTTGGAAGTGACATCAGAAACAGCAGCATGTGACATCACGTGATGGCGGAGCTTCAGTTCATCCTTTGTCATCCTTTTTTTTTTTTTTTTTTTTTGTAATAGGACAGGGGGAAAGAATGAAAGAAAGAGGGGGAGAGGAAGAAAGAAAACCAAAGGGGAGAAGAGACGGTGAGAAGGGGGGGGAAGAGAGAAAAAAAACAAAAAAAAAAAAAAAAAAAAACTCCTGGGTCACCTGTATGGAGAGAAAGAAAAACAAAAAAAACAGGGGAGACAGCAAACAACAAAGAGCAACATAATAATAAAATTTAAAAAAAAGCACCATCACAATAAACTAGCTAGTCATAGATATCAATAGTTACTAAATAATAAACGATATTGTGCAGCACGCAAGATAGACAGCGCACAGTGTGCTTTGAGGCAGCAGCCAAGAAAGCTGTAGTCCGCATCTGTGAATACCCATGTGTACACCTGTGTGCATACCTGTGTGGATCAGCATGCTTGCATTCCAAAGGTTTCTCCATGTAATGATCTGCTAGAGAGTGTGGGGAGCCACAGCCCTGTCCTCTATGGTATCAAGCAGGTATGGAGGAGATCAAAACTCCAGACATCCAGAGGCCCCCAGAACACAAGAGACCAAGGAAGACCCACAGAGGGGCAGCCGCGCCACTGTCCCAGTAAGAGCTGAGGAGAGTCCCAGATGAGAGCTCATTCAGCAGCCGCGGAGCAGAAGCCAGGGGGAGTTGCAGTGACGTGCCCGTGAGCTCCGCCGGCAGCCAGCTGTGCCTGAGTGACCGAGCCCCAGGCCGAGAGGCCGGGGGCACTCCACCTCCAAAGTGGCGCGAGCGAGCCCCAATAAGCGGCCGCCAAGGAGTGAGCCGGTGTGTACCCGGACGCCCACCCCCAGATACAAAGAACCACCAACGCACCGACACCTGAGGGAGTCCGCCACCGGCAGGGTGCCGAATCTAACAGCAATTGCACACACTCTTCACGGCCCTCTAGTTGCAGCAGACACTCCGGTTCAACCCAGCACAGAATTTAACTGGCCCAAGCAACCAGTCCTGCGTTTATGCAGACTTGAGTCCGTAACGGGGACTCTAACCCCGACTTAGTTATTTTAAGAGTTCCAGTCTGAAGGTTACCAACCTAGTCCTCCCGTCCCACAGGTCTCGCCCTCGCATCCAAGAGCCTGTGGAGCAGCCAAGCCCAGAACACACATGCGGCCTTTAGCCGGTGACAAGGCCTCTAACCCCAGTTTTCTTACAGTAGGCTAAACATCAACCTGAAATTCTTGACAAACGTCTCCTGCTGTAACGGACTAAGACAAACTTTTAACCACCTATTTATTCTACTGAGTGAATTTACACTGGGATACGCTCAACTTAGCAAACAGATAATTTAGCATTCATCCAATAGGCACACTTCGAATAAACAGGTGGTGCTTACCTTTTCAGATGAGTTAGGCGGCTCTCTGTTCGCTTCGTTTGCGCGATCTCAGAGCAAAAATGTCCCGGGTTTCGGCATCAAAACTGTTACCTCTAAACAGTTTCACCCCAGTTCTTAGATTCCTCAGGCCTCCAGAGACAACACCAGCACTAAGTAGTCAATTCACAACACTTTTATTTATCCACACTCATTGATACAGCTTCTAGAAGGGAGATGTACAGGACCCTGGAATTCATCAGCAGATCTCAACTCCTTTGCTGTTGCACACAGTTTTATAGACGTGACCCCCATTTTAAGCCCTATACGATGTGCCATAAAACTAAACACTGTGTTTGTATGTTGTGTGTGTGCGAGTACGTGTGCACGTACCTGTGTGTAAGTGCATGTGTATATATGTGTATGTACCTCTGCGTACGGAACTTCTTGTGGATCATAAAAGTGCATTTCCCTTCCAGACCAAAGTTATCCAGTTTCAAACACTGTACTGACACCCACACCCAGGTATCTCCTTCGGAATTTCCACTCAGCCAGTGTTGCCAACTCCTCAGTAAGGAAAATCGCTATTGGTTGTCCTAAAAGTCGCTAGAAGTCGCTAAATGACGTCATTGCCTAATTTGCATAACTGGTCATGCTAATGTAATTGTAACCTATGTTGTTGGAGAGAGAAATAACATCGTGGAAGAGACATAAAGTGAGTAAAAACGTCCTAAATGCATTTAGAGTTTATTTAGAACTACAAATTAAATTTATTTTAGTAATTATTGTTTTTTTTAATGTCACAATTCCAACCCTGCTCCTTTACCCGGGCTTGGACCGGCAAAAGTGACCCGAAATAGGCGCTCTGGTGGAGTTACTTTGTGTGTGTGTTTATAAGTAGTTTTAAACCTTGTGATCCACAAAACAACATAAGAGTAAAAGAAGAACTGACTGCGTTACAGCACCTGCTGCTTGTTGAGAGTAAAAGCGATACGCGCCTTCACGTCTTTTTTTAGCGACTTTCTTTAGAAAAAACGTCACTAAGGGGTCTGAAAACTCGCTAAATATAGCGACAAAGTCGCTAAGTTGGCAACACTGTACTCAGCTTTAGCTTCTTTTTGTCTTATTTTCACAGCTCAAGGTGGGGGAGGGTCTCCTACAAGTCTACGCCTACGTTTATGACACATTTAGGCCTATATTACATCCAGGGCAGTGTCAGTGTCTCTACTATACTTCTATGTCCTAAAATAAGCTACAAACATCTTCTCCTTCTCTTGTTCGCTCTCCCTGTCTCTTGTGTTAAGCTTGCGAGTCCAAGTTCATGTCTCTCCATGTTTTAAAAGTCTTGTTTCTATGTTCATTGTGCTTAGTTTTACTTTTCCTTGTGGTGTCATGATCATTTGGGTCAGCTGTGTCTCCCCAGGTGTTTCCACTTCCCTCATTACCCTGCTGTGTATTTAAGTCCTCTGTCTCCCTCTGTTCATTGTGGGTTTGTCTGTTTCCCTCTCCCCATGTCAGGTCAGATTCCAGGTACTGCTTGATTCTGTTCGCAGTTTTACACTCGTACTCCTGCTCAGAATCATGTTCATGTCTCGTTTTTAATTGTTTGTAATTAGATACTGATTACTTTTTTCAAGTAACTTGACCAACACTGATTACTGCAGAGGTCTTTGACCTTTGTGCCCCACAGTTATTACTGCTTCTAGGGGATGCCTTCTTTGGCAGTGTTGGTCAAGTTACTTGAAAAAACTAATCAGTAACTAATTACTGATTACATCCCCCAAAAAGTAATCCTGTTACTTTACTGATTACTTATTTTCAAAAGTAATTAATTACTTAGTTACTTAGTTACTTTTCAAAAACACGATTTACAACCTGAATAGGTGATAAAGCGATAGATCTTTAAGCCCAATTCTACTTTTTCTGCATAATCCATCATACAAAATGTAATCAACTGGAAAAGTCTCTTTTTAAAACTTGTTTTAAAAGTTAAAAGTTTTAATCTTTTAAAAAAATTAATTATATGCAACATTCTCTGACTTGAAGAAATTAGTTTAACATTTAAACCTATTTTCTGCACATTCCAGCTCATAAAATAAAATATTTTTTGTGTTTACACTCAGTCTTTCAAATAGATGCAAGTAAAACACAGCAGAAAATAAATAAAGTCAAAGACTCAGCGGTCCTGTTGCTCTATTTTCACCTGTAAAGCAGGAGCGGGGTAGGCGGAGGTTTACCCTGGTGCAGGTGTGCCGCGGTCAGTGGAAGAATCCGCGAGTTTCTCTGTGAGTTTCCCATTACGTCGTAGCTACTCGGTGCTTGTTGGAAGTTTAGGGGTTTTTTCGCTGTAAAAAGAAGTTTTCTTCCCACGCACAGCGGACACTAATGTTTTTGTCACTTTTTATGGAATCAAACTCAAAATAAGGTCAGTACTTCCACGCTTTAAACGCTGCACGCTCATACTCTCTCCTGCACTCGATATGTGATCCATTGTTGATCTGCACACAGCTGTTGTCACGAACGTCGCACTCGCTTACGTCACTGTCATGAGACATTCTCGCAAAAAAATCATGGTTTTAGTAATGCAGTAACGCAGCTTGCTTACGGAAAAGCAACGGTAATCGAATTACCGTTTTTGCAATAGTAATCCCTTACTTTACTCGTTACTTGAAAAAAGTAATCGGATTACTGTCGGATTATTGGGTATCTGCCAGGCCCCTTCAAGGCTTTCCCCAAACTGCAGCGTAATTTATGTGTAAACCATTTACCTTTTATCTGTTAAAAACGCTGTCAAACCTAAAATGAGGATGTGGGCCCATCAAGTGTGTGTGATACGGAACCACTTGGACCCAAATGTTGCTCTTCTTACTGATTAAATGAAAAAAGTCACTTTTGGCTGCTACTTTAATCACAAGGAGCTGCCACAGCTGATTGCTGTTCATCTTTGATGTGTCTACTCATAGGAATATAAATAGTGTGGTGAGATAATAGATACAATTATCTATTATCTCACTTGGTAATAGATAATGCATTTTGTCTCTACAGGTCAACACACTCGAATGAACCGTTCATCTGCCAAAAGGAGCCATTCCAGAGTCATCGCAGCAGCTCTGGGAGCTTGTTTTGTCTTGACGTTGACTGTAATTGTCAGTCGCGGTGAGGCTTAACTGTTTTCTATAAAGACCAAAGTCCAACACTTGTGTTTTTGTGTTGTTCACCTTATATATTTGGAAGAATAATTTGGCATTTCATTAACAGCTCAACCCCCCCCCATGTTTTTTCACATTTAGCGCTTATTACTTTTCAAAATGTTCTGCTAGAGGTACAGTGCTGCAATTTAAATGACAACATGAAACATTTGAGCTGTAACACTATTTTGTTCAAGATATTCAAACAACCTGGTGATTACCATTTCCCAGTATAGACAATAACAGGGACAGGAAAAAAAAATATTCAAAACGTACATTTGTGTGAACGGACAAACACAAAATCAACTTTTTAAACTTTAAGAACTGTAATTTTAAGGTTGATCTGCCTGTTATTTACTGTTTTCCTCAGGTATCTCAGCAACCTTGCAGTCAGAGCAGACCAGTACTTTACATAGCCATCTTACAACGGAAACTACAACCGAGAAAGGCTTGTTTACCTTCATTTTTAACAATCAGATGTTGAAGTATACCTATAAGCAGTTGTTGAGGCTTCAAACCGCTCAGCGAGTTTGTGTGTTCGTTCAGTTACATAAAAAAGTTTGAGGGAACATTGGCTGTAAGCTCTTTTTTCTATGAAGACCAAAAGAGATTTTACAGTATACACTTTGCATGCCATTTTGATGATCACTATATGTAATGTAAGGACATATGCTTTCCTGGCTTTTCAATGCATTTTCATAATAAATGAATAACATATGTATAATATATATATTATAATATAATTTATAATAATATATAAATTTTAAGTCACCTGCAGACAACCAAAGTACAATTTCAATTCTTTTTTCAGCAACTGTAAACAAGATGACAGCACAAAGTACAACAAAGAAAGTTTTAAAAGGTAATTATAATTTTTTTTGTTATAATCAGTTTTAACATTTAAATGTTTAACTAATTATATTTTTGATGAGGACTGAAATAGGTTTTACAGTTTATGCTTTGCATGCTATTTTGATGATCAGTATATGTAATGTAAGATTATTTATTTTATATTGACCTGTGTTTTCCTGGCTTTTCAATGCACTTTCATAATGAATGAATAATGTTAAGTCGCCGACAGAAAACCTGAGTACAATTTCAATGCTCTTTTTCAGAAAATGCAAATAAGATGACAACACAAAGTACAACAAAGAAAGGTTTGGAAACTCATGTATCTATTTGTTTAAAAAAATCACTTAACAATCAACTGTTTAAAATGGATGTTTAATTTCTTTGATGAAGACTGAAAGAGGTTTTACGGTTTCTGCTTTACACAAGATTTTGACCATCAATTTATGTAAATCAGCAATATTTACTTGATTTGTATATGTGTTAACTTTGGTTTTCAATACATTTCAGTTTATGTTAAATGGACTAAGAAGATGATGACGACACGAAGTGCAACTCAGAAAGGTTTAGAAATGTCTTTTTTTTAAAACAGTGACTTTTAACAATGATATTTTAAAATATAATTTGACTGAAAGAGAGTTTAAAGTGTATGATTAGTGCAGTTTTGACAATCGATTTATGTAATTTAAGTATATTTACTTGATGTTAACCTGTAGTTTCTTTGGTATCCCTTGCATTTTCCACTTATTTTCCAGAGAGTGTAAACAAGATGACAACACAAAGTACAACTGAAAAAGGTTTAGAAGCTCATTCATTTAAATTTCTTAAGCAATCACTTTTAAGACTCAAATGTTTAGCTGTAATTGTAATTTTATGATGAAAAATGAAAGAGGTGTTTATGTTTTGCAGGCTATTTTGATAATCATTATATGCAATGCAAGGATATTAATTTGGTACTGATCAACATTTTCTTTGGTACACTACTTGGACTTTCTCTGCCTAACTGAGACGTGGACAACTGCTGGTGATTCCAACGCCTTTGCAGAACTTTAGCCTTCAGACTGCTGCTATTTTAAAGTCCCACGCAGATCTGGTCGAGGTGGAGGAGTAGCTACCATCTTCAGAAATCGCTACAGGTGTAAACAGGTTTCATTGGAAATTTATTTTTCCACTTATTAACTGTTGCTATTTGAAATAGCCTATTCTCCCCCTGTACTGTGCACAATAATATACAGGGCCCCAAAATACAGTAAGGGCTGTATAAAGGAATTTGCTGCATTTCTAACTGAAGTCACGATAAAATATGACTCCTTTCTTATTGTCGGGGATTTTAATATTCATGTGTGCTGTCCAGAAAAGCCCATGGTTAAAGACTTTTTGAATCTTACTGATTCTTTTAATTTAGTTCGATGTGTGTCTGCATCCACACAACAGTGTGGCCACGCTCTCGATCTGGTTTTAGCGCACTCACTGCCTGTTTTAAGTCTCTGACCTGTTTTCTCTGATCATATGCTGGTTCTGTTTTACATCTCGTTATCTATAAATGAATTCAGGGGGCATGTCCCTGCTCAGCCATCTCGTTTGTTAAATTTCTCTCCACCTTCTATAATCAGTTCTCCATTCCCGAGACACTCCAAAACGTAGAGGAACTCAGTTCTTGGTTTCATACCACTTGTCAGACTGCCTTGGATATTGTTGCCCCTCTGAAAATCAGGCATCCTAAGACCAAGTTTGGACCCTGGTTGAACAATGAAACCTGTGCTGCGAGGCGTGAATGTCGCAGGGCTGAGTGGAGATGGAAAAAAGATAACTTACAGGTCTCTTTACAAAATTTAAGCGAGCGCTGGGCCTTATATCAGTACACAGTAAAAGAAACAAAGAGGAAAGGCTTTGCTAACATTATTTTGGTAAATTATCAGAAACCACATACAATGTTTAACTCAATTGAGACTATTTTATGCCCTCCTTCTTCTCTCAGTTTTGAGCCTTCACTTCTTTATGAACAAATTACTTTTGGCTAGGGTATGGATTATTTTGCCCACATCTGACCAATTTGTCTTTCAACAGTTTGAGTCGGTTATTGTTGCTCAGCTACAGGAGGTGGTGGATCATCTAAAGCCTGTAGGCTCACCTCACGATGCTATCCCTCCCCGTTTTCTGAAAAACGTTCTTTCTACCATATGTTCAACTATTGTAACCATTTTAAATAGCAGCCTTACCTCAGGTGTGGTTCCAAAGAATTTCAAAGATACAATTTATTCTAAAGAAACCTGGGCTAGATACAAACGCTGAAAACTTCAGACCAATATCTAAGCTGCCCTTTTTATCTAAATTCTTGGAAAAAATAGTATATAACCAATTGATATATAACCATACTTGAATGCACAAAATATTCAGGAGATTTTCCTATCTGGTTTTAAAGCAATGCATAGCACTGAATCGTCACTTTTAAGAGTTTGTAATGATATATTTTAATTTGATTCTGGTGAAAGTGTCATTCTTATTTTACTCGATTTAACTGCTGAATTTGACACTGTAGACGATGAAATTTTAATCTGTGTGTGTGTCCGTATAACAGGTGTGGCTCTGAAATGGTCTTATTTAACAGATCGAACCTTTTCAGTTCGCTTAGGAAACTGAGTCCTCCCGTGCTCCGCTGTCTCATGGAGTACCACAGGGTTCCATTCTGGGCTCTATCCTGTTTTCGCTTTGTTTACTTCCCTTGGGCTCAATTTTTAGAAAACACAGACTCTCTTTTCACTGTTATGCAGATGACTGTCAGATTTATGTTCCTCTTAAAAAGAAAAATGGGTCGTCTGTAAATCGCTTGCAAACATGTCTGGAGGACGTCAAGTCGTGGTTGGCCCTAAACTTTCTTTGCTTTAATGATTCTAAAACTGAAGTAATGATGCTTAGACCTGCCTCCATTGGTGTTCTGTGTGTTGATTTGCAAATCCTGAAATCATTTTGTAAACCAGAGATTGTAAATCTAGGTTTTAAAATGGATCCTGAACTTAAGCTTGAAGGCCAGATTAGGTCGGCTGTAAGGTCTAGTTTCTTTCATCTGAGGCAGCTGGCCAAAATTAAGCACGTTCTTGCGCCACAGCAATTTGAAACAGTAATCCATGCCTTTGTAACCATTCGGCTGGATTACTGTAATTCTCTTTATTATGGGGTGAGTCGATCTTCTGCTTTTCTGCAGCTAGTCCAGAATGCTGCTGCACGTCTTTTAACTGCCACTCGTAGATGCGAGTATATCACCCCAGTTTTATATTCACTTCATTGGCTGCCCGTGTATGTTAGGATCCATTTTAAGCTGCTTTTTATTTTTTTAAATCTTTGTCCAATGCTGCCGCTCTGTACCTCTCTAAGCTTCTTCATCCATACATACCGTCCAGGTCCCTCAGGTCGGCAGACCAGCTCCTCCTGAGTGTGCCTGTAATCGTAAGTTCAGAGGGGATTGTGTGTTTGTGGTGTCAGCACTAAAATTGTGGAATGAGTTGCATTTACATGTTAGACAGGCGCCTTCCTTATCGCTTTTTAAATCATGTCTTAAAACATATTTATTTACCCCGGCTTTCAGCACAGCAGGATTTTTTGATGTCTCTTAATCTGTTCGTTATTAATTATATATTTTTTTAATTTTAAGGTATTCTATATGTAATTTAAACTGTTTTCTCTTTGTTTCATATTTGTAGCACTTTGGCCAACATTGTTGGATGTACAGTGCTTTATAAATAGAATAAAGAAAGATCTTTCTTTAATTGCTAGCTCCAATTCCCAGGAAACAAAGTCAAACTCTAAACATGTGTACTTTTTGCATTCTTGCTCTTCACTTTATTATAGAAATAAGTTATTTAACTAATTTCTATTTTTTTTTCACTGCATAAAATATACATTTACAAAGTATGGCAACTCTTCCATGTTTTTGTCTCTGTGTAGAGAATACTTCATGGGGAAACAACTGAGGAAGTTCAGCAGTGTGGGATCCAATGACAAAATGCAAGTATGGCTTATCCTTCCATCTCAAATGTGAATGGGATTTTGCACTGCACACTAATCTGCCATAACATTAAAACCACTGACAGGCATACTAGTGGTGCCCATCACAATAGGACACGCAGAGTGGTTCCAGCTCACCAGAATCTCGTTAAAAAGGTGCTGTACTGTGTTTAGCAGCTGGTGCTTGGTGGTGTGCAGAATCATTTTAATGATAACAAAATAGATCTGATTTAATAAGTTTATGTTTGTGTTCATATACTAAGAAGCACTTAAATGAAAACTGCTACGATGAGAAAGATAATCTAGTAGCCACAAACATTTTCTGGTAGAGAATTAGATTAAAGCAGAATTCTATAAAGACTTCTGCATAATTCTGTTACCAACATTATATGGAATGTTGCAGGAAAATAAGGAAATGGCAGACTACCACCAAATATGTATTCTTTCAACATTAGTCTCTGGCTAAAACCAGGCAAGTACGCTGTGTTTCCTACCAGCTACCGTCCAGTATCTCTTTTTAATGTTGACCTTAATGTAATCTGCAAAGCTCTCTCATAAAGATTAGAGACAGACACTATCTCTACTTTAAGATTAGGCTTCAAACTTTCCTTTTTGCTAAAGCATATAGTTAGGACTGGACCAGGTGACCCTGAATCCTCCCTTAGTTATGCTGCAATAGACGTAGGCTGCCGGGGATTCCCATGATGCACTGGGTGTTTCTTCTTCAGTCACCTTTCTCACTCACTATGTATTAACAGACCTCTCTGCATTGAATCGTACTGGTTATTAATCTCTGTCTCTCTTCCACAGCATGTCTTTATCCTGTCTTCTTCCACTCACCCCAGCCAGTCACAGCAGATGGCTCCGCCCCTCCCTGAGCCTGGTTCTGTTTTCTTCCTGTTAAACGGGATTTTTCCTTCCCACTCTCAACAAATTGCTTGCTTACAGTAGGTCATTTCATTGTTGGGGTTTTCTGTGTTTTCTTTGTATTATTGTAGAGTCTTTATCCTAAAATGTAAAATGCCTTGAGCTGTTGTTGTGATGTGATTCTCTATGAATAAAACCAAATTGAACTGAATTGAATTGTTTTTGAGGGGGGTCCTTGCTGGCAGACATAGGTTACTGACGTGGTACACTGCTCCCGGCTCGATCTGGGGTGCGTTTGGGACTTGGCCTTATGGGGCACTCTGTCTCTGGCTTTTTTGGTTCTGGCTTTGCCTGAGGGGCGTGTGTCTTCGCTGGTGTATCGCCAGGGTTGTGGGCTGGTACATGCATGAATCTCAGCATCATCGGCTAAAATTCATATGAACTTCTGCTACACTTGATGTAACTTAACTTGACCATGAAACCACAACAACTGCGTTCCAGTCACACCCTGTTCCTTACTTTAAATCACAAAGCATCACGACTTATACGTAGGGATGGGAATCGATTTGAGAACTGGTTCCCACTGTTTCTTTTTTTTTTTTTTGCCTGTCCCGTTTGGCTCTTTTGCATCAGAATTGTTGTCTAAAGGCAAAGAAAGATGCCCAACGGATTTACTTCACCAAACTGACCATCCCAGCCTTGCCGTAATGGTCCATTTGATTCACCTTTTATTGTTTATTTTATTTTCACTTACTGAATACGGGACAGACTTGACTGGGGGAAAGAAAAACAGCTGAGAAGGGGGACGGGGGAGAAGGGCAAAAGACAAAAACCAACAGAACGGGCAGAGAAAAAAATGCATATATCAATCACCTGGATCACCTGCTGAGAAAGAAAAAAGAGAACAAGAGTAATAGAATAAACAACATCACAATGATATATGGGAATATGACAGTAAATACTAAATATTAAACATTATTGTGCAGCACATAAGATCAACAGAACACAGTGTGCTTTGAGGTAGGAGCCAAAAAGGGTGTAGTTTGTGGGTGTGATCACCCGTGTGTACACCTGTGAGCATGGACGCGCTTGTTTTTTTTTTAAAAGGTTCCTTCATGCAATGATCTGCTAGAGGGTGTGGGGGGGGCACAGCCCCGTCCTCCAGGGCGTGAAGCAGGTATGGAGGAGATCAAAACTCCAGACATCCAGAGGCCCCCAGAACACAAGAGACCAAGGAAGACCAACAGAGGGGCAGCTGCGCCACTGTCCCGGAAAGAGCTGAGGAGAGTCCCAGATGAGGGCTCACTCAGCAGCCGCGGAGCAGAAGCCAGGGGGAGTTGCAGTGACGCGCCCGTGAGCTCCGCCGGCAGCCAGCTGTGCCGAGTTCCCACTGTTTCAATTGTTTGCCATTTTTACAAACGATTCCCTTATCGATTCCAGTCGTCTCAAATGACATCACCACGTTGCGGAGCGTCATTTACCTGGCAGGAAACACGGCGCCTATGCGGCACAAACGCTCAAAAGTTTGGTTATACTTTACGAGAACAGATGACAACAGGGCAACTTGCAGTACTTGCAAAGTAGATATTTCATTTAAGGGAGGAAACACTACGAATATGCAAAAGCATTTGCTCGCAAAACAGACGATGACTTTAAATGAATGTCGTGTTTTTAATTCCGCTCCGGACTCGTGAATCTCAACCCAGCAGCAGCGGTAACGTTTGCACGTCCTCTCCCGTTAATGCGGCAGGTAAATAATCAACTAACAGTGCATATTATGTTAGCGCGGTCTGCCTTATTACAAACCTGCCATTACTGTGCATTTAGTGACCATGATGAGACAGACAGAGTCTGGCTCAGATGCTGGCAGTTCTCGCTGCAGTCTACCGGCAGCGTCTCCTTTCAGACCAGGATAGACGAATGTCACCGAGCAGAGACTCAGTTTGTGGTCAAAGGCTTGCACCTATTTGCAGTGGCGTGTCTAGAAAATTTTTGTTGGGGGGGCCAGGTAGGGGCACAGATTTGGAGAAGGGTGGCAGATTTAATTGGCAGATAATGTTTAAAAAAATTCTACCAACCCTTAACCATAATTCAATAATCCTATAAACCTAATAACCAAATGCACTTTTAACTCTTATTAGAATGAGATTTTAACCATTACGGTGCAAAGTTTTTAGATACTGCGTTGATAAAGTACAAGAGATACAATCAGTGCTTTGTCAGTGTTTACTCAGCATTCAAGGACAGCAATATTTGCATAGTATTTTTACTGACATATAGTGCACATATGTTTTGGGCAAAAACATTTTTGAAAATTAAAATACGAACATCTGTAACAAACAATTGACAAATTAGCCAATGCCAATGCAAAACTTTATCTGCCTGTTAAAAAAAGAAGATAATCTTCTCACAATCTGGTGTTTGATTTTGAAACAGGAAAAAAGTGGGGAAACAACTGAAAAGACTAACATTTGAATGAAACCTGAAAGCAAGTAAATACTTTCTATGCTGCCTTATGGTAAACTCTGGTAATATTGATAAAGAACAGCACTGGCTGATGATGAAATACAGTCAGCTGGCATGGTGACACTGCCAGTATTAACCTGCAGGGCTGGACTGGGACAAAAAAATTGGGCATTTTTACTACAGACCGACCCACCAGGTATTAAAGCCATAAAGACTTTGAATGAAAACAAATGCTGTTGTGACAGTGATGTACAGTCTTGTTGGTATATGTATGATTTCTATACATTTTACGTCAGATAAAAACTTTGGTTGTAAGATTTAGATAATTATTTAATAAAAGCGAGATATTTTAAATGAGAATAAGAAAGAAAAGTATTTCTTTGTGCCCACCTTTCCCTGTTAATGCCCTACCTGGCCCCCTGGCAACACTTTGCTAGACCCGCCCCTGCACAGTTACCAGCTGTCAGCTACCTAAAAAAGGATCCTGGTGTTATTTATCTCTCAGAAACAGTTCATAACTTCAACTCATCCATGTCACCTAAAAGGTAACCCTGTTTCTCCATCACCTGTTCAGCTCTGATGATTCAGTAAGGACATCTCCTGGTTTCATCTTCATGTTTCCCTCTCACCACATATCCAAACCGACATCATGACCAGCAGCTTTACAGCTGTGGCTCCAGCAAACATCAGCTGATACTAGAAATTAATATTAAATACATTCTAACAACAGCTGATCAAGCTTAAAAGTGCTGCTGTTGTTTAGCGCGACATCCGCTGGTTTCCTCTTTCTGGCGCAAAGTGGGCGACAAACAAGAGAGACGATCAGCTGATCATTGATCAGTTTCATGATTGAAGTAGCAACAGGAGAGGGAGGGGGAGAGAATGAGAGAAGAAGAGGCAGCTGTGCAGCATAAAGACAGAATAAATCCAGCTTTGTGTCTTTTTCCATTCTAGCTAAAGTCCGGGACAAACTGCGTCTCTTCTCAGCTCAATACAAAACGTGTAATATTTTCTCTGAATGAGGGACCATTCCATTTTTTTTAAGGAGCCGTTGGCAACTCTACTAACCTTATGAATAAAATAAAGTTCACTATCAGTAACATCATAGCACCCACCCAGCTGTATAAAAACTCCGTCAAACTGGCTAGAACGCAGTATGAGTTATTGCAACTGACAGTAAAAAGTCAGCAACATGAAAATAAACTCCACCTAAACTTGGTTTATATCTGACCCAGATAGACTGCAGGTCATAACTTCTTACCTGAAGTTCAGTTCACCTGACACTCGGACTGGCGGCTGCTTCGGGGCTCTCCTCCTGCCTCCCCTTCCCTCATCCACCTGTTGCCTCTGTGGAAGCCCCGTCATAGCCACCACCAAACAACGGAGTTATTTCTACACATCGACCTGCATCTGGCCAATCCACCACCTCTCATTGTTCATGCCATTACAAAAAAAATAAAAAATAAGTCACCGGGCATATGCCCGGTATGCCCGATGGCCAGTCCAGCTATGTTAACCTGCAACCAAATCTGCAGCTCCATACAGCAATGTTACGACTTAGATTATATCTTATAACTCATAACTCTTATGTTAGCTGCCCTCAGTAGCCTACTGTCAGGGGTTGACATTAGTTCAAACACAGATAAGAGAAATGAGACAACTGCAGACCGACTCAGAGAGTAATTAGTAAACGTGCGCACGGGTGTGAATGTCTCTGAGAAGACACACACACTGAGCGCAGGCTTGGTTCTTTATTTATAGTGAAAGTAAGTTACATAGTACTTCCTCTTTTAACTGTAAAGGGAGAGGTCAGGCATTATCTCAGCTTATCTGACCTTATCTGACATCACACACTAAGGTAAGGAATGCATTATGTTCTCTTTAACAATAAGCTTGGTTATGTGAAAATATATGAACACACAAAATATAAGGCATACTTGGTTAGAATATAAGGCACACTTGATTATATTGTATTATAGAGATTTGGTTATAATGTATAATGTAGAAAATCTCTAACACATACTGTCTGAAATATTCCACAGCTGCAATAATTCTTTAAGTGTTATTTTTTCCTTGGTATTCTAATTTCACCGAAGTTTACTAAACTCAACAAACTTGATATTACTTACCGGGACATTTATTCTGTCCTCATTTTCTTTCACCGAAAAATTGTTTCCTGCAGTGCCATCTTTCGCGCTTGGCTCTCCTACCTTTGCTAACGTGATGCGCATAGCGCAGAAGCGATGCTGCATTCACTTACACTCGGATATCTGAGCGTCACCGTGAAAACATAATCGGACATTTGATATTTGATTGAATTTTATTGTTTTGCCTTTGGGGTGGCACCTGGGGTGGCCAGTCTGGTTTGGGGGGTGGCCTGTGCCCCCCCAGGCCACCCCGCTGGACACGCCATTGCCTATTTGCCACAGCAGATGCCCCCGATTTTCATTAAGTGAATGTGTTTAATTGTAGGCGGGGACATTAGGCAAGGCAAGGCAAGTTTATTTATATAGCACAATACAACAGCAAGGTGATTCAAAGTGCTTTACAGAGACATTTAAAAGATAAAACAAATAAAAAGCATGTTTTAAAATGGAAAAAAAAGAGAAGTAGATAAAATCAGTAGTTAAAATGTAAGTTTTGAAATTTAAGCTTAAAAGTAAACAGTGCAGATTTGGTGCTTTATTCAAATGCAGCTGAGAACAGGTGAGTCTTCAACCTGGATTTAAATAAACTGAGTGTTTCAGCTGATCTGAGGCTTTCTGGGGGTTTGTTCCAGATATAAGGAGCATAAAAGCTGAATGCAGCTTCTCCGTGTCTGGTTCTGACTCTGGGAACTGATAAAAGACCGGATCCAGATGACCTGAGGGATCTGGAAGGTTCATACTGGGTCAGGAGGTCACTGATGTATTTTGGTCCTAAACCATTCAGAGCTTTATAGACCAGTATTCCACTACAGATTACAGATTACATGCCCCAAAATGTATTTGTAACGTATTCCTTTACGTTACTCAATGAGAGTAACGCATTCTGAATACTTTGGATTACTTAATATATTATCAAGCTTTTTACAACTACATGAATGTACTATTGCTGTGTGAATTATTACTTTTACTGAAGGTTACTCGCCGTACTAATACTGACTGCATGGATAACTCTTTCCAAGCGCAATGCGAGAGCTTTTGCGAATACTTTGAGATCAGTTGTGAGCAGAGATATTGGTCTGAAACTAGAGCACTCAAGAGGGTCTTTTCCCTTTTTAAAGAGAATGGTAATAAGTTCTGTTTTCTGGTCTCTGGGGAAAGACCCGTTCTGGATTGCAAAATTAATTGAGCCGGTCAGAGCGGGCACGCTCCGTTTTGCGTAACTATTTTTAAATCCCGGTAGCTCTGCAACCACATAAGCTAGCGCAATAATTCTTTTGCATATGAAACCGGAGGAGTTGTACTTACATCTTATGCCATCAGCTTGTCCTCGGTCACGGTTTCCTTCCACATATAGCTTTGCAAATATTGCATAAAAAGCACTTGCAGCAACAAAAACATAATATTCCAGAAACACGCTTTGCCGATCCGATCAGCTGTTCGTAATACTTCCTACATCCATCAGCGCGAACTATCCTATGTCCACCATGACCTGCCCGAAACCGGACGTGACGTCATTTTCGCGGAAATTTCGTTTGTTTTTGTTTTTTTTACCATCAGGGCCTTGTAAGCCTATACTGGTGTAGTTATGTTTGACTTTATGACTTTCTGTGTCGTTTCTGGGATGCTTAGAACTCATATTGCACTGCTGGAAATAGTTTATTTTGATGCATATGCTGTTTTTTTGCAAATTTGCATTATAATATTTATTTTCATTTTTCCTGCAGTATATAAAAATTGGTCTATTTCAAAAATAAAACTATGAAGACACTTAAAATAAATTTCCTGTAGTGGGAAACTATTTTGTGCAACTTTTTTGTATTTAAAGTGTTGAGGGATAAGCCTCTTAAATTTCTCTAACTAGAAATATATGTTAAAAAAACAAAAACGATTTTCAATTTTTTTGTAATTTATTGCACTTTTTTGCAATTTATGTAATTACTATGCACTTAATGCAGACATATTATTAGAATCTGGGTTATAATGGTTGTATTGATGTATAGCAACTTGAAATGCTCCCAAAAATGGTACTACAGCATGTAAAAATATAAATATAAGTTCTGGCGGACTTGGTTCTATGGTAGGTCTTAAAGGGTTAAGGTCTTTCAGCGCTCTATGCAGCTCATCTAGAGTTAATGCGATTACAGGTAGTATCCTTAAAATTGATATTTGATTTATACAGATTTTCAAAAAATGACGAGAAAGTCGCATTAATGGACTGAGGATTTGTCGTATTTTTACCGTTTGCAGCTGTTATAGCTAGGGATGGGTACCGGCATCCAGTGTCATTATGGCACCGGTTTTGACATAAACGGTAGTAACCAGACCGAAAAGCAGCGCACATTTCGGTGCTTTTTTTCCTGAGCTGTGATACACTTTGGATTCTAGCCAATCATTTTACCTTTCCAAGGATAGTAGGCGGGGCCAGGTACGTACGTTCTGTTAGAGCAGAGCTACAGATTAAAAATGCCCAAGGTGAAGAGGTCAAAGTCTGGCTGTACTTCACAGCAAAAGATGCAAACTCAGCAGCCTGCAACAATTGCTTTAAGGTGATACTGTGATACTGTCAAAGGAGGTAACTCCTCGAATCTGATGAAACACCTGGCGACGCGTAGCGGGGTTTTTTTAAAGCCGAGAAATGCGCCGTATTTGATAGCTTGCTGCGAGACCTCACACCGAGCGCATCTACTGCGGGTGTGGTGCCTGTTATCGGACCCGGAGTTAGCAACATCCCCCAAAAACCCGAAGAGGAGAGTCCTGGCCCCTAGCCCTGCCAGTGTAGCAGAAATGATGAGGATGATGATGCAGCAGCAGCCGTTCTTCTCTGCGTGAGTAGCTTCATGTTGTTCGTGTGTAATTTACGTTGAGTAGGCTAACCACGTTATTACATTAATGCATGTAAGGTGAACTAGCAAACATCATCATAGCTACATGCGGCTGTCTTCTTGTTTGATGGCAGATACTCCCTTCACCCTGGCCAAAAAGGCTAAAAAGACCAAAGAAAAAGTGGAAAAACGTTAAACATGAGAGGTTTTTGGACAAAGTTTGTGTTTTTTCCATTGTTTAAGCACTGCTTCCAGCCAAGAATGATACCATATATGCCCCATAGCTGCAGAAAAGGCTAACATTGTTATCTTTTTACAAAAAAACAGCTGAACATGAGAAGTTTTTGGACCCATTTTGTGTTCTCCATTCTTTAATCACTGGTTCGAGCACCGTTTAAGCACCGGCACCGTTTCAAAAGTACCGGTTTGGTACTGGTATTGGATAAAACCTAAACGATACCCATCCCTAGTTATAGCTGGAATATGTGCCCTTGTTTCACATTCTTTAAGCATAAGTACTAACAAACGACTAGGACGCTCTGATTCAAAATAGTTCTTCTGTCTAGTTATGAACTCTGATTTGGACAAGGTTATTGCATCATATTCTTCCTTCAGTGAAGCTAGGAGTGTAGACTGATCGTCCGACTGGATAAGTTTTTGCAGATTCTGTAAAGATTCTATCTGATTTTCTAAATTGGACACCTGAGCAAGTTTGTTTTTGCCAGCATGGAGGAGAATGAGATGGAAAAGCCACGAATGAAACATTTTGTAGCCTCCCATAAGACTTGTGGGTCGATATCTTCATTAGCACTGATATCTAAAAGATCCTTCAGCTGGAGCTTAAGCAGGCTGAGAAAGGTAGAGTTAGTTATTACATTGAGATAGATAACCATTTGCACTCACATTCACACTGGTGGGCAATTTCGAATCACCAATTAATCTAACCCCATTAACTGCATGTCTTTGGACTGTGGGACTAAACCAGAGTACCCAGAGAGAACCCCCACTAATACAGGGAGAACATGCAGAAAGACACACAGAAAGACTCGTGATGGTGGAACTGAACTCCTTCTTGCTGTGAAGCAAACATGCTAACCACTGTTCCACTGTGCTACACGGCCAATCTGATTACAGTCTTTAAGAGTTTCATGATTCATAGTTCTCTTTCAGTTCTCTTGCAGATGTAATAAATCATAATTCTCTTTTTTTGTTACTCCTGTGAGGCTGTTTGTGGGCAGAGATTTTTCAGATATGCTTAAACATGAAGCTAACTGAAACCAGGTGTTCTGTTAAACACACATTCGGAAATGGTCACTGTTTATAACACAGTTGTGTGAACTGAAATGTCAAAAGTCTGCAGGACCAACTCTGGTGCCTCATTCAATGAACACAGCTCACCATTAATATTATGATCGTTCATTAAATATCAGGGAAAACATTGTTGACTAAGCAACACTGTGTTCGGGAAACACATGCCAGCTGAACTTAAAAGAAAGGTTTAGAAGACGTATTGTTGTTTTGAGCAAAGAAGGGCTTTCTCAGCATGTGATCACAGAAAAACTGCTTTTTATTTCATTAATAAAATAACATCATGAAAATGATGTGCCAATTAGTGTTTTCCTTGTTTGAACTGCATAAAACATATAATGCATGTATGACTTCTATCTTTTTCCATATTTGAACACATATTTTATAAACACTGCAAGCAGTTTGTTGTGCAGAGTCATTTTAAAAAGATGATAAATAAAGTCACACTTTAGTGTGTCTCTGTGTTTGTGTGAATGTGTTGGAAAACACTTACGTGGCCAGTTAAAGTGGGTGTCAAAGATTACATGTATTAAAGGTATTAAAGGTAATGAGCCCTGCTCTAAACAGCTTTCACAAAATGCTTCATGAAGCTGAATCTATTCAAGATCATATTCCTTCATTTCAGATGGCTTATCACCTCGTACTTTATGGTGGTTTTTGGCTGTGGCTGACCTTTGAACATCTTTTTAGGGCTCCTGTTGGCCTGTGGGATAGGTACTTGGAGCTGTCCTGTAAATCTGCTATTCTATGAGATATATGAGAAGGGGACTGAAGTTTAGAAAGAGAGGAGACATAGTTGCACAGTCAAAAAAACCTCTGTGACTATGTGTGGGCAGCATGTTTCACTGTTTCAGCAGGCAGTTTAAAGAAAGGCTTTACGCCGGCTTGATTTATTCTCTGTGTTTTAGTTTACATGTACAGCCAGATTACAAGGAACCTGGACAGCAGGAAGCAGGAAACCCACACTAGCAGACTCTACTCAAAACCACCCAAAACAGGAACTCTCTGTCTAAGAAGTGATGGTGCTCACCACTGCAGCACCACGCTGCCCTGTTAGTTTCTGTGCTGGTAAAAATAAATAGTTCACTCTGACATATTTCCTGTGTCACAAACACTTCTTCTCTCTGCTGCTTCGATGTACTTACAGTTTGTAGAAGGCAGCGTCTAACAAAGCCGTGTTATTATAAACATACTGCAGCTGCTGAGTTAAACCTGTATGTTTGTGATATGATAAGCAGCAAATATTAAAAACAAGTTGTTGGAGGTATTTTAATGAGCACTAAATGGTTTCCCGATCCCACTGAAATCCACAAATGTATTTAAGCTACTGCAAGTTTCTGTCATTTATCATTTTTAATGATTTAATTACTGTATTAATGGAATTTCAGCATTTTTAATTTATATAATGGAACTGGAGGTCTTGCAGGATGTTGTTTGCAGTGCTTCATAACTGACTCTTACACGTATCATGACGTGTCAGATGAAAAGTGACTCTCGTCTGGTTTTACTTCCTCAATATTTTCATTTCAAAACTGTCGGACTTAAAGACACAGACAGACGGTGAAGCTGCTCAAAGATCTTTCAGCTCAAAATGTCTACAGAAATTCAAAGTGTTGAAGATTTCAGGGTGAAATACAGCAGAGGGTCCCAAGAGGATGGAGGAGTGAGAGAGCAGAGTGAGGTGGAGGTGTTAGATGATGGAGAGCAGCACCCTGACGTTGGCCTACAAGAAGCTGGTAAGCAGGAAATCATCAAAGTGACCAAACCAAAGAAAATGTTGGTGATGAAAGTGTTGTTCAGTGTCTTTCAAAGCTCTGATATCCGACCACTTTTAGACATATTAGTGTTCGTGTCACATGTCCCCAGAATATGTTTCCAGTCCAAACTGGCACACAGATCATTTGTTGCACTGGGCCTGTTTACTCCCAGTTAGGAGCTCCGTTTCTAACCGTCTGACTGTTTCAGTGTCTGTGGCTTCAAGTCCAACTGGTTCAGCTGCTGCTCTGCTTTCAGGAAGAGGTCTGTGAGTGGCAGAGAGAAGCAGCCAATAGGAGCAGCACAGCTCTTTTAACCCGTTAGTTAATGCAAAGCGTTTAAATCAGTATTTCTGTTCTGTGGTCCGACAAGGAACAGATGGATATCTAAACAAATTCTTTGTTAAGTCAGCTCTATCAAAATGCAGTATATGTGATTAGGAGAAACACAAACAGATGAAAAAGCTTTTAACTTAAAAGTGTTTAAGTGTAGTTTAAACTGTAGAGTTTAACTGTACTAAAGAACAGAGTAACCAATAGAACTCATTTAACTCATCAGCCCTTAATGTTTCTACAGTTCATGGTTGTTCCTTAGTATTACATTTGTACATCACTCATGTGTGCATATGATAAAGCTAATAACTGTTACATCAGGACTGCTAGGTATCCTGTTCCCATGGAAACATTGTCTTCTGAAGTAGTTCAAGAGAAATCAAACACACCTGTCCAACAGCAGCTGAAACACGCTAAAAAGATATCAGTTTTCTGATTTCTGTTGGTCAAAATATATTTTGCTGCTGACCACAAATGTGTCTAAAATGTAGTCATGTCTCAACATTGCCAGCCACATTAGAAAAACACATTTTGTGATGTGCAAGAACCACTCGATTTAACATTCCTACAAAGGAAATTAACTAAATGTAAAGAAAAATGAATTCCAAAGTGTCTTTAGTGCCTCATCAGTGGACTCTTTGTGTATTTTCTGCATAGATGAACACTTCCAGAAGAACGTTCCAGCTTCAACAAGAAGCTGGCTCAGAGTTTTTGAAGTAAACCTGGGAGTGCTGTATCTTCTGATGCTGGCTGGAATCACGACACGCTGTGAGGACATTTAATTCCAACATGTATTAAAAATTATTATTATAATTTAAATTATTATTATTTACATTTGACATCTCTACATGAAACTATTTGAAATTTAGACCTGCTTTTGTCCAGTTCTTATTCTCCTCCTGTGTTTCCTCTGGTAGGATATGATCTTTTATTGGGCTTTGAATACATAGTGCAGAAACATATGTAACGTTTATTTGTTTTTAACATCTATTCCCTTTATGAAGTTAGGCTAGAACAGGGAAAACAAAAAAATCATCCACACTGCTTTCTAACGGGACCACACTCTCACAGTCTTCCTTGCTGCAGGGGAGGGGTAGTGCAGTGTGCTCAGGGGGCAGGGAAGGCTGGCCAACACTGCAGCTACCATCATTCTAACCACAGCTTCCCTATTTCAGTAGCTTTCAATGGCTCGAACAGAAGAAAAGGGTTGGAGTAGCTGACAGGGACAGGAAGAGCGAGCAGGAGAGAGTTTCTCTGACAGTGTCAGAACAAGCAACAGCAGATGGGCGCTGGGGAAACATTTTTGATAAAAAAAAACACATTATAAATTAACAAACATCTGGGCTGATTTCTTCCCCACCTACAACACTCAACACGGTGATTCTGTGATTATATCAACAAAGCAGACAGGCAGCAGAATCTGCTGAAGAATGCTACAGGTGCAGTCACACTATGTTAGACAGTGGCGGTCTGTTATCATTATGCTGGCTAGTTAGTTCACTTGAGATAATTAGGGAGCTAACAAGCTAATGTTTGTTTCATTTATTTGAAAGGAAAATGAAAAACTTCCGTCGATGATATTATTTAGTTTTAAATCAGTTTTGTTGCTCTTCAACTAGATATTTTAGTCACTTTGGACAAAGAGCAGCTGCAGAACAGAAACAATGAACTGAGCAACAACTTCAGCCTTCTGGCTAATCACTCGGGTCAGCTACAGGAAGAGGTCAAGCAGCTCAAAGAAAAGATGGAAGGTAAAACACCTTTGAATCACGATATGAAAACATCTCTGTGAGTCAAGTAAAGGCTGTAACTTTCAGCACTGAGTAGAAACTGTATTTAAAACATGTGTTTGACATTAAGAGAAGTGTCCCGATCGATGGACAAGATTTGGAAGCAGCTGTTACTTTAAATCCACTGAGGCAAAGCACTGGCAAGAGAGCAGGAGAGCCTGTCAGGATAAAGGAGCTGATCTGGTGATGATAAACAGCAAAGAGGAACAGGTGGGTGTGTTTGTTCATGTCTGTGTGATCTTTGATGGAGCTGACAGTCATCTGTTACTTGTGTTTTTGACCTGCTGTCAGTCTGTGACCTGCTTCCTGTCTCCACTCTGATGGATTTCTCTCTGATTTCTACACAATGGAAGAAAAGTTTCATCACAGTTATTCTTCCTTCAGACATGTTCACAAGATGATGTCACTACAACAGAAGTGCTGAATTATGACTGGAGACAATATTTGTGTCTCTACTCAAAAAGGAATTTATCAATGAACTGAACATGAGAGGAGAGTCCTGGACTGGTCTGACAGGCAAACAGACATCAGGAGGATATAAATGGGAATGGGTGGACGGATCAGCGCTGACAGAAACGTGAGACATTAGTTTGTTTCTATTCCAGAGTTATTATTTAGAAGTGAAACACTGATGTTTTGGAAGATAGATCAGCAATACATGAGCTGAGCTATTTTCCAACAGCCCCACAAACTGAATGTAAAGAAAAGCAGAAATCCTCCTTTGAATGAACAGCTGTGCTTGAACTCTCTTCATCTGCAGTCTGTGATGACGTTCAGTTACAACAAGTCAGTTTGAAGGAATCAGGATTGAAACATGTTTACTCCACCTTAATATCATATTTTATTTCTCTGACAGGTTGTGGGCACCAGCACAGCAGAGTACGAGTTATGATTCCTATGGAGTCTGCTGTGATGATAAAGGGAACTTGAAACAGGCAGTTGAACATTATGTTGGTTACAGCTCGAAGACCTTCATCTGTGAGAAATGAGTTTGGTGCTTTGATGTAAATGTTTGAATAATCCAACCAAAGACACCTCACTATGAAATGTCCTGCATGAGCCTCAGACTCAGCTTACAGTCTTTACTTGTTCATTCTGCATCATATATTGATTACATGTGTTATCTAAGGACCTTGGAAAGAAAAGCTTCTGGACTTCTTTAAGTTGCTTGAAGACGTTTCACCTCGTCCACCTTTTGGATGATAGGTGAAACAAAAAAAAAAAAAGGGGGGGGGGGGAATGTACAATGAACATAGAGAAGCAAGGCACTGATAACTATAACAATAGTAGCATCAACAACAACAGTAACAAAACAAAATGAAACCGGTCTCAAAAGGAGACTGCTATCCTTCCAGTGATCCCAGTCCATCTTCTCATTTTTCAGACTATTTAAATGCTTAAGTGCTTACACCCAGTCCACACCCAAACCAAAACGCAGAGTATTAGACCGAACTTTGGAATAAATAACTGGCAACAAGTGATATAACAACACATATCCCAAGCATAAATGGGACTCTGTAGAGTTTAATTGTTGTTATTATCTTGTACCTGTTTCGGCCATTCATAGTTATCCCAAACTATGTATTGTCAGTGCAAGAAAAAAAAAGGGAGAGCGAGTCCTGGCCCTGGACATATATTAAGCGCACGTTTTGGGTCTTTAAAGGTCATTTCTTGTCCGTCCGCGGTAGTAATCCTCAGCGTCGCTGGATACCCCAGTGGACTCCGTTGCAACTGTGAAGTAGATTCCTCACCTCAGTAAAGGTGGCACGCTGTTTATTCACAGCTTGGGTGAAGTCCGGCAGTACGCGAATACAATCACCATCTACAGTTGTTATCACCCCAGCCTCGGCTGCCTTTCTGAGAAATATTTCCTTTTCTGTGAACTAATGACATTTCACTACAAATGCGCGGGTGGCTGGTCATCTTGAGTTGGCTTGGTGCAGAGGGTCCAATGCGCCTATTCTAGAGTCGGCACTTTTTCTAGACCAAGAGCATTTTTCAGCATTTCCGACGCATATTCAGATGGGTGTTTCCCCTGCTCTCATCCCTCCTTTACCACCATAACGCGGCCGTTGCAGCGCTGTGACCTAGCCTCCAAATCCTCGCACCAGGCCTTCAGCAGGGCAAGCTCTTTTTTTCAGGCTGGAAATGTCGATTCCATAGAGTCGGAATTAGCAGTGACTCCCTTTTCCAACTCAGATGTGTGGTTTTCAACCTTATCCAATCTTTTATTGAGTGTCTCAACGACGTTATGCAGCTCTGTTTGGGTCTCTGCAGCCTTTTCATCTATTTTCTCCAGCAATTCTTGCTTCATTCATTGCAGCTCCTTCAGGATTGCCTGCTGCTCGCCCGCAGTTGTCTCCGTGGCATTTGGGCATGCTAGGCTAGCTGGGCCAGCAACTAGCTCTCGTGTCCTGCTCCATCTTGTTGGCTTGAATTTTTTTGGGCATATTGTCCATAGACTGGGATGGTTCTTTTCTAATATGTTGTTGCTCTCATATGTGAAGTAATATCACGTAATTTTCTAAGAATTATATGGTAAATCCAAGGGTTCAAGGGCAGAGCTCACAAATCAATGTCCTCACATGGCGCTGCCGGTTAAAACATTTAACAGAATATAAGGGAATCAGCTCAGATGTTATTTTTAAGGCATAGAATTAGAATTCCCTAAACAGCTAATGCCAGTTCATGCTTAATACCATTTTGCACCACAAGATGGTACAGTTAGACAGCTTCTAGTCTGCACAGAGATCAATCTTGTATTGTTTGTTTTTACAATACATCATTAATATTTTTGTTTGCTACCATATGGGTGAACACCCACACTTTATTCAGCTGCTGTAAAACTGCAATGAGATTTTGGTTCAAATTTCTGCCAATAAGTTGATTCATTCCCATTCTCATGTTAATTCACACTTTGCATTTTGTAATTTAATGTACTGTATATATCACACACTTAAACAAAACAAAACGTTTTGTAAAACTGCTGATTTTTTTCTTCTTTTTATACTGAAAAACATTCCCTTTGTAGTCACTCCTATTCAAATTCAAATTTTCAAATTCAAATTCAAATTCTGTAGCACTACCGAGACAGTGAATTACCGCAACAGTAACATATGAAAATAAGCACCAAAACACAGCACCAGGTTGTCCCAGTGCACGTATACATTCTTATGAGAGAGGATTGGGGCCAATGGAAAAAAGAAAAACTGGGGACATCTTTTTTTTTTCCAAAGCTTTTTTTATTTACCTCCCTGGTTTCTGAGTCCTGGATTTCGATCCTACTCTGCCTGCCACACAGCGCACATTGACAGAGATAATTGTACCACATTTTTCCAATATAAAGTGAAGGCTGAACTTCACCTTAGTATTCTGGAAGGCCAGGAGTGACAAAATGATTTAGATAAATATGGTAAATGGTAAATGGCCTGTATTTATATAGCGCTTTACTAGTCCCTAAGGACCCCAAAGCGCTTTACATATCCAGTCATCCACCCATTCACACACACATCCACACACTGGTGATGGCAGCTACATTGTAGCCACAGCCACCCTGGGGCGCACTGACAGAGGCGAGGCTGCCGGACACTGGCGCCACCGGGCCCTCTGACCACCACCAGTAGGCAACGGGTGAAGTGTCTTGCCCAAGGACACAACGACCGAGACTGTCGGAGCCGGTGCTCGAACCAGCAACCTTACGACTACAAGGCGAACTCCCAACTCTTGAGCCACGATCGCATCATTAAATAATTTAAAATTTGTCAGTAATAAAGTAAATCTGTCATTAATTAATTAAAATTAATTAATTTTAATTAATTAATTAATTTTAATTAATTAATTAATTTTAATTAAGCGAGTCATGGACTAAAGTAAAACAGTATGTTGGATGTGCCATGCAATGCTCAATTACGTGGGTGGGAATTAGTGTGTTAGCGCAGTTAGCTCGTTAACGTGTTGGCCCTCCAGCCCCATGCACGGGGCGATCAGGGGCAGCTCGTTAACGGAGATTTGCCGTGTTGTGGCGTTAACGTCATTTCAACGACAGGGCTCTCAAAATTTCAAAATCCCTGGTAGCCCTTCGGGCAGGGACTCTTCAGTTTTTGGTAGCCCAAAATAAATTTAAGTAGCCCGAATAAAAAAGCGAGCAATTTTTTGATTGATGTTTTGTTTCCTGTTTTGTTTCCTTTACAATATTATACATTAAAGTATAATATTGTAAAGGAAACAAAACATTAATCAAAAAATTGTTGAAAAACAAAATTACAACATTGTATAAAAACAATCATCAACTCAAATACTTGGTTCTGATTGAACAGAAATTTCTATGAACTTGTAAGAACTGTGTAGGACATGAATCAGTCTGTGTCAGATCCTGAATTTGAAATTTCCACTGAAGTCACGGGTAAGAGACAAGTGGAACCAAGATTGAGGCCGTTTGCTTTTTGAAGTTTGCAAAGACTGCTAAATTTTGCCAGTGGTAGTTCACTGTGCGCATGTGCGCATTCGCTGTCAAAATAAAAGACGCACCAGATAAGAAGTTGCAGCGCGCGTTTGCGTCCATATAAAAGGCTGTTTTTGTCCGCTAGCGTGGGATTTTCACGGCACATTCCGCACCACATCTCTGTGCGTTCATCATTTGTTTGAAGCCAGCTCACCTCCTGCAACCACTTTTCTGAGAATACGCGCTTCTTTTGTGGTTCGGACTCCTTCTGACATTTGTTTGGAGGTGGAGGAACATCACAGTAATTGCTTAAAGGAGCTTCTTCGACATCTTTAAGAGTTCTAAACAAATGTCTGTCCTCCTCCAGAAAATCTTATGTACACAAACACGCGTTGCAACTTCTTATCTTGTGCACGTTTTTTTTTTTTTTTTTGACAGCGAATGCGCACCTGCGGACCACTTATGTGCAGCCCTGGTTATTTAGCTCGTCATATTGCAGCCACAGAAATTCTTTTGTCCATGAAACCATAAAGCTGCACTTTCTTTTTGCCTTATAGTCTGATTTGTCATAACTTCTCCGTTTTGTGGTAAGCTTTTCTTTGGCTGTCACTTCTTCACCCTGACCTGTCTTATTTGGCTCAGCAGAACTAAAATATATATCCTGCTGCTTTTACACACGGACTCACATAAGCTCAGCGATTCTCTGTGCGATCAACCTCTCACATGTTTAAGCTGCGGGAGATTTCACTTGTCATGTTTGCATAGTAAGCTAACGATTGATAAGACGATGTCAGAGGAATTGGTGCACAAAAAAGATCGCTAGCCCCAGGACGTCGGGCTAGCGATTTTGCGAGCCCTGAACGAGATTAACCTGAAACCACATTCTCGCATCAGTTTGTCAGGTCCCAGGGTCAAATCTAATGAGTGGCCTGTGTTGCAAAACAGGTTGATCTGGTGGTGGCTAAATAAATTAAGGATTTCAACAATGGTGTTATGCTTTGTTTAAAAGAAAAATGAAAAAGGCAAGAAGCAAGGGGAGATGAGGAGGAGGAGAAGGAATTTTGTCTTGCTGCTGCTGCAGGAGAGGACATGAGATGGTTACACTCTCCTTTTCCTCATATAACTTCAAATCAAACTCATTGTTTAAATTAGGCTCTTCAGATAGCACAGGATAGTGAGAAATGGCCACAAATCTATTATGCTGTAAACATGAAAGCATGCATGTTGCTCAGGGCACACTCAGGGTTTAAGAGCAGCATTGTCCTTTCCTTTTCTGCTCCCGGAGCTACAGACAGCCCATTCACTGGCACTTGAGAGAGTAACTATGGTTACAGAAAGCCTCTCCATGTGTGTATCTCTGAAATTTTCATGTCTCATAAGAAACAAACTCAGGTCATTATGTCCATGGAAAATGAAGAATGCAGAATTATTGACTTTTTATTTATAACTTGAACCTCCTAGGACCTGGCGTCCACATATGTGGACATGACATTTTGGGTTATTTAGACCAAAATACTCAATTTTACTCTTCAAGGGCCTGATTTCCATTTACAAGGACATTATTCTGCTACTGTTCTATCAAAATTTTAAACGAATATCTTCATATGTGGCTCTGATTTTTCATAAAAACAAATCTGGTAATTCTTTGTTTTTACATTTATCGGGCTCCAATCAGCCCAAATATCAAATATCAAAATTAAAAATGCTGCTGTGGAAGAGTTCGGGTCTTAGGAGGTTAATTGTGATTTCCACATTTACATTTTGTTTTGCTTATCAAAGATGTCTATTGTGCCTACACACGATAGCATTCAGAGCTGTATGTATTTTGTGAAGTTATTTGCTTTTTTGGCTGTGAAGACAGATCTCTGTTGCTGCATTAAATATTGACCTATAGCTGGCAAATAGTGTCACATCCTGTACCTTTGACCATTGATCTTTGATGACTATTCAGCTCAAAATACTCAAAATACTTTATTAATGTTTTGGACTAAATTGTCTGAAATGAAATAAGCAGGGCAGCACAGTGGCATGGTGGTTAGCACTGTTGCCTCACAGCAAGAGTTCAGTTCTCCCTGTGTTTGCGTGGGTTCACTCCGGCTTACTCCCACAAGACATGCAGTTAGTAGGGTTAGGTTAACTGGAAACTCTAAATTTCCCATAGGTGTGATTGTGATTGGTTATCTGTCTCTATGTGTTAGCTCTGTGGCCTGTCCAGGATGTACCCTGCTTCTCGCCCTAAGACAGCTGGGATAGCCCCCCACCCGTGACCCTGACAAGGATAAGAGAAAGGGGATCAATGGGAATAATATTTCATTATATCAACTCACTTGATTTGGCACTATATAAATAAAATGAAGTTAAATTAAAGAGACTCAGCTCAGAATAATTTTATGTGGAATTAAAAAAAAATTAACAACTGCCATCAGGAAAATTTTGCTGAATTGTTTTGAAATACTTGGGATTTAGGTTTAACTTGACGTAAGAGTTACATTTTAATGAATGCTGATACATACCCACAAATAAGGTCTAGGGGAAGATGTGGGGAGCAGGGAATAAAAGAAAAGGACACCAAACAGAGCAGCATGGTAAATAATAGGTTTTTTTAATTAGCAGTTTAACACAAAGAGATGGCAATGGCGCTTTATCAATAAGAACAAAAAAAGGTCACAACCCAGTGTTGTGTGTCTAGGTGAAAGAAAGAACAAACAACAAAGATAAATGCACTTCTGCGGCCTACCTCGCCACAGCTCCCACATCTCCAAACTGCAGCACCAACAACCACACCATAGGACCTCTCCACTCCCTGGAAGGCAGTGCAAAGACAGTTGGACTGAAGAAGTCACTTGGATGAGTGACAAAACGTCACTGAAAATGCTACGTCCAGATGAACAGAATCAACTTTGGAGAATGGCACAACAGGTAAGTCAGTCAACGAAAGATGTTGTGGTGTTCGGTTAACCATTAAGCTGTTTAATTGTTGGCTAGCCTGTGACAGAGAGGTGTAGTGGTGCCTTAATTAGGTGGGACAAGACAACTGTAGCCTGCTAGCTCTACTGACGTTTGTCTCTGCTTGTGTATTTGCTGACCCTTCTCCAATTCTAAAATGGATGAAAAGCTTAGAATGTGTCTGGCACGCCGTCAGTTGGTGAAGGAGGAAAGAGAGAGGGAGTTCCAGTTCAGGAGGATGGAACAGCTATCACGTTGCATCAGATAGAGCTGATGAGCTCTTGGCCTACACCTGTTGGTGCACAGGTGTTTAGGAGCTTGTTTGTGGGCAATGACATTCACCTTGTTCTAGTTTTTTCTGAATCAAGTGTTCATAGTTTCTTCATTGCATTTGAATGCATGGCGACTTCGCTGCACTGGCCTCAGGATGTGTATTGTGTAATGTTGCTGTGTACGTTGACAGATAAGACTCATGAAGCTTGTTCTGGTCTGTTGACAGAGGACTGTTTAGTTTACAAAAAGCTTATGAACTTGTACCTGAAGCCTGTAGGCAGCATTTGGTCGCCATACTATAGCAGGGCTGACACAGACTGAAAATCACTTGCAAGCACATTCATGTGTATGGGCAATTTAGAATACTCAGTTAACCAAACCCCACTAACTGCATGTCTTTGGGCTGTGGGAGGAAGCCCAAGTATCCGGAAAGACCCCACATTCTATATACACGGGGAGAGCACTCTGCACACAGAAAGGCCTCAGCCAGTTGATGGATTTAAACTCTATATGTTCTTGCTGTAAGGCAACAATGCAAAATAAAACAAGGTAATGTTAATGGTCTGGTTCTTATATAGCACTTTTCTACTCTGAGCACTCAAAGCACTTTATACAACTAATTCAAACTATGAAGACACTCAAAATAAATTTCCTGTGGTTGGAAACTGTTTGTGCTACATTTTTGTATTTACACTTTTGAGGGATAAACCGAATAAATTTCTCCAACCAGAAATATATGTAAAAAAATAAATAAATAAATAATTTTGTAGTTTATTGCACTTTTTTCCAATTTATGTAGTTACTATGGACTTAATGCAAACATATTATTAGAATTTGGGCTATAATGGTTGTATTGATGTATAGCAACTTGAAATGCTCCCAAAAATGGCTCCACAGCATGTAAAAATGTAAAGATAAGCTCTGGAGGACGTGGTTCTATGGTAGGACTTAAAGGGTTAAAGAAATACGTCATAAATATAATCACCATAGAAACAGGTAAAGACTGAGCCTCTACTTGAATGTAGTGGTCTGACGACTGTGCGTCATTGTGGACTATTATTTATAATTTATCTTAAAAAAAAAAAAAAAAAAAAAAAAAGAAGAGAAAAGGTGTTTTTCTGTTCAGGGTTGTTCACTTCTCATTTAGGCAACTTAAATTTTACTTCTATGATGACGAACCTGGAATCCAAAAAAATGTTGCATTTAATTTTTACATTGAATTAATCAACTGAAGATCCAAATATCAGTCAAACAGAAAAGACACATTTTATATCCACTGCAACTGATTTTTGTCATTTTCTATCGACAATTAAACATTTAATCACTACATTTCAACGTGTAAACATTTTCAACATGAAATACAGTCAGAGCACACTCCGATTATCTGCAGACCGAATTTGTCATGGTCCTCGATGACCCTGTCATGAACCGCAGTTCATGCACACAAGTGGGATCCAAAAGCAAACACAATACGTAAGGGGTGACTAACGGGCTGGCGTGGTGCAGCCATCTGTGCAGTGTTAAATAATCCTCCTGGTAATCACCTGGAATGGGATGCAGGTGCGATGGTGACGGCCCAACCTGAGGGTGTGGCCACCGGGGCATCCCAAACACACCTCAGACACAGAGCCACTGACCATGACAGACCCAGTGCTTTGTGTCTGTTTAAGTTGTATTCCCTGAGTATTGTTATTCGTCGGTTTTGGTTCTGCTTGTTATATTATTAGTCCTCGGATTTTGGTTTCTGTTATTGTGATAAACCGAGCAGCGAAGAAAACTTTGGCACAGGTTAAAGTCCAAAAATCAGTCACCCACACATTCACATTCACACACTGGGGATGGCAAGCTACACTGCAGCCACAGCCGCCCTGGGACGCACTGACAGAGCTCTATACTCAAAGCGCTCTATACATCATGCCACATTCACCCTGTCACGCCCATTCTCACAAGCACTTTCTCTAAACTTAGTGCTGTCTAACCACATTCACACATATTTGATGGATACATCGGAGAGCAGCTTGGGGTTAGCATCTCGCCCAAGGCTGGAAGAGCCAGGGATCAAACCACCAACCTTCCGATCAGTAGGTGACCTTCTCTACCTCCTGAGCTACAGCCACCCTAGCAGCTGCAACTAAGGTAACTCAGAAGATTAAATCATACATAACAGTGTAAACTAAAATGTGCGCACTTATTTTAGAATGCAGTGTTATGTGGATATGTGAAATAATTCTAAACCAAAACCAGTTATTTATTGTCCTGTAAATTAATTCTTATATTTAAAGAAAGACAATGTGAATGCAATGTACAAGCCTCTACACCAGGGGTGTCAAACTCAATTGCACAGGGGGCCAAAACTCAAGGCACACTTTAGGTCGCGGGCCAAACAAGATAAACATTTATTGAACACACTAAAACATGTTTTTTAAACATAAATATGAATACAAACAGACAGGAATATTATTCCAGATTAAATAATCTTAAAAAATTAAATAAACTTTAACTTTAAATATGTTGCTCTTCATAAAAATATATCCTGTCAAAATTATGCAAGTTAGAAATATGAACATGCTGCCAAAACCCCAGAAAAAATAAATGAAAGCAAACACAAGGTTGGAGCCGCATGTAGACGGAGCTGGGCGTTGCTGCAGGAGTGGAACTAATAAACTGTGCGGACCATTCAGTGTCGTACTTTCCCCGAGTGCATCATTACACTGCAGCTCCATCTGAATCTGCACAGGTGCAGCTCAGCAAAGTCCGCTGACTTGGTTCAACATTACTTGGCAACAGGGAAAGTGAGGCAGGTTGCACAGGTGCATTTGTGACAGCTTCACTTGAAACGCCTTCACCGCATCGTACATGTCCATGAACTGACAGGTTTCCTTGCTGAGCTCAAAAACTCTGTTGAGAATTTTTATCCCAACGCAGCCAGCGGACCTCTGTATGAAGGAATGTCAGCAAACTCTGAATCTATTTCCCACATAAAAGACTGAAACTGACGGTGATTTAAACTTTTAGCTCAGATAAAATTTACGGTTTGCGTTACGGTGATCATTACATGCTCCATTTTTAGGACTTTACCACACAGCCTTTCCTGGTGTGTGATGCAGTGATGTGCTGTTAACTCACCGGTACAGTTCTCCTCCTGCATCTTTACTCTTTCATGTCGTTACACTTTGACATACGTTTTCAAAAATGTCTTTCCCTGTCGTTGTCCCGTGCATCGATTTAATGTTCAATATTTCCTCTCCACGGATGAAGCTGGCCAGCCGTGCAGTGTCCATCATGTCTGTCCTTTCATCCACAGCAAGAGAGTATGCAATAACGTTTTTGCTTCTTTCACACAACTGTGTTCTTAAATCAGTGGCTGTCTCACAAACCCGATCAGCAATCGTATTTCTGCTCAGGCTCACATTTGCCAAAATCTGCGTTTTGTCTGGACACAAGACGTCGCACAGCTTCATCCTGCAGCTCTTCAGAGTGGTACCGGGCTCATTTGGCTCCTCTGCTACAATAAAACTTGCTGTCACAACAGCTTCACTTTGTGATTTTGCTGTCAATGTCCATCATGTCTATACTTTTCTTGTCTATACATGTCTGTACTTTTCAGCTTATCCTGACGTTTTGTCTCGTAGTGCCGTCTTAAATTAAATTCCTTCATTATAGCCACATTAGCTCCACTAATAAGACACATGGCTTTACCAGCATGTCTGTAAACATATATTCAGGCACCCACTGGCGCTGAAAGGCTCTGCTTTCAGAATCAACTTTTCTCTCCACTATTGTGAGCGGCGAGCTTCGCAATAACAGAAGTTTGTCTTGATTGACGCGGGAATGTTCCCAGTTAGCCTAGCGTTCAGCAAGGAGGCTGCAGCGCTGCATTATGGGTATGGCATTATCTGTAGTTTGTATATTATTAGCGCCTCATATCACCTGGCCATGCATAACAATAATAGTATATCTATATAAAATGATCTCGCGGGCCGGATATAAATGTACGCCGGGCTGGATGTGGCCCGCGGGCCTTGACTTTGACACATGTGCTCTACACTAACATGGTGGATAATACCACTGTGTGGCTGTACGTGCAGCCATCACAGTTATTTTGCCTTTTTCATGTTCCCCGTCATCTCATGTCTTGTCTCCTTGTTCTCTCCGTCTCCCTGGTCAGTCCGGTCTCAAGTCCGCGTCTCTGTGTTGTACTTCCTGTTTTACTTTGACAGTCCCCCGTCTCATGTCAGTGTTTCTAGTTTTGCTTTCCCTTGGTCTCATCATGTTTGATTACTCCCAGCTGTGTTATCCTCCTGTGTCTCATTCCTTCATTATCTCTCAGCGTATTTAAGCCTTGTGTTTCCCTCTGTCAGTGTTGCGTTGTATCCTCACCATGCTGTGTCGTCACCTCTGTGTTATGATAGGTTTCCAGTTCTCTGTTCATAGTTTAGTGTTCTAGTTTCCCCAGTTTCTTAGGTAGTGCTTTGAGTTTCTTGTTTTGTTTCCTTGTATTCATGAAGAGTTTTTCCTGCACTAAAAGCTGCACTTTAACTTTCCGTTTCTGGATCCTGCATTTGGGTCCTTCATCCTACATGCCGAGTCCTGTTAATGTTGGTGGCGTCAGTTACACAATGGACCCAGAGCCAGCAGTGCACGGGCAGAAATGGAAATTCCGACACCATTTCATAAGAAAAATGGGATTGTCAAAACTTCAGTATCTTCAATGTACTATTACTGTGTGATTTTTATTACTATTAATGAAGGCTACTCATCACCAAGCTAACATTGTTAACTTGCGTTAGCTGAGTTTAGATCATAGACTGCGGACCGTTAGGCTGTTTCTAAATACTCGTGTATACAGGAGTCCGCACTCCGGTTTTCACTAGTCCGAAGTTCACACGGGAGTCCGGACCTCCCAAGAACGCAGCACGATCGTTTTACAATTGGAACGGCAGTGAACGTGATGGCATCACAGCTCCGAAGCTTTTACTGCCACCCCCTCTTAATTTAAGTGTGATTAATATTTGCAATGGAAATATTAATCACACTGTAATTGATGACATTTATTTTATGTCATCAATTACACATGACATAAAATAAATTATACATGATGTAGTAGATTTCTAAAAAAATATAATTTGAACTCATTTGAATTGAACAAATATTTGAAAGATAATCTGATCATTTTTGGAGCAGCCTTCAGGATCCCCATGTATTAACATGCTCTATTTAAACTTGATGTATAGCGTTAACAATCTGCAAGCTGCAAATAATCATGTGCAGTTCCACATGATTATTAACAGATAAAATATCCACCCTACTGTTACTCATTTTATAATATTTGGAAATCTAGTAGGTATTGGTACGGCGAGCAGCCTTCAGTAATAGTAATAAATCGCACAGCAATAGTACATTCATGTAGTTGTAAAAGCATGATAATATATTAAGTAATCCAAAGTATTCAGAATACGTTACTCTCATTGAGTAACGTAACGGAATACATTACAAAATACATTTTGGGGCACGTAATCTGTAATCTGTAGTGGAATACATTTTAAAAGTAACCTTCCCAACACTCATTATGGCTTTGCCATATTGGCCCACTTTATTATTATTTATTCAGTTTATTTTAAGTTAAAGGAGAAAGAAAGAAAGGGAGGGAAAGAAAAACAGAGGAGGTAAAGTGACTAAAGACACTAAAAGAATCTGCTGCATCACCTGCTGGAAGGGAAAAAAAGAAAAGAAACAAAAAGAGAACAACACAGTAGGGAGACCAACAACCACAGAGCAACAACCGAGATAACTATAAGTAACAGTTAATAATAAGTATTGAATGTTACTGAGCAGCATGCAAGACCGACAGCGTACGTATGCTCTGAGGCAGCAGCCTAAAAAGATGGTGTGTGTGTCACCTGTGTGCGTGAGCGTGCTTGTATTCAAAATGTTGGGGGGGGGGGGGCAGCCATGGCACCCTCTTGGAAAGAGCTGAGGCAAGCCCCAGCTGGTGAGGGGGGGTCACCCAGCAGCCATGGTGGAAAAGCCACAGGGGCCTGCGGTGATGTGCCAGCTGTGCCAGAGTGTACCGAGGGCCCCGGACCCCGAAGGGCCCCTGGAAGTGGCCTGAGGCCCCGCCAAGCAGCCACCGGGAGTAAGCCAGTACATAGCTGAGCACCCAGACCCCGACACTGAGAACCACCAATGCACCGACAGACAAGGGCATCAGCCACCAGCAGGGAGTGTGGTGAGGGGAGATAGGCCCCCACACCTGGGGAGCCCTGAGATTTTCCCAGAGAGGTGGAGTCTAAGACCTGACCTGACACATAAACATAGACAAGCAGGCACACACAGACACAAACATGCATTCCCACCCTCATGTGCACCAAATACTCAATACCACATGAGGGGTACTGGTACTATCCAGGTACTATCATCCCCAGACAGGCAATCCACCCTGTCTGGGGACAAGCAGACCACCCCCAGCTCTGCAGCAGCAGGGAGGCCCAGCATCCCAGACCCCAAGCAGACAGCCAACTCCTCCTCCCAGCCCCCCGCCCCGACTGCAAACAGAGAACAGGGGTGTGAAGTCCCCATACCTCTCTCCACCCGGACATATGTGGTGTTGCTGCGTGCTGTTCTAAGGTGTATTTAAAACACGGGAGGGCATGGAGCTTTCTACCAGAGAGCAGCAGGTGTGCAGTTTTAAGACACTTTACCATGAGCTTTGTCAATCTCTTATGGACAGTCTGTGGTCCCATTTATTAAGTCTTGTATATCATTTTAATGAGGTAGTTACTGACCATTTGACAAACAGCCGCTGCAGCCTCTGGACAACACTTCAGTCCACATGTTGGAGGTTTGAGTTGCAGAAAAGAATTTGGTGTCACACACAAACAGGTACACTTGTAGTAAATGTTTTAATACATAACTATAATCACATTCCCAGTAAGTTAAACATGTTGACAAGATCACAATAACAATGCATAGAAGTCACAACAACACGTTTAACATCAAAACAACATGTGAGCCAGGACTCCTGCATTATCTTAAGATTAAAAGCAATTTTCTTTAAGATTTTAAAACAGCAAACAGAAATGAATCCAGACTTTTGATTAGTGCAGTAATTGCTGTAACAGACAGCACATTATGGTTGTTGAACACACATGGATGTCTTTGAATTTTAGACCACTGCTCAAAAATCACTGAATTGTAAGACTGAAATGTTTCTCCATGCTGTATGTTTTTAGTTTTCAGTTCTAGGAAAGATGATCAGGCCTGATTCACTCAAAACTAAGTGCTTCCATGGATTAAAGAAAGGCGTCATAAATAGATTCACCATAGAAACAGGTAAAGACTGAGCCTCTACTTCAATGCGGTGGACTGAGGACATATTATTTATGTTTATTTTTAAAAAGATGGGGGGAAAAAGTGTTGTTCAGGGTTGTTCGCTTCTCATTTAGACAAATTAAATTTCACTTCTGCGATGACAAACCTGGAATCTGACTAAATGTTGCATTTAATTTTTACATCGAATTAATCATCAGAAGATCCAAATATCAGTCAAACAGAAAGACACACTTTATATCCAGTGCAACTCATTTTTGTCTTTTTTGACACATATAAATACATTTGACATTTAAACATTTAATGACTACATTTCAACATGTAAACACATTTTAACATGAAATACAATCAGAGCACACTCAGATTGTCTACAGACTGAAATGAGAAATTGCTGTAAGCATTTATTTTTAGTCATTTTCAGAAAAAACATCAGGACAGAGTAACACTGGTACACTTACTGTCTGGATTAGTCACATGTGTAGTAGTAATTTTGCTTCAGAATTTCATTTTTAAAGCTACCTGTTACTTAAGAAGAACAAACGAGTATTTTGTCACAAAGCTCAGCAGCTGCATAAATCAGCGATTTCTAATGCTACAGTTCACATGAAACACTACATGTGTCGAGGCTAATTTAAAAAAAAAAAAAAAAAAAATTACACCATGGAGCCCTTCTCAAAAAATCTTTTAAGGCTGTTTATGAAGCTGAGTTTAAGAAATATGTGTTTAAATCCTCAAAAATCTTGTGCATTATGGCTAACTGTTTCAGTGCAGGTAACAATGAAAAGCACCGACTGCTTCAGAGACAGAGAGTGAAACTGAATCTTCTTGATTTTTAACATAAGACTCATTGTTGCAGCCACGGTCAGTACAAACGTGATCCTCTTATACTGCTTTTTAGTTTCATTTTCATTGTTTTTCACTAAGTTACTAGTTAGCTAGCATAAATTAATATAAGTCTGTTTGCAGCAGCCAACCAACCAACCCAGTGATGCCACATTTTTTTAGAGTCGAGGTCCATATAGTAAATTTGCCTTAATGCTTAATAAACAGGGACAGCTAACATTTAAACATTACGTTTTCACAATCCCACAGTGACAGATATAGTGCTCGGTGGTACAACCAGAGTGTATATCAAAGTATTTTTATTATTTCTCTGTATAAAAGGGCCATTATGTTGGGTGGCTAAACATGGCTAATTCGTTTTTCTGACTTCAGATGCAATGGCCCTACTTTTCTATTTACCTAAGTCAACATGGCATGTAGACTTTATCAACATGAACATGTTAGCCAAAGGCAACAATTTCTATCAAAAACAAACAAAAAATGTCAGTAGATAATCGAATCCCCCAAAATTCTGCAGTTTCTAGTCAACCCAATGTTATTCTATTTCCTCACAGACTGCTAAAATTATTATAGTTGTATTTTTCATATTATAGTTTTATTTGTTTTTGTCATTAGTGTGTGCTCAGATATGGAACTTTGCAAATGCGAGACTTGTTCTTTATATTTTAACTAACTATACTTGAAAATAAGTTGATGTCCCACATGACAGATTCTCATTTACTTTGATTGTAAGGAAGATCAGTGAAAACTTAGGCTTTTATTCTACATAGTCTTTGAAATATTCATGTTCAGACATTGCCTCAGATTTCAATGTATGAGAAAAATGGGTTGGACCGCTTTTCAAAACAATATGTTAAAACGTATTTGAGATATGAAAAAGTACACAAGATCCATTTGAGTTCATTTAAACACACTCGTCAACCTTTTTATCATCAATGGTGGTCTTTTTGTCAATTCAATACTATGTTGAAATTTCAACATCACAAATAAAGTTACAAGTGGTATACCACCCAGCACTAGTACGACACTGTTCAAAAAGATTTACCAAGCATGTACGCAGGCAGGCCATGCATGGAGTCGCAGTAAGCCAGCTCCATGGATAGCCTTCCATCTCAAAACATCTGCAATGACACCAAGAGTAAAAGCAAGTGGCTGAAACAATGCATGTGGAGCACACGCTCTTGATCCATCATCTGTTGGTTCAGCTGCAGGTGAGAAACAGAAGAGAGGCGAGAGAGAGAGACAGTCTCATCAACACAGAAATATCGAATTACAAACACATGATTCTTTCTCACAAAAACAATCTGACACCTGTACTACGAAACAAGGCTTGGATCTGAGCCCACTTTGGGTTTTAAGTGTTAAGCTACGCCCACTTCAAATGAGTACAAGCAAAGTAACCTGTAGAAATTCTGAGTGGGTGTGTCCAGAGATAATCTTTTGTCAACTGTGAGGACGAGTAATTGAAGCAACTACCAATAACACAGTAGTATATCACTGACTGATGCATGACCAGGAAGTAAATACATTTGAGAGTTACCTACACACGAAGTAAGGGATGTGTGTGTGCAAAGCATGTGCAGTGACTGAATAACTTCCATTGTGGACGCAGCTTTAGAAAAGCAGATCACTTCTTATTGGGTTACTAATCAATCAGTTCTTCGAACAACTGCATCACAATTTCTGCAACATCCTTTAGATCTTGTTGGTCCTTTAATGCAACAGCAGTTTGTACATTTCAGTATTTCAGAAACTGGTGAAATACACTAACTGCTGTGTGTGATATTCCCACACAAACATATCGTAGGGTTGACAGAGGATAGTTGGAAAATTAGAAAAAGGATAAGCGGAAGAGAATGGATCTACAGGGAGTGCAGAATTATTAGGCAAATGAGTATTTTGTCCACATCATCCTCTTCATGCATGTTGTCTTACTCCAAGCTGTATAGGCTCGAAAGCCTACTACCAATGAAGCATATTAGGTGATGTGCATCTCTGTAATGAGAAGGGGTGTGGTCTAATGACATCAACACCCTATATCAGGTGTGCATAATTATTAGGCAAAGTCCTTTCCTTTGGCAAAATGGGTCAAAAGAAGGACTTGACAGGCTCAGAAAAGTCAAAAATAGTGAGATGTCTTGCAGAGGGATGCAGCAGTCTCAAAATTGCAAAGCTTCTGAAGCGTGATCATCGAACAATCAAGCGTTTCATTCAAAATAGTCAACAGGGTCGCAAGAAGCCAAGAAATATCTCAAGACTGGTTTTTCTAAGGTTTTATGGACTGATGAAATGAGAGTGAGTCTTGATGGGCCAGATGGATGGGCCCGTGGCTGGATTGGTAAAGGGCAGAGAGCTCCAGTCCGACTCAGACGCCAGCAAGGTGGAGGTGGAGTACTGGTTTGGGCTGGTATCATCAAAGATGAGCTTGTGGGGCCTTTTCGGGTTGAGGATGGAGTCAAGCTCAACTCCCAGTCCTACTGCCAGTTTCTGGAAGACACCTTCTTCAAGCAGTGGTACAGGAAGAAGTCTGCATCCTTCAAGAAAAACATGATTTTCATGCAGGACAATGCTCCATCACACGCGTCCAAGTACTCCACAGCGTGGCTGCAAGAAAGGGTATAAAAGAAGAAAAACTAATGACATGGCCTCCTTGTTCACCTGATCTGAACCCCATTGAGAACCTGTGGTCCATCATCAAATGTGAGATTTACAAGGAGGGAAAACAGTACACCTCTCTGAACAGTGTCTGGGAGGCTGTGGTTGCTGCTGCACGCAATGTTGATGGTGAACAGATCGAAACACTGACAGAATCCATGGATGGCAGGCTTTTGAGTGTCCTTGCAAAGAAAGGTGGCTATATTGGTCGCTGATTTGTTTTTGTTTTGTTTTTGAATGTCAGAAATGTATATTTGTGAATGTGGAGATGTTATATTGGTGTCACTGGTAAAAATAAATAATTGAAATGGGTATATATTTGTTTTGTGTTAAGTTGCCTAATAATTCTGCACAGTAATAGTCACCTGCACACACAGATATCCCCCTAAAATAGCTAAAACTAAAAACAAACTAAAAACTACTTCCAAAAACATTCAGCTTTGATATTAATGAGTTTTTTGGGTTCATTGAGAACATGGTTGTTGTTCAATGATAAAATTATTCCTCAGAAATACAACTTGCCTAATAATCCTGCACTCCCTGTATAGCATGTAGTTTCATTTTTCAACTCCAGGGATCAATCCTGATGTTATAGACAAAAAATTGAGGACAAGCTTGTTGATGTTCTTTCAGGGCAGCTGGAGCTGTATGGTTCAACTTTACAATTAAGTGGGGAAAGACTTCCAACCCCCCTGCAACGCACTTCATATTTGCAGTGGTTTGAACACTTTTGACAGGTAGCCAGTCTATCACAGGCCAGCACATAGAAGCACAAACGTATTCGTTCTCACATTTATGCTTACAGCCGATTTAGAATCACTAGTTAACAAAGCAAGCGAGTCTTTGGACTGTGGAAGGAAGCCAGGAAGAACCCAAACAGGAATAATGAAAGGGCCGACTGGTAGATATGGTCTAAATAAGACTAAATTAGTTGTCAGGAACAGCCTTGAAACGTATTCTGCAAAAGTCTGTTAACTTGAACAGTCAGCATTGTAGGACATCCTAACACATTTCTGGGCTAACTTTGGGCTTTTGTTTAGAAAATCTGACATATATCTGAGTATATCTGCTTTTTTGCTTTCAGCCTGTTTGTAAAATCAGTCACTCTGCTGACACTAGACGGGCCACATTTCTGATTGGTCAAAGCAGATTAATTAATAGATTAATAAAGCTAGCATTGCCCTACTGATTAGAAAACTACTTCAATGTGAAGCCAGATGAGGAAATGATAATCTGGTGTTGTTGGATAATTTAGTGCTAAGACTGCACACCTTTGCACCCAGTATTCAGTAAGGGTCCTGACAAGACCTTCTTCAAAAAAAGAAAACAAGCCCTGGATTGGCAAACTTGTTTTCCAGTACAGGCTCCGGAAACTTCTGTTCTTCTACAAACTCACCCATTGGATTCATTGTCAGCTTGATGACAATCTTCAAAATGGCTCACAGCCATTTGTTTGTTACTCCCTGTGTTGCCAGAAAACAAAATAATCGCCATCCGTCTTCTCTCTCTCTATGCTTATCCAGTTCAGTACTTCTTCCTGCTGACTGATTATTTCAGAGCTATTGCTGTAGTACACAAAAACATAATGTGTTTTCGTGTCAGTGTGGGTCCACACGACGCCTGCGATGGATCTATCTTTTGAAACGTGACACGGCAGAACGACATCCTGTCCGACCGTAGCTCTGATGGTTGTTATTTCTGAAAGACAGAAGCAACAACACAGAACAGAAAGGTTGGATTTAAAGCGTCTGTGATGCCAAACAAACCAGAATCCAGTGTGTGCTAAATATGAATAATATTATTGAAAATCACATGAGGAGAAACTTTTAGAAAATCAACTGCCCACAAACAGAAGTCAAATAACAACTTCAACCTTTCACAGCGTAAGAATCGTCTATGAGATGATGTCACGCTGGAAAACATGTCTCCCTTCCTCAAACAGAAACTGAGTTTTTACACAATCTGCTCAGTATCACAGTTACAAAGTAGAAGTACTGATGTCGTGATGTCAATGTTGATAATTTGCTCATATACATATTTCCATGCCACATATACACGTGCACCCATGGCACTTTATTGATGTATGCAGAACAACAAGGTCTTAAAATGTCTTCATTCCTGCAGCCTCCTACATGATGCATCTCAGAGTGGATGAGTCACCCACTTCACACCACATCTACGGTACCATTAGAGTTACCTGAACCTGGAAGCTGAGCTGGACTGCACTAAAAATAAAATCACATATGGAGGTTTAGACAGACTACTAATTACATAACGATCAGTAGTTAAAAGTATGGACAATTTCGAGTGAAGGTGGGTTCAAAATGACTTTTCTAAACTTTAAAAATTGGACTAAATATAGTTTAACCACATAGGACATCACCACGATACTAAATGTTGCTCTTTCAAATGAGCCATATTGCTCAAAGGGACAAAATTGTTGTTTCTCATTTTTTGTACACCAAATAAAGAGTTTTGCGCATCGTTACTCAATTGTGACTAAAAATGCATCCCATGAAAGAGTTTGGGTCTTTGGGGGTTAGAGTGAGGTTTTGAATTGAGTCTGCAGGCTGACGGTGTTTCATCATTTCATGTTGAAATATGATCACATGTTTAAAGTGAGATCAAGCAGCATTTTTATTTTAAAACAGTTTCATAAAACAATAATAGATCTCAAAGATTTTTTTTTTGTGTCCTGATTGGCTGTAGACCATTTTCAGTCAATCTCGTGTCGTGTCTCCTGTACTGCACCGAATGTGTTCAGCTTGTCAAATTTACATAAATGTTCACTAGCAGAAGAAAACAAACACAACAGTGTCGACGTCAAAGGATTATAAGGCGCATTAAGTGAAACCAAACAGTCAGATGAGTCAAACTTTACTCAACTCATTCTTCTTGCTTCCTCTACTTCTGTACCATTGATTCATTAATGATTCATTAGTGTTGAACTCTCTTGCAGCTGCTCTATTTCCATGTTCTGGACCTAAAAACAGGGTTCGATCTTTAGTTTCATTCTATAATACTGGATTTATTTTTCTACGTAAGTTTGATCTTTGAGAGTTTAAACAAGAGAGAAAAGTGTGAAAATGTTCATGCCTGTCTGAGAAAAGTGTATAAAGTGTGTAGTGAGGGGTTTTACAGCCTTAAAACATCTATGATAATTGTAAGAAATAAAGTTCACTACTTTGCTGATTTCATCTTTCGCAGGTTATTTTTAGAACGTAACTCCCGCGATAAACGAGGGACCGCTGTATTAAAAATGAATTTGCAGACAATGAGAACGTACAACATTTTATATTAACAGAAACTAGCTATGACTTGAATTTCAGGCTGAAGTTGGATTTTTGTTTTTGGTTATGTTCTTTAGTATCTGTGAAACCATTAGCTTAATTATTGCAATTTCAAACAATAGTTTATGCCTTATACGTGGAAAAATATCTGACCCCTACCTGCATCGCTGTGATTTCTACAGTCTTTCAAATCAGCTGTCAAAGGTGGGACATCCAATTATTTTTGGAATTTCAATTATCCATAATTTCATGTGAGCTTCACCTCTGAGAGTCCATATTCATAAAGCCATGGTACCAGAGATTTGCCCCAATAAATTGAAGATTTTACCTTCTTTTTTTTTGTTAAATGAAAGACTTTTAAAATAGCCTCAAATTATTTTAGCTGCTGTCAGTTGAATATTTATATTTAAAATTCAGATGTATAGTTTGTTACTGGATGATTCCAACTTCAGTGCCTATTAAGGAACACTGATCTCGGACCAGTGAGATTGTGATGAATGAGATAAACATTGTGCTACAAATTTAAAATTATTCAGATTTCTCTTCTTCGCTAAATTCAGATGGAGGTTCTGCTGTTTAGTTATTTTTGTTGTGGGGAATCCTGATGGATTCCTCTCATGACACACACCCTAACTTAACACCTGTCTGTCCTCCACCTGTTCAATTCATAACTACAACGACACCAGTCGCTCACAATTCAGACACTAAGCTTACAGTGCAGGAGACGAAGTATCTAACATAACACAGACTAACAGAAATACACTTCTCTGTACTTACATGTATAACTTTGACATTGGACATACATCCAAAAGAACTGATTTACATCTTACTTATTAAACTCACCTTTAGAAGATGATGGTGAAAAAGAAGAGAAGAAGAAGACGAGAAGCAGACAAAGAAGAATCAAACCCAGCACAGCTTTTCTGGACATGTTTGTCTTCGTCAGCAGTAGCGGTAATGTCTGAAGTGCTGCTCAGATCTCTTTCCCTTATCTTCTTGAGTTTGGGTGTTGTGAGGGCTTGTAGCAGGGCTAACTGGACACAGTGTCTGCTATTCATGCGCAGGTTTTCTGCTTCAGCCCCTCCTCCTCATCCTTCAGACTGGGCGCAGAGCTGGAGGTTTGCTGTTCTCTACTGTTCATCAGTGAACTGTCTTACATCCACATTCATTTAATACTGAATCAACACAAAATGGAGTGGGAGTCTACAAATAAGATCAGATTGCTATATTTATGATATATTTGTCACCTATATGAAATCAAACCAATTTTAATATTAGATAAAGATAAGCCACGTAATTACACCGCGTTCCAAATTATTATGCAAATTGTGTTTACGTGTCATAAAGATTAAACAAGTCTTTTTTCAATTGAACCCATGGATTGAATTGTGTCTCAGGGCTCTTTGTATCACTGAAATCAATCTCAGACAGCTATGATCATTAGTTTGCCAGCTGAGCCCAATTAAAGGAAAAACTACTAAAGAAGGAGGTGGTGGAGTCATGTTTTGAGCCGGAATCACGGGAGAGAACTGATCGGCCCTTTAGGGTCCCTGAAGATGTGAAAATGACCTCTGCAAAGTATGTGGAGTGACTGACCACTTTCTTCCATGGTAGAAAGAGAAGACTTAAAATCCTATTGACAACCTTTGGAGCATCCTCGAGCAAAAAATATGAGGGTGGGGCAGTTTGCATCCAAACAGCAGCTCGGAGGCTATTCTGACATCCTGCAAAGACATTCAAGCAGAAACTCTCCAAAAACTCACAAGTTCCATGGATGCAAGAATTGTAAAGCTGATATCAAATAAGGGCTCCTGTGTTAATGTGTAACTTGACCTGTTGAGATATTTTTGATTGAAATAGCTTTTGATTTCAGTAAAATTGATCTACTAATGCTGCAAATTCAACAAATGACCATTTTCAACCTGTAAAATTTTTTGATACTCTGTGTGTAATAATCTGGAACAGTGCATTTTAAGTTTTTTATTTTTGAAAAACACTGGTTCCATTGGCAGTTTTGTACAGTTACGTTTGAAATATACTCAAATGGTTGATGACTCGAAAATTATGCTGACTGTGTTTTGAATTTAGGAAAATCTAAAACAATTACATTTGCATAAAATTTGGACCAAAGTGCAGCTTTTAAATTATGATTTCATTTACTAGGGGAAAAGGTTATCCAAACCTAACTGGTGTGAAAAGTAATCCTCCTCCAAACCTGATAACTGGAGTGCAACCATTGGCAATCAACCATTAGTGCTAACTGGCAGTGAGTCTCTCGTCACTGTGGAGGAATTTTACCCACTGTGCTTTGCAGGATATGGATAAAACTAAGAAATCAGGAGGGACCCAAATGCTTTTTCACAGCACTGTAAATTAATTCACCTACCTTTAAACTTGTCATTTAAGAGAGACGATGTGTCACGGTTCTGGGTCATTTTGACCCAGCATTTTTGTCTCTTGTATTTTTGGTATTTATCTATACGATGGTCTATGTTCTGATTCTTTGGTTATCCTGTTTTGAATATTATTTTCCATGTTTCAGATTATTCTGGTTAAGGGTTTAGTTCTTAGGTTTTGTTTTGGTGCACTCGTTTTCCCTGTAGGTTTAGTTCAGTGTCTAGTCTGTCTAGTCTACCCATACCCTGGGTGTAGCCTGTGGTATGAGGTCTGGTCAATAGCCTTGTGTTGTTCTAACTGCTTCAGACATCACCCTCTTCCAGCAGCCACTTCCTGGGTCTTGTTTGACGGGCTCATAAGTATTTTCGTCACTGAGTAGTGACAAAATTTTCTCATGATAGTCTTTCTGGTTTAGCAAAGCTGTGCACCTACCCTTGTCTGCCGGAAGGATGATAATGTTATTGTCATTACCTTCCTCTCCTCCATGGTGATGTTGGATGCTGGGGGCTTTGCATTGCTGAGACGAAACTTGTGTTCGTAGTTGCTCTGCTTCCACTTCTGCAATATTGTTTTTTTCAAATTGCTGTTTCTGTGGCTGTGATCAGCTCTACTAGCAGGATTTGTCTTAGCGTGACAACAAAATTCAAGCCTTTAGCAAAGATGTTTTTCTCTGTTTGGGTGAGCTGTCTGTCAGACTAATTCTTCACCCTTGGTGTCACATTGTTCCCTCTTCTGGCCGTTTAGGACACTCTCCGTATTTTACTGTAAGTAAGTAAGTAAGTAAGTAAGTAAAATTTTATATTTATATAGCACATTTCTATATAAAAAGATCACAAAGTGCTTCACAAGTATAAAACAAAAGCAGACAAAAGTTAACAAAATGTAATTCTAAAAAGATGTTTTAGTTGTTTTTTTTTAAAAAAGTGACCACTGAGTCCACAGTCTGGCAGCCACAGTGGCAAAAGCTGCGTCTCCCTTAGTTCTCAGCCTTGTGTGCTGAATAACAAGCAAGCCCTGATTGCATTACCTCAGGGACCTCCTAGGGACATAGCACTGTAAAAGTTCAGTGATGTAGGCTGGTGCTTGTGCTTGAAGAGCTTTGGAGGTCAGAACTAGTATCTTAAAATGGACTGTGAATTCAACGGGGAGCCACTGCAGCTGTATAAGCAACAGTGTCACAGTATGAGTTCAGTATGAGATACTATAGGGCTCAATTTAGAAATGTTTCTTAAATGATAGAAGCAGGACCGAACCAGAGATTTGACGTGAACATCCAAAGTAAGAGCAGAATCAAAGGTTACCCCGAGGTTGCTGATAGACGATTTTACAAATGTTGAAAGAGGACCAAGAGCATTCATTAGAATGTAAGGGCTGCAAAGGCTGGTGAGGTCCAACATTAGGAATACAGAACATTTTCCTGCATCCTTTTGCATCAGAATATCACTGCTTCCAGTGATATTCACAGGGGAAAAACAGATTCACACTTAAATCTTCTTCCCTATAAGCTCACCTGAGTTGTCAATGTTCTGCATGGCTTTTCTCTTGCTCAATGGCTCTCTGCCATTTTTCTCTTGGTCTCCGAGCTCCACTCAGTCATGGTGGGCTTGGCACTCATTGTCCAGATCTTCAGGCATCAGCAGTATGATGGCCTCATCACTGCATACCAAAGACTGAAGAGTAGCATCCTCTTCAGTCCCTACCTTGCTCTTTATTGCCTCTTGAAGAAAAAAAAAGAAAACAGAACTTTCCAGCAACATTTTGCCAACTTTATTCAAACCACACCACACTGATTAAAATCTGTTAATCATTAGCACCGAGGTCCCACACGTGGTAAATAACATACTCATGGCTTTAACTATTTAAGGTCACAACAATAAGGCATTTTCACTGTACTGAATCCCAGTGATCTAACATGCTCCTTTTTTTTTTTGCTGTAATTTCTAGGACCCCATTTTCATAGTAATTGGTAAATTGACTGAAATTAGGCAGATGGAAAATCTCGACTGGATTCAAGAGCTTTCGGTTGAGTTGTGGAATCATTCGAATTGCACTGTTGTACTGATGTGTTGTCTACTTCTGTCTGCTGGGTCACTTTTTCTCAGGTGAAAGTGTCAGAATAGCATTAGTCTTAGCAAGCACTTGTCTAAGGGTCAATGTCATACTGTGTGTACTGCATTTTGTCTTTTACCTGAAGAAAGACTCCTCAAATCCTTCAAGTTTTGAACTTATCCTAAGGCTCTGAGTACACTCCCAGAGACTCACCAGGAACAAAAATACCAAGAACTCATACACAAACATATATATTAAAGAAGGTAGACACTGCATGTTTTGCTGGGTGGCAGAGTGGGGAGGATGTTCATCTGTGATCTGTGTGTGTTTTGTGGTAAGCACCGAAACATCACTACACAACACCAATGCTGTGGAGACCTCACCTGGTGAAGCTCTAACACAGCAGCTATGGAAGGATTCAGGATGAAGGACATTAGGAAACATGAGGCAAAATAAGCTGACTTGTCTCTTAATTCATGGTTTACTGTTAAAATGTGTTGTCTCATTCTAAATTTGATTTCAGCAGCAGGTTTCAATAATGACAGTGGCAGCAGTTTAAGCATTTATAGCAAGTGTGTAAGACAGAGAAAGATAACGTGGGATGCTGTATTTGTTCTGGTACATGTGTCCAAAAGAATATCTGCCCGAGGGTCTATCTCACCTTAGTTTTCACTGGCTGGCATCAGTGCTTATGTTTGTGTAGAATGATTCATAAATGACCCTTGCAGTATGACTGAATGGAGACAGCTGGGGCCCCTTAGTAAGGTCATGTCGCTAACTGTCACTGCAAACTTTGTACATTGCTGCTGTGTCTGATTTGTCCACAGGCGACCGTGGCTCAGGGGGTTGGGAAGCGCATCTGTAACCGGAAGGTTGCCGGTTCGATCCCCGGGCTCTCTGTCCTGGTCGTTGTGTCCTTGGGCAAGACACTTTACCCTACTGGTGTTGGCCAGAGGGGCCGATGGCGCGATATGGCAGCCTCGCTTCCGTCAGTCTGCCCCAGGGCAGCTGTGGCTACAACTGTAGCTGCCTCCACCAGTGTGTGAATGAATAGTGGTATTGTAAAGCGCTTTGGGTGCCTTGAAAACCGCTATATAAATCCAATCCGTTATTATTATTATTATTATTGTCAGTCCTAAGGGGCCCCCTGCTGGTGCTATTGCCTTTGGGCACCAACCAGTTATCTGCCTAACTTAGAGGCACCTCTGCATGCACCAAGAATGCATAAAGGATTTCAACTGATTTCTATAATCACTCAGAGGCATTCTACCAAAAACATATAATACCTGTCCTGGACTCATTGTGGCGAATAAAACTTGTGTATTCCAAAAAGTCTTAATACTGACTGAGTAGCTCTATTAAGGAACATGTCATTACCAGTGTTGGGCAAGCTACTTTGAAAAAGTAATTAATTATAGTTACTAGTTACTTCTTCAAAAAAGTAACTGAGTTAGTAACTGAGTTACAATATTCTAAAAGTAATTAATTACTTGAAAAGTAACTACTGCGTTACTTTAAAAAAATGTTTAACCCTCTGGGGTCCAGGGTATAATTATAAGATGCTGAACACAGCTTCAGCCGTCTGTTTGTTGAAAAATAGTAACGGACCACATTTTCTTGTTAGTAACTGTAACGGCGTTGTAACGATAGGAATAGTAATTAGTTAGATTACTCGTTACTGAAAAAAGTAACGCCGTTGGTAACGCCATTACTTGTAAAGCCGTGACAAAGCTGAAGCTGCGCCGGGGCTGGATCTTTCAACAAGACAACGACCCGAAACACTGCTCAAAATCCACTAAAGCATTCATGCAGAGGAACAACGTTCTGGAACGTTCATCTCAGTCCCCAGACCTGAAAACCTTGAAAACCTGTGGTGTGAGTTAAAGAGAGCTGTCCATACTCAGAAGCCATCAAACCTGAATGAACTAGAGATGTTCTGTAAAGAGGAATGATCCAAAATACCTTCAACCGCAATCCAGACTCTCATCGGGACCTACAGGAAGCGTTTAGAGGCTGTAATTTCTGCAGAAGGCGGATCTACTAAATATCGATTTCATTTCTTTTTTTGTGGTGCCCACATTTATGCACCTGCCTGATTTTGTTTAAACAATTCTTGCACACTTTCTGTAAATCCAATAAACTTCATTTCACTTCTCAAATATCACTGTGTGTGTCTCCTATACGATATATTTAACTGACATTTTTTATTGTAACAACCACGATTTATACAGGAAAATAATGACTATTAACAAGGTTGCCCAAACGTTTGCATCCCACTGTAGAAATGAGCTGAGTAGAGTCATAGGCGCGGGGCTCAGCCAGCAGCCAGTGGAGAAACCACAGGGGAGCAACATGTACTGAGAGAGGTGAAGTTTAATACCTGACCTGACAGACATAGACAAACAGACACAAGAGCCACCTCCACGGGACAAGACTCTGTCCATCTGCATCTAAAGGACACTCCTTCGAGGATGCCAATGTTCACATTTTCAACAGAGAGAACAGGTGAAAACATCTTCAAGCAACTTAAAGAAGTCCAGACGCTTTTCTTTCCAAGCTTCTAAGAAGACACAAACATGCATTCCTACCCTCATGTACACAGATACAAATACTCACCTATCATAGAGACACACACAAATAAATGCAGCACACATACTCCCCATACACACTCTGTACTCCCAGTGTGTTGTTCTTTTACAATAAACAGGAACAATCAGAAAGTGTGTTTGGATTGACAACAACTGTGATGACACATTATAACCTGTTATTAAAGTTCTGCCCCTGCTTTGATCAAATGTGGGTTACTGCTGGTTAGTTAGTGTGACTTCATACAAGCCTGTGTGTTACACCAGTGGAAGAAGCTTTTCCTTCATCAGTCTTCTTGTTTCTTACTATAGGGCTGAACAGCTACACTAACACTCTCTGGCTCTATGCTGCCCCCCTGTGGTGACAGTTTTGGTTCATATATATATTGAAACTAAAAAAAATAATAACAAAGACGATTAAATTATTAAATATTTAAAGATAATAAGAAATAAGTTCTGTTTTTATACAATCTGACTTTATAACAGCACATTTTATAGTTTTCATTACATTTTCCCATAAGGTATATAACAAGTGAATAAAGATGGATACTGTTAGGGTGCTGGGTCATCGACCCAGTGTTTTTGTTTTGGTTCTTTGATTTTGTTGATTTTATTAAATTCCAGCTGTGACTTATGGGTTATAGGATTATTCTTAGTTTAGGTTCTGTGTGGGTTTTGTTAGAGTTGTAGTCGTCTGGTTTTCTGTCTGTGATCCATAGTTGCTGTCTTCCCGGTCTGCTGTACCCTGTGTCAAGTCTGTGTTTCTGTGTTATGTTTCCTGTTTTACTTTGAAAGTCTGTGTCTCATGTAATGCATCTGGTTTTGCTTCCTTTGTCTCGTCAGGCCTGAGCTGCCCCAGCTGTGTTTCCCTCCTGTCTCTCATTCCCTGATTGCCCACTCTGTGTATTTAAGCCCTGTGTATACATCTGTCTGTGTCGCAAACTACCCTCAGCTTGCTGTGTTCTGTCTGTCTGTCTGCGTAAGGTTATTTGGAAGTTTGTTACTTTTTGAGTAACGCCGTCGCCTGCAGCGCCACCTCCTGGGGCTCCCACGCCGGCGCCTGCAGCGCCAACTCCTGCGGCTCCCACGCCAGCGCCTGCAGCGCCACCTCCTGGGGCTCCCACGCCGTCGTCTGCAGCGCCACCTCCTGCGACTCCCACGCCGGTGCCTGCAGCGCCACCTCCTGCGGCTCCCACGCATGTCCTCATTGCGGCCGGCCTCGGGACCTGCTCTATCGCCATCACTGGCTTTGCGGTCGGCCTCCTGAACTGTTTTTTGGACTTTTGTGTTGTTGGGCCGTTGACCTCGGGAGTTTGTTTTTGAGTTCAGTTTGTCTCCGGAGTCTGCACTTTGGGTCCTCCATTTCACCATTCATGCCTGCACACAGCCTTCACATTACAATTACAAACATCATGAAATCACACACTCCTTAAGATTACTTATTCAGTACTTAAATTTAGAAATTAAATTTATATAAAGTATATATTACAGAAGAATCATCATCTACAGTGCATAATAACATCAGAAGGCTCAGAGAATCTGAAAAAATCTGTCTGAAATGGTAAAAGGTGAAAATCAATATTAGATCTTTTTTTATATATATATATAAATCAATACATTTTTAAAGGAATTGATACCATTGGCTGGTCCCCATGTTTGCCAGGTCTTGAACAAAAGGAGAAGGAAATCTGAAAAATACCTAAATAAGATTTGGCATGATGGTGGCAGTAATGGGAACATTACAGTCACATCATTGTTTTAGTGCTCAGTGACTGAGAGATGATCTAATGAAAGCATCTACAATCTTAAGCAGTCAAAATGGTGTGTTTCTCTAAAATGCAACAGAAATAAAAGTGGAGCTGAGAAAGTACAAGCGAAAGGCTGAATTTGTTTGTGCTGGCGCCTCTGCCAGTGCGCCCCGGGCGGCTGTGGCTACAGTGTAGCTTGTGTCAATGTGTGTGTGAGTGGCTGGATGCTTAAAGCGCCTTGGGGTCCTTAGGGACCAAGTAAATCACTATACAAATACAGGTCATTGACCATTTACCATATCTCTAAGCTCACTTTTTATTGAGCAGATCAAAATGCACTTATTCTTTTGTTAAACAAGTGTTTTTATAGTTAGTCTCAGGCTTTACAAATATAAAGACAAAGAAATGCTCCTCTCAGCACAGCCGAGGTTTTGTGGGTTTGTGCTTCTTTGTTGCTTCTGAAAAGTTTCTTCCGTTCTGAAAGCAGGAAGAAGGCCGACCAAAAGTGACATCAGTGTCAGGACAGTATATCATTGTATCTGCCAGAGTTAGCAGTGCACAACGGTTAGAGTGCAGTTTAAGCTCCTGCTCAGTGTCTCAGTCCTCTCAACATGTCCTCACATATCTATGCCAAACCAGATCTATCAAAGAAGGTGAGAAACAGCAGAAAGGAGGACGGAGCAGAGTGGGAGCAGAGGGAGGTGGATATCTATACTACATGTATCTACGACAGTGCAGACTTTGCTCACACTGGAATTCAATCACAAGGAGGAGGTAAGTCACCTGTAATAATCTGTTTGCTTCCAGTTTGTTACAGTCAGCTTTTAATCCCAATGAACTGCAGCCCATCAATCATCTCCATGTGCTGTATGAACCTTTTACCTGATTTGCTCTTTTCTTATGCAGCATGATTTCTTCATATTACCTGTTTATACAGTTGGCTCTGCATAGAAAACACATTTAGACTTAATGATAAACCAGCACAGTGGATGGTTATGGACAACGCTGCTGCTTTCAGGGATGTTCAGACAATGTTTGTAACTGTTACTCAAATACTATCTGCCTGCTGCTGAGCTCTGTGTGCAGGAACAGCTGCTAGCTTTCAGACACAAGTGCAGTTTCAGAAAACGTATTCTTTCTAAACAAGACCGCTTCTTCTTCTTTTTTGGGTTTTTTTTAATAAAACAAAAGTAATGATATCAGGTTAGAATATGTTTGACAGCTAATAAAAACAGTATGTGTATGATAAAAAAATAAAGAGCCACTTAGAATATATTACTCTAAAATGTAAGGTCATAAATGACCCACTCTATAACTTTAGTCAGTTGACGTCTTGCATAAATAGTTTGGTTGGTTGAGGGTTAATCACAATAAAGATATATTTTGGTATCTGATTCTTTTGTGAAGTTGAGCTCATCCAACCACAACCACAGGTCTATTAAAGGCAGAGTGACAGGAAATGACCACAAACCAACATCTGCACTGTTTTCTAACAGGACCAAAGACTAAGAGTCCTTCAGTCCAGAAGGGCTCTTTCAGATGTGCTACACTGGGTCTAAGAGTGCTGTGCCTCCTGATGTTAGCTGGGATCATCATCCTGTCCATATGCTGTAAGATAAGATACAACCTCTGAACTTCTCCTGCAAATGAATGTATGACTGATACTGAATCCCAGCAGCCAACAAACATGCAGCTTCACAACCAGAACGTCTCCTTCTGCCACAGCAAATACAGGAAGTACATGAAGCCAACACAGAAGCAGCAAACACTGCAGTTCCTTTAATGACCACTGGAGGCTGATGCTGAAAGCGAGTCAGTCCCCACAGACTCCCATGTTAAAATGAGCACCTTTGCTGCAGTAAAAACATGTTTCCATTCAGGACCAAATGAGTTTTGGTCTCTAAGGATAGTTTCCTCTTCATAAAAACTGCACGGTGGCATTTTAAATGGAATTCTCTGATCAATAATATGAGCTGCTGTGTGGTACAGCCTGACCAACACGTTGGTTTTGCTGACTGAGCTTCTAGTATTTCATGAGTCTGTTACTTAGCACTGATTAGCAGGTGTGTGTCTGTGTGCATGATTCCTGGCTCATATCTTGTGTGTGTTGTGGAGTGAATGTTCTTGTTGTTCCTTCAAACTCTTCACTCAACACGGTGATTCTGTGATTACATCAACAAAGCAGACAGGCAGCAGCATCTGCTGCAGACTGATGCAGGTGCAGCCACACTATGTTAGACAGTGGCCGTCTGTCATTGTGCGACTAGTTAGTTCACTTGGTGTATTAAGCAGGTAGCTAACAAGCTAATGTTAGCTCCATTCATCTGCTGGGATATATCAATGAATCTTTTTTTATTACATCAAATCACAACAACAGTTGCCTCGAGGTTCTTTATATTATCAGGTAAAGACTCCACAATAACAAAAACAACAACACAGAGAAAACTTCCAGCAGCTGCTGATGTTTGGATTTTAAGGTGGTTTGATTCTATGTTTTAAATCAGTTGATGATCTTCAGCTGACCTTTAGCTCCTGGTGGAGCTGTGACAGACTTAATGCTGGATCAGCAGAAACATCACAAATCTATGATGTGAGAACAGAGACGCCTGCAAAAGGACGTCTGAAAGCAGGAAGTTCCTGGAAGCTGCAGGAAGAAACATTTATTAATTATAAATAAGCAGAAAGAGGAAGTGTTGAAGCCTCAGAGCAGCTTTGACTGAATGTAAAAAGACATATTTTCAGTGAGAACAGGCACATGTCACATGAGTCAGAATCTATTCTTTCAAAGCATATAGATAACATCTCTGACTACAGGTGTAGAAATGCTGTTTGACTCTTCACCTTCTTCCTCCACACTGAAGCACAATTATTCTGAATCTTGTCAGTGGTTTTTGTTCACAGTTGATACGTATTTAGCTCATCAGATTTCCTGTAGTTCTAACACCTCCACCCACAGGACATGTTAAAGAACAATGGCTGCAAGTTTCTGACTCTTATTGATATTTGACAAAGCAGAGGAAGAAGATTATTTCTGTTCAACGTTTCACTCATTTTATTTTATTTTATTTTATTTTGGTTTCACTGAAATATTTCAGATGCTTTGAACAAGAGTGAGCTCCAGGATGAACTTCAAGGTAAGCAAACACCAAGTTCTTATATCACAGATATATTTGTAGAACATTTTAACTTAATTTGAATCTTTTTTCTTCTAAAGGCACAAAAACCAGCCTGACTCAGTTACAGAGCCGTTATGATGAACTGAGTAAAAACCACAGTCAGCTACAGGAAGAAGTGAAGAAGCTGAAGGAGACGATAGAAGGTAATAAAGTTTGAATAACTGATAGAAAACATCAGTGTTACACAGTGATAACCTGATTGTGTCTTTGTTTTGAATCCTACATGTTTGATGCTGTGTAACAGTTTCTCTGTATAAATGTAAGTTTCAGTTCATTATGAATAAGAGAGAAAACCTGAGTTTAAATGAAGCATTTACAGGGAAAATGACAGGAACCAAAGATTCATGTGATACAACAGGACACAAAGTCTGTCTTTAAAACATGTGTTTGACTTTAAGAGAAGTGTCCAGAAGGATGGAGGAGATTTGGAAGCAGCTGTTACTTTAAATCCACTGAGAGTGAAACTTGGTCTGACAGCAGGAGAGCCTGTCAGGATAAAGGAGCTGATCTGGTGATGATAAACAGCAGAGAGGAACAGGTGGGTGTGTTTGTTCATGTCTGTGTGATCTTTGATGGAGCTGACAGTCCTCTGTTACTTGTGTCTTTGACCTGCTGTCAGTCTGTGACCTGCTTCCTGTCTCCACTCTGATGGATTTCTTTCTGATTTCTGCACAATGGAAGAAAAGTTTCATCACAGTTATTCTTCCTTCAGACATGTTCACAAGATGATGTCACTACAACAGAAGTGCTGAATTATGACTGGAGACAATATTTGTGTCTCTTCTCAAACAGGAATTTGTCAATGAACTGAACCTGAGAGGAGAGTCCTGGATTGGTCTGAGATCCAAACAGACATCAGGAGGATATAAATGGGAATGGGTGGACGGATCAGCGCTGACAGAAAGGTGAGACATTAGTTTGTTTCTATTCCAGAGTTATTATTTAGAAGTGAAACATGGATGTTTTGGAAGATAGATCAGCAATACATGAGCTGAGCTATTTTCCAACAGCCCCACAAACTGAATGTAAAGAAAAGCAGAAATCCTCCTTTGAATGAACAGCTGTGCTTGAACTCTCTTCATCTGCAGTCTGTGATGACGTTCAGTTACAACAAGTCAGTTTGAAGGAATCAGGATTGAAACATGTTCAAAGCAGCGACCGACACATTTCACTTTGTTCAATTTGTCTTCATGTTTTTGTGCTGTAATGTTTCTTTTCTCACAGAACAAAAAGTGTTTCAGAGAATTCCTGTCTCTTCTTCTTTGGTGTTTGTAAAACTTCAGAACATATGAAGGAAGAAGCTTCAGTAAATATGACCTGATAGACACACATTTCAAAGTGATGTCTGTAAACAGCTGACAAACAGTTTCAAACAGCAGAAAGTCAGCTCTGACTTCTTTTTATTCTCCATTTTTACAGCAGGAAGATTTCATATTCATCAAAGCTTGAAAGCTGTTTTAGTGTGCATGATGATTCTCAGAGAAAAGTCTAAAGGAGGGAAAGTGGGCGAGAAACCTGGGAAAGAAATACAGCAAATATTGGAAATATTCCAAAAGAGACGCATATTTATATGAATGTGACAATAGTTATGAGTTTAGTCCAGTTTCATATCAGATTTGATCTCTCTGACAGGTTCTGGGCAGAAGGATGGTCAGATCCTTATTCTGGAAACCGTGGAGCCTGCTGTGACAATAATAGGAAATGGACGGGGTCATATGATCATGAATCAAAGACCTTCATCTGTGAGAAATGAGTTTGGTGCTTTGATGTAAATGTTTGAATAATCCAACCAAAGACACCTCACTATGAAATGTCCTGCATGAGCCTCAGACTCAGCTTACAGTCTTTACTTGTTCATTCTGCATCATATATTGATTACATATATTGTCCCTCTGTGCTCTGTGCTGTACAGTAAGGTTGGAAGTCATCCACACAAAACCTTGAAGTACTTCATTACTCTGTAGTTCCAGCAAATTGTTCTAATAAAAGTCAAAGTGCAGCTTGTCTTTACTTTGCTTTACTTGGTTTATTCATCAGCCTGTTGGTCCTAAAACTACAGTAAATGTCTTGTTTGTAAAAGTTCAGCAAAAAATATGTTTGATTAATAAGAATTTTAAAGGTTCTGATCAGCTGGAACATCAGAAGGACATTTTTAAACCTCTGTGTATGTGAAAGTGACAGAAAGACATTAAATGTTAATTGTGTTATGTGAGTCATGTATATTTAGTTTTGCATTTTATATGGAAGTTGTATTTAATTTTTGTATGATGGATTTGAAAAACAAATATTTCATATAAAGCTTTAAGTGTTGATGACTTTAATTACAGATAAAATAACTTACTCAGTAACTTATTGGTTGAATTGTAAACGAGAGAAAACGGCTTCAGAGCTCTAAGTGTCGCTATATTAAAGGTTCAACATTTAACTTGGAGACACTTTGAAATATTTCAAAACTAAAAAACATCAACAGAATATGAAGAAAACATCTCTGACGTCACGTTCAACACATCTACATATGAACTGAAGTTAGCATCCAGCTGATGTCAGCCTGTACTCTCATGTAATACCACTTTGTACCACAAGAGGCTGCAGTGAGTCAGCATCTAGTCTGCACTGAGCTCACATTTGTATAGTTGTTGTTGCACTACAGCATTAGGTCAGACCACAAGTGTGTTGTTCTTTTACAATAAACAGCAACAATCAGAAAGTGTGTTTGGATTGACAACAACTGTGATGACACATTATAACCTGTTATTAAAGTTCTGCCCCTGCTTTGATCAAATGTGGGTTACTGCTGGTTAGTTAGTGTGACTTCATACAAGCCTGTGTGTTACACCAGTGGAAGAAGCTTTTCCTTCATCAGTCTTCTTGTTTCTTACTATAGGGCTGAACAGCTACACTAACACTCTCTGGCTCTATGCTGCCCCCCTGTGGTCACAGTTGTAGTCAGTGTTGGTATGAAATGTTTGAAAGCTTCAGCACCACAGACAGCTGCAGGCAGCTCCACCCTCTCTGTACCATGTCTGCAACCTGTAACTTCAGTGTGTTCATTTAAACATTGAAATAATCTCTGGCTGCACATCGTTCTGCTTTTCTTTAAAAACAAAAACGGTTAAATAGTGTAAAATATGTAAATGTACAAAAGTTAGTGGTCCCAGAATAACTACAACTTTAAATAATTATAATCATAGCAAAGTTTGGCCTGATGGTGGCAGTAATGGAAACATTAGAGTACCACCATCATCACTTTCATTTTACCACATTTTATTTGAAGAACACTCAAGGACACTGTACACAGCAGAATAATAAAAGCAACAGAAAAGCAGGCAGTTTACACAATCATAAAGTCATAAGGCATAAAACTAATTTAACATAGCAGAGTGGAGAGGTTATGTGGGATAAGCTATTTTGAACCAGTGAGTTTTTGTCTAGACTTAAAGAGAGAGAAGGAAGAGATATTTCTTAAATCAGGAGGTCGTGAACTCCAGAGTTGAGGAGCAGAGCAGCTGAAAGCCACGGCGGCAAGACAGGGGGCGGGGCTAGAGAGAGAGAAGAAGGAGATCTAAGACACCGAGACGGGATCATCATCAGAGATAGATGATGAACAGCCTTAAATGTGTACAAAAGTATTTTGACAATGATGTGATATCTAACTGGGAGTGATGAGATCTGTAGAAGGGGTCCTGGTGATGATACGAGCAGCAGAGTTCTGGACACATTAAAGCTCATTAATGGATTTTTGAGTAAGACCAAAAAGAAATGAATCACAGTAATCGATCCGAGCAGTAACAACACTGTGAACAAGAACGGCAGCGGCACGTGGAGTGAGGAAAGGACGGAGACGATTAATGTTGCACAATTGAAAATATGCAGACTGAGTAACATCATTAATGTGTGAACTGAACGATAGAGTACTGTCGAGGATGATACCCAAACTTTTCACAGAGGAAGAAACGGAGACCGGCGAGTTATTGATCGTTATAGAGAAACTGTTGGTTCTGGATAATGTTGATTTAGAGTCGACCAAGAGAAGCTCAGATTTGACGGTAACAGCAGTCGGTAAGAAGATTTTTACCCAGAACTAAAATGAAAACCAGAGAGCAGAAACGTAAAAGAACAAAAACAATGGTGGGGTTGGCCCGGAAGCAGAGAGGAGAAGAGGCTCAGAACATGTGGACAGTATGAAAACGGAGGAGATGAAAGAACGTCTCTGGAGGTCGGACGTGTTGCTAACAGTGGAGGGGCTGCTTTGAAGATTGGCTGCAAAGGCAGAGTTTCTCTGGAGACTTGGAGGCAGACAGGAGCCCTGCTGGGGCTTGGCTGGATAACTCAGAGGACTCAGGATACTCGGAAGTTACACCTCCTCCAGCTTATCCAAGGGAACATCAAGGTGTTCCCAGGCCAGCCAAGAGATCTAATTTCTCCAGCTTGTTCTGGGTCTATCCAGTGATTCTATCATAGAAGCATGAACAGGTGGAGACGGAGGCTGCAGCCTGACTGCTCATCAGTTACCTGCTGAAGTTCAGGGTCTGGCTGCTGCGCTAGTTATGGTGTTCTTGATTACAAAAGCACCACAAATAAACCAGGAAACACTAACTAGAACACACAGCCGGAGGGATGAGGGAGATCATGACAAGTGTTGGAGTGACTTTGTTAAAAATTGTCATTGTTGTGCTTCGAATTGTGAACCTTGTTTAAACTGCATGATTGAAGATATCCTTGTTTCTGTTCTCCTCCCTGCATGTAGGATGGTGGGGGAGGCTACAGCTATAGTGTTCAACTGCAGGCACATTCCAGGTAAAGATTCTGGTTTCCTTATTTGCTCGGGAACGTCCACTTCCTGTCCTTCATGGGCTCACCTATGCTTGTATATGGGGGAGCATTAAGGGGGTTAAGCCATATACAGGGTGGGGGGAGATGACCCTTTTATGAATAGGGATGTTGTTAAACGGTTGTAAACAGATGTTGTGTAGCAGGAAGTCACGTTTACAGAGACACACACACACATACAAACACATTCACAGTGTGTGTTCTCTGAATAAAAGGCTGCGAGGGGAGTTTGGAGTTGGCTACAGGGAGCTTGTGTCAGTTCTGGGAGGCAATCTCCCCTTGCAAGCAAACCGTACCAGTGGCTCTTGTGTTCTGTTTGCAGTCTCTCGTGGTCTGAATCCAGCAGGGTCGTATGTTCAGACCCAACAACAAGCAACACAAGGGAATGCAGACAATGAATACAAACAATAAGGGAACAGACCACAGGTGGGAACAAAGAGCAGAGTCTAATCGTCAGTTTTACTCACAGAGGGAGGATAGTAGGAGCGTCGTCTCCTCCGGCCTGAGGAAACAGGAGAGTTTGGAGCTGCTGATGCAACATCATTCCAGCTGAGGAGCCTGTGATGAGCCGGCCCGTAAAATCTCCGGCGAGCAAAACGGCATCATCCAGGTGGAGTCGGCAGCTGGTGATAGGTTGTTGCTCCACGTGAGAAGGAAATCTGCACTTTTTTCTTCTTGGTGAAGGAAAAAGGGAAACCGGATAATTGAGCCTCTGATGTCCCCAGACAGGAAACTCTTTGAGGATCGAGGTGGAAGAGCTTATGAGGAGGCAGGCCAATGAGCGGGCAGCGGAGAGGCTGATCAACAACCGTGAGCAACCAGAGATGGGTGGATGATGCCCACTTTCAGCTGCAGAGCATCAGGTGCAGGCAGGGCAGCAGGTGGACGAACACGGCGTCTTTGAGGACCCCTTAGAGCCCGGTGAGTACCACTGAAAATGTGCTCCTACCAGGGGTGAGCCAACGCTTCCACTTCAGCTTTTCCTCAAGAAAGGAAACGGCTACTTGCTGCCACTTGTAGGTCGGAGTCTGCTGCTTTATTTTAGTGCTCGAGATCTCCTGTCATGTACCGCTGTGTGAGGCAAGGCAGGATAGCAGATAAAATGTGGGAGTCGGAGACAGAAACCAAACTTAAAGACAATTTATTACTGACTACAAAACACCATAACTAGACCAAGAAATACTAAACAGACGAACACACAGCTGGAGGGAATGAAGGAGGCTGTGAGAAGAAACACAAGGGAACAGATCACAGGTGGGAACAAAGCTGAACATAATCAAACTAACGAGACCAGGAAGCAAAACTAAACAAGATGCACACAGGACGAGAGACTGTCAGAGTAAAACAGGAAACAGCAGAAACACAGAGACACGACTGGGGAACAGGCCAATCAGCATGGAGACAAGACTGACTTCACAGAGAGATACTAACACAGGAAGAGGGCGGGGACACAGAGGGGGGATGATAACACAAAACCTGAGGCTAGATAACAAACTAAGACCTGGGACACAAACAGAGACACAACAATCATGACCAAAACTTCACCTCAGAACATGAAATGAACCAGAATCAGACGTCAAACACAAACGCTGGCTCACAGACCAGGACCATGAGCCTCCACACAGAAAGACTCCACCCAAAACAGGAACTCTCTTTCTGAGAAGTGATGGTGCTCACCACTGCAGCACCACGCTGCCCTGTTAGTTTCTGTGCTGGTAAAAATAAATAGTTCACTCTGACATATTTCCTGTGTCACAAACACTTCTTGTCTCTGCTGCTTCGATGTACTTACAGTTTGTAGAAGGCAGCGTCTAACAAAGCCGTGTTATTACAAACATACTGCAGCTGCTGAGTTAAAGCTTATTATCTCTGTGATAGAAAATATTAAAAACAAAACTTCTTTCAGTGTTTTACATTCTTGTAACTGAACTTCAGATCTTGTTGAATGTTGTTTTCATTTGTACATAACTGACAGTCTGACGCCTCCTGACGTGTCAGAAGAACTGTGACTCGTCCTGTTTTACTTCCTCTTTGTTTTCTCGTCAAAGCTGTCGGACTTAAAGACACAGACAGACGGTGAAGCTGCTCAAAGATCTTTCAGCTCAAAATGTCTACAGAAATTCAAAGTGTTGAAGATTTCAGGGTGAAATACAGCAGAGGGTCCCAGGAGGATGGAGGAGTGAGAGAGCAGAGTGAGGTGGAGGTGTTAGATGATGGAGAGCAGCACCCTGACGTTGGCCTACAAGAAGCTGGTAAGCAGGAAATCATCAAAGTGACAAAACCAAAGAAAATGTTGGTGATGAAAGTGTTGTTCAGTGTCTTTCAAAGCTCTGATATCCGACCACTTTAAGACATATTAGTGTTCGTGTCACATGTCCCCAGAATATGTTTCCAGTCCAAACTGGCACACAGATCATTTGTTGCACTGGGCCTGTTTACTCCCAGTTAGGAGCTCCGTTTCTAACCGTCTGACTGTTTCAGTGTCTGTGGCTTCAAGTCAAACTGGTTCAGCTGCTGCTCTGCTTTCAGGAAGAGGTCTGTGAGTGGCAGAGAGAAGCAGCCAATAGGAGCAGCACAGCTCTTTCTGCTTCCTCTCCAAGTGATAACATGACTGTAAATACAGCCAGATTGTCCACACAGTCATTGTTTTAAACATATGTGAATGTCGAGTTTGTCCGACAATGTTGTGCTTCCAAAAATGCGTCTTTCAGAGGTGCAGAGCAGCAGCTTGGTATGCAGCTGCAGTGTGTTAGCAGCTTCCCCCTGTAGTTAATGCAGCACGTTTAAATCAGTAGTTCATAGTTGTTCTGTGGTCTGACAACAGGAACAGAAAGATGCAGATTCATTGTGAGTTCAGCTGCATCAAAATGCAGTATGAGTGAGTGTAGAGAGGAGAGAAGCAAACTGATGGAAACAGCTAGCAGAAAGCTAACTGAGTGTAACTGAAGCACAAACACAGAGTAACACACACCCAGCACCACTCTGTTATAAATCAGCTTTAAAGTTTCCACAGTTCATGGTTGTTCCTCAGCATTACACTTTCCTCACAGCTCTGACCCGCGTGCAGATGATCATCATACAAACTAATATTCTGGGACTCTCCTCCATATTTGTCCCTCAGGTTTCTACACTTCTTTCTACGTTCCCTCACGTCCATCAGGATAGTTTTGCTCATTTAGTCCTTATATTGAGAGGAGGATTGTTTTTCTCTCACTGATCTATTCAAAAGCTGCGACCAAGAAGTGGCCAGAAATGCACCGACCGATCACAACAGCTGGAATGGACTAATGTTACTTTGTCCTTGTTTGAGTTCCTGTAACTTTTAACAAACTCGACTGATTTGTTTGGTAAATCTGATTTACTTTCTACTGGGATCATTCCTACAGTGAGGATTAATAAAAAGCTCCAAAGTCTCTCATTAGTGCTTCATAAATGGACTTTTTGTTTTATCTTTGTAGATGTTCACACCGAGAAGAAGCTTCCAGCTGTGAGAAGAAGCTGGTTCAGAGCTTTTGAAGTGAACCTGGGAGTGCTGTATCTGCTGATTGTGGTGGGAATCATGACACGCTGTGAGGAATTTGATTCCAATATGTTAGATGTTTGATTTTGAACATTAGAAGTGAAATGATTTGATGCTGCAGACCTGATTGTGTTTAGTTCCTGTTCCCACACTGCAGTGTTTCTCCTACTTCACTGGAAAACACACAAACAGCAAACTTGTTACTGTAATGTTATTGTAGGGTCGACCTCACAACATAAAGCACCTTGAGGCTGTTGCTGTGATTTGGAGCTGTAGAAGTCAAAGTGAATTGAATGATTAAGACAACGTGTGTCCTCCAGTTGGACAAACCTCCAACACCTAAGTAGCACACAGGTGTAATCCTAGTCAGGTGCTTTCAGTGTGGAGGAGCTCCAGCTGGGCTCATCACTCCCACACATCCTGGAGAGAATGAAGAGCTCGTCCAGTGCTGCATGACCAGGATGGAAACCACACTGTTGCTCTGAATTTGAGATTTCACAATTGGATGGAGTTTCTCCTTCAATATTCTGACATAAACCTTCTCAGGGAGGCTGAGGAGTGTTTGAACCCACCAGCCCAGATTTACAAATCCAGAGGCCGAGTGCCCGACTCTCATGTAATGTTGCAGAGGTGTGTTAACCAGGACGGCCCAACAACAAGGAGTATTTCCTGGTGACCTCACAGTAAGATGTGCAACATTTAAGTGCACTGTAATTTCAAAAAACTTTTCCTCCTTATGTTGGACACTTTTTCACACAAGTACTTCTGTATTCCTTTGAAAATCAAATCAAAGATCTCAAAAAATGAACTGCATCAGTTTTCCTGAAAGTGCAAAATGTAGAAATGAAAGGAAAAGTTACAGTTTAAAAAACTTTAAAATCTTCGGTCAGCAGTGAAGCTAAATTTAATTGTTGTTCATTTAAAGAGTGTTTGAGACGTGGTTCAAACTTTCCACATCGACTGGATGAACCTCAACAGTTCAACAGTTTGTTTCTCTATAAGGCAACAGCAAGAAAACAAACTGTAACTGACAAAATAACATTTCCTGGGTCGAACCAACTGTGACACTGAGGTGTGACTGTGTTTGTGCTTTTATGTGTGAACGTTCAACGTCTTTAGAAAAAGAAGAGTTTATACATTTTCTGCTTTATGCAAACTCAGTCAAAAGCTCAACAAAGTACACATATTGTACAACACAGAGTTTTATCTGTAGTTAAGAGAAACACAAAATGCAGTTAAGAAATTTTTATGCAAATTAATCACACGGTCTGTGTTTCCTTACACGCTGCCACTTCCTCAAAGCTTCTTCCTGCCTGAAAGCAGACAGAAGGCTGGACAAGAATAAAACAGCTCGATATCTTCCAGGGTCAGTACTGCAGAACTGTTAGAGTACAGCTTAAACTCCTGCTCAGCGTCTCAGTCCTCTCAACATGTCCTCAGATATTTATGCCAAACCAGATCTATCAAAGAAGGTGAGATACAGCAGAAAGGAGGACGGAGCAGAGTGGGAGCAGAGGGAGGTGGATATCTACGAGAGTACAGATGAGATCAGAGATAGTTATGATCATTTTCAGTCACAGGAAGGAGGTAAGTCAATTATGAATCTAAATGTACTTCCAGTTTGTTACAGTCAGCTTTTAAAGCCAAATTACTGCAGCCCACCAAACATCTGTTTCTCCATTTGCTGTATGAACCTTTTTAATTTAAATTCTTTCCCACAATAGTTTGTAAGTCACTTATTGATTAACAGGAACTTCTTTCAGTCACAGCGCAGATGTTATATTTCCTTTGTTTTTTGGCAACCGACCCTTTTTTGACGTTAAGCTGATACAACCACAACCACAGGTCTGTTAACCACAGAGTGACAGGAAATAAGCACAAACCAACATCCACACTGCTTTCTAACAGGACCACAGACTCTGAATCCTCCTTCAGTCCAGAAGGGCTCTTTCAGATGTGCTACACTGGGTCTAAGAGTGCTGTGCCTCCTGATGTTAGCTGGGATCATCATCCTGTCCATATGCTGTAAGATAAGATACAACCTCTGAACTTCTCCTGCAAATGAATGTATGACTGATACTGAATCCCAGCAGCCAACAAACATGCAGCTTCACAACCAGAACGTGTCCTTCTGCCACAGCAAATACAGGAAGTACATGAAGCCAACACAGAAGCAGCAAAAACTGCAGTTCCTTTAATGACCACTGGAGGCTGATGCTGAAAGCGAGTCAGTCCCCACAGACTCCCATGTTAAAATGAGCACCTTTGCTGCAGTAAAAACATGTTTCCATTCAGGACCAAATGAGTTTTGGTCTCTAAGGATAGTTTCCTCTTCATAAAAACTGCACGGTGGCATTTTAAATGGAATTCTCTGATCAATAATATGAGCTGCTGTGTGGTACAGCCTGACCAACACGTTGGTTTTGCTGACTGAGCTTCTAGTATTTCATCAGTCTGTTACTTAGCACTGATTAGCAGGTGTGTGTCTGTGTGCATGATTCCTGGCTCATATCTTGTGTGTGTTGTGGAGTGAATGTTCTTGTTGTTCCTTCAAACTCTTCACTCAACACGGTGATTCTGTGATTACATCAACAAAGCAGACAGGCAGCAGCATCTGCTGCAGACTGATGCAGGTGCAGCCACACTATGTTAGACAGTGGCCGTCTGTCATTGTGCGACTAGTTAGTTCACTTGGTGTATTAAGCAGGTAGCTAACAAGCTAATGTTAGCTCCATTCATCTGCTGGGATATATCAATGAATCTTTTTTTATTACATCAAATCACAACAACAGTTGCCTCGAGGTTCTTTATATTATCAGGTAAAGACTCCACAATAACAAAAACAACAACACAGAGAAAACTCCCAGCAGCTGCTGATGTTTGGATTTTAAGGTGGTTTGATTCTATGTTTTAAATCAGTTGATGATCTTCAGCTGACCTTTAGCTCCTGGTGGAGCTGTGACAGACTTAATGCTGGATCAGCAGAAACATCACAAATCTATGATGTGAGAACAGAGATGCCTGCAAAAGGACGTCTGAAAGCAGGAAGTTCCTGGAAGCTGCAGGAAGAAACATTTATTAATTATAAATAAGCAGAAAGAGGAAGTGTTGAAGCCTCAGAGCAGCTTTGACTGAATGTAAAAAGACATATTTTCAGTGAGAACAGGCACATGTCACATGAGTCCGAATCTATTCTTTCAAAGCATATAGATAACATCTCTGACTACAGGTGTAGAAATGCTGTTTGACTCTTCACCTTCTTCCTCCACACTGAAGCACAATTATTCTGAATCTTGTCAGTGGTTTTTGTTCACAGTTGATACGTATTTAGCTCATCAGATTTCCTGTAGTTCTAACACCTCCACCCACAGGACATGTTAAAGAACAATGGCTGCAAGTTTCTGACTCTTATTGATATTTGACAAAGCAGAGGAAGAAGATTATTTCTGTTCAACGTTTCACTCATTTTATTTTATTTTATTTTATTTTGGTTTCACTGAAATATTTCAGATGCTTTGAACAAGAGTGAAAACAACAAACTTCACTTCAAACACAATAAACTGAACCACAGTTACAACGAGCTACAGACTGAACATCAAGGTAAGAAAGTTTTTAAAATTAACAAGAAAATACTAATGTCAGATAAAATTTATATTTACATTTTTTAACATGTTTTTTTCTACAGAAACAAAACGACTCAACAGTCAGTTACAGGAAGAAGTGAAGAAGCTGAAGGAGAAGATAGAAGGTAATAAAGTTTGAATAACTGATAGAAAACATCAGTGTTACACAGTGATAACCTGATTGTGTCTTTGTTTTGAATCCTAAATGTTTGATGCTGTGTAACAGTTTCTCTGTATAAATGTAAGTTTCAGTTCATTATGAATAAGAGAGAAAACCTGAGTTTAAATGAAGCATTTACAGGGAAAATGACAGGAACCAAAGATTAATGTGATACAACAGGACACAAAGTCTGACTTTAAAACATGTGTTTGACTTTAAGAGAAGTGTCCTGATCGATGGACGAGGTTTGGAAGCAGCTGCTACTTTAAATACACTGAGTGGAAAACTTGGCCTGACAGCAGGAGAGCCTGTCAGGATAAAGGAGCTGATCTGGTGATGATAAACAGCAAAGAGGAACAGGTGGGTGTGTTTGTTCATGTCTGTGTGATCTTTGATGGAGCTGACAGTGAGTTACAAAGTTCTTCATACTGTGAATTAAAGCCACACATTGATGATAAGTATACATGTGCAAACATACAGACACATAAACAAAGCAGCACATTCATTCCATCAGAAACACAACAGTTAGAAACTATGGAGGAAAATAAAGGGGAAAAGATTGAGGGAGAGCTAACCTGTAAAAATGAGTTTCAGCCGTTAACAGTCAGCTGACCTGATAGTCTGAGGAAGGCTGTTCCACAGTTTGGCTGCAACAAGCTCAAAAGCACGATGGCCTCTGGTGTTCAAATCAGAGCGAGGGACAGTTGGGAGACGCTGATTAGATGATCAGAGAGGCCGGCTGCAGTGATAAGGTCCAAGAAGCTCTGCTATATAAGCAGGGGCCTGTTCATGCACAGCTTTATATGTTCATAACAGGATTTAAAAGAGGATTCTGAATTTCACTGTAAGCCAGTGAAGAGAAGCAAGAATAGGTGAGATATGAGACTGCAGGCCAGGTTTTGTTTGCAGCCTTGCTGCTGAGTTCTGCACTAACTGCAGACCAACTATGGAGGACTGAGAAATGCAGGTGAAAAGTGAATTACAATAATCAGGCAGGAGAAAGTATGAACTCAAAGTTCCAGATGATTGAATCACAGTAAAGATTTGATCTTTGCAATATTTCTGAGCTAAAGGAAACAAGACTGGCTGACCTTTGACATGTGAGGCTCAAAATGATCTTTAACAGGTGATTGGATGTTACTGGTGAGGGGGACGATGTACTGACTGACCTCCTCAGAGAAACTGAGCCAAACAGCACAACTTCAGTTTGAGATGAAGGAAGTTTAAATCCATGAAGTGATGACAGAGAAGCATTCACTGAGGCAGGAGAGGCTCGACAGAAAAGCATTAGTGTGTGTGTCATCTGCACAGCAGTGCTAGGAGATCCCATTAAAACCATTAAGCAGGTGTCACAGGGGCAGCATTTATAAAGAGAACAGAACTGGTCCAAGGACTGAGGCATGTGGGACTCAGATGAGGACACACATTGATTAATATGAAGTATCTGTTTGATAAGTATGAAGAAAACCATGTGAGAGCAGCACCAGTGATGCCAGTTTGTAGTGTGTTAATAAGAGGAGCACCATCAACAGTATGAAGGCTGCAGAGAAGTCAAGCAGGACTCAAATGGAGTCTTTATCCCAGCGCAGAAGAATCTGGTTAGTAACTTTCATGAAAGCTGTTTCAGTGCTGTGGTTTGTCTGGAACCAGGTTGGAATTGATCAAAGATCTGAAGGAGCTGACGAGCAACTTGATTTAAAACAGTGGGATGTAAGGAGGGTTGATCCCACTCACAAAGACTCTGGCTGTTTGAAAGTCAGCTGAAATGAAAGCGACTGGTTTCTAATAGAGAGAAGTCAGGGGGAGATGGCAGCAGGAAGGAGTTTGAACTCCAACAACAGAACTGGAGGAGAGACTTGGGGCGGTTGAAGAGGTACAGACTTGAACTCTGACCTGATACTGTTGATGTTGCCAGTGAAGAAATCGAAAAATGTCCACAGTCATTAGAAGACATGGGAGTGACAGCAGTTTGTCTCTGGGAAGACAACACTGACTGTAAGCCTGTCAAAGATGATACATCTGTGATTGGATAGTAGGTCAGACATGTGGAAGGTCAGCGTTATGTGTGGGGCCGACAACATGATGCACTACATGAAATGATGCTGCAGTGTTCATCAATTGTGTGACAGTGTTGTTAGAGGGATCATCAATAAGTAAATTAGACTCATCTACTAAAATGACTTTATGAACAATAACCGATGAGAGAAGATTAGAGAATCCATTCAGGAAATGATTGCAGGATTTGGGAGGTGGATCGATTACAATACAGCAAACTGGAGATTCACATTGAATTATGAAGGAGAGGAATTCAAAGCAGTTAAAGAACCAGGATTAAATGGGAACCAGTTCAGATGATCCTTAGAAACCAAGTCAACACAAAACATTGAAATAACAGAAATGTTATAAAATGAGAGAAATCCTCATAATCCAGATTATTTTTCTGATTCAATCCAACTGAATCAAATGATTTGTTAACACTGATTCCACTGCAACACTGACTGAGCTACAGGAGGAGCTGATATTCATTGATTCTTTGGCTCTTTCTGATTTCTGCACAATGGAAGAAAAGTTTCATCACAGTTATTCTTCCTTCAGACATGTTCACAAGATGATGTCACTACAACAGAAGTGCTGAATTATGACTGGAGACAATATTTGTGTCTCTTCTCAAACAGGAATTTGTCAGTAAATTTGCAGGATTCTCTTGGATTGGTCTGGAAGCCAAACAGACATCAGGAGGATATGATTGGGAATGGGAATGGGTGGACGGATCAGCGCTGACAGAAACGTGAGACATTAGTTTGTTTCTATTCCAGAGTTATTATTTAGAAGTGAAACACTGATGTTTTGGAAGATAGATCAGCAATACATGAGTTGAGCTATTTTCCAACAGCCCCACAAACTGAATGTAAAGAAAAGCAGAAATCCTCCTTTGAATGAACAGCTGTGCTTGAACTCTCTTCATCTGCAGTCTGTGATGACGTTCAGTTACAACAAGTCAGTTTGAAGGAATCAGGATTGAAACATGTTCAAAGCAGCGACCGACACATTTCACTTTGTTCAATTTGTCTTCATGTTTTTGTGCTGTAATGTTTCTTTTCTCACAGAACAAAAAGTGTTTCAGAGAATTCCTGTCTCTTCTTCTTTGGTGTTTGTAAAACTTCAGAACATATGAAGGAAGAAGCTTCAGTAAATATGACCTGATAGACACACATTTCAAAGTGATGTCTGTAAACAGCTGACAAAACAGTTTCAAACAGCAGAAAGTCAGCTCTGACTTCTTTTTATTCTCCATTTTTACAGCAGGAAGATTTCATATTCATCAAAGCTTGAAAGCTGTTTTAGTGTGCATGATGATTCTCAGAGAAAAGTCTAAAGGAGGGAAAGTGGGCGAGAAACCTGGGAAAGAAATACAGCAAATATTGGAAATATTCCAAAAGAGACGCATATTTATATGAATGTGACAATAGTTATGAGTTTAGTCCAGTTTCATATCAGATTTGATCTCTCTGACAGGTTCTGGGCACCAGGACATGAGAGTCCCCGTTCTGGTTACTATGGAGTCTACTGTGACCGTGATGGGAAATGGAGACGGTCATCTTATTCTCATTCAATGACCTTCATCTGTGAGAGATGAGTTTGGTGCTTTGATGTAAATGTTTGAATAATCCAACCAAAGACACCTCACTATGAAATGTCCTGCATGAGCCTCAGACTCAGCTTACAGTCTTTACTTGTTCATTCTGCATCATATATTGATTACATATATTGTCCCTCTGTGCTCTGTGCTGTACAGTAAGGTTGGAAGTCATCCACACAAAACCTTGAAGTACTTCATTACTCTGTAGTTCCAGCAAATTGTTCTAATAAAAGTCAAAGTGCAGCTTGTCTTTACTTTGCTTTACTTGGTTTATTCATCAGCCTGTTGGTCCTAAAACTACAGTAAATGTCTTGTTTGTAAAAGTTCAGCAAAAAATATCAAATGTGGGTTACTGCTGGTTAGTTAGTGTGACTTCATACAAACCTGTGTGTTACACCAGTGGAAGAAGCTTTTCCTTCATCAGTCTTCTTGTTTCTTACTATAGGGCTGAACAGCTACACTAACACTCTCTGGCTCTATGCTGCCCCCCTGTGGTCACAGTTGTAGTCAGTGTTGGTATGAAATGTTTGAAAGCTTCAGCACCACAGACAGCTACAGGCAGCTCCACCCTCTCTGTACCATGTCTTTCTTAAACAGAAATAAGACAAAATAGAAACAGTAGAAGAAAATATAAAAGGCCAATTCAAATATAAAATAGACACAGCGGTCTGCAGCATCAGCAGAAGTGATACAAACAGGTGCTGAGATGCAGTGAACATAGAGCAGCATTATTATTTTCAGACTCGTGGATGGGAAATAATACATACAAATACATATTTAGATATTTCTTTTACTGCATGTTGACTGTTTATATGAAATATATTTATATAAATCACAAAATAAATAGCTGGTGTCTAATATGTGTTTTCAGCGCCTAAAGTGGAAACTGGTGAGGAAAATGTACTCAAAACAAGGCTTTACTTGCACAGTCTCCCCATCAGTTTATCAACAGACGTCTCAAATAACAGAAAAAATTGACATACAAACATGGGGGGATCAGACTGAAAGACCACGCTGCATTTTAGATGAAGCTGCTGTCCCAAATACTTCCATGTTAGAACTTTGAATCTTTAGATATTTCAGGGTATTTCAATCGTTTCCCACATTTCTGAACACATTTAGAATAACGACCACAGCACGTCTTATATTTTCAGTGACCAATCTAAAGTCTGCAAACATTTTCATGCACCAGCACATCACAGAGCACAGATGATATCATCACATCTGTCAGGACAGAAAGACTAGCAGCAGTAAAAAGTACTGCAGAGTCTCAGGTTTGTGTTCAGCCCAGGCTCTGTGCTGCAGCTCAGCCCCTCTCTCCCCACTTTCTGTACTGTTTCAATGGTCTCTGTCCAAAAACAACACTGAAGAAATAACTATGGGAGTAGTAGAGTTCATAAACTCAAATCATGTATGAATAAATAAAAATATAACATTAATACATGCTGTATAATTTGTTAAATAAACTTTGGACAAACCCAGAAAGTTGATTCTGTTTCTCTGCATGTTGTGTTTTGTTTTAATTTGAATCATGAAATATAAAAGTGGTGCAGGGGTTTTGGTTTTTCAGGCCTAGTTTGGACACCACAGTCCTGCAGACGAGGACTCAAAATTTTATTACAGACACAACAGTGCAGGTCCAAACATACCTGAGTGAACCAAACAGTGGAAGACTGAAGAATCCCCACGAGTACTGGGCAGGACTGAAAATGTTCATCCCAACTTGTATAAACTTGCTGTTGCTTCTTCGGCTACACCTGCTTCATCTGTGAGCTGTGAAAGGGTTTTTTCTAAATCAGGTGAAATCATCTCAAAAAAAGAGAAACTGACTGAAGCAAAACACAGTGGAAAAGATTTTATTCAATAAAAATAAAAGGTTATTATGATATAAAAATAAATTACATGTTGTATCATAAAGATCATAAAGACAGATTAAGATTATATTTGGAATTTATGTACTGCCATCACAAACATTATTCACTAATTCTATTCTTTCTATTCTATTTATTCTATTCTATTCTATTCGTTCTATTCAAAGCTTCACACCAAAGTTATGTCATTATAATGTCTTTGCCTGTTTTACATTTATTGTCCACTTGATGGCACAGTAGAGCAAGTGACACGTCATGAAGCGTCGGCTCATAAGTGGCCAGTTGGATGGAAAGCTTCAGTGCTTCATGAAGCTTCATCTTGGCACCACTAACAAAACCTCAGGCAACACATTAAACTAGAAACTAAGAAACTGGGAAACAACTGGGAGGACACAGAACCCATGAAATTCACAGGAACACAGCTTGATGGGACAACATGACAGAGACCAGAGGGAGACAGACAATATTTACTCAGGAGGAGATTAGTGCAGAGTGGACACACCTGGGGAACACAGCTGAACAGAATCTGACTGATGAGACATGAACACCAATATAACGCACACAAAATGGGAGATTATCAAAGTAAAACAGGAAGTAACAAAAACACACTGAGACTCAGATGGCAATATGTGAACTTGACACTTTAACTGTGGATAAACAGACATGAGGACATGACAGACTGAGGAGACAAAAAAAATAAAATCAGGAACTAGAAAATAATTATCCAAAAGAAAAACTCAAAAACTGGGTCATAGACCCAGGACTGTGACAGCATCAGTGTGCAAGCACAGTGAACACAGAGCAGTAACTGTTAGTAAAGCACAGCTGTGACTCAGCTATCTGAGCAGAAAGGTGAAGGAAGAGGCATCAGAGTGTAAGAGGACATGCACATCTACGACAGTACAGACGATATCAGAGATAATCAAAGAGATTTTCAGTCACAGGAAGAAAATGATGAAAATGTTTAACTCTCGTCTGGTGTTCATATTTTTGTTACTCAGCCAGTGTTGACAGGTCTGGTGGCCCCACCCCCATTATTGTCATATTAAATCAATACATTCATAAATAATCAAAACGCTCCTTTTACATCCTCACATCATTTGTATAAAAGCAGTTTGATCAAAGGTGGGTTACTGCTGGTTAGTTAGTGTGACTTCATACAAACCTGTGTGTTTTCCTTCATCAGTCTTCTTGTTTCTTACTATAGGGCTGAACAGCTACACTAACACTCTCTGGCTCTATGCTGCCCCCTGTGGTGACATTTCATGATGATATAAAATATTAATATTAAACAAAAAGTTTGCAAATGCACATATTTAAACACATTGAACTATGGAAGTTATATTTATATTTAGAGGCCTAAACATCTAAAAATGGTCTCATATTATTTTAGTCACAAAATGTTTCAGCTTCACTTCTATTTGATTCCAGTCTAAGACATAACTGTCAGGTTGAGGTGTGGAAGAGAGGGAAGGACTCGAACGCAGGACTCAGAATAAAAAGAAGTCTTTAACATCCAGATATTTAATGAACAAGAGCGAGCTGGAGATCACAGAGGGACATACAGGGAACATAACAGATGTCTCAAAGAGACAGCACTTTATACACAAACAGCTGATTGGAAAACAGGACACAGTTTTGGGGGGGAGCTCCCAATTCTTACTAAAGAGTTCAGTGCATTAGTGATGGATCTATTAAGGTGGGATAAAGTTTTTACAACAGCTCTCACAAATCTTTTCCAATATGGTTTCAAATCTATCAGGACTGTCAAGAGCAGCTTTGTGATAAAAACAAATATCTGTGATGGAGAGGTAATCAAAGAGTGTCATGCTAAAATGCTCTGGGAAAAAAGAATCCTTTGGGAATGTGCTCTTCACCAGGTGAACTGTGACAACATGAATCAGGATTACTGAGGGAAATCTGGAGTTAGTTTATTAGGGTTGAAAATTGAAGGCAGCTGTTTGAATTATTTTATTATACACAATGCAAATGTGCTCATATGAGTTGGCACTCTGTCTTTCGAAGGTCGAAAGCTTAGAGACATAGAGTGCACGGGGACTTTGCAGCAACGCTTACATACACATGAAAATGGTTTCCTGTAAGTCTCTGGGTGTCATGGTCCTGGTCGTTGACCCAGCGTTTTGTGTTCATTTTGGTGTCATCTTATGTGTTGTGTTCATTCTTATTTTGTATTAGTTCTTAGGGTTTGGTTCGTGTGGTTAGTGCTTTAGTGTTCTCCCTCCTGTGCTCTGTTCGTGTCCCTGAGCTTGTCTTTGTGAATTTCCTGTTTTACTTTGAAGGTCTGTGTCTGTTATCACTGTGATGTTGACCAGCAGGCGTTTAGGAGTCTTGTAAGGGCGGCTTCAAGATGGGGTCCGCCATGCTTCAGCATTTCGGCGAGGATTTCGTCCAGGCCTGCGGCCTTTCCACTCTTGAGGAGTCGGATCGCTGTCTTGACTTCAGTGATGCTGATTTGTCCGATATCGACAGGAAGAAGATCCATGGAAGGTGCCAGGTCTTTGGCCTCGAACCGTTGGGGTGGCTCAGGTTGGTTCAGAGTATCGCGGAAGTGTTCGACCCATCGTTGGTCTCTTCCTGTTGGTAATTGACTTCATCATGCGACGATCAGTTGACCAAGCTGGCATCGGTGTGCCCATGGAACGAAGCGCGTAATCTCACTGACTTGGACTTCGCAGATGACATCGCCCTGCTGGGCTCGACTCAGGAAGACCTCCAAAAGTTGACCGCGGCCCTGCAGAGGGAGGCAACGAAAGTTGGATTAAGAATCAGCACCAAAACAACCAAGGTACTCCGAGTTGGCTATGCACGTGCCCGCATTCCTGTTATGATCAATCAACAACGTGCTGAAGAGGTGGAGAATTTTACATATCTTGGCAGCATCATCTCGAATGACGGGGTCTCTGATCGGGATGTCGACGCCAGAGTAGGGAAGGCAGTTGGTGTCCTGCGACGTCTCCAACCTATTTGGAACTCGACCTCCCTGAATGTTAGGGTCAAGATCAGACTACTGAACTCTATCGTCTTCCCTACTGCACTTTACGCTAGTGAAACCTGGCGCTCAACAAGTGCAATTATTCAACACCTGAATGTGCTTCAACAACGTGGCCTGCGGCGAATCCTGAGAATTTCCTACCGGGACCGAATAACAAATGAGGAGGTCCTACGAAGAGCAGGCACCCGCCCATTAGCCGATGTTGTTGCAGAAAGGCGCTTCCGCTTTGCGGGACATATTTTACGCCTACCCCCTCATCGCCCAGCTAAGATTGCCATGGCATGGCATCCACGCACTGGCAAGCGAAAGCAAGGCCGACCAAAGACCACATGGCGTCGAACATTTATGGACGATCTGAGAACTGTCGACATTGCCTGGGACGAAGCTGAAGCAGTCGCTGCTGACCGACATCGATGGAGATCACTAGCTGCCCGATGCGCCGCCCGGCGTAGGAGGAACTAAGTCTAAGTAAGTCTGTTATCACTGTGTCAGCTTGTGTCTTCCTGTCGTCTTGTGAATTAGGTTCAGCTGTGCTCCCCTCCTGTGTGTCATTACCTGATTACCTTGTGTTTGTATATATAGTGTGTGCCTGCCTGTGTTCCTCATCGGTTCGTCTGTGTTACTCTGTTGTTCTGCAGCTTTCTGCTCCACAGCCTGCTCTTTGTTCCCAGCTCACCTCCTTATGTGTTTCCCTGATTGTGACCTTGTGAGTTACGGTTTTGTGTTTTGTTATTTTTAGTTCTCCCCAGTTTAGGGTTTTGTTCAGTTCCGCCCTCACTTTTGTTACTGAGCACTGTAAATAAACCTCACTCGCATCTCCACCACTGTCTGCAACTTGGATCCCCATTCACGCCACCACACGATAGCTGCACCAGCTGTGACACTGGGTCAGAGAGTCCAAACTAGGTATCCTGAACCAGACCTTAGAATCAGTAGAAGAACAATAAATAACAACATTAGATAACCAAGGCTACGCAGGGTGTGTTTTTGTGTCCTTGTGTCTCTGATTCCAGGAAAAGAAGCAGATAGGAGGTCGAGGGAGCAGCAGACGTGGAGTGAATGAGGAGTTGTGGCAGACTGCCACGCCGCTTCTGGAAGAACATAGTCATAATAATACATGTTCCTCTTGTAGTATAAAACTGTACCGCCCGCTCTGAGGGTCATCTTTGGTGTGAGGCTGACTCTGGCATCACATCACAGTCCAGTGCTGTAAAATTGGAATTTCAAATACCAAAGCAAATGAAATCTTTTTAATAGACAGATATTTTCTCCTGAAATTCCTTCTGACATTTTGAACACGACAAGCTTCAGTTGAAAAACAGAGTGACTGCATCTCTATTTTGGTGGTGTCTAAGACCTGAAGACACACGCAGTAAGTGGACAAGCTCACTGTGGCCGGTTGGGAGAAGCTGGAACTAAATCCTATAAAACACATTTCCCTCAGTCGGGCTCAACAGCAGAGCAGCTCAGTCAGAAACATTTCATGTGTGTGCTGGAAAATAAAGTGTGTGACCTGAAGAGGCTGTGGTGGCCAGTCTGTGCTGAGAGAAACACACCAGTGACACAGGGCCCGACCTCATATTTCCTGTGACACTCATGTGCTTCTACGTACTTATGATGTGTACAGAGTCATGAAACCAGGAAGACTCATGAAAAAGGCATTATGTGCAGATTATTGCTGCTGACTTATATTTATAAATAACTTTTTAGCTTCTTTTTTTTATTTTAAACAAACTCTCAGTAAAAAGTTTGCTAACCACAATGCAAAGCAGAAATGAAGTTGGCCCCTCTGTTGGTGGTTTGGTCTGCTGCTACTTCCTGTTTGATGTCTATTAAAAGCTGCCCGACTCAGAAACAAACCAGACAGACACTGAAGCCTCGTCAAACACTCTCACCCACCAAGATGTCCGCAGAAATTCAAGCTGCAGCAGATTTTAGAGTGAAATACAGCAGAAGGACCCACAGTGATGGACGACAGAGAGAGTACAGCGAGGTGCAGATGATAGACGATGGAGAGCAGCATCCTGATGTTGGGATACAAGAAGCTGGTAAGTAGGAAGCAACAAACATTTGAAAAGTTTACAATGAAGGAGGGAAGTGCTGCATGACTCTAATGGCTTATCCAGCAGGAGCTCTTCGGTGGTGCAACAGAAGTTTAAAAACAAACTTGCTAGAAACTGTGTGGAGCACAAATAACCTCAGAAAACAAGTTGATGTACATTTTTCAGAGCCAATTATAATATTAGGTTTTTTTTAGGCTTCAGTGACACAGGCCTAGACACAAGTTAGTAACCCATTGGTGGCCTTCGTACACTATTGCTGGTAGATTGGTCTTGCAACGTTTGTGTGGAAGTGATCAAGTGTGTTGCATCGAGTGCGATGCAAACTAGAAACAGAGAACATTTACCTCCAGGGTTAAAGTTGCTAAAGCCAGTTTGTACAAAAGGTTCAGCTTTTACTTTGAAGGTAAATGTTAAAGAAGAATCTTCATACAAAAAGTGAATTATGGAGCTCCACAGGGTTCAGTGTTAGGACCAGTTTTGTTTACATTATACATGCTTCTGTTAGGCAGTATCATCACAAGGTATAGCAGACATTACCACTGCTATGCAGATGATACCCACCTTCATCTGTCTATCAAGCCACACACCAATGAGTTAAACTGGCCATCATTAAGTGGTCTCTATGCCTGCTTGGCTGGGACCTAACATCTCAAAATAAGTCTTCCTGTGAGCAAATTATGAAGATTATTCATAATTATCATTATTAATATTGTCCTTTGCTTTAAAAGAGGTTTGTCAGACACTGTTGAAGAATCAATACATGTGGGAATAAACTAAAGATATGATTTTGCACCAAATTATATCAACCATGTTTTCCTCCAGTAGAACATTTTACCTGATTTCCTGTAATTCTCAAATATACAAGATCAACTTGTTGGAGATATCATTATTACTACAAGGCAGATCCATTTAATTAAGGCATGCACCAGTATTAAAAATCTCAATTAAAAAGAAATCAGTAATATTATTATATAAAAAAGTTGGGTTTTTTCCCTTTAGGTGTTGACACTCAGAAGAAGCTTCCAGCTGGGAAACGAAGCAGTTTCAGAGGTTTTGAAGTGAACCTGGGAGTGCTGTATCTGCTGATTCTGGCTGCAATCACGACACGCTGTGAGAAATTTTATTACCATGTTGTGTTATCGCTCCAAAACCCCATGTACTTAGAGACTGTGTCTGCACCCAAACTAACAAAAAACAAATGAAGAATGTGGATTATTAAACATTAGGTGTCTCTCTTCCAAATCTCTGTGAGTACATGAATTAATAATGATCATCAAAACTGTCTTACTCTGGCTTACAGAAACATGTTTACAGCAGGATGATTATATTAGTTTCAATGAATCAACACCTCCAAGTTATACTAATTGTTAGAATTCTCTACCCTTAGGCAGGATCGTGAGAAGACATAGCATACAGTTTCACTGCTATGCAGATGACACCCAATTCTATCTGTCCATGAAGCCAGATAACACACACCAATTAGTTAAACTGCAGGAATCTCTTAAAGACAGAGACTTAGACTATGAACAGAACACACAGCTGGGTATGAGGGAGACCGCAACGCAGGACAGAGGGAGATGCAGCCATAAATACACACAAGGGCAAACATAAAGACTGCTAATGAACCTAAAACATAAACCATAATACAAAAATGACACCAAAACACAAGAACTCAAAAACACTGGGTCACAATGACCCAAACCATGACACGTTTTTATTACAGGCTTTTGACAGCATGGCTCTCTGTTGTTGAGTAAATGTTCGATGGTTGCTTCAGACCACTCATAGTTCTTTGATTATATTCAAGTGCATAGTTATAGCTGAAGTGGCTGCTATATGACAAACATGTTATAGTGAGACAAAAACATAACATTTAGATTGGACCCCATAACAGTGGCAGGCAGCCTGCATGCTTCTACCAGTGGTTGGACCGGATCTGCCCACAGTTTTTCCTATCTTTGGAAGGCTGACACTCCACTGTTTTCCTCAGCTGTCAATGAGTGATAAACATCAATCTTTATTTACTCTGGAAAGTGTCATAAAACTTTGTGAAAGGAGTCAGGGAAGCTCAGCCATACTGAGGTTTGAAGATAGGTTGAAATGTTGATAGTTCCTTTGCGATGAGAGGGTTGCATGTCTAATCTGCTGACAATAAGTAATTGTTACAATATCAAGAAAAAACAAGTATGTCTATGCACGTTTCATGTGTTAGACTCCTGACTTCAGCTCAGGAGATGAGGCATGAAGTGAGGATGAGGAGGAGCATTTTATTAAGATTCTGTTCAGGTTTTCACTTCTTCTTCTTCTTTCAGACTTCTTGTTGTCTGTGCTCTAGCCATATACAAAAAGAAAATAAAACAAAACAACTGAGTGGCATCAATCAATAGTGCAAAATATGAACGTAGGCTAAACTACTGGAGTAAAAGATGGCTATAGCCACTGTGACTTCACCTGATGGATGAAATGTGTTTGAAACAGGATGTGGAATGTATCTGAGTAAACTGCTGAGGAAAGAACAGGCTAACCTAACAATCAGTCACAAGTCATTAGCCAGTAGGCAGACCCTTAATAATCCTACTCATAAAACGACCATATGTTACAAAACTGACTTAATATTCTGTTCAATTAGACATGAAGCTGATATGTCGTTTGGGTGTCATTCTCAATATTTGGTTCACAACACTGTGACGTACCGTAGTGAAAACTTTTTGATGTTTAATTATGGACTGAGAAAAACTGAAAAAACAATTTAGTAACTTTGGTCACATGAAATCTTAAATTCAATAAAACCTTATTGATCCTGAAGGTTGACCCCGAAGGAAATTGGGTTAAGGCTGCCAACCTTTGCCAGCACCATCTTACCCTCTGACCATACATACATTACACAAAACATCACATGGGGAAGACAGGTCAGAGAGGTATAACATGGAAAATGCACCACATGAGGAAAGATAAGGAGAAAAAAATAACTCCCCCCAGACTGAGCTCCAACAGGGAGATCAGTTTGAGAACAGAAAAAAACACCTCTGCACATGAACAAACTCTTAATACACCAAAGAAACACATGACAAGCAACAGGGGAGGGTAAAGGGTGAGAGACAGCCAGTGTAGACAGTACATCTGGGCCTGCAGCATAAGCGCTGGTCTCCTTGATCCACCGTCAGCATCAGAGGGGAATAAACATCAAAGGCGTTTGGAGGGGGGATGAGTGTACATCTGCATGTGTACATATGTCTGTGTCTGTATGTGTGTGTGTCCAGAGTTCAGCTGAGACAGTGTCCTTCGCCCTGCCAGGCTAAGTAAACAGTCTTCCAGCCAACCCAGGTGGCCTTGCATGGAATGGGAAGAACAGTCTAAACACAGTCGTTATCAGAGTGTTGATGTTCAGCTCCAGCCTTGAGACCACAGCTGGCACAGAAGGGGTAGCCACATGAAGTGATGGTGGTTTTTACTTTAGTGCGAACAGCTCATATGAATTTCAAAGCTGCTGTAACAGTCCAACACTGGTCTCTCAATCTCCTGTTGGAGAGCTGCGAGCTTCTCCATGATGTTATCAAACTTGCCGTCATTCTTGTGCTCAAAGAGCCGATTCTGAGAACTCACGACCGCAGTGAGCTGCTCCAAGATGTGATCCAGTTTGTGCTCAGAGGTCTTATTCTGAGTATTCACGGCAGCCGTAAGCTTCTCCAAGATCTTATCCATGCTGCACTCAATGAGCCCATTTTGAGAAACTCACGCCTCGTCCCATCGTTTCAATCCCAGCGGGCAGCCTTGTGGGGGTTTGAACAGCCGGTTCCGCTTTCTTAATTCTTCGATAAGTCAGGACCAAGCCAGCTCCGATCAGCAAGAACCCTGTTATCATGGTTCCGAATAGGTAGATATCTTCAGCACTCAGGCTCACCCGAGCCCAGACTTCTCATTGAGAAAAGGGTGTCAATTGCATTCAGGGACCAGTTGATCCAATCCATAATTCCTCTTTTACGTTTTAGAGAACAGACTGTGAGAGAATGTTCCAGGGAAAGTAATACAAAAAACACGAGACTAGAGAAGGACATAAGAGCTAAGCAGGGAAGCTAAGGAGCGATTTCATGGAGCGAGTGTTCATTTTCTGTTTGTTGTAAAGCAGGCGGTTAGCTGTGCAAGTAACAGAAATGGAGGGGTCCAGGCACAGAGGTTCAGCTGTAGCCAAAATCAACTGACTGCCTGGAGGAGGAGGGGAGGAGAAAAGTGCGACCTCCTTCGTCAAGAGCAAGTGTTAAAACTTAACATGTTTTTCTATCAAGCAAAAGAAAAAGGTGTTACTGACAAAGAGACATTTCCTGCTTTGTGCACACTGTGAGCATGAGGTATGAATGTGGTTGTGGTTTGTTTCACCATGAGCTCACCTTTAGTTAAACAAAGAAAAATTTATTTATTCTTGTTTCATGCAAAATGTTTTCACACTTTTCTGAGTGGCTTTGCAAATATAAATACAATGAAATGTTCTATTTGTGTGTTCCACCACACTGGAGGTTTTTATTCACATTAATTAAATGAAAGTTTGGGTCTGTGGTTCTTTGCATGCTGCCACTTCCTCAAAGCTTCTTCCTGTCTGAAAGCAGACAGAAGGCTGGACAAGAAACACTGAGAGCAGCATCAGTACAGAACAGCTCGATATCTACCAGGGTCAGTACTGCAGAACTGTTAGAGTACAGCTTAAACTCCTGCTCAGCGTCTCAGTCCTCTCAACATGTCCTCAGATATTTATGCTGAACCAGATCTATCAAAGAAGGTGAGATACAGCAGAAAGGAGGACGGAGCAGAGTGGGAGCAGAGGGAGGTGGATATCTACGAGAGTGCAGATGAGATCAGAGATAGTTATGATCATTTTCAGTCGGAGGAAGGAGGTAAGTCAATTATAAAAACAAGAATTTGTAGAGCTCTGTGAACAGGAAATTTATTTACACACTTTAGTCACAGCGCAGATGTTATATTTCTTTTGTTTTTGGCTAAGCTGATACAACCACAACCGCAGGTCTATTAAGCCTTTCATGCATGAATTACTTTTCAAAGAGTTTTTTACATGTCCACTTAGGTGGACAACATACATTTGAAATTAAGTGTTTGGTATGGAGTGACGCATCAGTGTCCAATGTAGTGGTTTAGGTGTAAGTAGACCATCAACACTGACACAAATACAAGACAGCCTGTAGTGACCACTATGTGTTAATCACAGACTGACAGGAAATAAGCACAGACCAACATCCACACTGCTTTCTAACAGGACCACAGACTCTGAATCCTCCTTCAGTCCTGAAGGGCTCTTTCAGATGTGCTACACTGGGTCTAAGAGTGCTGTGCCTCCTGATGTTAGCTGGGATCATCATCCTGTCCATATGCTGTAAGATAAGATACAACCTCTGAACTTCTCCTGCAAATGAATGTATGACTGATACTGAATCCCAGCAGCCAACAAACATGCAGCTTCACAACCAGAACGTGTCCTTCTGCCACAGCAAATACAGGAAGTACATGAAGCCAACACAGAAGCAGCAAAAACTGCAGTTCCTTTAATGACCACTGGAGGCTGATGCTGAAAGCGAGTCAGTCCCCACAGACTCCCATGTTAAAATGAGCACCTTTGCTGCAGTAAAAACATGTTTCCATTCAGGACCAAATGAGTTTTGGTCTCTAAGGATAGTTTCCTCTTCATAAAAACTGCACGGTGGCATTTTAAATGGAATTCTCTGATCAATAATATGAGCTGCTGTGTGGTACAGCCTGACCAACACGTTGGTTTTGCTGACTGAGCTTCTAGTATTTCATCAGTCTGTTACTTAGCACTGATTAGCAGGTGTGTGTCTGTGTGCATGATTCCTGGCTTATATCTTATGTGTGTTGTGGAGTGAATGTTCTTGTTGTTCCTTCAAACTCTTCACTCAACACGGTGATTCTGTGATTATCTCAACAAAGCAGACAGGCAGCAGCATCTGCTGCAGACTGATGCAGGTGCAGCCACACTATGTTAGACAGTGGCCGCCTGTCATTGTGCGACTAGTTAGTTCACTTGGTGTATTAAGCAGGTAGCTAACAAGCTAATGTTAGCTCCATTCATCTGCTGGGATATATCAATGAATCTTTTTTTATTACATCAAATCACAACAACAGTTGCCTCGAGGTTCTTTATATAATCAGGTAAAGACTCCACAATAACAAAAACAACAACACAGAGAAAACTTCCAGCAGCTGCTGATGTTTGGATTTTAAGGTGGTTTGATTCTATGTTTTAAATCAGTTGATGATCTTCAGCTGACCTTTAGCTCCTGGTGGAGCTGTGACAGACTTAATGCTGGATCAGCAGAAACATCACAAATCTATGATGTGAGAACAGAGACGCCTGCAAAAGGACGTCTGAAAGCAGGAAGTTCCTGGAAGCTGCAGGAAGAAACATTTATTAATTATAAATAAGCAGAAAGAGGAAGTGTTGAAGCCTCAGAGCAGCTTTGACTGAATGTAAAAAGACATATTTTCAGTGAGAACAGGCACATGTCACATGAGTCAGAATCTATTCTTTCAAAGCATATAGATAACATCTCTGACTACAGGTGTAGAAATGCTGTTTGACTCTTCACCTTCTTCCTCCACACTGAAGCACAATTATTCTGAATCTTGTCAGTGGTTTTTGTTCACAGTTGATACGTATTTAGCTCATCAGATTTCCTGTAGTTCTAACACCTCCACCCACAGGACATGTTAAAGAACAATGGCTGCAAGTTTCTGACTCTTATTGATATTTGACAAAGCAGAGGAAGAAGATTATTTCTGTTCAACGTTTCACTCATTTTATTTTATTTTATTTTGGTTTCACTAAAATATTTCTGGAGAACTGGTGCCAGAGGAACAACCTCCTTCTAAACGTCAGTAAGACAAAGGAGCTGATAGTGGACTTCAGCACTAAGCAGGAGAGGAACTACCAGACCCCCGTCATCAACGAGTGCCCAGTGGAGAGAGTGGACAGCTTCAAATACCTCGGAGTTCACATCACGCAGGACCTGTCATGGTCCTGTCACATCAACACCGTGGTGAAAAAGGCCCGACAGCGTCTCTACCACCTCAGACGCTTGAGAGACTTCCAACTGCCCTCCAAGGTGCTCAGGAACTTTTACTCGTGCACCATAGAGAGCATCCTGGCGGGAAACATCTTAACCTGGTTCGGGAACAGCACCATGCAGGACAGACGAGCTCTACAGAGGGTTGTGCGGTCAGCTGAGCGCACCATCCGCTCCGAGCTCCCTGACCTGCACTCAATCTACAGCAGGCGGTGCTGGACCAAGGCCAGGAAGATGGTGAAGGACCTCAGCCATCCCAACAACAGACTGTTCTCTCTGTTGAGGTCAGGAAAGCGATTCCGCTCCCTGAAGACCAACACAGAGAGACTGAGGAGGAGCTTCTTCCCGCAGGCGATACGGTCTCTCAATCACACCACCACACAGTACTGACCCACACATACAGTTCTTACACACACACTGGACTTTCTGGACTTTGTTTTTGCACAACACTGGTCACTATATTCTTCATTTCCGGTTAATACTTGTACAGCTGCTGTTATTGTGTATATATTTATTTATATTTAGATTTCTTCATACATTCTTATATAGTTCTATATTGTGTATTGTGTATTTTGTATTTTGTTGTACAGTTATTTTATTTTCAACTTTAATTTATATATTTTATCTTATTCTTCCCAGTTAAATTTACCCTTCATTCTAATTTGTGTTGTACAGTTATTTCATTTTTAACCTTAATTTATATTTTATTCCTTCTTAGTTAAATTTACCCTTTTTAATTTTTCATATTTATTTCCTATCTTATTCATAGCCTTTTCCTTTTTTGCTCTCTTTAGGTCACGAGCAGTTGTCCAAGCATTTCACTGCATATCGTACTGTGTATGACTGTGTACGTGACAAATAAAATTTGAATTTGATTTGAATTTGATTTGATGCTTTGAACAAGAGTGAAAACAAAAGACTTCATGCTAAATGTGACAAACTGAACCACGTTTACAATGACACCAAAAAGAATCACACTGAGCTCCAGGATGAACTTCAAGGTAAGCAAACACCAAGTTCTTATATCACAGATATATTTGTAGAACATTTTAACTTAATTTGAATCTTTTTTCTCTAAAGGCACAAAAACCAGCCTGACTCAGTTACAGAGCCGTTATGATGAACTGAGTAAAAACCACAGTCAGCTACAGGAAGAAGTGAAGAAGCTGAAGGAGAAGATAGAAGGTAATAAAGTTTGAATAACTGATAGAAAACATCAGTGTTACACAGTGATAACCTGATTGTGTCTTTGTTTTGAATCCTAAATGTTTGATGCTGTGTAACAGTTTCTCTGTATAAATGTAAGTTTCAGTTCATTATGAATAAGAGAGAAAACCTGAGTTTAAATGAAGCATTTACAGGGAAAATGACAGGAACCAAAGATTAATGTGATACAACAGGACACAAAGTCTGTCTTTAAAACATGTGTTTGACTTTAAGAGAAGTGTCCTGAAGAATGGACGAGATTTGGAAGCAAGTTTTACTTTAAATCCACTGAGAGTAAAACTTGGTCTGACAGCAGGAGAGCCTGTCAGGATAAAGGAGCTGATCTGGTGGTGATAAACAGCAAAGAGGAACAGGTGGGTGTGTTTGTTCATGTCTGTGTGATCTTTGATGGAGCTGACAGTGAGTTACAAAGTTCTTCATACTGTGAATTAAAGCCACACATTGATGATAAGTATACATGTGCAAACATACAGACACATAAACAAAGCAGCACATTCATTCCATCAGAAACACAACAGTTAGAAACTATGGAGGAAAATAAAGGGGAAAAGATTGAGGGAGAGCTAACCTGTAAAAATGAGTTTCAGCCGTTAACAGTCAGCTGACCTGATAGTCTGAGGAAGGCTGTTCCACAGTTTGGCTGCAACAAGCTCAAAAGCACGATGGCCTCTGGTGTTCAAATCAGAGCGAGGGACAGTTGGGAGAGCATGTGAGAGCAGCACCAGTGAGGCCAGTTTGTAGTGTGTTAATAAGAGGAGCACCATCAACAGTATGAAGGCTGCAGAGAAGTCAAGCAGGACTCAAATGGAGTCTTTATCCCAGCGCAGAAGAATCTGGTTAGTAACTTTCATGAAAGCTGTTTCAGTGCTGTGGTTTGTCTGGAACCAGGTTGGAATTGATCAAAGATCTGAAGGAGCTGACGAGCAACTTGATTTAAAACAGTGGGATGTAAGGAGGGTTGATCCCACTCACAAAGACTCTGGCTGTTTGAAAGTCAGCTGAAATGAAAGGGACTGGTTTCTAATAGAGAGAAGTCAGGGGGAGATGGCAGCAGGAAGGAGTTTGAACTCCAACAACAGAACTGGAGGAGAGACTTGGGGCGGTTGAAGAGGTACAGACTTGAACTCTGACCTGATACTGTTGATGTTGCCAGTGAAGAAATCTAAAAATGTCCACAGTCATTAGAAGACATGGGAGTGACAGCAGTTTGTCTCTGGGAAGACAACACTGACTGTAAGCCTGTCAAAGATGATACATCTGTGGTTGGATAGTAGGTCAGACATGTGGAAGGTCAGCGTTATGTGTGGGGCCGACAACATGATGCACTACATGAAATGATGCTGCAGTGTTCATCAATTGTGTGGCAGTGTTGTTAGAGGGATCATCAATAAGTAAATTAGACTCATCTACTAAAATGACTTTATGAACAATAACCGATGAGAGAAGATTAGAGAATCCATTCAGGAAATGATTGCAGGATTTGGGAGGTGGATCGATTACAATACAGCAAACTGGAGATTCACATTGAATTATGAAGTAGTAGTTTACTGTAGATATGACGGGAAATGCCATCTTCACGGTTCTTATGAATTAAAGTTCTTCATCTGCGAGAAATGAGTTTGGTGCTTTGATGTAAATGTTTGAATAATCCAACCAAAGACACCTCACTATGAAATGTCCTGCATGAGCCTCAGACTCAGCTTACAGTCTTTACTTGTTCATTCTGCATCATATATTGATTACATATATTGTCCCTCTGTGCTCTGTGCTGTACAGTAAGGTTGGAAGTCATCCACACAAAACCTTGAAGTACTTCATTACTCTGTAGTTCCAGCAAATTGTTCTAATAAAAGTCAAAGTGCAGCTTGTCTTTACTTTGGTTTACTTGGTTCATTCATCAGTCTGTTGGTCCTAAAACTACAGTTCTGGGTGTTTTTCAGGTTTTTCAACTTCAAATATTTTCATGATTTTTTACCCATTAAATTTTAGTTTAATGCTTTTTCATTATTTTTACAATATTCATTATATTTCCCAATATAATAAATATTGGAAGATAAGAGTCTAATCACCACCAGTGACCTCTGTCAAAGATTAATTCAAAGTTCAGCAACAAGATTGATTTGGTTGCATAAATATTTTGATGTCGTGTCAGATTTGAAATGTTTCACTCTTTAGACAAAATGCACATGAACAAAATCTGTAATCGTCTGCAACGTCCCAAACGTGTCAGCTCTAAACTGAAGATGTTTTGTGCATTTTAACATCGTTGTGTAACGTGTTGCTACATCTCTGGTCACAGGCTGCCGTGTAGGTCACAGCACGGGGTACAGGTCAGTGTAGATTTAACATAAACATATAAACGAAGGATGAGTGTGAACAAGTGTGACCTCCATGAAGAGAAAAACAAGACTCACCTCAATAATGAACGTGACGTCAGGATCCCACCTTGAGCTTTGTGTTAACAGGACTGTGGGCCCTCTGCCAGTAGGAGGCGCTACAAACTGACTGGTGCTTTGTTGTTGGAGCAGTCAGAGGTGGGGACGGGTGGACAGGCTGATCATTGGTCCCAGAATTGGTGTTATGGACATTTATGGGTCGTAAATGAACATTTGTCAGATCACATCTGCATATGTTCCTGGTCACCACAAGTTTTTCTTTCATTTAATGTAAATTGTCCCTTAAATATATTAAATATCATCTGCTGTGTAACAAATATAATGTGTGTAATTTTAAACTTCAACTCACCTGAAAGTTTCCAGTCAGCCTCCTGCTGTTGCAGCTCCAACAGGCTTCCTGCTCACTTCAAGTTTAATCACACTTCAGTCCAGCAACACATTTACAACCAACACACACACAGGCAGCACTGATGGTTGTACTTCAGTTTTATTGTTCTAATAAAAGTCAAAGTGCAGCTTGTCTTTACTTTGCTTTACTTGGTTTATTCATCAGCCTGTTGGTCCTAAAACTACAGTAAATGTCTTGTTTCTAAAAGTTCAGCAAAAAATATGTTTGATTAATAAGAATTTTAAAGGTTCTGATCAGCTGGAACATCAGAAGGACATTTTTAAACCTCTGTGTATGTGAAAGTGACAGAAAGACATTAAATGTTAATTGTGTTATGTGAGTCATATATATTTAGTTTTGCATTTTATATGGAAGTTGTATTTAATTTTTGTATGATGGATTTGAAAAACAAATATTTCATATAAGGCTTTAAGTGTTGATGACTTTAATTACAGATAAAATAACTTACTCAGTAACTTATTGGTTGAATAGTAAAAGAGAGAAAACGGCTTCAGAGCTCTAAGTGTCGCTATATTAAAGGCTCAACATTTAACTTGGAGACACTTTGAAATATTTCAAAACTAAAAAACATCAACAGAATATAAAGAAAACATCTCTGACGTCATGTTCAACACATCTACATATGAACTGAAGTTAGCATCCAGCTGATGCCAGCCTGTACACTCATGTAATACCACTTTGTACCACAAGAGGCTGCAGTGAGTCAGCATCTAGTCTGCACTGAGCTCACATTTGTATAGTTGTTGTTGTACTACAGCATTAGGTCAGACCACAAGTGTGTTGTTCTTTTACAATAAACAGCAACAATCAGAAAGTGTGTTTGGATTGACAACAACTGTGATGACACATTATAACCTGTTATTAAAGTTCTGCCCCTGCTTTGATCAAATGTGGGTTACTGCTGGTTAGTTAGTGTGACTTCATACAAGCCTGTGTGTTACACCAGTGGAAGAAGCTTTTCCTTCATCAGTCTTCTTGTTTCTTACTATAGGGCTGAACAGCTACACTAACACTCTCTGGCTCTATGCTGCCCCCCTGTGGTCACAGTTGTAGTCAGTGTTGGTATGAAATGTTTGAAAGCTTCAGCACCACAGACAGCTACAGGCAGCTCCACCCTCTCTGTACCATGTCTGCAACCTGTAACTTCAGTGTGTTCATTTAAACATTGAAATAAACTCTGGCTGCACATCGTTCTGCTTTTCTTTAAAAACAAAAACGGTTAAATAGTGTAAAATATGTAAATGTACAAAAGTTAGTGGTCCCAGAATAACTACAACTTTAAATAATTATAATCATAGCAAAGTTTGGCCTGATGGTGGCAGTAATGGAAACATTAGAGTACCACCATCATCACTTTCATTTTACCACATTTTATTTGAAGAACACTCAAGGACACTGTACACAGCAGAATAATAAAAGCAACAGAAAAGCAGGCAGTTTACACAATCATAAAGTCATAAGGCATAAAACTAATTTAACATAGCAGAGTGGAGAGGTTATGTGGGATAAGCTATTTTGAACCAGTGAGTTTTTGTCTAGACTTAAAGAGAGAGAAGGAAGAGATATTTCTTAAATCAGGAGGTCGTGAACTCCAGAGTCGAGGAGCAGAGCAGCTGAAGGCCACGGCGGCAAGACAGGGGGCGGGGCTAGAGAGAGAGAAGAAGGAGATCTAAGACACCGAGACGGGATCATCATCAGAGACAGATGATGAACAGCCTTAAATGTGTACAAAAGTATTTTGACATTGATGTGATATCTAACTGGGAGTGATGAGATCTGTAGAAGGGGTCCTGGTGATGATACGAGCAGCAGAGTTCTGGACACATTAAAGCTCATTAATGGATTTTTGAGTAAGACCAAAAAGAAATGAATCACAGTAATCGATCCGAGCAGTAACAACACTGTGAACAAGAACGGCAGCGGCATGTGGAGTGAGAAAAGGACGGAGACGATTAATGTTGCACAATTGAAAATATGCAGACTGAGTAACATCATTAATGTGTGAACTGAACGATAGAGTACTGTCGAGGATGATACCCAAACTTTTCACAGAGGAAGAAACGGAGACCGGCGAGTTATTGATCGTTATAGTCAAACTGTTGGTTCTGGATAATGTTGATTTAGAGTCGACCAAGAGAAGCTCAGATTTGACGGTAACAGCAGTCGGTAAGAAGATTTTTACCCAGAACTAAAATGAAAACCAGAGAGCAGAAACGTAAAAGAACAAAAACAATGGTGGGGTTGGCCCGGAAGCAGAGAGGAGAAGAGGCTCAGAACATGTGGACAGTATGAAAACGGAGGAGATGAAAGAACGTCTCTGGAGGTCGGACGTGTTGCTAACAGTGGAGGGGCTGCTTTGAAGATTGGCTGCAAAGGCAGAGTTTCTCTGGAGACTTGGAGGCAGACAGGAGCCCTGCTGGGGCTTGGCTGGATAACTCAGAGGACTCAGGATACTCGGAAGTTACACCTCCTCCAGCTTATCCAAGGGAACATCAAGGTGTTCCCAGGCCAGCCAAGAGATCTAATTTCTCCAGCTTGTTCTGGGTCTATCCAGTGATTCTATCATAGAAGCATGAACAGGTGGAGACGGAGGCTGCAGCCTGACTGCTCATCAGTTACCTGCTGAAGTTCAGGGTCTGGCTGCTGCGCTAGTTATGGTGTTCTTGATTACAAAAGCATGACAAGTAAACCAGGAAACACTAACTGGAACACTCAGCTGGAGGGATGAGGGAGATCATGACAAGTGTTGGAGTGACTTTGTTAAAAATTGTCATTGTTGTGCTTCGAATTGTGAACCTTGTTTAAACTGCATGATTGAAGATATTCTTGTTTCTGTTCTCCTCCCTGCATGTAGGATGGTGGGGGAGGCTACAGCTATAGTGTTCAACTGCAGGCACATTCCAGGTAAAGATTCTGGTTTCCTTATTTGCTCGGGAACGTCCACTTCCTGTCCTTCATGCGCTCACCTATGCTTGTATATGGGGGAGCATTAAGGGGGTTAAGCCATATACAGGGTGGGGGGAGACGACCCTTTTATGAATAGGGATGTTGTTAAACGGTTGTAAACATATGTTGTGTCGCAGGAAGTCACGTATACAGAGACACACACACACATACAAACACATTCACAGTGTGTGTTCTCTGAATAAAAGGCTGCGAGGGGAGTTTGGAGTTGGCTACAGGGAGCTTGTGTCAGTTCTGGGAGGCAATCTCCCCTTGCAAGCAAACCGTACCAGTGGCTCTTGTGTTGTGTTTGCAGTCTCTCGTGGTCTGAATCCAGCAGGGTCGTATGTTCAGACCCAACCACAAGCAACACAAGGGAATGCAGACAATGAATACAAACAATAAGGGAACAGACCACAGGTGGGAACAAAGAGCAGAGTCTAATCGTCAGTTTTACTCACAGAGGGAGGATAGTAGGAGCGTCGTCTCCTCCGGCCTGAGGAAACAGGAGAGTTTGGAGCTGCTGATGCAACATCATTCCAGCTGAGGAGCCTGTGATGAGCCGGCCCGTAAAATCTCCGGCGAGCAAAACGGCATCATCCAGGTGGAGTCGGCAGCTGGTGATAGGTTGTTGCTCCACGTGAGAAGGAAATCTGCACTTTTTTCTTCTTGGTGAAGGAAAAAGGGAAACCGGATAATTGAGCCTCTGATGGCCCCAGAAAGGAAACTCTTTGAGGATCGAGGTGGAAGAGCTCATGAGGAGGCAGGCCAATGAGCGGGCAGCGGAGAGGCTGATCAACAACCGTGAGCAACCAGAGATGGGTGGATGATGCCCACTTTCAGCTGCAGAGCATCAGGTGCAGGCGGGGCAGCAGGTGGACGAACACGGCGTCTTTGAGGACCCCTTAGAGCCCGGTGAGTACCACTGAAAATGTGCTCCTACCAGGGGTGAGCCAACGCTTCCACTTCAGCTTTTCCTCAAGAAAGGAAACGGCTACTTGCTGCCACTTGTAGGTCGGAGTCTGCTGCTTTATTTTAGTGCTCGAGATCTCCTGTCATGTACCGCTGTGTGAGGCAAGGCAGGATAGCAGATAAAATGTGGGAGTCGGAGACAGAAACCAAACTTAAAGACAATTATTACTGATTACAAAAACACCATAACTAGACCAAGAAATACTAAACAGACGAACACACAGCTGGAGGGAATGAAGGAGGCTGTGAGAAGAAACACAAGGGAACAGATCACAGGTGGGAACAAAGCTGAACATAATCAAACTAACGAGACCAGGAAGCAAAACTAAACAAGATGCACACAGGACGAGAGACTGTCAGAGTAAAACAGGAAACAGCAGAAACACACACTGAGACACAGACTGACTGAACACAGGGAACAGAGGGAGGGAGAGAAACAGAGACACGACTGGGGAACAGGCCAATCAGCATGGAGACAAGACTGACTTCACAGAGAGATACTAACACAGGAAGAGGGCGGGGACACAGAGGAGGGATGATAACACAAAACCTGAGGCTAGATAACAAACTAAGACCTGGGACACAAACAGAGACACAACAATCATAACCAAAACTTCACCTCAGAACATGAAATGAACCAGAATCAGACGTCAAACACAAACGCTGGCTCACAGACCAGGACCATGAGCCTCCACACAGAAAGACTCCACCCAAAAGTGTTAGGATGCCTGGGTCGTTGACCCAGGGTTTTTTGAGTTTATTATATTATTTATAATTTCTAGTCTTTGGGTTTTTGTTAGAGTCATGTCTTATGGTTTGTCTCTGTGTAATCCTTAGTTGCTGTCTCCCCGTGTCCAGTCAGTGTCTGTGTCTGCCCTGGTCCCACGTCTCTGTTCCCTCTGTTGTAGTGCAGACTCACAGGCAGTGTGAGTCTGTGTCTTTGTTCAGTCTGTGTTATGTGTTTCCTGTTTTACTTTGAAGGTCTCTGTCTTATCTCAGTGTTGTCTCGTCTCGTCAGTTCTGATTTGCCTCAGCTGTGTCTCCCTCCTGTTGTCCATTCCCTGATTGCTCCCTCGATGTATTTAAGCTCTGTGTTGCAGTTTGTCATTGTCGCCATCTACCGTTTATTTTGCTGTGTGTTTTGTCTGCCCGTGTAAGTTATTTGGATTCTTACGTTTGTTCTGTTTGAGTTCAGCATCAAAGCTGTTTCAGTTTACGTTTGTCTCTGGAGTCTGCACCTTGGGTCCTTTTCTTGCCTGCACACAGCCGTCACATAACAAAAACAGGAACTCTCTTTCTGAGAAGTGATGGTGCTCACCACTGCAGCACCACGCTGCCCTGTTAGTTTCTGTGCTGGTAAAAATAAATAGTTCACTCTGACATATTTCCTGTGTCACAAACACTTCTTGTCTCTGCTGCTTCGATGTACTTACAGTTTGTAGAAGGCAGCGTGTAACAAAGCCGTGTTATTATAAACATACTGCAGCTGCTGAGTTAAAGCTTATTATCTCTGTGATAGAAAATATTAAAAACAAAACTTCTTTCAGTGTTTTACATTCTTGTAACTGAACTTCAGATCTTGTTGAATCTTGTTTTCATTTGTACATAACTGACAGTCTGACGCCTCCTGACGTGTCAGAAGAACTGTGACTCGTCCTGTTTTACTTCCTCTTTGTTTTCTCGTCAAAGCTGTCGGACTTAAAGACACAGACAGACGGTGAAGCTGCTCAAAGATCTTTCAGCTCAAAATGTCTACAGAAATTCAAAGTGTTGAAGATTTCAGGGTGAAATACAGCAGAGGGTCCCAAGAGGATGGAGGAGTGAGAGAGCAGAGTGAGGTGGAGGTGTTAGATGATGGAGAGCAGCACCCTGACGTTGGCCTACAAGAAGCTGGTAAGCAGGAAATCATCAAAGTGACCAAACCAAAGAAAATGTTGGTGATGAAAGTGTTGTTCAGTGTCTTTTAAAGCTCTGATATCCGACCACTTTAAGACATATTAGTGTTCGTGTCACATGTGCCCAGAATATGTTTCCAGTCCAAACTGGCACACAGATCATTTGTTGCACTGGGCCTGTTTACTCCCAGTTAGGAGCTCCGTTTCTAACCGTCTGACTGTTTCAGTGTCTGTGGCTTCAAGTCCAACTGGTTCAGCTGCTGCTCTGCTTTCAGGAAGAGGTCTGTGAGTGGCAGAGAGAAGCAGCCAATAGGAGCAGCACAGCTCTTTCTGCTTCCTCTCCAAGTGATAACATGACTGTAAATACAGCCAGATTGTCCACACAGTCATTGTTTTAAACATATGTGAATGTCGAGTTTGTCCGACAATGTTGTGCTTCCAAAAATGCGTCTTTCAGAGGTGCAGAGCAGCAGCTTGGTATGCAGCTGCAGTGTGTTAGCAGCTTCCCCCTGTAGTTAATGCAGCACGTTTAAATCAGTAGTTCATAGTTGTTCTGTGGTCTGACAACAGGAACAGAAAGATGCAGATTCATTGTGAGTTCAGCTGCATCAAAATGCAGTATGAGTGAGTGTAGAGAGGAGAGAAGCAAACTGATGGAAACAGCTAGCAGAAAGCTAACTGAGTGTAACTGAAGCACAAACACAGAGTAACACACACCCAGCACCACTCTGTTATAAATCAGCTTTAAAGTTTCCACAGTTCATGGTTGTTCCTCAGCATTACACTTTCCTCACAGCTCTGACCCGCGTGCAGATGATCATCATACAAACTAATATTCTGGGACTCTCCTCCATATTTGTCCCTCAGGTTTCTACACTTCTTTCTACGTTCCCTCACGTCCATCAGGATAGTTTTGCTCATTTAGTCCTTATATTGAGAGGAGGATTGTTTTTCTCTCACTGATCTATTCAAAAGCTGCGACCAAGAAGTGGCCAGAAATGCACCGACCGATCACAACAGCTGGAATGGACTAATGTTACTTTGTCCTTGTTTGAGTTCCTGTAACTTTTAACAAACTCGACTAATTTGTTTGGTAAATCTGATTTACTTTCTACTGGGATCATTCCTACAGTGAGGATTAATAAAAAGCTCCAAAGTCTCTCATTAGTGCTTCATAAATGGACTTTTTGTTTTATCTTTGTAGATGTTCACACCGAGAAGAAGCTTCCAGCTGTGAGAAGAAGCTGGTTCAGAGCTTTTGAAGTGAACCTGGGAGTGCTGTATCTGCTGATTGTGGTGGGAATCATGACACGCTGTGAGGAATTTGATTCCAATATGTTAGATGTTTGATTTTGAACATTAGAAGTGAAATGATTTGATGCTGCAGACCTGATTGTGTTTAGTTCCTGTTCCCACACTGCAGTGTTTCTCCTACTTCACTGGAAAACACACAAACAGCAAACTTGTTACTATAATGTCATGTACTTCCTTCAAGGAAGGTACATGAAGCCAACACAGAAGCAGCAAAAACTGCAGTTCCTTTAATGACCACTGGAGGCTGATGCTGAAAGCGAGTCAGTCCCCACAGACTCCCATGTTAACATGAGCACCTTTGCTGCAGTAAAAACATGTTTCCATTCAGGACCAAATGAGTTTTGGTCTCTAAGGATAGTTTCCTCTTCATAAAAACTGCACGGTGGCATTTTTATCATTTAAGGAATATTTCAAAAGTCAGACTAATGGGGTCAAAGGCTGAACTTAAGATGATAATTCATACTTTTATCATTTTTTTGTAATGCCCTTTTTACTTGTTTTAACAAATCAGCTTTAAATCGTCTTCAGACTGTGCAGAATGTGGCAGCACGACTCTTTACAGGCACCAAGAGAAGATCCCATATTATTCTAGTTTTGGCCTCCCTTCACTGGTTGCCTGTAAGTTTTAGGTTTCATTTTAAAATTTTAGTTTTAACCTTTAGGTTCAGGCTCCCCAGTACATATGTGACCTGCTGAAACGAGCTCTACGGTCATCAGGTCAGAGACAGTTGGTGGCCCCAAGCACTTGATTTAAAACTAGTTGTGATCGGGCCTTTCAGGCAGCGGCACCAATGTTGTGGAATTCTCTCCCACTGGTTTTATAGAATAGAATAAAATAGAATAGAATAGAATTCCACTTTATTGTCATTGCACATGTCACAGGTACAAGGCAACGAAATGCAGTATGCTGTACAGACTCCACTGATTCTTTTAAAAAGCAGTTGAAGCAGCATCTGCTGCAGACTGATGCAGGTGCAGCCACACTACGTTAGACAGTGGCCGCCTGTCATTGTGCGACTAGTTAGTTCACTTGGTGTATTAAACAGCTAGCTAACAAGTTCATGTTAGTTCCATTCATCTAAAGTGAGAATAAAAAAGTCCATCTGGGAAAGTGCAATGATTTTAAATTAATTTCCTGTTTTGTTGCATTTCTAACCAGATATTTTAGTGAGTTTGGAAAAAGAGCAGCTGCAGAAAGAAGTGAAGCTGAAGGACAAGATGGAAGGTAAGAAACTATTAAGAAGTATTAAAGTTGGAGATGACTGTATTTGAGAGTGGGTTAATTTTATGTTTTAAATCAGATTCTTGTGTAAAGATAATCTGATAAAAAGAAACAAAACAAGTTGCAGCTGCTGACCTCCCAAACTAACATAAACAGGAGAAAACTGTTCAAAGTCAAAGGCAGCTCAGCCCTACAAACTATCAGGTTATGTTGTCCACGGTGTCGTGGAAGCTTCAGGACCCAAATGCAGAACATGGTGGGCAAATGTTAAACATAAAGTGTGTTTATTCCAGGAAAGTACAGATGGTGGAGAAACAGGAAACATTAAAGTCCATAAGAAAGAAAAACAGGCAAAAACATTAGGAACAGCACAGCTCGTGAGACGACTGGACAAAGGGTGAGGGAAACAATGGGAATGAATACATGAGGTAATGTGGGACGATGAAACAGGAGGGGAACACAGCTGAACCTAATCACAGGAAAACAGAAGGAAAGTAAACTAAATGCCAAACACAGCAGACACAGGTTAAACAAAGGTTAAACAGGAAGTAATCAAACAAAGGAAACATCACTGACTGTAGGGCCAAACATCGCTAATCGAAGATCAAGATGATGAGTGACAGGTGCTCTGACCTGTGCAAAGTGTCCATTAATCATTTCCATTAAATTAAAAATGTATTCTTTATTCTTCTAATTTCTGAAGATGACACCAAAAGGATCTCACACGACCTGATTCACACTGATACACGGTCAAAACACTGTTTGCCTCTGTCCCATCTCATCACACCTGAGCACCACTGAACCTGGATTAAAAGGTTATGGCGACAGTGGCAAGTAGGGTTACTACTCCCTCTTGTGCTGAGAAATTGCAATAGCACCAAAAACATAAAATGGCTCCAACACTGACAGAAACTTTACACAAAAGGGCAGAACACTGAAAATATAACATGCAAAAGTAGCATATGAATATAAACCCAAAGAGTTAAAGTTACATGAAAATAATAGAAAGGCCAAAAAAAATCTAAATCACATATAACAGACCCAGGACCATAACACAACCTGCTTCAAACTCATCAGGAAACACAGAGTGAGAGCTGCACAGGTGTGGCAGGTTGGAACAAGGAAAAGCTGAATGAGTCGTCTGCAGACAGCGGCCATCTTGGCTCTTTATGTAATCATAAAGCAGCATGTTGGTGCACCAATCACAGCAGAGTACCTGCACATGCCCGTTATCATCCTCTCATTCAGTCACAGCTGAGGCGCAGCATGCAGAGCTTTGCATGAAGGACAGAAAAACACAGCAGTTACACAAAATGACACAAATATGATGACAGTCATAACAACAGGTCAAAGTTCAGTCTGTTACTGTATCATAGACACTGATGCTGTGTGTGCTATATGAGATGCTGCAGGCAGTCAGTGTGAGTCTTCAGCAGTCTGAGCTACAAAGATGGGATCTTGGCTGCAAATGAATGTATGACTGATACTGAATCCCAGCAGCCAACAAACATGCAGCTTCACAACCAGAACGTGTCCTTCTGCCACAGCAAATACAGGAAGTACCTGATCACATGGAAACACCTTTGATATGAGGAAGTGTTGAAGCCTCAGAGCAGCTTTGACTGAATGTAAAAAGACATATTTTCAGTGAGAACAGGCACATGTCACATGAGTCAGAATCTATTCTTTCAAAGCATATAGATAACATCTCTGACTACAGGTGTAGAAATGCTGTTTGACTCTTCACCTTCTTCCTCCACACTGAAGCACAATTATTCTGAATCTTGTCAGTGGTTTTTGTTCACAGTTGATACGTATTTAGCTCATCAGATTTCCTGTAGTTCTAACACCTCCACCCACAGGACATGTTAAAGAGCAATGGCTGCAAGTTTCTGACTCTTATTGATATTTGACAAAGCAGAGGAAGAAGATTATTTCTGTTCAACGTTTCACTCATTTTATTTTATTTTATTTTATTTTGGTTTCACTGAAATATTTCAGATGCTTTGAACAAGAGTGAATTCAACAAACTTCACTTCAAACACAATAAACTGAACCACAGTTACAACGAGCTACAGACTGAACATCAAGGTAAGAAAGTTTTTAAAATTAACAAGAAAATACTAATGTCAGATAAAATTTATATTTACATTTTTTAACATGTTTTTTTTCTACAGAAACAAAACGACTCAACAGTCAGTTACAGGAAGAAGTGAAGAAGCTGAAGGAGAAGATAGAAGGTAATAAAGTTTGAATAACTGATAGAAAACATCAGTGTTACACAGTGATAACCTGATTGTGTCTTTGTTTTGAATCCTACATGTTTGATGCTGTGTAACAGTTTCTCTGTATAAATGTAAGTTTCAGTTCATTATGAATAAGAGAGAAAACCTGAGTTTAAATGAAGCATTTACAGGGAAAATGACAGGAACCAAAGATTCATGTGATACAACAGGACACAAAGTCTGACTTTAAAACATGTGTTTGACTTTAAGAGAAGTGTCCAGAAGGATGGATGAGGTTTGGAAGCAGCTGTTACTTTAAATCCACTGAGTGGAAAACTTGGTCTGACAGCAGGAGAGCCTGTCAGGATAAAGGAGCTGATCTGGTGATGATAAACAGCAAAGAGGAACAGGTGGGTGTGTTTGTTCATGTCTGTGTGATCTTTGATGGAGCTGACAGTCATCTGTTACTTGTGTCTTTGACCTGCTGTCAGTCTGTGACCTGCTTCCTGTCTCCACTCTGATGGATTTCTTGGATTCTCCTTTTTTGTTGCAGACACATTCAAACGTAAAGTTTTTACACATTTGACAAACATTTAATTTACACAGAAATGTTATAAAATGAGAGAAATCCTCATAATCCAGATTATTTTTCTGATTCAATCCAACTGAATCAAATGATTTGTTAACACTGATTCCACTGCAACACTGACTGAGCTACAGGAGGAGCTGATATTCATTGATTCTTTGGCTCTTTCTGATTTCTGCACAGTGGAAGAAAAGTTTCATCACAGTTATTCTTCCTTCAGACATGTTCACAAGATGATGTCACTACAACAGAAGTGCTGAATTATGACTGGAGACAATATTTGTGTCTCTTCTCAAACAGGAATTTGTCAGTAAATTCAGAGGATACTCTTGGATTGGTCTGAGAGCCAAACAGACATCAGGAGGATATGAATGGGAATGGGTGGACGGATCAGCGCTGACAGAAAGGTGAGACATTAGTTTGTTTCTATTCCAGAGTTATTATTTAGAAGTGAAACACTGATGTTTTGGAAGATAGATCAGCAATACATGAGCTGAGCTATTTTCCAACAGCCCCACAAACTGAATGTAAAGAAAAGCAGAAATCCTCCTTTGAATGAACAGCTGTGCTTGAACTCTCTTCATCTGCAGTCTGTGATGACGTTCAGTTACAACAAGTCAGTTTGAAGGAATCAGGATTGAAACATGTTCAAAGCAGCGACCGACACATTTCACTTTGTTCAATTTGTCTTCATGTTTTTGTGCTGTAATGTTTCTTTTCTCACAGAACAAAAAGTGTTTCAGAGAATTCCTGTCTCTTCTTCTTTGGTGTTTGTAAAACTTCAGAACATATGAAGGAAGAAGCTTCAGTAAATATGACCTGATAGACACACATTTCAAAGTGATGTCTGTAAACAGCTGACAAACAGTTTCAAACAGCAGAAAGTCAGCTCTGACTTCTTTTTATTCTCCATTTTTACAGCAGGAAGATTTCATATTCATCAAAGCTTGAAAGCTGTTTTAGTGTGCATGATGATTCTCAGAGAAAAGTCTAAAGGAGGGAAAGTGGGCGAGAAACCTGGGAAAGAAATACAGCAAATATTGGAAATATTCCAAAAGAGACGCATATTTATATGAATGTGACAATAGTTATGAGTTTAGTCCAGTTTCATATCAGATTTGATCTCTCTGACAGGTTCTGGGCAGGAGGACATGAGAATTCCCGTCCTGGTTACTATGGAGGCTGCTGTGACGATGATGGGAGATGGATATGGTCATATTATTCTCATTCAATGACCTTCATCTGTGAGAAATGAGTTTGGTGCTTTGATGTAAATGTTTGAATAATCCAACCAAAGACACCTCACTATGAAATGTCCTGCATGAGCCTCAGACTCAGCTTACAGTCTTTACTTGTTCATTCTGCATCATATATTGATTACATATATTGTCCCTCTGTGCTCTGTGCTGTACAGTAAGGTTGGAAGTCATCCACACAAAACCTGAAGTACTTCATTACTCTGTAGTTCCAGCAAATTGTTCTAATAAAAGTCAAAGTGCAGCTTGTCTTTACTTTGCTTTACTTGGTTTATTCATCAGCCTGTTGGTCCTAAAACTTCAGTAAATGTCTTCTTCAGTTTCTCTCAAACAGCTGAAAGTTGCTGCTTCTTACTTTTAGCTACAAATCAGGAACCAAGAGACTGAAACCAGCACAAATTCAGTTTGTCAAACTTACAACGTGTGAATAAGTGAAGATGAATCCGTTTAAAACAACTTTCCTTCTTCTTCTTCACTTACATCAAAACACAACTTTACCTTCCTGCTTAGTTTGCAGCGAGCTGCCTGCACAGCGTTAACACACTGAAGGTCAAAGTTCATTTCAGCATGGCAGAAAGGAAAAGTCCAGAAACAACAACCCTCACAGTGGACACGGTTAAAGTCTGTTGATGACTCTGAACATGACTCGGGTCATTTTGTAACGTGGGCCTTAGTCGTCTTCATGAATCAGACAGTTTCAGAGCCAGTTTCCATGTGACACACTTCCTGCTTTGGACCCTTTACCTGCAGCCTGTATGTGTCCACATGTGATTGGTGCAAAGCTTTTAACTAATGACCACAGACCCTGGTTGTGTTTCGCTTCAGATGATTTTCAGCATTTCATTGAATTCTAACTGCATCAAAGACATTTCAGCGTTTCAATTCATCAAAATGACTTCAGATCTTGTTGCATGCTGTGAGTTTCTCTGCTGGTAAACTCGAAATAACTGAAGTTCACACTGACGCCATATTTCCTGCATCAGAAACATTCGCTCATTACTAACATTATATATTGTGTGATGACAGCAGCTTCTGAGAAAGCTATTTTTAAGTTGCTGCTGCTAAGTTCAAGCTCAGTGTCTGTGCATTATGACAAACATTTCAAATACATTTGTGTCTTTGCTTGTATTGGTGTACAAGTATCTATGTATTAATGCATGTAATGGAAAAGTTTTCCAAATAAATGGAGAAAAGTATTTAAGCTGTCTGTGTTTGTGCTTTATTCTGCTGTTCGTTTCTGACTCGTTCACATTTGTAATTAATCACAACGGCATCAATGAAATCTCAGTAATTAAACTGATAAATCTGAACTTCAGGTCTTGTTGAATTCTGTTTGTTTGTCTGTTTCCAACTGGAGACGGTGACAGTGACAGAGCGAACCTCTGCAACGCCGTGACGCCCCGTTAGCTTAGTTCACACTGACGTCATATTTCCTGTGTCACAAACTCTTCTTCTCTCTTCTCATTCTGTGGACTTACAACATGTAGAAACTCATGAAAGCAGCATCTAACAAAGGCATTGATGTGCATGTTGCTGCTGCTGAGTTCAGCCTCAGTGTCTCTGAGATATTCAGACAGGAAATGTTCAGAATGTTCTGGAGGTGTTTTAATGACTTTTTGAAGTCTTTGTTGTGTTCGTGGTTTGTTCTGCTGTTTCTGACTCGTTCACATTTGTCATCAATTAAAACTGCATCAGTCAAAGTTTTGCATTTGAAGTGAACTGAACTTCAGATCTTGTTGGATGCTGTTAGTGCTCCTAAATAACTCAGCGTTTCACACATCATGACGTGACAGGAAAACTGTGGCTCTCTTCTGGTTTGACTTCCTGGATATTTTCAGTTCAAAGCTGCCTGACTCAAAGAAACAGGCAGACAGTGACGGACGGTCAAATATCTTCTTAGCTTAAGATGTCGACACAAACTCAAGGTGTCCATGACTCCAGGGTGAAATACAGCAGAGGGACCCATGAGGATGGAAGAGGAAGAGAGCAAATCGAGGTGGAGATGTTAGACGATGGAGAGCAGAACGCTGCTGGTGGATTACAAGAAGCTGGTAAGTAGGAACGAACTAAAAATACAAACTACAGATAATAAAAGGGAGGAAGAAGAAGGAGCTCCAGAGCCCCTCATTAGTGCTCCATGAATGGACTCTTTGTGTATTTTCTCTGTAGATGAACACACCCAGAGAAAGCTTCCAGCTGTGGACAGCAGCTGTTTCAGAGCGTTTGAAGTGACCCTGGGAGTGCTGTATCTGCTGATTCTGGCTGGAATCTTAACACGCTGTGAGCAACTTTATTTATCATGTTAGATTTGTGATTTTTTAACATTTTAAGGGAAATTATTTGATGTTGTTGACCTGATTCTGTTCACTTCCTGTTCTCTCTTCATGTTACAGTTAGAAACAGTCACTCTGCAGAGTTTTCTTATATATGTTACACTACTGCTGAAATATGTTCACTACCTACAGGCTGGTTACAAATGTGCTGGGGCCCAGCTAACTGATGAGATCTACACTAAAGTAAATTAACTTAATACAAGGCTATCGAGGCTATCGTGGCTCAAGAGTTGGGAGTTTGCCTTGTAATCGGAAGGTTGCCAGTTCGAGCCCTGGCTTGGACAGTCTTGGTTGTTGTGTCCTTGGGCAAGACACTTCCCTCTGGTGGTCAGAGGGCCTGGTGGCGCCAGTGTCCGGCAGCCTCGCCTCTGTCAGTGCGCCCCAGGGTGGCTGTGGCTTCAATGTAGCTGCCATCACCAGTGTGCGACTGTGTGTGTGAATGACTGGTTGTGTAAAGCGCTTTGGGGTCCTTAGGGACTAGTAAAGCGCTATACAAATACAGGCCATTTACCATAACCCTTTAACGTTAGTAGGGATGGGTATCGGTTGGGTTTTATCCGATACCAGTACCAAACTGGTACTTTTGAAACCGGTGCTTAAACGGTGCTTGAAGAATGGAGAACACAAAATATGTCCAAAAACCTCTCATGTTTAGCTGTTTCCCTCTTTTTCTTTGGTCATCCTTTTTGGCCAGGGTGAAGGGAGTATCTGCCATCAAACAAGAAGACAGCCACATGTAGCTATGATGATGTTTGCTAGTTCACCTTACATGCATTAATGTAATAACGTGGTTAGCCTACTCAATGTAAATTACACACGAACAACATTAAGCTACTCACGCAGAGAAGAACGGCTGCTGCTGCATCATCATCCTCATCATTTCTGCTACACTGGCAGGGCTAGGGGCCAGGACTCTCCTCTTCGGGTTCTTGGGGGATGTTGCTAACTCCGGGTCCGATAACAGGCACCACACCCGCAGTAGATGTGCACGGTGTGAGCTCTCGCAGCAAGCTATCAAATATGGCGCATTTCTCGGCTTTTAACAAAATGCTATACATTGCCAGGTGTTTCATCGGATTTGAGGTGTTACCTCCTTTGACAGTATCACAGTATCAGCTTAAAGCACTTGTTGCAGGCTGCTGAGTTTGCATCTTTTGCTGTGAAGTACAGCCAGACTTTTGACCGCTTCGCTTTGGGCATTTTTAATCTGTAGCTCTGCTCTAAAAGAACGTACGTACCTGAGTGCGCCTACTATCCTCGGAAACGTAAAATGATTGGCTAGAATCCAAAGTGTATGACATCTTAGGAAAAAAAAAGCACCAAAATAAAGCACCGAAATGTGCGCTGCATTTCGTTCTGGTTACTACTGTTTATGTCAGAACTGGTGCCATATTGGCACCGGATACCGGTACCCATCCCTAAACGTTAGTGGCTAACCACCAGCAACTAAAGCTGAGGACACACTGGAAAGGATTCACTCGTCACGTATCACTTTGAAGATCACAGCTGGCTCCAGTTTTATGTAACCTAATGTATTTAATACTAAATCATATGTCAGGCTTGATGTGCTCTCATAGGTAGTCGCTTCGATCTCTGTCTCTACCTGGAAGTAGAGAAACATTACTCTTCAGTTCCCATCGTGCTGATTTTGAACATTATGGAATTTCTCCTGATTTTCCAACAAAATTGAAAAACCATATCCCAGAATTCAGAATTCTAGTTTCCAACAATGGATTTACTAAGCAGCTACTTCGTTTTAATATTACTCTTATTACTCTTTCTGGGTCTCAAAATAAACTTTTAACATATTTTCAGGCGATTCAATTCAATTTTATTTATACAGCCCCAAATCACAACAGCAGTCGCCTCAAGGCGCTTTATATTGTACAGTAGATCGTACAATAATACATACAGAGAAAATCCCAACAATCATGTGACCCCCTATGAGCAAGCACTTTGGTAACAGGAAGAAACCTCCGGCAGAACCAGGCTCAGGGAGGGGTGGGGCCATCTGCTGCGACCGGTTGGGGAGACTACACCTGTGTAAACTTCTAATATCTGAGCCGGCGAGAACAGCAACAACTCCCGGCACATCGTTTTCAGACCCCCGCAGTTTTTCGCTACTCAGGTTAAACATGATATATAAGTCACTTAGAAAACTTAAAAATGTTATTGTTTGGCTTTTTCAGTGTTTTATTTGTTTGTGAGTAAATCGGTTTGGCTGACATTAAAGTTATTAGATTAGATTAAATAAAACTTTATTAATCCCTCGGGAGCGTTCCTCTGGGGTTTTCACACAGCTGAATAAACGTCAAACAGAAAACTGATTAAACAGAAGTGTGAGACAGTCAAGAATTTACACCAGCGTCCGGTTACATTTTAGATAGCAAGGAGCAGACGGCTGAGTTTCACTCCACCGAGACAGCGGTGACGTAATTCTGAAGGCTCGACAGTCCAATCTCACAGTCACTCACTTCCAGCCTATCTGGCTTTCAGAGGACCCCGCCCACTTATGCTGGGCATACACTGTGCGACTTTTGGCTCATTTTGAGCCGATTTTTCAGTCGTGCGACCGTTTTGGGGATCAGCCCGAGGTTCAGCCTCGTCGTGTGTCGTGCATCGTGTAGTATACATGGGCTAATGAGAAGCGATTAACACCTCATGACCAGCTCCCGATCATCAATCGTTTGGTCTTAAGAAAATTAAACCTGTTTGAAATCCTGTCAGCCGTTGTGAGAGTGTCACCGCAGCCTCTCACGCTGCACATGTGCAAACACAGAAATGAAAGTGAAAAGACGGAGCAGCATGTGATCTGGACACAAGCGATGGAGGCACAACTTGTAGAACTTTGGCTCATCTGAGCCTTTTCGATGTGGCCTCACAAAATCATGACGACCGCAGCAACTGTGAAAAGAGTTTGATGGACATTGCTGCTCAATCACAGCTGCCTGATCAATGTCTTCCATTAGCAATTTAGAAAAGTTGATGGTGGTGGTGTGTGTGTCTGTGTGAGTAAAAGACAGAAAGGGAGACAGATTTTGTGTTATAAGCTTCATGTTATGGACGCACAGTGTCAGCATCAGCATCAGATCATCGGGCCGTAGAGTGTGAGACCCTGCATCGTGACCTACGAATTTCTAAACTCTGAGAGTCAATTGTACAGTTTGAGCAGAAGCTGAATAACGTGACTGAAAAAAGTCGCACAGTGTTTGCCCAGCTTTGGACCGCGAAAGCCGGGTCCTCAGGTGGATGGAAGCCCCAAACGCAATTTCATTGTTCTTTGACAATGACAATAAATAAATACTTGACTACTTGACTATGCAGCCTCTGAATTTGGACACCCTACGTCCAGATGAACAGTATCAAACTTTGGGGATTTTCTAACTGTACGGAGGGCTTTTTTATAAAGCAAGGTCAATTTCTCAAGGTCAAATCAGAATCAGAATCAGAATACTTTATTGATCCCTGGGGGAAATTATTTTTTGTTACAGTGCTCCATTATAAACCAACATTAAGACAAGACAGACAATATGCTAACTAAGAATAGTACAATATATAAATAGTCACTCATAAGTCACTCATAAATAAATAGCTGGAAAAGAAACGTGTGTAGCTGTTGCAGTAACCAGTGTGTTAAGTAGATGCGTTGTACAGGGAGCCACAGGCAGGAATGATTTCCTGTGTCGTTCAGTGGTGCATCATGGGTAATCTCAGTCTCTCACTGAACGAGCTCCTGTGACTGACCAGCATGTCATGGAGTGGGTGGGAGGTGTTATCCAACATTGTCTTTATCTTGGACAGCATCCGCCTCTCCGACACCACCTTGAGGGAGTCCAGCTCCATCCCCACAACATTGCTGGCCTTACGGATCAGTTTATTAAGTCTGTTGGCATCTGCGACCCTCAGCCTGCTCCCCCAGCATGCAACAGCATAGAGGATTGCACTGACCACAACAGACTCGTAGAAAATCCTCAGCATTTTCTGGCATATGTTGAAGGACCTCAGTCGCCTCAAAAAATAGCGTCGCCTCTGGCCCTTCCTGTAAAGTGCTGTGATGTTTTTAGCCCAGTCCAGTTTATTGTCAATGTGTACTCCAAGGTATTTATAGTCCTCCACAATGTCAACACTGACCCCCTGGATTGAAACAGGGGTCAAGTGTTTCCTGGTCTTCCTGAAGTCCACGATCAGTTCCTTGGTCTTTGCCACGTTGAGCTGCAGATGATTCTGCTCACACCACGTGACAAAGGAGTCGACCACAGCCCGGTACTCTGTCTCATCGTCCCTGCTGATGCATCCAACCACCGCAGAGTCATCAGAAAACTTCTGAAGATGGAGGTCTCTGTGCAGTGGCTGAAGTCTGTGGTGTAGAGGGTGAAGAGGAAGGGGGAGAGGACAGTCCCCTGTGGTGCCCCTGTGTTGCTGATCACCTTGTCAGACACACACTGTGGGAGACGTACATATTGTGGTCTTCCTGTCAGGTAATCAACAATCCAGGACACCAGAGAAGCATCCACCTGCATCGCTGCTAACTTATCACCCAGGAGGGTCGGCCTGATGGTGTTGAAAGCACTGGAAAAGTCAAAAAACATGACCCTCACAGTGCTCGCCGGCTGGTCCAGATGGGTGTAGACACGATTGAGCAGGTAGATGATGGCGTCCTCAGTCGAGACGAGGCTGAGGGGAAGGGCTGAGGATCCCCAGACGAGGCGTCACCCAGTAGCCACCGAGCAGAAGCTAGAGGGGGCTGCACCGGCGTGCCTGACCGGCTCTGCCGGCAGCCAGCTGTGCCAGAGTGAACCGAGCCGCAGGCCCAGAGGCCGGAGGCCCGAGGGCCCCCCGCACCCCGGAGGAGGCCTGACCGAGCAACAGGCCCCAGGCCCCGCCAGGTAGCCATCGGGAGTGAGCCGGTACATACCTGAGTGCCCAGCCCCGGAAACCAAGAACCACCAATGCACCGACCCCTGAGGGCATCAGTCACCGGCAGGGAGTGTGGTGAGGGGAGATAGGCCTTGGAGGGCCTGGGAGTTCCCAGAGAGGTGGAGTCTAAGACCCGACCTGACATATAGACACAGACAAACAGGCACACACAGACACAAACATGCATTCCCACCCTCATGCACACATATACAAACACTCAGGGTGGACGAGGCTAAGCATCAGGCTTTCAAATTAATTAAAAGTCTGTCTGGGTCTTTGGTTGATTAATAGGCTGGTGTGAAAAATTGCTGCCACACCGCCCCCTCGGCCTCTGCTTCGAGGTTTCTGGTAGTTAGAATGACTCGGGGGTGTTGATTCATTTAAACTAACATAATCATCCTGCTGCAACCAGGTTTCTGTAAGGCAGAGTAAATCGATTTGTTGATCAATTATTAAGTCATGTACTAACAGAGACTTGGAGGAGAGAGACCTAATATTTAATAATCCACATTTCACTGTTTTACTCTTTGGTTCAGATGTGGATACTGTATTGTTCTTTCTTTGTGATTTTTTGTTTAAATTGTTTATTGCTGGTTTTTAGTTTGTTTTTTGTCTGTTTGGGAGCTGACACAGTCTCTATGTAGATGGGTTTTTCGGGGGGGTAACAGGAGGAGGGAAGCTGCAGAGAGGCGTGTAACATTGCAACTCTGCTTCCTGGTCCCAAATCTGGATAGCCATGGTCTGGGGCATTTACTAAATTTGTCTATATTTCTAGAAATGGGAGCTGCTCCATCCAAAGTGGAGGACTGGGAACAAGACCAGGTTTCCTCCAGAATCACCAATTACCAGAGTTTGACCCCTGCTGGGTGTTTTGCTGAGTGGGGAAAAACCGTTAGACACAGAAAAGGCTGGTGGTGTACCTGGGTATTCTATTTAGGACTACACTTCCTCCTCACCGTCACCCAGCCATCTTGTTTCCCCAGCTGCTCAGGGCAGTCTGCCGTGGGACAGCTAGTAGGGCCTACGCTACCTGCTGCTGCATCGACTACATGGCCATGTCTAGCTACAGATTTTTCAAGGGTGTGAAGCCGAATCTCCAATTCAAGGATCCTGGCCTCCAGAGCTGCAAATAGGCTACAGTTATTACAGGTATCATTACTGCTAAAGGAGGTTGAGGAGTAACTAAAATTCTGACATAATGAGCAGGAAAGTGCAGCAGGGACGGGTGAAGAGGCCATGCTGGTAGCGAGTTGGCTACGAGCTAAGCTACGCTAAACAGTAAAGATACAGTGAGTGAATACTGTAAATATAATTAGTGAGTGAACACATAGAGTGTACTGTTGATGAAGCACACCCTCTGACGACTTATCTGAAATAAGTTGTCATCTATAAATTGTTAATGAAATTGGCTATGCAGATACGCTACACAAAAACACAAGTATGTGTTATAACAGGAACAGGAAGTGATACTCAGAGAGGGCGAACACCAAGTGAAGGACAACCCAGAGGAACCTTCCGTGGTTCTTGATTTAAGTGGTTGTAATTTTTTTTCCTATTCATTACACATGTCCCAAAATTTAGTACATGAAGAATAAACCAATTTCAGGAAAAGAATAAATTTGAGATGTGTTAATTTAGCAGTTGCATTCAAAGGAGCTTGCAAAGAAAAGCGTCTGGACTTCTTTAAGTTGCTTGAAGACGTTTCACCTCTCATTTGAGAAGCTTCTTCAGTTCTAAGGTCAAATGGTGGAGAGTCCCAGATTTAAACCTAGTGGGAGTGACCCCCCACAGAGGGACAAAAGGACCCCCTGATGATCCTCTAATCGCCTGAGCCAAGGTGTGAAACTGGGTGTGGGTCCCAATCAGCCAGGGTTTCAGGTGAGCTCATTGTGAAACCTGGCCCCACCTTATCATGCGAATTCCTGAGGTCAGATGGCCCAGGATGTGAGTGGGCGTTAAGGCGTCTGGGAAGGATCTCAAAACTGGATTATAGATGGCAGAGAGTTGGTGTCGTAAACCCCGCCTCTGTTCAAAGATGGTCGCTCACAGTGGACATAGATGGCTTCATTCACTCCTCTTTCAAACCATCTGTCCTCTCTGTCCAAAATGTGAACATTGGCATCCTCAAAAGAGTGTCCTTTATCCTTAAGATGCAGATGGACTGCTGAGTCTTGTCCTGTGGAGGTGGCTCTTCTATGTTGTGCCATGCGCTTGTAAAGTGGCTGTTTGGTCTCTCCAATGTAGAGGTCTGGGCATTCCTCGCTGCACTGTACAGCATACACCACATTGTTAAGTCTGTGTTTTGGCGTTTTGTCTTTCGGGTGAACCAGTTTTTGTCTGAGCGTGTTGCTGGGTCTGAAATGCACCGGGATGTCATGCTTGGAGAAAACCCTCCTGAGTTTCTCTGATACACCGGCTACATAGGGGATGACAATGTTGTTGCGTCTGTCCTTCTTATCCTCCCTCGCTGGTGTCTGTTCTTCTTTTCTGTGCCTCTTTGCTGACTTTAAGAACGCCCATTTAGGATAGCCGCACGTTTTGAGTGCTTCCTTTACATGCGTGTGTTCGTTCTTTTTTCCTTCAAGCTTAGAGGGAACCTGTTTGGCCCGGTGGTGTAGGGTCCTAATTACTCCAAGTTTGTGTTCCAGAGGGTGATGGGAGTCAAACCTCAGACCTTAGAACTGAAGAAGCTTCTCGGATGAGAGGTGAAACGTCTTCAAGTAACTTAAAGAAGTCCAGACGCTTTTTCTTTGCAAGCTCCTTTGACTACGATGACCTGGATGACTGAGAACCTTCACAGACACTTAGCAGTTGCATGATTTTTAACTTGTAAAATGGTCAAAATCACAGACTTGTTTGTTCTAGAGGTCATTCTGTGTTTGTGGTTAGAAACATCCACACTGATTTCTAACAGGACCACAGACTCAGAATCCTCCTTCACTCCAGAAGGGCTCTTTCAGATGTGCTACACTGGGTCGAAGAGTGCTGTGCCTCCTCAAAAACACCGGCGGTGTCATGAGCAGGCAGCGGCTGATCTTTTTGTTTTGTTTAGTTTTTTTTTCAAGACCGAGGCACGATGCGTACCACCTACAATAAACAATTTCTAATCAGAATCAGTGAAAAGAGCACAATTTCCATGACTAATCTGCCGACAGAGAAACTTTGGAGTCTGGGTTTGTTAACTCCCCCACCGCCCACCGAGGCAGCGAGGCGCTTTGCACGTAAACGAAAGCGAGGAAAGCGTGTCGGTGCTAGCGCTAGGCTAAAGGCTAACCTGTTCCGCCGGGCACTTCCATCCATCCCGCTCTCCAGCGTTCACTCCCTGGACAGTTAAATCGATTATCTTTTGTTACGGCCCTAGCAGGGCCTCTCTCCTCCTGAAGGTGCCTGTGTGGGCGTGTCACACTACCTCTTCTGCCTGAGGTGCCACCTTTCCCTTTTACACAGCTGACTCACGTCAGTAATTAAGGAGATTTAAGCCCAGGGAAAGGTGAGCCCTGGGCCAGAGTGCCAGTAGAGTGGTTACAGCTAGTGAGCTGTGTTATTGTGGTTTGCAGCTAGTGAGCTGCTCTCTTTCTTTTTGACTTACGTTTTACTTTATTGACCAACGCCTGAGTTTTGTTTGTTTTCTTAAATGGTGATAGCGGCTTGTCCGTCTCTTTTAGTTAGTATAAATTGAAACTTTAATAAAACTCTTTAATTTAACCCTTTTGCCTCCTTTACTCCTTTTTCTGACCCGGTCACTTTTGTTACTTCCCCCCTCCCCGCCTAGACCCCTCAGGGGAACGTAACACTTTGGCTCCAGCATTCGACCCAGCACAAAGTTAAGAACTTTTGTGTTTTCATCCTCACGGATACCTGGTTTCCTGAGGAGCTGAACAAGTTATACGCATGGTTTGATGCACTGAACAAACCACAGGCAAAGAAAGCCATGCCCACCACCACCGACCATACCATCTCTCTGCCTGCAGCTGACCTGAGGAGAACTTTCACCAAGGTCAACCCACGGAAAGTTGCTGGACCAGACAACATCCCAGGTTGCGTGCTGAGAGACTGCGCTGATGAGCTGGTCGATGTCTTCACAGACATTTTCAATTCATCTCTGAGCCAGATGATTGTCCCAGCATGCTTTAAGTCCACCACCATTATCCCGGTGCCAAAGAAATCCTCAGCATCCTGCCTGAATTTTATCGCCCTGACCCTCATCATCATGAAGTGCTTCGAGAGACTTGTCATGGCACATGTGAAAAGCAACCTCCCCTGCTCACTGGATCCACTGCAGTTTGCATACTGGCCGAACAGGTCGACCGAGGATACTATTTCCACTCCACTTCACCTCTCCTTCTCCCACCGGGACAAGAAAGACACCTATGTCAGAATGGTGTTCATGGACTTGAGCTCAGCATTCAGCACCATTATTCCCCAAAAAATGTTTGACAAACTCAGCAAGTTGGGACTGAGCAGCTCTCTCTGCTACTGGATACTAGATTTCCTGTCAGAGAGGCCTCAGTCCGTCCGAATCGGCAACAACACCTCCAGCACCATCAGACTGAGCACAGGAGCTCCTCAGGGCTGTGTTCTCAGCCCACTGTTGTTCACGCTACTGACACACGATTGCACCGCCCTACACAGCTCCAACCAATCATCAAGTTTGATGATGACACAACCGTGGTTGGACTCATCAGCAGGAAGTGTTGAAGTGTTGAAGCCTCAGAGCAGCTTTGACTGAATGTAAAAAGACATATTTTCAGTGAGAACAGGCACATGTCACATGAGTCAGAATCTATTCTTTCAAAGCATATAGATAACATCTCTGACTACAGGTGTAGAAATGCTGTTTGACTCTTCACCTTCTTCCTCCACACTGAAGCACAATTATTCTGAATCTTGTCAGTGGTTTTTGTTCACAGTTGATACGTATTTAGCTCATCAGATTTCCTGTAGTTCTAACACCTCCACCCACAGGACATGTTAAAGAGCAATGGCTGCAAGTTTCTGACTCTTATTGATATTTGACAAAGCAGAGGAAGAAGATTATTTCTGTTCAACGTTTCACTCATTTTATTTTATTTTATTTTATTTTGCTTTCACTGAAATATTTCAGATGCTTTGAACAAGAGTGAAAACAACAAACTTCACTTCAAACACAATAAACTGAACCACAGTTACAACGAGCTACAGACTGAACATCAAGGTAAGAAAGTATTTAAAATTAACAAGAAAATACTAATGTCAGATAAAATTTATATTTACATTTTTAACATGTTTTTTTCTACAGAGACAAAACGACTCAACAGTCAGTTACAGGAAGAAGTGAAGAAGCTGAAGGAGAAGATAGAAGGTAATAAAGTTTGAATAACTGATAGAAAACATCAGTGTTACACAGTGATAACCTGATTGTGTCTTTGTTTTGAATCCTAAATGTTTGATGCTGTGTAACAGTTTCTCTGTATAAATGTAAGTTTCAGTTCATTATGAATAAGAGAGAAAACCTGAGTTTAAATGAAGCATTTACAGGGAAAATGACAGGAACCAAAGATTAATGTGATACAACAGGACACAAAGTCTGACTTTAAAACATGTGTTTGACTTTAAGAGAAGTGTCCTGATCGATGGACGAGATTTGGAAGCAGCTGTTACTTTAAATCCACTGAGTGGAAAACTTGGTCTGAGAGCAGGAGAGCCTGTCAGGATAAAGGAGCTGATCTGGTGATGATAAACAGCAACCGATGAGAGAAGATTAGAGAATCCATTCAGGAAATGATTGCAGGATTTGGGAGGTGGATCGATTACAATACAGCAAACTGGAGATTCACATTGAATTATGAAGGAGAGGAATTCAAAGCAGTTAAAGAACCAGGATTAAATGGGAACCAGTTCAGATGATCCTTAGAAACCAAGTCAACACAAAACATTGAAATAACAGAAATGTTATAAAATGAGAGAAATCCTCATAATCCAGATTATTTTTCTGATTCAATCCAACTGAATCAAATGATTTGTTAACACTGATTCCACTGCAACACTGACTGAGCTACAGGAGGAGCTGATATTCATTGATTCTTTGGCTCTTTCTGATTTCTGCACAATGGAAGAAAAGTTTCATCACAGTTATTCTTCCTTCAGACATGTTCACAAGATGCTGTCACTACAACAGAAGTGCTGAATTATGACTGGAGACAATATTTGTGTCTCTTCTCAAACAGGAATTTGTCAGTAAATTTGGAGGACACTCTTGGATTGGTCTGAGAGCCAAACAGACATCAGGAGGATATGAATGGGAATGGGTGGACGGATCAGCGCTGACACAAACGTGAGACATTAGTTTGTTTCTATTCCAGAGTTATTATTTAGAAGTGAAACATGGATGTTTTGGAAGATAGATCAGCAATACATGAGCTGAGCTATTTTCCAACAGCCCCACAAACTGAATGTAAAGAAATGTAAAGAAAAGCAGAAATCCTCCTTTGAATGAACAGCTGTGCTTGAACTCTCTTCATCTGCAGTCTGTGATGACGTTCAGTTACAACAAGTCAGTTTGAAGGAATCAGGATTGAAACATGTTCAAAGCAGCGACCGACACATTTCACTTTGTTCAATTTGTCTTCATGTTTTTGTGCTGTAATGTTTCTTTTCTCACAGAACAAAAAGTGTTTCAGAGAATTCCTGTCTCTTCTTCTTTGGTGTTTGTAAAACTTCAGAACATATGAAGGAAGAAGCTTCAGTAAATATGACCTGATAGACACACATTTCAAAGTGATGTCTGTAAACAGCTGACAAACAGTTTCAAACAGCAGAAAGTCAGCTCTGACTTCTTTTTATTCTCCATTTTTACAGCAGGAAGATTTCATATTCATCAAAGCTTGAAAGCTGTTTTAGTGTGCATGATGATTCTCAGAGAAAAGTCTAAAGGAGGGAAAGTGGGCGAGAAACCTGGGAAAGAAATACAGCAAATATTGGAAATATTCCAAAAGAGACGCATATTTATATGAATGTGACAATAGTTATGAGTTTAGTCCAGTTTCATATCAGATTTGATCTCTCTGACAGGTTCTGGGCAGAAGGATCGTCAGATCCTTATTCTGGATACCGTGGAGTCTGCTGTGACCGTGATGGGAAATGGATGCATTCATCTTATTCTAATTCAATTACCTTCATCTGTGAGAAATGAGTTTGGTGCTTTGATGTAAATGTTTGAATAATCCAACCAAAGACACCTCACTATGAAATGTCCTGCATGAGCCTCAGACTCAGCTTACAGTCTTTACTTGTTCATTCTGCATCATATATTGATTACATATATTGTCCCTCTGTGCTCTGTGCTGTACAGTAAGGTTGGAAGTCATCCACACAAAACCTTGAAGTACTTCATTACTCTGTAGTTCCAGCAAATTGTTCTAATAAAAGTCAAAGTGCAGCTTGTCTTTACTTTGCTTTACTTGGTTTATTCGTCAGTCTGTTGGTCCTAAAACTACAGTAAATGTCTTGTTTGTAAAAGTTCAGCAAAAAATATGTTTGATTAATAAGAATTTTAAAGGTTCTGATCAGCTGGAACATCAGAAGGACATTTTTATACCTCTGTGTATGTGAAAGTGACAGAAAGACATTAAATGTTAATTGTGTTATGTGAGTCATGTATATTTAGTTTTGCATTTTATATGGAAGTTGTATTTTGATTTGAAAAACAAATATTTCATATAAAGCTTTAAGTGTTGATGACTTTAATTACAGATAAAATAAGTTACTCAGTAACTTATTGGTTGAATAGTAAAAGAGAGAAAACGGCTTCAGAGCTCTAAGTGTCGCTATATTAAAGGTTCAACATTTAACTTGGAGACACTTTGAAATATTTCAAAACATCAACAGAATATAAAGAAAACATCTCTGACGTCACGTTCAACACATCTATATATGAACTGAAGTTAGCATCCAGCTAATGTCAGCCTGTACTCTCATGTAATACCACTTTGTACCACAAGAGGCTGCAGTGAGCTCACATTTGTATAGTTGTTGTTGCACTACAGCATTAGGTCAGACCACAAGTGTGTTGTTCTTTTACAATAAACAGCAAAAGTCAGAAAGTGTGTTTGGATTGACAACAACTGTGATGACACATTATAACCTGTTATTAAAGTTCTGCCCCTGCTTTGATCAAATGTGGGTTACTGCTGGTTAGTTAGTGTGACTTCATACAAACCTGTGTGTTACACCAGTGGAAGAAGCTTTTCCTTCATCAGTCTTCTTGTTTCTTACTATAGGGCTGAACAGCTACACTAACACTCTCTGGCTCTATGCTGCCCCCCTGTGGTCACAGTTGTAGTCAGTGTTGGTATGAAATGTTTGAAAGCTTCAGCACCACAGACAGCTACAGGCAGCTCCACCCTCTCTGTACCATGTCTTTCTTAAACAGAAATAAGACAAAATAGAAACAGTAGAAGAAAATATAAAAGGCCAATTCAAATATAAAATAGACACAGCGGTCTGCAGCATCAGCAGAAGTGATACAAACAGGTGCTGAGATGCAGTGAACATAGAGCAGCATTATTATTTTCAGACTCGTGGATGGGAAATAATACATGAGAGGGGGAAGAGAGGGAAGGACTCGAACGCAGGACTCAGAATAAAAAGAAGTCTTTAACATCCAGATATATAATGAACAAGAGCGAGCTGGAGATCACAGAGGGACATACAGGGAACATAACAGATGTCTCAAAGAGACAGCACTTTATACACAAACAGCTGATTGGAAAACAGGACACAGTTTTGGGGGGGAGCTCCCAATTCTTACTAAAGAGTTCAGTGCATTAGTGATGGATCTATTAAGGTGGGATAAAGTTTTTACAACAGCTCTCACAAATCTTTTCCAATATGGTTTCAAATCTATCAGGACTGTCAAGAGCAGCTTTGTGATAAAAACAAATATCTGTGATGGAGAGGTAATCAAAGAGTGTCATGCTAAAATGCTCTGGGAAAAAAGAATCCTTTGGGAATGTGCTCTTCACCAGGTGAACTGTGACAACATGAATCAGGATTACTGAGGGAAATCTGGAGTTAGTTTATTAGGGTTGAAAATTGAATGCAGCTGTTTTAATTATTTTGTTATACACAATGCAAATGTGCTCATATGAGTTGGCACTCTGTCTTTCGAAGGTCGAAAGCTTAGAGACACAGAGTGCACGGGGACTTTGCAGCAACGCTTACATACACATGAAAATGGTTTCCTGTAAGTCTCTGGGTGTCATGGTCCTGGTCGTTGACCCAGCGTTTTGTGTTCATTTTGGTGTCATCTCATGTGTTGTGTTCATTCTTATTTTGTATTAGTTCTTAGGGTTTGGTTCGTGTGGTTAGTGCTTTAGTGTTCTCCCTCCTGTGCTCTGTTCGTGTCCCTGAGCTTGTCTTTGTGAATTTCCTGTTTTACTTTGAAGGTCTGTGTCTGTTATCACTGTGATGTTGACCAGCAGGCGTTTAGGAGTCTTGTAAGGGCGGCTTCAAGATGGGGTCCGCCATGCTTCAGCATTTCGGCGAGGATTTCGTCCAGGCCTGCGGCCTTTCCACTCTTGAGGAGTCGGATCGCTGTCTTGACTTCAGTGATGCTGATTTGTCCGATATCGACAGGAAGAAGATCCATGGAAGGTGCCAGGTCTTTGGCCTCGAACCATTGGGGTGGCTCAGGTTGGTTCAGAGTATCGCGGAAGTGTTCGACCCATCGTTGGTCTTTTGCTGTTGGTAATTGACTTCATCATGCGACGATCAGTTGACCAAGCTGGCATCGGTGTGCCCATGGAACGAAGCGCGTAATCTCACTGACTTGCTGGGCTCGACTCAGGAAGACCTCCAAAAGTTGACCACGGCCCTGCAGAGGGAGGCAACGAAAGTTGGATTAAGAATCAGCACCAAAAAAACCAAGGTACTCCGAGTTGGCTATGCACGTGCCCGCATTCCTGTTATGATCAACCAACAACGTGCTGAAGAGGTGGAGAATTTTACATATCTTGGCAGCATCATCTCGAATGACGGGGTCTCTGATCGGGATGTCGACGCCAGAGTAGGGAAGGCAGTTGGTGTCCTGCGACGTCTCCAACCTATTTGGAACTCGACCTCCCTGAATGTAAGGGTCAAGATCAGACTACTGAACTCTATCGTCTTCCCTACTGCACTTTACGCTAGTGAAACCTGGCGCTCAACAAGTGCAATTATTCAACACCTGAATGTGCTTCAACAACGTGGCTTGCGGCGAATCCTGAGAATTTCCTACCGGGACCGAATAACAAATGAGGAGGTCCTACGAAGAGCAGGCACCCGCCCATTAGCCGATGTTGTTGCAGAAAGGCGCTTCCGCTTTGCAGGACATATTTTACGCCTACCCCCTCATCGCCCAGCTAAGATTGCCATGACATGGCGTCCACGCACTGGCAAGCGAAAGCAAGGCCGACCAAAGACCACATGGCGTCGAACATTTATGGACGATCTGAGAACTGTCGACATTGCCTGGGACGAAGCTGAAGCAGTCGCTGCTGACCGACATCGATGGAGATCACTAGCTGCCCGATGCGCCGCCCGGTGTAGGAGGAACTAAGTCTAAGTAAGTCTGTTATCACTGTGTCAGCTTGTGTCTTCCTGTCGTCTTGTGAATTAGGTTCATCTGTGCTCCCCTCCTGTGTGTCATTACCTGATTACCTTGTGTTTGTATATATAGTGTGTGCCTGCCTGTGTTCCTCATCGGTTCGTCTGTGTTACTCTGTTGTTCTGCAGCTTTCTGCTCCACAGCCTGCTCTTTGTTCCCAGCTCACCTCCTTATGTGTTTCCCTGATTGTGACCTTGTGAGTTACAGTTTTGTGTTTTGTTATTTTTAGTTCTCCCCAGTTTAGGGTTTTGTTCAGTTCTGCCCTCACTTTTGTTACTGAGCACTGTAAATAAACCTCACTCGCATCTCCACCACTGTCTGCAACTTGGATCCCCATTCACGCCACCACACGATAGCTGCACCAGCTGTGACACTGGGTCAGAGAGTCCAAACTAGGTATCCTGAACCAGACCTTAGAATCAGTAGAAGAACAATAAATAACAACATTAGATAACCAAGGCTACGCAGGGTGTGTTTTTGTGTCCTTGTGTCTCTGATTCCAGGAAAAGAAGCAGATAGGAGGTCGAGGGAGCAGCAGACGTGGAGTGAATGAGGAGTTGTAGCAGACTGCCACGCCGCTTCTGGAAGAACATAGTCATAATAATACATGTTCCTCTTGTAGTATAAAACTGTACGGCCCGCTCTGAGGGTCATCTTTGGTGTGAGGCTGACTCTGGCATCACATCACAGTCCAGTGCTGTAAAATTGGAATTTCAAATACCAAAGCAAATGAAATCTTTTTAATAGACAGATATTTTCTCCTGAAATTCCTTCTGACATTTTGAACACGACAAGCTTCAGTTGAAAAACAGAGTGACTGCATCTCTATTTTGGTGGTGTCTAAGACCTGAAGACACACGCAGTAAGTGGACAAGCTCACTGTGGCCGGTTGGGAGAAGCTGGAACTAAATCCTATAAAACACATTTCCCTCAGTCGGGCTCAACAGCAGAGCAGCTCAGTCAGAAACATTTCATGTGTGTGCTGGAAAATAAAGTGTGTGACCTGAAGAGGCTGTGGTGGCCAGTCTGTGCTGAGAGAAACACACCAGTGACACAGGGCCCGACCTCATATTTCCTGTGACACTCATGTGCTTCTACGTACTTATGATGTGTACAGAGTCATGAAACCAGGAAGACTCATGAAAAAGGCATTATGTGCCGATTATTGCTGCTGACTTATATTTATAAATAACTTTTTAGCTTCTTTTTTTATTTTAAACAAACTCTCAGTAAAAAGTTTGCTAACCACAATGCAAAGCAGAAATGAAGTTGGCCCCTCTGTTGGTGGTTTGGTCTGCTGCTACTTCCTGTTTGATGTCTATTAAAAGCTGCCCGACTCAGAAACAAACCAGACAGACACTGAAGCCTCGTCAAACACTCTCACCCACCAAGATGTCCGCAGAAATTCAAGCTGCAGCAGATTTTAGAGTGAAATACAGCAGAAGGACCCACAGTGATGGACGACAGAGAGAGTACAGCGAGGTGCAGATGATAGACGATGGAGAGCAGCATCCTGATGTTGGGATACAAGAAGCTGGTAAGTAGGAAGCAACAAACATTTCAAAAGTTTACAATGAAGGAGGGAAGTGCTGCATGACTCTAATGGCTTATCCAGCAGGAGCTCTTCGGTGGTGCAACAGAAGTTTAAAAACAAACTTGCTAGAAACTGTGTGGAGCACAAATAACCTCAGAAAACAAGTTGACGTATTGTTTTCAGAGCTGTTACGATTCGGTGTTGTCAGTGTTTTGTTTTTCCGTGACTGTCATGTATTTCCTGTTTTACTTTGAAAGTCTGTGTTATCTTAGTGTGTTCAGTTTACGCTTCCTTGTCAGGTCTAATTTGCCCCAGCTGTGTTTCCCTCCTGTGGTCCATTCCCTGATTGCTCCTTCTATGTATTTAAGCCCTGTGTTTCAGTGTGTCATGTTCGCGATCTTCCCCGTGTTGTAAATAGTTTGGTGTTTTGTTGTAAATAAATAGTTTGTTGTAAATAGCTGTAAATGGGTTTTGTCACTACTTTTGTTTTGAGACACTTTCGTTTTGGGATTTTGGTGGAGAGCCTTAGTGTTTTTCTTCGTGGTTTTATTTTCCTTATCTTTGTTTTTCTACGTTGCACCCCGGTTGCCTAGGCCGGGGTGTAACAGAGCCAATTATAATATTAGGTTTTTCCAAGGATTTAGTGACACAGGCCTAGACACAAGTTAGTAACCCATTGGTGGCCTTCGTACACTATTGCTGGTAGATTGGTCTTGCAACGTTTGTGTGGAAGTGATCAAGTGTGTTGCATCGAGTGCGACGCAAACTAGAAACAGAGAACATTTACCTCCAGGGTTAAAGTTGCTAAAGCCAGTTTGTACAAAAGGTTCAGCTTTTACTTTGAAGGTAAATGTTAAAGAAGAATCTTCATACAAAAAGTGAATTATGGAGCTCCACAGGGTTCAGTGTTAGGACCAGTTTTGTTTACATTATACATGCTTCTGTTAGGCAGTATCATCACAAGGCATAGCAGACATTACCACTGCTGTGCAGATGATACCCACCTTTATCTGTCTATCAAGCCACACACCAATGAGTTAAACTGGCCATCATTAAGTGGTCTCTATGCCTGCTTGGCTGGGACCTAACATCTCAAAATAAGTCTTCCTGTGAGCAAATTATGAAGATTATTCATAATTATCATTATTAATATTGTCCTTTGCTTTAAAAGAGGTTTGTCAGACACTGTTGAAGAATCAATACATGTGGGAATAAACTAAAGATATGATTTTGCACCAAATTATATCAACCATGTTTTCCTCCAGTAGAACATTTTACCTGATTTCCTGTAATTCTCAAATATACAAGATCAACTTGTTGGAAATGTCATTATTACTACAAGGCAGATCCATTTAATTAAGGCATGCACCAGTATTAAAAATCTCAATTAAAAAGAAATCAGTAATATTATTATATAAAAAAGTTGGGTTTTTTCCCTTTAGGTGTTGACACTCAGAAGAAGCTTCCAGCTGGGAAACGAAGCAGTTTCGGAGGTTTTGAAGTGAACCTGGGAGTGCTGTATCTGCTGATTCTGGCTGCAATCACGACACGCTGTGAGAAATTTTATTACCATGTTGTGTTATCGCTCCAAAACCCCATGTACTTAGAGACTGTGTCTGCACCCAAACCAACAAAAAACAAATGAAGAATGTGGATTATTAAACATTAGGTGTCTCTCTTCCAAATCTCTGTGAGTACATGAATTAATAATGATCATCAAAACTGTCTTACTCTGGCTTACAGAAACATGTTTACAGCAGGATGATTATATTAGTTTCAATGAATCAACACCTCCAAGTTATACTAATTGTTAGAATTCTCTACCCTTAGGCAGGATCGTGAGAAGACATAGCATACAGTTTCACTGCTATGCAGATGACACCCAATTCTATCTGCCCATGAAGCCAGATAACACACACCAATTAGTTAAACTGCAGGAATCTCTTAAAGACAGAGACTTAGAAACTAGACTATGAACAGAACACACAGCTGGGTATGAGGGAGATCGCAACGCAGGACAGAGGGAGATGCAGCCATAAATACACACAAGGGCAAACATAAAGACTGCTAATGAACCTAAAACATAAACCATAATACAAAAATGACACCAAAACACAAGAACTCAAAAACACTGGGTCACAATGACCCAAACCATGACACGTTTTTCTTACAGGCTTTTGACAGCATGGCTCTCTGTTGTTGAGTAAATGTTCGATGGTTGCTTCAGACCACTCATAGTTCTTTGATTATATTCAAGTGCATAGTTATAGCTGAAGTGGCTGCTATATGACAAACATGTTATAGTGAGACAAAAACATAACATTTAGATTGGACCCCATAACAGTGGCAGGCAGCCTGCATGCTTCTACCACTGGTTGGACTGGATTTCCCCACAGTTTTTCCTATCTTTGGAAGGCTGACACTCCACTGTTTTCCTCAGCTGTCAATGAGTGATAAACATCAATCTTTATTTACTCTGGAAAGTGTCATAAAACTTTGTGAAAGGAGTCAGGGAAGCTCAGCCATACTGAGGTTTGAAGATAGGTTGAAATGTTGATAGTTCCTTTGCGATGAGAGGGTTGCATGTCTAATCTGCTGACAATAAGTAATTGTTACAATATCAAGAAAAAACAAGTATGTCTATGCACGTTTCATGTGTTAGACTCCTGACTTCAGCTCAGGAGATGAGGCATGAAGTGAGGATGAGGAGGAGCATTTTATTAAGATTCTGTTCAGGTTTTCACTTCTTCTTCTTCTTTCAGACTTCTTGTTGTCTGTGCTCTAGCCATATACAAAAAGAAAATAAAACAAAACAACTGAGTGGCATCAATCAATAGTGCAAAATATGAACGTAGGCTAAACTACTGGAGTAAAAGATGGCTATAGCCACTGTGACTTCACCTGATGGATGAAATGTGTTTGAAACAGGATGTGGAATGTATCTGAGTAAACTGCTGAGGAAAGAACAGGCTAACCTAACAATCAGTCACAAGTCATTAGCCAGTAGGCAGACCCTTAATAATCCTACTCATAAAACGACCATATGTTACAAAACTGACTTAATATTCTGTTCAATTAGACATGAAGCTGATATGTCGTTTGGGTGTCATTCTCAATATTTGGTTCACAACACTGTGACGTACCGTAGTGAAAACTTTTTGATGTTTAATTATGGACTGAGAAAAACTGAAAAAACAATTTAGTAACTTTGGTCACATGAAATCTTAAATTCAATAAAACCTTATTGATCCTGAAGGTTGACCCCGAAGGAAATTGGGTTAAGGCTGCCAACCTTTGCCAGCACCATCTTACCCTCTGACCATACATACATTACACAAAACATCACATGGGGAAGACAGGTCAGAGAGGTATAACATGGAAAATGCACCACATGAGAAAAGATAAGGAGAAAAAAATAACTCCCCCCAGACTGAGCTCTAACAGGGAGATCAGTTTGAGAACAGAAAAAAAACACCTCTGCACATGAACAAACTCTTAATACACCAAAGAAACACATGACAAGCAACAGGGGGGGGTAAAGGGTGAGAGCCAGCCAGTGTAGACAGCACATCCGGGCCTGTGTGCGCTGGTCTCCTTGATCCACCGTCAGCATCAGAGGGGAATCAGCGTCAAAGGCGTTTGGAGGGGGGATGAGTGTATATCTGCATGTGTATATATGTCTGTGTCTGTATGTGTGTGTGTGTCCAGAGTTCAGCTGAGACAGTGTCCTTCGCCCTGCCAGGCTAAGTAAACAGTCTTCCAGCCAACCCAGGTGGCCTTGCATGGAATGGGAAGAACAGTCTAAACACAGTCGTTATCAGGGTGTTGTTGTTCAGCTCCAGGCTTGAGACCACAGCTGGCACAGAAGGGGTAGCCACATGAAGTGATGGTGGTTTTTACTTTAGTGCGAACAGCTCATATAAATTTCAAAGCTGTTCTAACAGTCCGACACTGGTCTCTCAATCTCCTGTTGGAGAGCCGTGAGCTTCTCCATGATGTTATCAAACTTACTCTCTGTGATGTCGTCATTCTTGTGCTCAAAGAGCCGATTCTGAGAACTCACGACCGCAGTGAGCTTCTCCAAGATGTGATCCAGTTTGTGCTCAGAGGTCTTATTCTGAGTATTCACGGCAGCCGTAAGCTTCTCCAAGATCTTATCCATGCTGCACTCAATGAGCCCATTTTGAGAAACTCACGCCTCGTCCCATCGTTTCAATCCCAGCGGGCAGCCTTGTGGGGGTTTGAACAGCCGGTTCCGCTTTCTTAATTCTTCGATAAGTCAGGGCCAAGCCAGCTCCGATCAGCAAGAACTCTGTTATCATGGTTCCGAATACGTAGATATCTTCAGCACTCAGGCTCACCCGAGCCCAGACTTCTCGTTGAGAAAAGGGTGTCAATTGCATTCAGGGACCAGTTGATCCAACCCATAATTCCTCTTTTAGGTTTTAGAGAACAGACTGTGAGAGAATGTCCAGGGAAAAGTAAAAACACTAGACAAGACAAGGACATAAGAGGCTAAGCAGGGAAGCTAAGGAGCGATTTCATGGAGCGAGTGTTCATTTTCTGTTTGTTGTAAAGCAGGCGGTTAGCTGTGCAAGTAACAGAAATGGAGGGGTCCAGGCACAGAGGTTCAGCTGTAGCCAAAATCAACTGACTGACTGGAGGAGGAGGGGAGGAGAAAAGTGCGACCGCCTTCGTCAAGAGCAAGTGTTAAAACTAGAGATGGCACGATACCACTTTTTTATGTCCGATACCGATACCGATATCATAAATTTGGATATCTGCCGATACCGATATGAATCCGATATAGTGTTTTTTAATCAACAAAACTGTTTTTTAAAATATCTTGCTGCATTTTGCAAGTCTGCAAGTTCATACTCAAGTTTAAAACAACAACTACACTAAAGCTATTCTGTTATACCTGTATACAAAAAAAATATTTCATAGTTCAGCAATACTGATCAATCTAATAAACTTAGACCTACACCATCCTCCCTATTCTGGTATTTTAAAGAGTACTTAGCGTAAATATTAAGCAACCTAACTAATAGGGTTCCAACTCCCAGCAACAACAAAAATAAATAAATAAAAAATAGGGAACCACCCCTCACGCTCCACCTCATGATGCTTAATCAACGTAATCAACCTTAATTTGATGCAGTGTGAAAAAAAATGCACAGAAATCAATTATTTTTCAAGAAATATTAAATAGATTCAACATCTTTCTTCAACAAAATTGCAGACTGCACAGATGGTACCTTCCCAAAGGAAAATGTACTATAGCTTACTAGGGTATATATATTAGACTTAATAGTCACTATATACAGTAATTGACTTCTATTCATTTTACATCAAATTAAAACTTTGTGTGTCAGATAATTATTTATTAAAAGCTCGACATTTTAAATGAGAATAAGAAAGAAAAGTATGTCTTTGTGCCCCCTTTTCCCAGTTAATGCCCTATCGGCCCCCCTGGCTAAACTTTGCTAGATCCGCCCCTGCACAGTTACCAGCCGTCAGCTACATAGAAAAAGATCCTCGAGTAGAAAGTAATATTAAATAAATTGTAACAACAGCTGATCAAGCTTAAACGTGCTGCTGTTGTTCAGCCGCTGGTTTGCTCTTTCTGGCGCAAAGTGGGCCAAAAACAAACAAGAGAGACTCACGACAGAAAAGCCGATCAGCTGATCATTTAAGCAGTTTCACGATTGAAGTAGCAGCCGGAGAGCGAGAGGCAGTCGCTCGTTAAGCTTAACGCAGGAATGCTTTACAAACATTCAGAGATGGACTTACACACTTGCTTTACTTCTCTCGGGGATAACTTTGTCGGAGATGAAATGCCAGGTTGCTAGCGAAGCTCCAAATGCTATCCAGACCACCTACAGGTCCCGCATGCCACAGCTGCTCTATCACGTGATGCATACTGCTCCGACGTTCTGAGGTGAGTTACGGCGTGTTGCAAGTTTTGTGAGGTGCTTTCGTGATATTTAATGGATCGGATTACATTTTTTATTTTTCTCCGATATCCGATCCAGTAATTTAGGTCAGTATCGGACCGATACCGATACGTAATATCGGATCGGTCCATCTCTAGTTAAAACTTAACATGTTTTTCTATCAGGCAAAAGAAAAAGGTGTTGCTGACAAAGAGACATTTCCTGCTTTGTGCACACTGTGAGCATGAGGTATGAATGTGGTTGTGGTTTGTCTCACCATGAGCTCACCTTTAGTTGAACAAAGAAAAATTTATTTATTCTTGTTTCATGCAAAATGTTTTCACACTTTTCTGAGTGGCTTTGCACATATAAATACAATGAAATGTTCTATTTGTGTGTTCCACCACACTGGAGGTTTTTATTCACATTAATTAAATGAAAGTTTGGGTCTGTGGTTCTTTGCATGCTGCCACTTCCTCAAAGCTTCTTCCTGCCTGAAAGCAGACAGAAGGCTGGACAAGAATAAAACAGCTCGATATCTACCAGGGTCAGTACTGCAGAACTGTTAGAGTACAGCTTAAACTCCTGCTCAGCGTCTCAGTCCTCTCAACATGTCCTCAGATATTTATGCTGAACCAGATCTATCAAAGAAGGTGAGATACAGCAGAAAGGAGGACGGAGCAGAGTGGGAGCAGAGGGAGGTGGATATCTACGAGAGTGCAGATGAGATCAGAGATAGTTATGATCATTTTCAATCGGAGGAAGGAGGTATGTCAATTATAAAAACAAGAATTTGTAGAGCTCTGTGAACAGGAAATTTATTTACACACTTTAGTCACAGCGCAGATGTTATATTTCTTTTGTTTTTGGCTAAGCTGATACAACCTCAACCGCAGGTCTATTAAGCCTTTCATGCATGAATTACTTTTCAAAGAGTTTTTTACATGTCCACTTAGGTGGACAACATACATTTGAAATTAAGTATTTGGTATGGAGTGACGCATCAGTGTCCAATGTAGTGGTTTATGTGTAAGTAGACCATCAACACTGACACAAATACAAGACAACAGCCTGTAGTGACCACTATGTGTTAATCACAGAGTGACAGGAAATAAGCACAGACCAACATCCACACTGCTTTCTAACAGGACCACAGACTCTGAATCCTCCTTCAGTCCTGAAGGGCTCTTTCAGATGTGCTACACTGGGTCTAAGAGTGCTGTGCCTCCTGATGTTAGCTGGGATCATCATCCTGTCCATATGCTGTAAGATAAGATACAACCTCTGAACTTCTCCTGCAAATGAATGTATGACTGATACTGAATCCCAGCAGCCAACAAACATGCAGCTTCACAACCAGAACGTGTCCTTCTGCCACAGCAAATACAGGAAGTACATGAAGCCAACACAGAAGCAGCAAAAACTGCAGTTCCTTTAATGACCACTGGAGGCTGATGCTGAAAGCGAGTCAGTCCCCACAGACTCCCATGTTAAAATGAGCACCTTTGCTGCAGTAAAAACATGTTTCCATTCAGGACCAAATGAGTTTTGGTCTCTAAGGATAGTTTCCTCTTCATAAAAACTGCACGGTGGCATTTTAAATGGAATTCTCTGATCAATAATATGAGCTGCTGTGTGGTACAGCCTGACCAACACGTTGGTTTTGCTGACTGAGCTTCTAGTATTTCATGAGTCTGTTACTTAGCACTGATTAGCAGGTGTGTGTCTGTGTGCATGATTCCTGGCTCATATCTTGTGTGTGTTGTGGAGTGAATGTTCTTGTTGTTCCTTCAAACTCTTCACTCAACACGGTGATTCTGTGATTACATCAACAAAGCAGACAGGCAGCAGCATCTGCTGCAGACTGATGCAGATGCAGCCACACTATGTTAGACAGTGGCCGTCTGTCATTGTGCGACTACTTAGTTCACTTGGTGCATTAAGCAGGTAGCTAACAAGCCAATGTTAGCTCCATTCATCTGCTGGGATATATCAATGAATCTTTTTTATTACATCAAATCACAACAACAGTTGCCTCGAGGTTCTTTATATTATCAGGTAAAGACTCCACAATAACAAAAACAACAACACAGAGAAAACTTCCAGCAGCTGCTGATGTTTGGATTTTAAGGTGGTTTGATTCTATGTTTTAAATCAGTTGATGATCTTCAGCTGACCTTTAGCTCCTGGTGGAGCTGTGACAGACTTAATGCTGGATCAGCAGAAACATCACAAATCTATGATGTGAGAACAGAGACGCCTGCAAAAGGACGTCTGAAAGCAGGAAGTTCCTGGAAGCTGCAGGAAGAAACATTTATTAATTATAAATAAGCAGAAAGAGGAAGTGTTGAAGCCTCAGAGCAGCTTTGACTGAATGTAAAAAGACATATTTTCAGTGAGAACAGGCACATGTCACATGAGTCAGAATCTATTCTTTCAAAGCATATAGATAACATCTCTGACTACAGGTGTAGAAATGCTGTTTGACTCTTCACCTTCTTCCTCCACACTGAAGCACAATTATTCTGAATCTTGTCAGTGGTTTTTGTTCACAGTTGATACGTATTTAGCTCATCAGATTTCCTGTAGTTCTAACACCTCCACCCACAGGACATGTTAAAGAACAATGGCTGCAAGTTTCTGACTCTTATTGATATTTGACAAAGCAGAGGAAGAAGATTATTTCTGTTCAACGTTTCACTCATTTTATTTTATTTTATTTTATTTTGCTTTCACTGAAATATTTCAGATGCTTTGAACAAGAGTGAAAACAACAAACTTCACTTCAAACACAATAAACTGAACCACAGTTACAACGAGCTACAGACTGAACATCAAGGTAAGAAAGTATTTAAAATTAACAAGAAAATACTAATGTCAGATAAAATTTATATTTACATTTTTAACATGTTTTTTTTCTACAGAAACAAAACGACTCAACAGTCAGTTACAGGAAGAAGTGAAGAAGCTGAAGGAGAAGATAGAAGGTAATAAAGTTTGAATAACTGATAGAAAACATCAGTGTTACACAGTGATAACCTGATTGTGTCTTTGTTTTGAATCCTAAATGTTTGATGCTGTGTAACAGTTTCTCTGTATAAATGTAAGTTTCAGTTCATTATGAATAAGAGAGAAAACCTGAGTTTAAATGAAGCATTTACAGGGAAAATGACAGGAACCAAAGATTAATGTGATACAACAGGACACAAAGTCTGACTTTAAAACATGTGTTTGACTTTAAGAGAAGTGTCCTGATCGATGGACGAGATTTGGAAGCAGCTGTTACTTTAAATCCACTGAGTGGAAAACTTGGTCTGAGAGCAGGAGAGCCTGTCAGGATAAAGGAGCTGATCTGGTGATGATAAACAGCAAAGAGGAACAGGTGGGTGTGTTTGTTCATGTCTGTGTGATCTTTGATGGAGCTGACAGTGAGTTACAAAGTTCTTCATACTGTGAATTAAAGCCACACATTGATGATAAGTATACATGTGCAAACATACAGACACATAAACAAAGCAGCACATTCATTCCATCAGAAACACAACAGTTAGAAACTATGGAGGAAAATAAAGGGGAAAAGATTGAGGGAGAGCTAACCTGTAAAAATGAGTTTCAGCCGTTAACAGTCAGCTGACCTGATAGTCTGAGGAAGGCTGTTCCACAGTTTGGCTGCAACAAGCTCAAAAGCACGATGGCCTCTGGTGTTCAAATCAGAGCGAGGGACAGTTGGGAGACGCTGATTAGATGATCAGAGAGGCCGGCTGCAGTGATAAGGTCCAAGAAGCTCTGCTATATAAGCAGGGGCCTGTTCATGCACAGCTTTATATGTTCATAACAGGATTTAAAAGAGGATTCTGAATTTCACTGTAAGCCAGTGAAGAGAAGCAAGAATAGGTGAGATATGAGACTGCAGGCCAGGTTTTGTTTGCAGCCTTGCTGCTGAGTTCTGCACTAACTGCAGACCAACTATGGAGGACTGAGAAATGCAGGTGAAAAGTGAATTACAATAATCAGGCAGGAGAAAGTATGAACTCAAAGTTCCAGATGATTGAATCACAGTAAAGATTTGATCTTTGCAATATTTCTGAGCTAAAGGAAACAAGACTGGCTGACCTTTGACATGTGAGGCTCAAAATGCAGCTGTTGGTTCAAAATGATCTTTAACAGGTGATTGGATGTTACTGGTGAGGGGGACGATGTACTGACTGACCTCCTCAGAGAAACTGAGCCAAACAGCACAACTTCAGTTTGAGATGAAGGAAGTTTAAATCCATGAAGTGATGACAGAGAAGCATTCACTGAGGCAGGAGAGGCTCGACAGAAAAGCATTAGTGTGTGTGTCATCTGCACAGCAGTGCTAGGAGATCCCATTAAAACCATTAAGCAGATGTCACAGGGGCAGCATTTATAAAGAGAACAGAACTGGTCCAAGGACTGAGGCATGTGGGACTCAGATGAGGACACACATTGATTAATATGAAGTATCTGTTTGATAAGTATGAAGAAAAGCATGTGAGAGCAGCACCAGTGAGGCCAGTTTGTAGTGTGTTAATAAGAGGAGCACCATCAACAGTATGAAGGCTGCAGAGAAGTCAAGCAGGACTCAAATGGAGTCTTTATCCCAGCGCAGAAGAATCTGGTTAGTAACTTTCATGAAAGCTGTTTCAGTGCTGTGGTTTGTCTGGAACCAGGTTGGAATTGATCAAAGATCTGAAGGAGCTGACGAGCAACTTGATTTAAAACAGTGGGATGTAAGGAGGGTTGATCCCACTCACAAAGACTCTGGCTGTTTGAAAGTCAGCTGAAATGAAAGGGACTGGTTTCTAATAGAGAGAAGTCAGGGGGAGATGGCAGCAGGAAGGAGTTTGAACTCCAACAACAGAACTGGAGGAGAGACTTGGGGCGGTTGAAGAGGTACAGACTTGAACTCTGACCTGATACTGTTGATGTTGCCAGTGAAGAAATCTAAAAATGTCCACAGTCATTAGAAGACATGGGAGTGACAGCAGTTTGTCTCTGGGAAGACAACACTGACTGTAAGCCTGTCAAAGATGATACATCTGTGATTGGATAGTAGGTCAGACATGTGGAAGGTCAGCGTTATGTGTGGGGCCGACAACATGATGCACTACATGAAATGATGCTGCAGTGTTCATCAATTGTGTGGCAGTGTTGTTAGAGGGATCATCAATAAGCAAATTAGACTCATCTACTAAAATGACTTTATGAACAATAACCGATGAGAGAAGATTAGAGAATCCATTCAGGAAATGATTGCAGGATTTGGGAGGTGGATCGATTACAATACAGCAAACTGGAGATTCACATTGAATTATGAAGGAGAGGAATTCAAAGCAGTTAAAGAACCAGGATTAAATGGGAACCAGTTCAGATGATCCTTAGAAACCAAGTCAACACAAAACATTGAAATAACAGAAATGTTATAAAATGAGAGAAATCCTCATAATCCAGATTATTTTTCTGATTCAATCCAACTGAATCAAATGATTTGTTAACACTGATTCCACTGCAACACTGACTGAGCTACAGGAGGAGCTGATATTCATTGATTCTTTGGCTCTTTCTGATTTCTGCACAATGGAAGAAAAGTTTCATCACAGTTATTCTTCCTTCAGACATGTTCACAAGATGATGTCACTACAACAGAAGTGCTGAATTATGACTGGAGACAATATTTGTGTCTCTTCTCAAACAGGAATTTGTCAATGAATTTGGAGGATACTCTTGGATTGGTCTGAGAGCCAACCAGACATCAGGAAGATCTAAATGGGAATGGGTGGACGGATCAGCGCTGACAGAAACGTGAGACATTAGTTTGTTTCTATTCCAGAGTTATTATTTAGAAGTGAAACACTGATGTTTTGGAAGATAGATCAGCAATACATGAGCTGAGCTATTTTCCAACAGCCCCACAAACTGAATGTAAAGAAAAGCAGAAATCCTCCTTTGAATGAACAGCTGTGCTTGAACTCTCTTCATCTGCAGTCTGTGATGACGTTCAGTTACAACAAGTCAGTTTGAAGGAATCAGGATTGAAACATGTTCAAAGCAGCGACCGACACATTTCACTTTGTTCAATTTGTCTTCATGTTTTTGTGCTGTAATGTTTCTTTTCTCACAGAACAAAAAGTGTTTCAGAGAATTCCTGTCTCTTCTTCTTTGGTGTTTGTAAAACTTCAGAACATATGAAGGAAGAAGCTTCAGTAAATATGACCTGATAGACACACATTTCAAAGTGATGTCTGTAAACAGCTGACAAAACAGTTTCAAACAGCAGAAAGTCAGCTCTGACTTCTTTTTATTCTCCATTTTTACAGCAGGAAGATTTCATATTCATCAAAGCTTGAAAGCTGTTTTAGTGTGCATGATGATTCTCAGAGAAAAGTCTAAAGGAGGGAAAGTGGGCGAGAAACCTGGGAAAGAAATACAGCAAATATTGGAAATATTCCAAAAGAGACGCATATTTATATGAATGTGACAATAGTTATGAGTTTAGTCCAGTTTCATATCAGATTTGATCTCTCTGACAGGTTCAGGGGAACAGGACAGTCAGATCCTGATTCTGGTTACTATGGAGTCTGCTGTGACGGTGATGGGAAATGGAGACGGTCATATTATTCTTATTCAACGACCTTCATCTGTGAGAAATGAGTTTGGTGCTTTGATGTAAATGTTTGAATAATCCAACCAAAGACACCTCACTATGAAATGTCCTGCATGAGCCTCAGACTCAGCTTACAGTCTTTACTTGTTCATTCTGCATCATATATTGATTACATATATTGTCCCTCTGTGCTCTGTGCTGTACAGTAAGGTTGGAAGTCATCCACACAAAACCTTGAAGTACTTCATTACTCTGTAGTTCCAGCAAATTGTTCTAATAAAAGTCAAAGTGCAGCTTGTCTTTACTTTGCTTTACTTGGTTTATTCATCAGTCTGTTGGTCCTAAAACTACAGTTCTTGGTCTTGTTTCAAAAAGTTCAGAAAAAAATATGTTTGATTAATAAGAATTTTAAAGGTTCTGATCAGCTGGAACATCAGAAGGACATTTTTATACCTCTGTGTATGTGAAAGTGACAGAAAGACATTAAATGTTAATTGTGTTATGTGAGTCATATATATTTAGTTTTGCATTTTATATGGAAGTTGTATTTAATTTTTTGTATGATGGATTTGAAAAACAAATATTTCATATAAAGCTTTAAGTGTTGATGACTTTAATTACAGATAAAATAACTTACTCAGTAACTTATTGGTTGAATTGTAAACGAGAGAAAACGGCTTCAGAGCTCTAAGTGTCGCTATATTAAAGGTTCAACATTTAACTTGGAGACACTTTGAAATATTTCAAAACATCAACAGAATATAAAGAAAACATCTCTGATGTCATGTTCAACACATCTATATATGAACTGAAGTTAGCATCCAGCTGATGCCAGCCTGTACTAGGGTTGCCAACTCCCTGAAAAATAAATAAGGGACACCTCGTGGCCAGGGCCGGGCAACCCAGTTCACCCTTCCCAGTGTGGTGAATTTTGTAGCTCTTTTTTTTGTGTGTGAAATTATTTTTTAACCATTTGACTTGAATTTGATTTAAGCAGATGCATATTCTTTGTGATATGACCATATGGGAAACAAATGATCATTTAGCCGTTTATTTTTAGCTCAAAATGACAACATTAACACAGTAAAACAGGTCTCTTTCTTAAACAGAAGCCTGTCATGCTTAACTTTTGAGAATATAAGTAAATCTTTCTTTAAAAGAACTCTGTCCTGCTTAACTTAAAATTATATAAATTAATATAAAACAATAGAACAAAAATATTCTTGTAACAGTGCACATATAGTGCATTTAGTACAATTGGCTTCAGTTGAGGTATTATTTCAGCTTTTCTAAAGCTAATCAGCTGCTCCTGTTTGTAAACCCGCTTGTTCCCATGATTACGCATCATAACTCATCATCATTATTCATCTATGTATTACTTTTATGTATTAGTCATCTATTTGTTGTAATCATCCATCCTTGCAGTTGTTTATTACACAAAATAAATTATATTATCACACTTCTGGCCACATAGCGCTGATATTCACTGCACATGCCCATATTAACCTTAACCAGAGGGTTTAAACAACAAACAGTGTTTACATACCATATCTGCTTCTGCCGTGGCCTGGTGGACAAGAAATTGGTTAAGGGTTCCCCGAGCTTTCACGCCCCTCATGTTCTTCATGTGCCCACCACTAGAAGCATGCCTATGGAAAAAGTGCGCCGGCACACAGTGCAGTGCGCTTTAAAGGTGTTATCGTGCACTTTTCCAGCCAGGTGTTTCCCTTTTCCCATTCCTCCCTGTACTTTTGCAGCCTTTTTTTTCTTTCTCTGAGTGAACAAACATTGCTGCTCTAATGCTGGGCGCACACTGTGTGAATTTTGGCCCATTTTGAGACGATTTTTGAGTCATGCGACCGACTTGGTGATCAGCCCGATTTTGGCCTTCATCGTGCATCGTGTAGTATACGTGGGATAACGAGAAGCACACTGCTCACGCGCAAACACGTAAACGTCGGTGAAAAAGATGGAGCAGCACGGCTGTGCAGCCTGTGATCTGGACACAAGCGATGGAGGCACAACTTGTAGAACTTTGGAAAGCTCATCCGAGCCTTTTCGATGTGGCATCACAAAATTCAAAGTCAAAGTCAAAGTCAAAGTCAACTTTATTTGTCGATTCTGCCACATGTACAGGACATACAGAGAATAGAAATTGCGTTACTCTCAATCCCTAGATAAATAGCAAATGAACATTTAAATATATTTAAATATAAAAGTGATTAAAAATGCAAGTAAAATAATTAAAAAGTAAAAATTTAAATAAATACAATTTTACATATAACAAGAAAGCTATACAATATACAATATAATGGGTAAGTGACATTGAGTGTAAACCAGGCAGAGTAGTGCAAATAGGCAAATAGTGCAAATGGAGATTTAGTAGTGTACGGTAAGAGATAGTGTAACAACAAAGTCTTATGAGGTAATGGCAGTCCAATGCTCCACAAAGTGACTGGTAACTGGTGCAGGCCAGTGAGTGAGTCAGAGAGTGTGTGTGTTTGTGTGTGTGTGACAGAGTTCAGTGAGACCGTGGAGGAGAGAGGGGAGAGGGGGCAGAATCGGGAGGGAGTTAAGCTTCCTGACAGCCTGATGGATGAAGCTGTCCTTCAGCCTGCTGGTCCTGGCCTGGAGACTCCGCAGTCTCCTCCCCGACGGCAGCAGCTTGAAGAAGCTTTGCATTGGGTGCGTGGGATCAGCCGCTATGCAAAGGGCTTTTTTAGTGAGACGGGTGCTGTAAATGTCCTGGAGGGAGGGGAGAGAGACACCAATGATCCTCTCTGCAGCTCTCACTATGCGTTGGAGGGTTCTATGACAGGACGCATTGCAGGCTCCAAACCACACAGTAGTCATTAAAGCAGGAGGGAGATGACTTTTTTGGGACCGGAATGATTGTGGTGGCTTTAAAACATGTGGGGACGACAGCCTGGATGAGTGATATGTTGAAGATGTCTGTGAAGACATCAGTGAGTTCCACTGCACAGTCTCTCAGTACACGACCAGGAATGTTGTCAGGACCCGGAGCTTTACGTGCATTGATCCTGCTGAGGGATCTCCTCACGCTGTCCGGTGACAGAGTCATCACCTGGTCACCAGGAGGGGGTGGGGTCTTCTGTGCAGTGGTGCTGTTTTGGACTTCAAAGCGAGCAAAGAAAGTGTTCAGCTCGTTCAGCAGGGGGATAGTGCTATCACAGGTCTGTGGTGGGGGCTTGTAATCTGTGATGGTCTGAATGCCCCGCCACAGGCTCCGTGAGTCTCTGCTGTCTTTGAAGTGATGAGATATTTTCCTGGAGTACTGTCTCTTAGCCTCTCTGATGCCACGGGAAAGGTTGGCCCTAGCTGTCCTCAGGCTTTCCTCGTCTCCAACTCTGAAGGCAACATTCCGAGCTTTCAGCAGCCTGTAGACCTCTCCTGTCATCCATGGTTTTTGATTGGCCCGGACAGTTATGGTTTTCGTGACTGTTACATCCTCAATACACTTGTTGATGTAGGCAGTAACAGTCTCTGCGTACTCCTGGAGGTCAGTGGTGTTGTTATAGGTGGCAGCCTGCTTAAACATGTTCCAGTCTGTAGTATTAAAGCAGTCCTGTAGAGCCTCTGAAGACCCCTCTGGCCACACTTGTATCCGCTTACGAACCGGTTTGGTCACTTTAACGAGCGGTCTGTAAGCAGGCATTAGCATGACAGTGATATGGTCTGAGGCGCCGAGGTGGGGGAGGGGAAAAGCTTTGTAGGCTCCTCTCTGGGTGGTGTAAACAAAGTCCAGTGTGTTATTTCCCCTTGTTGGAAAGTCTATGTGTTGTTGTATTTTTGGAAACACGCACTTTAAGTCTGCATGATTGAAATCCCCAGCCAGGATGAGAAAAGCATCAGGATGGGCTGTCTGCTGCTCACTGATGTGCTGGTACAGTTCATTCAGTGCCTCATTCCTGTTGTTGACATTGGAGGAGGGAGGGATGTACACAGCGCACAGGAGTATGGCTGTATATTCCCTCGGTAGATAGAATGGCCGGCACTTAATAACCATTAACTCCAGCACTGGTGAGCAGTGTTTGCAGACCGCAACAGCATCGCGACACCAGGCATCATTGATGTAAACACAAAGTCCTCCCCCGCGGGTCTTACCTCCCGCGACGATGACTCTGTCAGCACGGTAGCATGTTAGCTGGTCGAGCTGAATGGCGCGGTCCGGGACACTGTCGCTGAGCCATGTTTCCGTGAACACAAAAGCACAGCAGTCCTTTACATTCCTTTGAGATGAACGTAGCAGTCGGATGTCGTCCAGTTTATTTTCTAGCGAGCGTACGTTGGCCAGAACGATAGAGGGGATGGCGGGTTTGTGTGGGCTAGCCGCTAGCCTAGCTCGGATGCCACCGCGCTTACCCCTCTTCTGCTTCCTCTCACACCGCTTGAGGCGCATCCATTGTGGGCGAAGTGCGGGAGTGGGGGTCGGTGATTGAGTAGGCCTTCGGAGCAGACCCAGATCTTTCAGCTTCTCGGTGTCCACAGAGTTTAACTTAAAAAGTTTGTTTCTGCCGATGTCGAGAAGAAGTGTTCGGGCATATCCTCGCTTGCACACAGATAGACGCGACAAAGACTTACAAAAACACTGCAACTTACAGGACGAAAAACACGAAAAAGTAGTTTGTTCGGGAGAGAGAGAAGCCGCTGCGTGTGCACGCGCCGCCATGTTGGAATTATCACGACCACAACAACCATGAAAATAGTTGGATTTACATGCTGCTCAATCACAGCTGCCTGATCAATGTTTTTCATTAGCAATTTAGCAAAGTTGATGGTGGTGGTGTGTCTGTGTGAGTGAAAGACAGAGAGAGCGAGCGACAGATTTTCTGTTATAACCTTCATGTTATGGAGGCACAGTGTGAGCACTCAGGTCGCATCAGAGCATCGGGCGGTATAGTGTGAGACCCTGATCGTGACCTACCAACTTCTAACCCCTGCGAGTCAATCGTGCAGTTTGAGCAGGAGCTGAATAACGTGACTGAAAAAATCGCACAGTGTCTGCCCAGCTTTAGGTGTACTGTCGTCCGAGACTTGCACCGCAGTGTCGGCGTTTGTTTCCCTGTTGGCCATGCTTCTTGTTGTGGTCACCTGTTGTCTTCCGGTATTTTCTCCCTAAGCGACCTTTCCTCGACCAATGAGATGAGCGGTAATCTGAATTGTCATACTCGAATTGTCATAAGTGTGCTGTCAGCTCATTGGTCACAAAGCAGGAGAGGGGCTGGGAATTATGTTTTCAAACAAAGCGTTAATTCCATTAACATTTATAGACTACTTTTGATTCTCACTGTATTACGGGACAAAGTGCGTCGCTTATTAGCTCAATACGAGACGTGTACTTTTGTTTCGAAATACGGGACGATTCCGTTTTTTAAGGGACGGTTGGCAACCCTAATCGCATAACCACTTAGCTGGCCGCGGCTGAACTAGCAGGCTCAAGAAAGGAAAAAACACTAAACACTCATAATAAACAAAACTGTCACAACATTGCAATACTATGAAAACACATCTTAAACATAATTAAACACATTTACTACTATTCTGACTGGTTAGTTGTTTTTTTGTCACAGTGCATTGAACTGCAATAGCGGTGCTATGTGAGCTAGGCTAACTCACCAGAATAGTTCAAAAGGCTCGAAGAAACACTCCGACTCCTTCGAGGTAGGTACCCGTCTTTGGTTCACCGCTAACGACAGCTCTCTCACAAATATTAATTGAACCTCTTTTCTCTCTTTCAACTGGGAAAAACCGTGCTCCGCGGCAGCATGGAGGTTTTCCTTGCCGTCTTTGTTCTTCTACACCACACCTTCACGCGCACCGAGATGCAGGTGATGCCTTCAGGGCAAGCCCGGGAATTAAACTATCAGACGAGAACTACGATGCATTCAAAGAACCCTGTACTTCTGATTGCTGTAAATCTTACGAGGGTTACATTTGTTTCTTTTTTCATTCAAGCTGAAGTCCGGGACAAACTGTGTTCCTTTTCAAATCAAATCAAATGACTTTTATAGTCACATCACATGTGCAGGTACACTGGTACACAACATGTGAGTGAAATTCTTGTGTGCGATCTTCACAAGCAACAGAGGTGTGCAAAAATACAATACCATAAGAACAAGCAAAATATAAGAATGGCATATTACTGAATGTGTATACTAAATATGTTTTTCTACGTGTGTGTACATATGTGTGTGTGTGTGTGTGTGTGTGTGTGTGTGTGTGTGTGTGCGTGCGTATGTACATATTTTACAAATTAAATAGAGTAAACAATAAGATAAAATACATAAAATATACAGAGGTTGGTAGTTGGACATGTGCAAAACAAGTGGCATTTATATACAGTGTGGAGTGCATAATGTTGAAGTTCCAGTAGTGAAGCTGAGGTGTCTATGACGTGTTCAGCAGTCTGATGGCCTGATGGAAGAAGCTGTCTCTCAGTCTGCTGGTACGGGACCGGATGCTGCAGAACCTCCTTCCTGATGGAAGCAGTCTGAACAGTTTATGGCTGGGGTGACTGGAGTCCTTGATGGTCCTCCCCCCTTTCCTCAGGCAGCGCTTCCTGTAGATGTCCTGGAGGGAGGGAAGATCACCTCCAATTATCTGTTCAGAGCACCGCACTACTCTCTGGAGAGCTTTACGGTTGTAAGCGGTGCTGTTGCCGTACCAGGTGGTGATGCATCCAGTGAGGATGCTCTCAATGGCACAGTGATAGAAGGTCCTGAGGATGCGGGGGCTCATGCCGAATCTTTTCAGTCTCCTGAGAAAGAAGAGGCGCTGCTGCGCCTTCTTCACTGTTTTGTTTATGTGTACTGACCACGTAAGATCCTCAGCCAGATGTACACCAAGGAACTGGAAGCTGCTCACTCTCTCCACAGCAGCGCCGTTGATGGTGATGGGGGTGTGTACTTCTCTGCACCTCCGGAAGTCCGCTATCAACTCCTTTGTCTTTGCGACGTTGAGGGTGAGATGGTTGTCTTGACACCAGTGGGTCAGGGCGCTGACCTCCTCCCTGTAAGCCGTCTCATCACCGTTGGTGATAAGACCCACCACTGTAGTGTCGTCCGCAAACTTCACAATGATGTTGGAGTTGTTAGTGGCCGTGCAGTCGTAGCTGTAGAGTGAGTACAGGAGAGGGCTCAGTACACACCCCTGTGGAGCACCAGTGTTCAGTGTGATGGGGGATGAGGTGATGCTGCCCAGTCTGACCACTTGGCGTCTGTCAGACAGGAAGCTAAGGATCCAGCTGCAGAGGGAGCTGCTCAGTCCTAGATGCTGCAGTTTCCTGTCCAGCTTTGAGGGAACGATGGTATTGAATGCTGAGCTGTAATCTACAAACAGCATCCTCACATACGTGTCTCTCTTCTCCAGGTGTGACAGGGCAGTGTGTAGTGTCAGGGCTATGGCATCATCAGAATCAGAATCAGAATCATGTTTATTGGCCAAGTATATGTGCAGACACATACAGGGAATTTGGTTCCGGTAGATGGTGGCTCTCAAGCACAGCAATGTAAATCACACACACACACACACACACACACACACACACACACACACACACACACACACACACACGCACACACACACGCACACACACACAGACACACACGTGTCTATATATACACATTACACATACATACACAAAGCTGAGTTAAACCAACTATAAATAACGAATCTAAACTTATATACATAAAATACAGAAATGAATGAGGTGGAATGAATACTACAAAATGTACATAAGGTGCAGATGCAGTCTGGCAGTGGGAGCAGTGTGACAGGTCAACTGTTAAGAAGGGAGATGGCGAGGGGAAAGAAACTGTTCCTGTGTCGGGTGGTCCTGGTCTGCAGGCTTCTGTACCGTCTGCCAGAGGGCAGCAGATCAAAAAGTCTGTGTGCAGGGTGTGAGGGGTCTGCGATGATTTTCCCTGCCCGTTTCCTGGTTCTTGAGAGGTACAGATCCTGGATGGAGGGCAGGGGGGCGCCGATGATCCTTTCTGCTGCCCGTACAGTCCGCTGCAGTCTGCTCCTGTCCTGTTTAGTGGCTGCTCCATACCAGACTGTGATGGAGGAGCACAGGACAGACTCAATGACCGCAGTGTAGAACTGGATCAGCAGCTCCTGTGTCGACTGTACTCCCCCAGTTGTCTCAGGAAGTACATCCTCTTCAAGGAACTTGAAGATCTTCACAGCTGACACAGGGCTGTCTGATATGGTGAGGGGGAGCAGAGTTGAGGGATGTCTCCTGAAGTCCACTGTCATCTCTACAGTCTTAAGCGTGTTCAGCTCCAGATTGTGCTGACTGCACCAGAGTACCAGCTGCTCAACTTCCTGCCGGTATGCAGACTCATCACCATCTTGAATGAGGCCAATGACAGTGGTGTCATCTGCAAACTTTAGGAGTTTGACAGCCGAGTTCTTGGAGGTGCAGTCGTTAGTGTAGAGGGAGAACAGTAGTGGTGAGAGGACACATCCTTGAGGGACCGGGTTTCAGAGGTGATCTCCCCCAGCCTCACTTGTTGCTTTCTGTCTGTCAGGAAGCTGGTGATCCACAGACAGGTAGCTGGTGACACGATGACCTGGGAGAGTTTGGAGGAAAGAAGTTCAGGCACAATGGTGTTAAAAGCCGAACTAAAGTCCACAAACAGGACCCTGGCATAAGTTCCCGGGCGGTCAAGGTGTTGCAGGATGTAATGCAGCCCCATGTTCACTGCATCATCCACCGACCTGTTTGCCCGGTAGGCAAACTGCAGAGGGTCCAGCTGGTGGCCTGTAATGTCTTTCAGATGGGCTAGTCGTTCGAAGGATTTCATGACCACAGACGTCAAGGCGACAGGTCTGTAGTCATTCAGTCCTGTGATGGTGGGTTTCTTGGGAACAGGGATGATGGTGGAGCGTTTGAAGCAGGAGGGAACTTCACACAGCTCCAGGGATCTGTTGAAGATGCAAGTAAAAATGGGAGCCAGCTGTTCAGCACAGGTTTTGAGGCAGGAGGGTGAGACAACGTCTGGTCCGGGGGCTTTCCTGGGCTTCTGTTTCTGGAATAGTCGGCTCACATCCTGAGTGTGTATTCTGAGTTTCAGGGAGGAGGAAAGGGGGGTGAGAGGTATGGTGGTGGTCGTTGAGTCTGGATTGGGGAGGGTGGGGGTGGTCGTTGAGTCTTGATTGGGGAGGGGCAGGGTGAAGGGGGGAGAGGTGGACCTGTTGTGGCGGTATGCAAATTGTAGAGGGTCCAGTGAGTCGGGTAGTGCAGAGCAGATGAAGTCCCTGACCAGCTTCTCGAAGCATTTGCTTACGATGGGGGTCAGGGCTACAGGTCGCCAGTCGTTCAATGAGGAGATGGTGGAGGATTTGGGTACAGGGACGATGGTGGCCATTTTGAAGCAGGCTGGGACTACAGACAGAGAGAGGGAAAGGTTGAAGATGTGTGTGAACACTCCAGACAGCTGAGCCGCGCATGACTTGAGGACGCGGCCGGGAATCCCGTCCGGACCAGTAGCTTTGCGTGCGTTCACCTTCCTGAAGCACTTCCGCACATCCTCCTCAGACACAGTGTGCGCACTGACGTCATTTACCGCGTAATATTTTCTCTGAATGTGGGACGATTCCGTTTGTACGGGACGGCAACTCTACTAACTAACCTTATGAACATCCACCTGCTGGCCTCTGTGGAAGCTCCGCCACAGCCACCACCAAACAACTGAGTTATTTTGACACATCGGCCAGCATCTGGCCAATCCAACACCTTTCATTGTTTATACCGTTACTAAAAAAATGAAATAAATAATCATCGGCCGTAAAAACAAAAAATCACCGCCAGTCCAGCTGTGGCTACTAACAAGAAAATGCACTCGCGTTACTATTTTTCAACAAACAGACGGTTGAAGCTGTGTTCAGCTTACTGCATCTTATATCAGTTGCACGTGAGTAGCTGTAAGTAATCTGGACGCTACAGATTGCCCACGGACAGCAATCACTTTCTGGTAGACGATCAGTTTTTGGCACAACACCTGGAGCTCAGGAGGCAAAACAATGGCACGAGTGCTGCTGTTTGACTGAGGAAGAATAAAGTAGTCGTGGTAAGCCAATCACATGACCACTTCAAGATGACAAAGCAACAAGGTTTGTAAATTGTGCCACGTAAAACCAGAGTCATGATAAACAAGATATACGCAGCGTTTTTCCCTCAATAGTTTCGTCACGTTTGCTGTCTAAGGACAGCGCAGCGAGACCTCTCTGCTTATGAGCAAAAAATAAAAAAAACAAAACAAAAACACCCATTTTGTGTTGGTGGAAAAATGCACCATGTCGACCAATTAAAAAATGATATGGCAACATGACATTTGGTTGTTTAGGAAGAGGGAGATGTTTTAGGAGTGACAGAGAGAGAGAGAGAGATTTGTGACGTTTAGTGTGTTTGGAGTGTGTAGTTAGTGTGTTGTCTTGTGTAGTTAGTGTGTTGTCTTGTGTAGTTAGTGTGTAGTTAGTGTGTAGTGTTGTGGATAGTTTTGTGTTGTGTGTCAGAACAATGAGGCGACTGCTGTCTCCAGGTAGGAACAGGAGTGTCACACCTGCTGCTGTCAGACCTGCAGGTATCAGGCTGTGATGTTTCCTTTATAGTGGACAGAAATATTTGGCACAAATAATTTGTTCTGTAAATAGTTTGAAATGGTTATTTAAAAAATCAAGGTAAAATTAAATGGATGCAAATAACTTTGTTGTTTGCAAAACTTGTGCATAGGATTTTAAAATTGACAGTTTATATTTGCATTTAAAGTTATGAAATATGATCATTAAACATGTTTGTGGTTGTTACAGTTTTTTGTCTGATTTTGATCAGTTGTGTTAATACAGTTTGTCAAAATGAAAACATGACTGTAAATTCAGACACGTGAGGTTGTGCTGAAGAGAATGAGACCAAACAAGGCAAGTAAATAGTTTTTAAAGGTGAAATGTGGAGGAAACATCAAAAGTAGTTAAAAATGGATTATACCCTGGACCCCAGAGTGTTAAACATTTTTTTAAAGTAACACAAAAGTTACTTTTCAAGTAATTAATTACTTTTAGAATCTAGTAACTCAGTTACTTTTTGAAGAAGTAACTAGTTACTATAATTAATTACTTTTTCATAGGAACTTTCCTGACACTGCTATCTACACACTCCAAACACACTAAACGTGACAAGTCTCTCACATCTCAAGACTCGCTGTCAACCTCTCTCTCTCTCTCTCTCTCTCTCTCTCTCTCTCTCTCTCTCTCCCTCCCCCCCCCCTCCATTTTATCTCGGCTGTAACATCTGATGATGTCAAATGAGGACACGAGGATGCGTGGCACATTACATGTTGCACAACGTATTCGTGAGTTTCATATCAGATAAGAAAAATATTTTCAGAAACCGTTCAGATGCACTTTTATCATTTTGTCCTATAAATTTGTTCCATCATGTGACTCGGCTGTCATATAAACACGTCTGTGTTCTTATTTAGTCACAGATCAGATCATCACATCTGTCAGGACAGAAAGACTAGCAGCAGTAAAAAGTACTGCAGAGGCTCAGGTTCATGTTCAGCCCAGGCTCTGTGCTGCAGCTCAGCCCCTCTCTCTCCACTTTCTTTACTGTTTCAATGGTCTCTGTCCAAAAAACAAGAACAAAGAAATATCTGTGAAAAAGTAGAGTTCATAAACTCAAGTCATGAATGAATAAATAAATAAAATAAAATGCAAACATTTTATTTTGAAGGAAATTTAGTTTAATTTGTTGAATAAACCCAGAAAGTTGATTCTGTTTATCTGGACTTTGTGTTATCAGTTTTAATTCTAACTATGAACAAAATGTGGTTTAGCTTTTCCTGTCATGACGTCTGTACCTCCTGTTGAAAGCAGCTCACAGAGAGACAGAGACAGCGAAGCGACAGCAGCATCAGAATACAGAGGACCAACATTTACTTATGATTTACTGCAGAATCAGAATCAGCTTCACATAGAAAAGCTCCAGTTAACAGAGAAACACAGCGACTGAGTGACGGCTCTGCTGCACAGGAAACTGACACTGCTGAAAACTGAGCATCTTAAAATGTCTTCCATCATTGATGAGGATCCAGAGTTGAGCATGAATGTGAAATACAGCAAAGGAGAGGACAGAGGAGAGAGACTGGAGGGACTGGTCCTCCTCCATGAGAATGTGGACTCCTGCACAGACCGTCAGGTCCATGTTTCAACACAGGACGGAGGTAAGTATCAAATACTGAGGCATCAGGAATCAGGAGAGACTGTTTCCATCTTCTCAATAAAATATCAAACTAATACAGATCCATCAAAGCTTTTGGATCCAGAGACTCAGTTTATTCATCGTGTGGAGGAAAGTTCAAGCTTTGGTGAAGGTGTGCAGTCTCTGCTCTTATCATGGTTTATATGTTTCTATATTTTTTAATGTTTTCTGTTTATTAAGAGAATAAATGATAAAAAGTGTCTAGTTTAAAGTATCAGTGTGTTATTTTAGTAAGTGTAGAAACAAGCTGACAGAAAAGTGTTGGAGGAGTTATCTCACAGATCAGTGGTGAAGGCAGAAATATAAGAAACAAGGAAGTGTTGCTCGACACTGTGGAGCGAGTATAACCACAGAAACTACTCGAAGCACACTTGTCACAGCTAGTTTTAGCTGACAGGAAATCAGACCAATGAATAACAACTCTGTTTTCATTTCAGCAAATCATGGAGATATTGTTTTAATGACATAATATTCATGTTATAATAACCAACATTGTCCTCATGATCTGGTCTTTGTGTGAAACACGCTGATACACATTCGTCTGTTTCTGAGTCACATCAAAGCGTTTCTCTGTCAATCAGAGTCTCTGTTCTCACATATGTAAAAGTCACCTGAAGACAAACATGTGACAAAGTCTCCTGTAAATATCAAAACTGCTGGAATGAACTTGTTCAGCTCATCATCAGGTCGGCTGCAGGTGGAAAGTCTTTCTGACGATAAACCAATAAAATACGCTTGAAAAATGGGAAACAAATTATGATTAAAACATGTTTAATAATTAAATTAACAAATTCTTTTCTCTCCATTTTGCCTTCGTAGAAATAAAAGCCCAGAAGAAGCTTCCAGCTGTGAAAAGAAGCCGTTTCAGAGCTGTTGAAGTGAAGCTGGTGGTTCTGTATCTGCTGATTCTGGCTGGAATCACAACACGCTGTGAGGAGTTTTATTATCATGCTCATGATACACTCCCATGTTAAAATGAGCACCTTTGCTGCAGTAAAAACATGTTTCCATTCAGGACCAAATGAGTTTTGGTCTCTAAGGATAGTTTCCTCTTCATAAAAACTGCACGGTGGCATTTTAAATGGAATTCTCTGATCAATAATATGAGCTGCTGTGTGGTACAGCCTGACCAACACGTTGGTTTTGCTGACTGAGCTTCTAGTATTTCATGAGTCTGTTACTTAGCACTGATTAGCAGGTGTGTGTCTGTGTGCATGATTCCTGGCTCATATCTTGTGTGTGTTGTGGAGTGAATGTTCTTGTTGTTCCTTCAAACTCTTCACTCAACACGGTGATTCTGTGATTATCTCAACAAAGCAGACAGGCAGCAGCATCTGCTGCAGACTGATGCAGGTGCAGCCACACTATGTTAGACAGTGGCCGTCTGTCATTGTGCGACTAGTTAGTTCACTTGGTGTATTAAGCAGGTAGCTAACAAGCTAATGTTAGCTCCATTCATCTCATTGGAAAATGAAAAACTTTATTTAAATCATTTTAAATTTTAAATCTTCGGTTTTGTTGCATTTCTAACCAGATATTTTGGTGAGTTTGGAAAAAGAGCAGCTGAAGGACGAGATGGAAGGTAAGAAACTATTAAAAACTGTCAGAGTTGGAGACGGATTTGAAAGGTAACTGATTTTACATTTTGAATCAGCTTCTTGTGTTAAGATAAAAAAAAGAAACAAACCAAATGACAGCAGCTGACCTCCCAAACTAACATAAACAGGAGAAACTGTTCACAGTCAAGGGCAGCTCAGCCCTACAAACTCCTTCAGAGTAAAACAGGAAACACACAGTGAGAGCTGTACTTCCACAGGAAGTATCTGATCACATGGAAACACCTTTGATATGAGGAAGTGTTGATTCCCACGGCAGCTTGTCTGTTCTTTCAAAAACCTAAAGATAACATCTCTGACTACAGGTGTAGAAATGCTGTTTGACTCTTCACCTTCTTCCTCCACACTGAAGCACAATTATTCTGAATCTTGTCAGTGGTTTTTGTTCACAGTTGATACGTATTTAGCTCATCAGATTTCCTGTAGTTCTAACACCTCCACCCACAGGACATGTTAAAGAGCAATGGCTGCAAGTTTCTGACTCTTATTGATATTTGACAAAGCAGAGGAAGAAGATTATTTCTGTTCAACGTTTCACTCATTTTATTTTATTTTATTTTATTTTGCTTTCACTGAAATATTTCAGATGCTTTGAACAAGAGTGAATTCAACAAACTTCACTTCAAACACAATAAACTGAACCACAGTTACAACGAGCTACAGACTGAACATCAAGGTAAGAAAGTATTTAAAATTAACAAGAAAATACTAATGTCAGATAAAATTTATATTTACATTTTTAACATGTTTTTTTCTACAGAAACAAAACGACTCAACAGTCAGTTACAGGAAGAAGTGAAGAAGCTGAAGGAGAAGATAGAAGGTAATAAAGTTTGAATAACTGATAGAAAACATCAGTGTTACACAGTGATAACCTGATTGTGTCTTTGTTTTGAATCCTAAATGTTTGATGCTGTGTAACAGTTTCTCTGTATAAATGTAAGTTTCAGTTCATTATGAATAAGAGAGAAAACCTGAGTTTAAATGAAGCATTTACAGGGAAAATGACAGGAACCAAAGATTAATGTGATACAACAGGACACAAAGTCTGACTTTAAAACATGTGTTTGACTTTAAGAGAAGTGTCCTGATCGATGGACGAGGTTTGGAAGCAGCTGTTACTTTAAATCCACTGAGAAGAAAACTTGGCCTGAGAGTCAAAACCACTGTAAGACCAGAGGAGCTGATCTGGTGGTGATAAACAGCAAAGAGGAACAGGTGGGTGTGTTTGTTCATGTCTGTGTGATCTTTGATGGAGCTGACAGTGAGTTACAAAGTTCTTCATACTGTGAATTAAAGCCACACATTGATGATAAGTATACATGTGCAAACATACAGACACATAAACAAAGCAGCACATTCATTCCATCAGAAACACAACAGTTAGAAACTATGGAGGAAAATAAAGGGGAAAAGATTGAGGGAGAGCTAACCTGTAAAAATGAGTTTCAGCCGTTAACAGTCAGCTGACCTGATAGTCTGAGGAAGGCTGTTCCACAGTTTGGCTGCAACAAGCTCAAAAGCACGATGGCCTCTGGTGTTCAAATCAGAGCGAGGGACAGTTGGGAGACGCTGATTAGATGATCAGAGAGGCCGGCTGCAGTGATAAGGTCCAAGAAGCTCTGCTATATAAGCAGGGGCCTGTTCATGCACAGCTTTATATGTTCATAACAGGATTTAAAAGAGGATTCTGAATTTCACTGTAAGCCAGTGAAGAGAAGCAAGAATAGGTGAGATATGAGACTGCAGGCCAGGTTTTGTTTGCAGCCTTGCTGCTGAGTTCTGCACAAACTGCAGACCAACTATGGAGGACTGAGAAATGCAGGTGAAAAGTGAATTACAATAATCAGGCAGGAGAAAGTATGAACTCAAAGTTCCAGATGATTGAATCACAGTAAAGATTTGATCTTTGCAATATTTCTGAGCTAAAGGAAACAAGACTGGCTGACCTTTGACATGTGAGGCTCAAAATGCAGCTGTTGGTTCAAAATGATCTTTAACAGGTGATTGGATGTTACTGGTGAGGGGGACGATGTACTGACTGACCTCCTCAGAGAAACTGAGCCAAACAGCACAACTTCAGTTTGAGATGAAGGAAGTTTAAATCCATGAAGTGATGACAGAGAAGCATTCACTGAGGCAGGAGAGGCTCGACAGAAAAGCATTAGTGTGTGTGTCATCTGCACAGCAGTGCTAGGAGATCCCATTAAAACCATTAAGCAGATGTCACAGGGGCAGCATTTATAAAGAGAACAGAACTGGTCCAAGGACTGAGGCATGTGGGACTCAGATGAGGACACACATTGATTAATATGAAGTATCTGTTTGATATTCAAAGATGGTCGCTCACAGTGGACATAGATGCTTCTTTCACTCCTCTTTCAAACCATCTGTCCTCTCTGTCCAAAATGTGAACATATCCTTAAGATGCAGATGGACTGCTGAGTCTTGTCCTGTGGAGGTGGCTCTTCTGTGTTGTGCCATGCACTTGTGAAGTGGCTGTTTGGTCTCTCCAATGTAGAGGTCTGGACATTCCTCGCTGCACTGTACAGCATACACCACATTGTTAAGTCTGTGTTTAGGAGTTTTGTCTTTTGGGTGAACCAGTTTCTGTCTGAGTGTGTTGCTTGGTCTGAAGTACACTGTGATGTCGTGCTTGGAGAAAACTCTCCTGAGTTCCTCTGATACACCGGCTACATAGGGGATGACAATGTTGTTGCGTCTGTCCTTCTTATCCTCCCTCGCTGGTGTCTGTTCTTCTTTTCTGTGCCTCTTTGCTGACTTTAAGAACGCCCATTTAGGATAGCCGCACGTTTTGAGTGCTTCCTTTACATGTGTGTGTTCCTTCTTTTTTCCTTCAGGCTGTTCTGCCTGGTGGTGTAGGGTCCTAATTACTCCAAGTTTGTGTTCCAGAGGGTGATGGGAGTCAAAGAGGAGGTACTGGTCCGTGTGTGTGGGCTTCCGGTAAACTTCGATGTTGAGGTTGCCGTTCTCTTCAATGTGCACGGCGCAGTCCAGGAAAGGCAAACAGTTGTCCTTTGTGTCTTCCCTGGTGAACTTGATGTTTTTATCCACAGCGTTAATGTGCGCAGTGAAGGATTCCACTTCTTGTGTCTTGATTTTGACCCAGGTATCGTCCACATATCTGTACCAGTGGCTGGGTACTCTTCCTTTGAAAGAGCCAAGAGCCTTTCTTGTGAAGTTGGTCCTTTCCTCCAAGGAGCTGTCTTCTTGTAGTCGTTTTCTGACAGTCTCCACGGCCTCTGTGGTGGGTATGCAAGTGAAGAGAGAGACTACATCAAAGGACACCATGGTTTCATCTGGATCCAGGGTAAGTTTCTGGACCTTGTCGGTGAAGTCGGTGGAGTTCTTGATGTGGTGTGGGGTGTTCCCCACGAGAGGAGCAAGGATGGTAGCAAGGTGTTTAGCAATGTTATAAGTGGCTGAGTTTATGCTACTGACTATGGGTCTGAGTGGGACAGCTTCCTTGTGGATTTTAGGAAGTCCGTAGATGCAGGGTATGGCATCCCCTGGGTAAAGGCGGTGATATGTGAGGCGGTCAATAATTTTGTCCTTTTCAAAGTCTTGAAGGCAAGCTATAACTTTCTTTTTGTAGCTGCTTGTGGGGTCTCGCTTTAAGGCTTCGTAGGTATTGTTGTCACTGAGGAGAGTAGTGATCTTTGTGTGGTAATCTGTAGTGTTTAGGACCACGGTGCATCTTCCCTTATCAGCTGGTAAAACAGTGATGTTGTGGTCTTTGGTCACAATGAACCCACCCGAAACTCTGGCTGATTGGGGCCCACACCCAGTTCCACACCTTGGCTCAGGCGATTAGAGGATCATCAGGGGGTCCTTTTGTCCCTCTGTGGGGGGTCACTCCCACTAGGTTTATATCTGGGACTCTCCACCATTTGACCTTAGAACTGAAGAAGCTTCTCGGATGAGAGGTGAAACGTCTTCAAGTAACTTAAAGAAGTCCAGACGCTTTTCTTTGCAAGCTCCTTTGACTGTGTTAATAAGAGGAGCACCATCAACAGTATGAAGGCTGCAGAGAAGTCAAGCAGGACTCAAATGGAGTCTTTATCCCAGCGCAGAAGAATCTGGTTAGTAACTTTCATGAAAGCTGTTTCAGTGCTGTGGTTTGTCTGGAACCAGGTTGGAATTGATCAAAGATCTGAAGGAGCTGACGAGCAACTTGATTTAAAACAGTGGGATGTAAGGAGGGTTGATCCCACTCAGAAAGACTCTGGCTGTTTGAAAGTCAGCTGAAATGAAAGGGACTGGTTTCTAATAGAGAGAAGTCAGGGGGAGATGGCAGCAGGAAGGAGTTTGAACTCCAACAACAGAACTGGAGGAGAGACTTGGGGCGGTTGAAGAGGTACAGACTTGAACTCTGACCTGATACTGTTGATGTTGCCAGTGAAGAAATCGAAAAATGTCCACAGTCATTAGAAGACATGGGAGTGACAGCAGTTTGTCTCTGGGAAGACAACACTGACTGTAAGCCTGTCAAAGATGATACATCTGTGATTGGATAGTAGGTCAGACATGTGGAAGGTCAGCGTTATGTGTGGGGCCGACAACATGATGCACTACATGAAATGATGCTGCATTGTTCATCAATTGTGTGGCAGTGTTGTTAGAGGGATCATCAATAAGTAAATTAGACTCATCTACTAAAATGACTTTATGAACAATAACCGATGAGAGAAGATTAGAGAATCCATTCAGGAAATGATTGCAGGATTTGGGAGGTGGATCGATTACAATACAGCAAACTGGAGATTCACATTGAATTATGAAGGAGAGGAATTCAAAGCAGTTAAAGAACCAGGATTAAATGGGAACCAGTTCAGATGATCCTTAGAAACCAAGTCAACACAAAACATTGAAATAACAGAAATGTTATAAAATGAGAGAAATCCTCATAATCCAGATTATTTTTCTGATTCAATCCAACTGAATCAAATGATTTGTTAACACTGATTCCACTGCAACACTGACTGAGCTACAGGAGGAGCTGATATTCATTGATTCTTTGGCTCTTTCTGATTTCTGCACAATGGAAGAAAAGTTTCATCACAGTTATTCTTCCTTCAGACATGTTCACAAGATGATGTCACTACAACAGAAGTGCTGAATTATGACTGGAGACAATATTTGTGTCTCTTCTCAAACAGGAATTTGTCAATGAACTGAACCTGAGAGGAGAGTCCTGGATTGGTCTGGAAGCTAAACAGACATCAGGAGGATATGAATGGGAATGGGTGGACGGATCAGCGCTGACAGAAAGGTGAGACATTAGTTTGTTTCTATTCCAGAGTTATTATTTAGAAGTGAAACACTGATGTTTTGGAAGATAGATCAGCAATACATGAGCTGAGCTATTTTCCAACAGCCCCACAAACTGAATGTAAAGAAAAGCAGAAATCCTCCTTTGAATGAACAGCTGTGCTTGAACTCTCTTCATCTGCAGTCTGTGATGACGTTCAGTTACAACAAGTCAGTTTGAAGGAATCAGGATTGAAACATGTTCAAAGCAGCGACCGACACATTTCACTTTGTTCAATTTGTCTTCATGTTTTTGTGCTGTAATGTTTCTTTTCTCACAGAACAAAAAGTGTTTCAGAGAATTCCTGTCTCTTCTTCTTTGGTGTTTGTAAAACTTCAGAACATATGAAGGAAGAAGCTTCAGTAAATATGACCTGATAGACACACATTTCAAAGTGATGTCTGTAAACAGCTGACAAAACAGTTTCAAACAGCAGAAAGTCAGCTCTGACTTCTTTTTATTCTCCATTTTTACAGCAGGAAGATTTCATATTCATCAAAGCTTGAAAGCTGTTTTAGTGTGCATGATGATTCTCAGAGAAAAGTCTAAAGGAGGGAAAGTGGGCGAGAAACCTGGGAAAGAAATACAGCAAATATTGGAAATATTCCAAAAGAGACGCATATTTATATGAATGTGACAATAGTTATGAGTTTAGTCCAGTTTCATATCAGATTTGATCTCTCTGACAGGTTCTGGGCACCAGGACATGAGAGTCCCAGTTATCGTTACTATGGAGTCTGCTGTGACGGTGATGGGAGATGGACACGGTCATATTATCCTAATTCAAAGACCTTCATCTGTGAGAAATGAGTTTGGTGCTTTGATGTAAATGTTTGAATAATCCAACCAAAGACACCTCACTATGAAATGTCCTGCATGAGCCTCAGACTCAGCTTACAGTCTTTACTTGTTCATTCTGCATCATATATTGATTACATATATTGTCCCTCTGTGCTCTGTGCTGTACAGTAAGGTTGTGTCACGGTCCTGGGTCTCCTGACTCAGCGTTTTTAGTTCCTTGTGATTTTTGTATTATTGTACTTGTGAGTTATTCTATGGTTTCTAGTTTCGATCCCTTGTCCTTCATGTTTCTCTGTGTCCCCTCTGTTCTGTGTAAGTCTGTGTCTGCATGTTTGAGTTCCCCTCTGTGTCTTTCGGTTCTTAGAGTCCTGTGCCTTATGGTTATGTCTCCGTGTTTCTTAGTTGCTCTGTCTCCCCTAGTCTAGTTCGCGTCTCTGTGTCATACTTCCTGTTTTACTTTGAAGGTCTGTGTCTTATGTGAATGCGTCCTGCTTTGCTTGTCTCGTCAGTCCTGATTTCTCCCAGCTGTGCCCTCCTTCTGTGTCTCATTCCCCTCGTTACTTCCCAGTGTATTTAAACTAGAGATGGCACGATACCACTTTTTTATGTCCGATACCGATACCGATATCATAAATTTGGATATCTGCCGATACCGATATGAATCCGATATAGTGTTTTTTAATCAACAAAACTGTTTTTTAAATATCTTGCTGCATTTTGTATAAGTTCATACTCAAGTTTAAAACAACAACTACACTAAAGCTATTCTGTTATACCTGTATGCAAAAAAAAAATATTTCATAGTTCAGCAATACTGATCAATCTAATAAACTTAGACCTACACCATCCTCCCTATTCTGGTATTTTAAAGAGTACTTAGCGTAAATATTAAGCAACCTAACTAATAGGGTTCCAACTCCCAGCAACAACAAAAATAAATAAATAAAAAATAGGGAACCACCCCTCACGCTCCACCTCATGATGCTTAATCGACGTAATCAACCTTAATTTGATGCAGTGTGAAAAAAAAATGCACAGAAATCAATAATTTTTCAAGAAATATTAAATAGATTCAACATCTTTCTTCAACAAAATTGCAGACTGCACAGATGGTACCTTCCCAAAGGAAAAAGTACTATAGCTTACTAGGGTATATTAGACTTAATAGTTACTATATACAGTAATGGACTTCTATTCATTTATATCAAATTAAAACTTTGGGTGTCAGATAATTATTTATTAAAAGCTAGACATTTTAAATGAGAATAAGAAAGAAAAGTATGTCTTTGTGCCCCCTTTTCTCTGTTAATGCCCTATCGGCCCCCCTGGCTAAACTTTGCTAGATCCGCCCCTGCACAGTTACCAGCGTCAGCTACGTAGAAAAAGATCCTCGAGTAGAAAGTAATATTAAATACATTCTAACAACAGCTGATCAAGCTTAAACGTGCTGCTGTTGTTCAGCCGCTGGTTTCCTCTTTCTGGTGCAAAGTGGGCCAAAAGCAAACTAGAGACATGGACTCGCGACAGAAAAGCCGATCAGCTGATCGTTAAGCAGTTTCATGATTGAAGTAGCAACAAGAAGAGGCAGTCGCTCCATATATCGCTTGTTAAGCTTAACGCAGGAATGCTTTACAAACATTCAGAGATGGACTTACACACTTGCTTTACTTCTCTCGGGGATAACTTTGTCGGAGATGAAATGCCGGGTTGCTAGCGAAGCTCCAAATGCTATCCAGACCACCGACAGGTCCCGCATGCCACAGCCGCTCTATCACGTGATGCATACTGCTCCGACGTGCTAACGTTCTGAGGTGAGTTACGGCGTGTTGCAAGTTTTGTGAGGTGCTTTCGTGATATTTAATGGATCGATTACATTTTTTATTTTTCTCCGATATCCGATCCAGTAATTTAGGTCAGTATCGGACCGATACCGATACGTAATATCGGATCGGTCCATCTCTAATTTAAACCCTGTGTTTCTCTGAGTCCGTGTCGCGTCGTCCCTCATGCTGTGTGGATCTCCCTGTGAGTTTTTAGTTCCCAGTTTAGATTAGTTTGTATGTTTTTTCCCTGCCAGCAAATAAAGCTGTGTTTTGAGTTCACCTCCCCGAGTCTGTGAGTCCTGCATTTTGGGTCCAACTCCTGCCTGCCGCACAGCGATTCATGACAGGTTGGAAGTCATTCACACAAAACCTTGAAGTACTTCATTACTCTGTAGTTCCAGCAAATTGTTCTAATAAAAGTCAAAGTGCAGCTTGTCTTTACTTTGCTTTACTTGGTTCATTCATCAGTCTGTTGGTCCTAAAACTACAGTTCTGGGTGTTTTTCAGGTTTTTCAACTTCAAATATTTTCATGATTTTTTACCCATTAAATTTTAGTTTAATGCTTTTTCATTATTTTTACAATATTCATTATATTTCCCAATATAATAAATATTGGAAGATAAGAGTCTAATCACCACCAGTGACCTCTGCCAAAGATGAATTCAAAGTTCAGCAACAAGATTGATTTGGTTGCATAAATATTTTGATGTCGTGTCAGATTTGAAATGTTTCACTCTTTAGACAAAATGCACATGAACAAAATCTGTAATCGTCTGCAACGTCCCAAACGTGTCAGCTCTAAACTGAAGATGTTTTGTGCATTTTAACATCGTTGTGCAACGTGTTGCTACATCTCTGGTCACAGGCTGCCGTGTAGGTCACAGCACGGGGTACAGGTCAGTGTAGATTTAACATAAACATATAAACGAAGGATGAGTGTGAACAAGTGTGACCTCCATGAAGAGAAAAACAAGACTCACCTCAATAATGAACGTGACGTCAGGATCCCACCTTGAGCTTTGTGTTAACAGGACTGTGGGCCCTCTGCCAGTAGGAGGCGCTACAAACTGACTGGTGCTTTGTTGTTGGAGCAGTCAGAGGTGGGGACGGGTGGACAGGCTGATCATTGGTCCCAGAATTGGTGTTATGGACATTTATGGGTCGTAAATGAACATTTGTCAGATCACATCTGCATATGTTCCTGGTCACCACAAGTTTTTCTTTCATTTAATGTAAATTGTCCCTTAAATATATTAAATATCATCTGCTGTGTAACAAATATAATGTGTGTAATTTTAAACTTCAACTCACCTGAAAGTTTCCAGTCAGCCTCCTGCTGTTGCAGCTCCAACAGGCTTCCTGCTCACTTCAAGTTTAATCAGACTTCAGTCCAGCAACACATTTACAACCAACACACACACAGGCAGCACTGATGGTTGTACTTCAGTTTTATTGTTCTCAGAAATCAACACCAGTGAAAAATAAATTAATTCCTTGATTTTATTTTTTAAACATTCTGGTCGGAGGTGTAGAGGGAACTGCTCTCCTCACAGACCTGAAGGCTTCAAAACACTAAACTCAGAAGGAAAGTTCAAAGTTCAAATTCTGGCCAAATTCACATCAAACAAGGTTGAATAAAAGCATAGTCCTCCACGTAACTGGGATTTTATTCAGACAATGAGACTAAAGGATTAAAGTCTGAATATAAAGACAAGAAATGAAGTGATAACTAAATAAAAACACCAAGTAAGAAACAGAGCGTTGTGAAAAATAACATTTTTTCCAACTAAACTTTGTTAAATTTGCTTCTCTGAGTAAAACTGTGGGTTGACAAACTGAACCAAAATACATTTACACAGAAAGAATCTCAGTTTTTACAACTTATATTTTCATCAGCCTCCCCAAACACAGAGACCAGTTTGAGCTTAATACTGCGACAACACCTGCACTACAAAATAATATGAATATGTAACAATAAAATGTTTGTATGGCTCTATGATTAGAAAATGATACACTGCATGGTAACTGAAATAAACAAAAACATGCAAAACTTTACATAAAAAGGCTTTAAAACAAAGACACTGGAGGTAATAATCAGACTGATGCAGGACAGGACCAACACACTAACAGATTACATCATTGTCATCAAACACTTTGCAATTTAAATCAAAACCTTTTGGATATTTTTATTTTATTTTTTCTGTCAGAGAAGCAACAGAGTAAAATAAAATCTTGTAAGACTAACAGGCTTTAAAGAAAAAATAATGAAGGAGACAGTTTGAAATAAGTTGTTGCTGGACCGTTTGGAGGCACTTAACCAACCAGGTTAAAAATATAAATGACAGACGAGTCTCTGATTAACGACCACAGGGACAGTTACAGACTGTATATAAAAGAAGGATGTAGCTTCTACGTCTGATTAGCCTTGAACCCTAAATTCTCTCTGATGACCAGAAGGTGGCAGCGTTTGACAGAAGTCTGTGGGGAAACTGACATAGTCGATCTGTGACCTTAAAGTTGAAACTTTCAGGGTCAAAATCAGTCGTTTTCAGTCTTCTTTAAAACCCACTTTATTTAATCAACTGTCCAATAAAGAATAAAAATGATAAAGTGGGGCGTGGTTTAAGGCTCCATTAGTTTAGATCATCTGTGTGTAGATGCAGAGTTCAGAGCAGTTCAGCTGCTGTTGTGAGGACTGAGCGAGCAGGTTTGATTTAGCTGAGGGACCATTTATCATCAGAGGGACTGAAGGTAAGCAGTGGTACATTTAGATATTTGTCAGGGTTTTATTTACTTTGTTCAACAATCTGCTTCAAGCTGTGTTTACTTTGTAATGACAGAATTTAATGCAGACATTAAAGTAGATGGAGTATAGAGTCGTAGATTGAAGTTAACCTGGGATCCAGCAGCTGTGTCCTGATGACTGCAGAGATTCAAACTCTGCTTCAAAGACATTTACATTCTGAGGCCCATTTAGATCGTTTACATCTTGGTCAGTTCATGTTAAAGCACAACTGTTAATGACTGAACAATGAGAAGGGCACCAGTGTTCCTAGTGTTCATTTTCCATGTGTATCTATAAGTGGTTATGTCTCTTGTTGTACTGGTTTCCCTTCTTGTGGATAGAATTAAATATTCCACTGGTTGAAGCAAACAGCCCGACAGCCCTGTGATAAACCACTCACTGTGTGTTAACTAGGAGAGACTCTGTTCCTCCCCATGATCTTTATTGAAGCAGTTAAAAATAATGGACGGCTGTGTTTTTGCCCAGTTTGACACGTTACTGTACTTTAATGTGTCTATGAACTGAGAGGTCACGACCCCTTGACCATTTCCACTGGTTTCTCACATTGATCCCTTGCTTCTTTAAACAGCATCAGGAAACCAAACAGGATTCAAAACGAAACGTTAGAAACCAGCGGGGAACGTCATTGGTGGCTACATGAACCTTTGTTATACAGTCTGTGAGAACAGTTCACCTGTGAAACATGAACCCTCTTTAAGATCCGACGATTTCCAAACAATATTGTTGACAAATGAAAAACAAAATGTAAATTGTTTTGAAAGTTTTCTTAATGTAGCATAGATGTTACAATAGTCCCGACTGGTATCCCTTCCCGTCCCTCTACAATGTCCATAAGAAATCCTTTACATCAGGCACTTGTTGATTAGTCCATAGCAGCTCCGAGCCGCCCAATCAGAATCAACTCCTCTCAGTTAGTCCGCGCAGCGCCTCTCTTTAGTCGCCTCTTCGTCCCGACTTTCTCTTCCTCCTCCTTCACACTCCGAGAGGTACGGTAGACGCCAGGAGACCTCAGCTCAATGTCACCCAGGGCCAGTGCGGGATCATCAGGCGCCACTGGTCGAGGGGCCGGGTAGTTGGGCTGGTAGTAGCGGTACGGATCGTCTTCCTCGACCTCACCGTAGTTCTGGAAGACGCTGGGTGGTAGTTGGACTGCGGGGACAGCGCCGCCGTCAGTGACATCCTCGCCTTCTGTGATGCCGACCAACCAGGCAATGAGCCAACCAGCAGCCCGGCGGATAGGCAGTGAAAAGCCCAAAACAAAGATGGCCGACCCCGCCACCACAGGAAGCAGTGTTTTGGAGCAATTTGTAGGGTTTTGATTGGGTTAGCAAGAACAAAGGGGTGGGTAAGAAGGAAGGAGCAAGAGACACAGAGACAAGGGTTACCAAAGGTTACCAGGTCAGGTTTATGAGTCAGTTAATAAGGTGAGGAGTTTAAAGTTTGGGTTACCCAGTCAGGATGTGTGAGTCTGGGTTAGAAAGTCAGTGTTGACAATATTGAGGGTCGTTAGGATAAAAAGCTTTAAATAAGTCAGATTGAGCTTTGATGTTTACGTTTTGTGAGACATTTTGTACAAATGTCTAAGTATTACCAGCCAAGTATGACATCATTCAAACTGTCATATTTTAAGTAACAATGTTTTCAGATATTGTCTTTCAAATGATAAGCATCTGGATACTTAACGTGCAAAAATATTCAAAGTTGTCGTGCAGATGAGTGTTTGGGACGAGTTACAGGAGTTTGTATTAAGTCAGTGGAGTCTGGGAATTAAAAAAGAGGAATTGGACGATCATAATCTAGAAGAAAAGGTAAGGAGAGGACGACCGTGTCAATGCTCACAGTATTTCTTTATCAAACTACTGATAATTCCATATTTTTCTTGCTCCTAAAAAATACAACAAAAAATTAAAACAAGCAACAAATGCATCACATAAAGTAGTGCTGTTTGTATACGGCACCTCAGTGAGCCACTCTAGATTCATGTGCACCAAATCTACGTTTGACTTTTAGGGATCTACAACTACAGGAAGTAATAATAATAATGGTCTTTGATGTGGTTAAGATTACATCTGCTGATGATCAGCTCAGATGATGATATATAATTGCATGTTGTTCTCTAAGTAATTCATGTCTGTGTAATACTGGGAGCAATATATCTCTTACAAAATGTTATGATTATGGTCAACGTCCTGTGAGTCCTCTGACAGATCAGGAATGTCTGCCAGGAAACCAGCAAATTTAAATGATCCCTCCCAATTCTTCCTGGATGAGTGGTCCATCATCAGGTCAGAAATATGCCAGAAGCTTGTTGATGGCTAACAAAAGCATCTGGTTGAAGTGCAGCTTGCCTGAAGGTATATTTAACCACATATTAGTTTGAGTGTTTGCATACTTTTAATCCAGATCCATAAGTCATTAAAGATTTAAGCTTTACAATCATTCCAGCCTGGAAAAAGAAGAGTTCAAAGAAATCCTAAAAAGCTCCAAATTACTACCACATTCCCGCCCATCATGAGTGTATGCAAACTTAACTGAAGCCACATCATGGTTGAAGTCACATGTGGTCTAACATGTGGGGTTGTTTGGATCATAGCAATAATTCTGATGGTGCTACATTGAACCTGCCACTGACTGTCAGGGATTTAAGGTTTTAGAGAGGGGGTGAAAGTGGACACTGGGAAGGAAAAAGGGTGCATTGGATTTATAGCACGAGACAAAACAAATGAATTGCACAGCCCTGTTTGATTATTTGTGAACGTCTCAGTAATATTCTGTTGTGGGTTATTATGGGGGATAAAAGAAGGTGAAGACAGAGATGTGGAGACACAAACACAGAGACAGAAGAGTGATTACAACATGCAGACATTACTCACATGACCACCCTGCAGACTGCAAGCTGCACAGCTCCGTTTAGGCCACTGTGTGACCTTTAACCTCAAACACATCAGTGATGTAGCACCAACATGCACAGAACATGCTGAAGATGACTCCTGCAGGGTTTTCTTTAGCCTCTCAAAAACATGTTTGCTGACTTGTGATTGGTGCAAACTAACAGTGATCAGGATGCATGTGAGGGATCAGCTGTGAAGCTGCTCAGATAGAAATGCCTCCTGGGTCTTTGCCTGCAGCAGGAGGGAGAACAGACTGATGCTGCAAGGTAACATCTGCCTGCAGTGCTGCTTCATCACCTGCAACTTTCATGTGGATTTTGTAAAGTCATTTGTTGAATGTTTATATGGTGACATTTAATAACTAATGCATGCATTAGAAAACCCTGCATGGAGCATCTTTCCAGCAACACATTAAACCCACACTCACTGCACAGAGTGATTTAGCACCAACTGAGATGTTAAGATGCAGAGTTTATGACCACGTGTGGAATAAAACATGTTTTTGAGGCTTTTTCCTTCTACTTCCTTCCAGAGCTGATGTTCAAAGATCTGTCGTTTAAATGAGTTTTAACCACAATAAAATATTCTGTTCTTTTATTTTTCACTTTGAAGTCAAATAATCAGCATCTTTACTCAACATCTAGTCTCAGTTCAACAAACTGAACCTCATTTTGATCATCTTTAGCATCAACAGAAAAATCTACCACTGTAAAAGTCTGTGTATGATATTTAAAATAAGAAGCAGCAGAATAAATAAACTTTAAAAACTCAGCTGTTTTGACTCAAATGTTCAGAAACAAACTGTCTCAACAAATTCTGCTCAGAGTTGATTATTTTGGGTGAAATGAGCCTTTAAAGTCCGTAGCACGACCACTTTGAGGCTAAATGGTTAAAGACATCATCTCTGTCTCTGTCGCTGCATCGAGTCTGTTTTCTGAGCCCAGTGCGCTGCATGATATTTGAAATTGTACAAAATGTAAAAATCACACACTGAAGATGAATTTCTGTGTTTTTTAACTTCAACACACACACTGCTGTTTGTGAAACTGAATCCTGCATCTTAGCTGTGAGTGTATCTGAACGTGTTTCACCTTCAGATACACTGAGTGTGGGTGGATGACTTTATGTGAAGCACTAAATGTATAAAGGCTCATTTACACCATGAAGGCTGCTCTCACAGACCGGCACAGACTGATTGTTAAGGTGGAATTAAGAAATAAGTGTCTAAAGTTCTTAGAACATGTTTAGCGCCACCTTGTGGCCGGACGTCACTTTTTTCTTAAATTCAGCTTCATGAGGTTTTAAATTTCTGTCAGTTTTTGAAAGCAGGGTTCCAGAGTGTAAATGAACCTTTATACACGCAGTGTTTCATGCCCACTTCTGTGACATGCACTCTGTTTAACTCAGTGGCAGCTTTTCAGTGTGAAAATGAACCACAAGAACTGAACATCTGTCCTCATGCCTTCAGTCCAAGTACAATCAGCAGTGAAATGTTTTCATGCTCAGTTAAAAAGTTTCTTCTGTTCACATATTTGAACAAACATGCAGGTTTGTCTCATTACAGCCTCTTCAGTCTGTGGCTGTAATTACACAACAGTCACGGTGGAGGCTGCTGCTTTAATCATGTGGTTGACAACAAGAGCTCCAGAGCAAAGGGCTCCAGAGCAAAGAGCTCCAGAGCAAAGAGCTCCAGGGCAAAGAGCTCCAGAGCAAAGAGCTCCAGGGCAAAGAGCTCCAGGGCAAAGAGCTCCAGAGCAAAGAGCTCCAGAGCAAAAATCTCAGTATTTTCCTTTGATGAAAAACTCCAGAGAAAGCAGCACGATTAAAAACTACCAGAATCAGAGTCTTGATAACACCGGTGGATCATAGTTTCCTCATATTTCTGAGACTACGTACCTCCAACATTGTAGCCCACACAGGAGTTCTGATCACAGTAACCCGGAGGCCCCTGGGGGCCGATGGGTCCGGGGGCTCCGGGCCGACCGGGTACTCCGGGATTTCCAGGTCGTCCTGAGGGTCCAGAGCTACCTGGTCTGCCCTGTCCCTGGGGACCTGGGAGGAAGAGGATGAAGAGTTTAGAAAACAAAACTGAATGTTAGAATTACAGAATCACTCTGTGGTCAAACTCATCATCAGTCATAAGAACCCCGACTGTGAGCCCGAAGTTATCACAACATGTGTTTGTGTTTTCTCCTGCGTTCTGTCAGTCAGAGGACAGAAAAACACTGTGCAGCTATCAAAGTGATTATTTTAATGGTTTTATGGTCAGAGTCGAGTAGTTAAAGTACTTCCAGACGTTTCCAGGTAATAAATGTTTAAGACATTTTTAAATGGCACTCAGAATTAACTTAATAACATCTCAACAACTAAAACTATAGAAAAAATTATATCAACTATTTAATTTTAGAGACAATTTGTTCACATTTTTTGGTTCAGTTCAGAAAAACAACAACAACACTAGTACTAATACTAATAATAAAAATAATAATCTTACCATGTCAGTTAAGACATTTGATAAAAAATTATATTTTCTGTTGAATTTGTGGATTTTACAACATCTTAATGATCCATGTGAAACATGTGAAACATTTTTTCTTTTACTAATCAGACAATCATGTTCAGGACTTTCTTCACTGCATCACTGGGATGGTTCAGAAAGGCTTAGCAGGTAAGTTACCAGGTGGTCCTGGAGGTCCTCTGGGTCCTTGTACACCCACACCTGGAGATCCCTTATCACCCTTCTCTCCTGGTTGTCCTGGAAACACACAACAGAAATAAATACTGCTTAAATTTCTATATTTTGTGTCATTCCATACAGATACACTGTAACATGGAGAAAGTCAGGAAGTTCGACCTTTCCTGCACATTTCTGACTTTTTATTTATTTTTTGCTGTTAGACTGAACCAGTGCAGCTTTGCATCGTTTGCAGTTCAAAATAATTTTGTATTTATTTTATACTGGGCCGTGTGGCAGCCCCTCAGTTCACACTGATTTAAACAGTAACAGAGTTTTACTGTTTTGTTAAACTTGCCTCTTTCTCCTGGTTGCCCATTCTGTCCATTTTGTCCTGGGAAGCCTGGTCTGCCTGGGGGTCCCTGTTCTCCCTGTGGTCCTGGGGGTCCTTCTCGACCAGGCTCTCCCGGTGGTCCGGGAACTGTGCGGATTGACACCGGAGGACTCGGCACGTGGTTCAGGATGCTGTTGTAGCGCGCCATGTGGCCTGAAAACAGTTCAGGTCAAACATTATTAGTATTATTATTATTATTATTATTAACAAATAAAGGTTTGGGGTTTTTTAACTCACTTTGGATCAGCTGCTCACAGACCTGTCGGGCAATGGCCTGAACTGATGCTGTCGACTGGAGATCTCCCTGAAAAAACACACGATGTTCATATAAAACACACGTAGTTATGTGCGAGTGTTTTTAAATGATTCATATTCTGCGTTTTATGAAGGCGCTACAGACTCAAATTATTAGGACTGAAATTCACTCATAAATCTGCAGATTTGTTTCGTTTCTTTTTCAGCTGCTAGTGTCAAATTTTTAGTTACAGCAAATTTAAAGTAAATTTATTTTATGAAACTCAAATACACACATATTATATTTACTTATTGGATGATGTTGATATTTCATTATTGTAATCAACGAAGGAAACAGTGACTAATGTTTACTGCATAGTAATAAAACATATATTAATATATATTATTATACTGTTTGTGTGTCCTTGAGTTTGACATTGCTGCTGCAACACAACAATATATCTCTATATGCAGGTCAGCAGACAGGACGTTTGTGACTGGGGGGAAGTAATAACATGAAGACAGAGAGCTTACCCGTTCACCTTTCTCTCCCTTAGTTCCAGCAGGTCCCTGCAAGAGAAACGAATTCATGAAAAACCAGGAAAAAAACCTCCAAACTTGTGAAGCATCGAACACAAGATGAAGCAGGTGATTCTCTCGTCAGGGCAGCATGTTGATCATCTTGCTATCCTGATTAAACTGCAGCCTGCTTGTTTTTGTCATTTATTTAAAATGTTGGAAATCTTTATCTATATGAATAATAACTAAAACATAATTTCAAATGTTTATACTTTTCAGCGTTGACATGTCTCAGAGGGAAACAGACACGTCCTAAATCGAGGGGATTAGATTTCAGGAACGTGTCGAGACCAGCGAGAGGCCTACGGCCTACAGGACTGTGATGGTGGTACGTTTGTCGGGAACGTTCCCTCTCAGAGTCTGGAGCAAATCTACAAGAAACATCGTTAAAGGCTTCAAATGTGTCGACACGAAACAGAGAATATGAATATTTGTGCAGCGCTGTCACTTAACGCCGTGTTTATAATAATAACGAAACAGACAAACATCCAGGAAGAACAGAGGAACAAACACATAATAAACCAACTTCGATGGAGCTGCTGTGACCTCGGTGCTTCTTTCTAATACAAAACTTTCACTGAATGATGTTTATCGAGGTGAGAAAGTGTTAAAAAATACAACCCAGAATGTAGTATTTATGGAAACAGTGTTAATACCCAAAACTTGAACTACTGTATATTTTACTAAATTCTCATTACGAATCTGCCAGCATGAGGTAAAGAGCTGATGAGGCCTTTCTGCAGGCCACCCATGCATCTGTAATTACATGCTTATAAAGATTTTATCACAGTGATGAATAATCATTTGTCAGCAGATTGTATCACCGCCCACAGAGTCCAGTGTTTTCTTTGTTGCTGCACTTCGAATGTGATTTACTCTCCATGAAGTTTTCACATAATCAGGAATAAATACGAAAGCAGCGAGCGCTCACACACCTCTGTTTACAGTGGCTGAAGTAGAAACCAGCACAGCAAATGGACTGCAGACAAAGGTTTACATGCACAGCCTGCATACTGATCAGCGACTCTGCAAACAGCTGGAGATCAAACTGAGACACTTTGCTGCGTTTTGCATGAAGCTGCTGTCCCACCTGTTTCTCCTTTAGTCTGATTTAAATGCTTGAAACTCTTTGAATTTTTAGTTTATTTCCACTGCTGGCAAAATATTTTAACACATTGCAATAACGACACTGTGGGGCTGAAACATTAAGGCTATGCATAAGTGCAGTTCCTCTTCTGAACACTAGAGGCAGGCTCCAAAAGCTTCCACATTCACAGCAGAAATAAACACGTTTAAGTGAGAACAAAATGACTTTGAGTGAACTGTGACTCCTGCCACTGAGTCATCGCAGCAACATAACACAAGTCCTGATGTAGAAACAGAATGAGAGAAAGAGGAGCCGTCAGCACCAGTGATGGATCTGTTCACTCAAGCGTTTACCCAGAAGGATAACGACACTGCCAGCCTCTGAGAGAAAGAAAGAAGGATTTGTGTTGGCCATTTGAAAGGCTGAGGTGAAGGCTCAAACAGCACTTTTCTGTTGACATAAACACAAAACACTGAGCTCCACATATCAGTGAATGTGTCAAACAGCTTCTAGAGCTTCAGCCTGGACAGGAAGCTGTTAACCTCTTTGACAGACGCTCACCTCGCTGCACTCTGCTGCCTCCTGCGTCTCTGTTCACATGCAGCAGCTCATGCTCATAAAACAAATGATGGCGTTCCTTCTAAGAGCTAAAAACCCCGCCCACCCCGGCCAGTTTGGTTAATGGGGACAGGCAGCTCCACTCATTGACAGACTCACCGGTGGGCCCAGCTCTCCCTGCTTTCCTGGAGGGCCTGTACTTCCTGGGGATCCTGGAGCTCCCGGAGTTCCCTGAAGAAATCAAAAGCAATTTTTAATTATATTATTTGAATTATTATAAAGTTGTTCCTGTTGTACACGCCTGACTGAGCTTATTAGCCCTGCCCAGCTTGACCCAGTTCCATCATTATCACCTAAAGTCACAGTTTTAATTAAACTTTACATTTAAGTGCCTAACAGAGAAGCTGCAGGCATTGCATGCACATATATCCTCCTCTGAATCCTCCAAAACATTCACAAAAACAGCAACAGTGACTTACGATGGTTCCTGGGGGGCCCTGTGTGCCTGAGGGGCCATCTTTGCCTGGCAGTCCCTGAGAAGGTGAAAGTAGATGTTATAATAAAAAAGGATTAAAGAGTTCCTCCGATGACTTTGACCCAGCAGCTGTGTCTCGCTCTTTCCAGCCTTGGCTGTGATGCTGACTCTACTGTGGCCAGAGGGGGGCGCTGCAGGGCCACAGATGCTGCTTCGCTCTGTAAGGGTCTTTTTGTTCATTTGACAGCAGCTCGACTGTCTCCCTTTTTCAACCTCTGGACTTTTTAGGAAACTTTTATCTTTCTTCTGTTTTCTTTTCCACTCGTCTTTCTGTGGAGCCATGCCGTGCATTAACGTGTCATTTTCTAAAGCATCGCACCTCTTTTGTACTTCATTGTTGCTCCTGCCCCAAATTAGCACATATTTAAAATCAATCCAATGCCTCAAATTCAACATCTGATATGTAATTTGTCTTAAATTTGCAGATCAGTTTATAGAATTGTACATAATCTCATTCTATTCAGGTATTATATAACTTAATATAATCTAGAAAAAAACAAAAGTAGTACAATGACAGTAGAGACAGTTTACAGATATAACAGTGTTACTACAGTAGTACTCATATGAACAGTATCAGAGGTGAAGATGATAAAATATCTACATTACAGGTTATATTGTTCATATTAGTATTTGACAACATCCCAGTGGTTTACTGACTGTTAATATTTGTAGTATCAACAAACTTGTCAAACAGCTGAATTATTAGTGTGTCTGTTATGACTCACTCTGGGTCCTGGAGGTCCTTCCCTCCCTGGACCTCCGGGTGTTCCAGGAACCCCCTGAAACAGCACGAGGAGAGCAGAGGTCACTGCAGGTCACGTTCACACCAGCCCTAAACCTCAACATGCATCAAGATCAGTGTCTGTAACTCATTATATGTGAGTGGGCCTGTGATGCAGCTCTGGATGCACGATTCCTAAATACCTCCTAAGAGAAGAGTACTCACAGGTGCTCCCATGACATGACTTTTACTCTTAGGGACACTTTTAGGCTGCATTCACACTGCAGGTCTTAATGATCAAATCCGATCTTTTTGTCTGCTTGTTCACACTACAAATAAAATGCGACAGCAAACGCGCTCCTGTGTGAACCCTCAACGCGGCCGCATGTGCAAAAGAAGACACACAACGCGCTCTGTTCAGACCCAGACCAACAGTATTGTGTGACTGATTAATGTAAAGACTTGTTTCAGACTTTATCTTTCCCAATTTTGTTTGTTATTTACATTTGGCCTAATAATGATCCTTATTGCTGCTTCAAAGGATAGATTTCTGTCAGAATCTGCAGATTATACAAATAAAATGTTCACGTTTCTCCAACGTTATCTTCCCAACAGTTTCACTGACATCTACGCTGGATGGCCAGGAAGCGTTCGCGATGTCTTCTCCGGCGCTGATAGTTGGCGTCTGTCTTGTGTCAGTGACGTAAAAGACGGATTTAATGCGACATGACCATCAAACAGCAGTCGCTTTCTAAAACATCAGATATGTATCAGATTCAGGACCACATACGAAAGTGACCCAGGTCAGATTTGTGCCGTTCACACTGTCACACCATGATGGGATGTGGGTCACATGGGGTCAAAATAGTCGGATTTGATGCGCTTTCGCCTGCAGTGTGAACGTAGCCTTAGTCTGAGGATATGAAGTCCTGTACCTGCGTTTTATTCGAGGTCGACACAACATGACAGACATCGGGATGAAAGGAGGTTAAACACTCGCAGAGAGTGAAGGATTTTAGAAGTGATGTGGAAGTCTCCTTCTTTCCTAAGTAACAGGTAATTCCACCTCACAGTCTAAATTTGATCTTTATTATCTCTCTGAATAATTTATATTCATTTATGAAAGCACAGTAATGTGTTTAAGCATCACTTGATGTAAAGAAATGAGAAGCTGAGTGTTGGTATCGTACTCAGAGTGCAATGAGAGCTGTGATCTGTCAGTATATAAAAGCTGATCACTATTATTACCTGAGTTCCTTGCTGTCCCACATCACCTTTCTGACCTCGCTCTCCAGGACTGCCCTGCAGGCACAACGACACACTTTAAATCAAAGATTAAGGAAAAAAGTAACAAAAAAAGACTAAAAGGTTGTTGAAAACTGTATAACCCACCGGGGGTCCAATAATGGAGCGTCCACTGGGTCCTTGCCGTCCTGGGGGTCCCTGAGGTCCTGGAAGACCCGTATCTCCAACAGGACCAGTTGGTCCCTAAAGAGAGCAGGACAGAGAAAGTTGAAGCTAATGTGCTAAAAACACGGATGTGATGTAGGCAAATGTGCAGGTTTGGATATTCTGAGGTGGTGATGGTGGCTTTAACTGGTCATGTGGGACACTTTCCCAGAGATTTACTGGTTATCAGGTGACCCATGAACCAACTGACCAACCACAGGGTGGCCGGAGCCAATCCAAGATCCAAGAAGGTGAGACACGCCACACACAGCAGCTCTAATCATTTTCAAATACGTGCATGCATCAGTGTACAGTAACATTCACCCCCTCAGCTACAATGACTGCTGGATTTTACACAAACCTGGAAAGCAGACTTTGATTAAACAGGGAGCGTTGTATTTATCAGGCTGGATAAAAAGGCTTTGCATCATTTCATTATTTAATTACTTAATTCTGCCTTTATAGTGATTTGATTAAGTTCACTATATTTTGTGCATTATTACGTTTCTGTGTTACCTAAACCTCAAAACACACCACATAACCGATCTAGTTATAATATCTGTGTGGGAAATGAGCTCAGGCTGGTAGAGTCACAAACAGTGGAAGCAGTGAGCTGAATCAGTTTCAGTGCTTTAACTGAAATAATAACACGTCTAACTCCACCACCAACGAGTCCTGCTGTCTGAGAAGACGGCTTCAAATACTCGGGAGGAAATCAGTTTGTGAGTTCATAGAGGAGGAAGTGGGTTTATGATCAGCTACGTGATACGTTTCAGTCACAAAGTCACTACAAACATGTGAAAGTTCAAACTAGACATTAATCCAGTCCGAGGTTATTTAAAGACTCCTTATTAAAGATGAAGCGTAGTTTGGTGTATTTCCCTCATAATGATCAGAACGTGATCTGTGCAAGCAGACGAACATTAAAAGTTACTGATCAAAGGTCAGAGACGCCTCGTTTGTGAACAGTCTGTTTTTTCCCTTTGGTTTAATAATCTTGTTAAATATTTCTTAGATTTGTGTTTTCTGTAAAATTTAGGGCTGATTAGTGAACTTTGTTGTTTGCAGCATTAATGTTTGCTCAGCTCTGAAGCAAATAATAAACAACACAGAGCACCTGTATAAAAAAGCCCAAAGCCGACTGTACTTCCTCAGGAGGCTGAGGTCTTTTAACATCTGCAGGAAGCTCCTGAGGATGTTTTACCAGTCAGTGGTTGCTGGAGTACTTTTCTATGCTGTGGTGTGCTGGGGGAGCAGCACAGCAAAGAAGGACTCATCCAGGCTGGAGAAACTGATCAGGAGGGCTAGCTCTGTGGTCGGCATGAAGCTGGACACTCTGGTGACAGTGGCAGAGAAAAGGACATTAGAGAAACTAATGGACATTATGAACAATGCTGGGCATCCTCTGCACACGGCCATAAACAATCAGAAGAGTCTGTTCAGTGACAGGTTGCTTCTCCCAAAGTCAAGAACTAACAGACTTAAAAACTCCTTTGTCCCACACGCCATCAAACTGTTTAACTCCTCTCTGGAGGGGAGAGGGAGGGGAGACAGGAGGACAAAGGAGGGAACAACTAAGCTGCAGTGCCTCTTCACCTCACTGTACAATACCTTGTGCAATACTTTTGTAAATAGTCAACAGTGCAATAGACTCAATACTTGAAATGTGCAATTCACTTGTATTTTTATTTTTTATTCCTATTTATTCTATTTATCCCCTTTGTATATTTTATTTATATTTGTCTCTGTATTTATATGTGTGTGTGTGTGTGTGTGTGTGTGTGTGTGTGTGTGTGTGTGTGTGTGTGTGTGTGTGTGTGTGTGTGTATATATATATATATATATATATATAACAATTCTGTAACTGTAACTTCGGTCGTTGCTGTGCTTTTTTTGGAAGTCGAATTTCCCAGAGGAACCCACCCGAGGGATTAATAAAGTTCTATCTTATCTTATCTCTTATCTTAAAAATGCTTTTACTTTGTAACTGGCTTTTCTAACATGGGAAATGTTACAGCTACAGAATATTTCTACAGATCAAAACTCAACCGAAAAACTAAGAAAACCTGGACACTGGCCCTGCAGAGGGCGGAGCCTAATGTTTTGTTGTTTCCAAATGTTTGTTGATGAGCATGACTATGGTCTGTCATAATGAGGTTACTAAAAAGATTAGATGTGCGTGCCTGGTACAAAACTGATGACATTGGTGAATTAATATTATTAATATTCAATCATTCCAATTATTAAAAGGACTCCCTGAATAATCCTGCTTTCACAATTATTACATTTATTATCATTTCCTCAATTATCACAACCTATTTTTAATTGTTCCTGTGTAGTACTCCGTGTCTTTAGATTTTAGTGAAATGCAGAGTTACAGTGTAAGTACGTCCGGCTGGATCGTCCACGTCATTCAGCCATTTCCTCCATATGTGCCACATGACCTTCAAACTGTTTCTTATTGGTCTATGAAACTTCTTCAGCTCCATTTTTTATCTTTTATCTCATGGTGTCAAATGAGGACATGAGTGAGGCACATTCATATCATCACATCTGTCAGTGGAGAAACAGCACGTACAGACTCGAACACATTGGCCTTTTTACTGCACGCCAGCATCTCTTTCTCTAGTTTGTTTTGTTTTAGCTGTTGCTGTTTCATACATTTAGAAGCAAACATGAACAAAAACAACACTTTTATAATTCCAAATCATTAAAAATCTAATATCTGTGTTTATGGTTTCCTGCCAGAGCTTTCTCTCGACATCCTGTTCAAACCTTTTCAGCTCGACACAGAACGACGGAGAAACTGACAGCAGCATCAGAGACACATAACTGACAGCTCTGCTGCACTGAAAACTGAGTCTGCTGGAAGCCGCACACCTTGAAATGTCTTCCCACATTTACGAGGATCCAGATTTGACCATTAAATTTAAATATGGAAACCGAGACGACAGAGAGGAGAGACTGGAGAGAGAAGTCGACATCTACGAGACTTCGGTCGTCTACGCAGACCAGAAGGCTCGTTCAACACGACACGGAGGTAAGAATCACAAGAATCAAGACGTCCATGCTAGATATAAAAGTGCAGTATTAACTGTGGGCTGATCATACTTTATATGAAACACTAGCATTTTCTTTTAAAACCAACCAGTTTGCAAAGCTGAGCACACTGCTGCCTGAAAGCAGAGATATGGCAGTGACACTGAAAAGTATCAGTAAAATGCCTGAAATAATTTCAGGAAATTTTAATAGATGTTGTTGGTTTATTTATTCGATCAGGAGAGAAGATTTGTAACATGCTAGCTTGCTTGGAGCCGTGACGTCCTTGTTGCTCCGAGACATTTGTGGTAGAGTAACAGCAGCTTGTTAGATGAGGTTAGCCTTCTCTTCTCCTTGCTCAGGTAGTAATGAACCAAAAGCAGCTAGCTAACACCTGTTAGCATCTCCCCTCATGTTAGACAGTGTTTGGTGGCTGCTTGCTGCAGTAGGTGTCGTGGTGTTTTCACTAATATCAAACGTTTTCATCTCATCCGTTCAGATAAACTGAAGGAGGAACTTAAAATGTGTTTAATCCAACTGTGTCTTCTGCTTCACGTTGCAGAAGCGCACACTCAGTATCACCTCCCAGCAGCCCGACGAGACCAGTTCAGAGTTCCTGCCCTGATACTGGGTCTACTGTGTCTCCTGTTGGTAGCGGGGCTTACAGTCTTCTACAAATTCTGTGAGGACTCACATTTATTTAAATAACATGGTCAAAAGGTCAAAGCCTTCAGCAGCTGATTTGTATTTACATCCTGAACTGTCTCGTTTTATGGTTTTCATGAGATGTGGAGCTGACGTCCGAGAATCAGAAGCTGACGTCTGAGAATCAGAAGCTGACGTCGGATCTGGAAAGGATGAACTGCCAGTTTGGAAACAACAACCAAACACAGGCGAACACCACAGGTGAGAAACATCTCAAACTGACTCTTATTAAACTGTTATTACATGATTTGAAACTGGACCTTGTGTTGACGATGTGTTGTTTCTTAAAGAATGGAAAAGATTTGAGTGCAGCTGTTACTACATTTCTACTGAGAGGAAAAACTGGAGTGAGAGCAGGAAAGACTGTGAGAGGAGAGGAGCAGATCTGCTGGTGATAAAGACCAGGAGCAAACATGTAAGTGTGTCATAACTGTTAACTTAAGATACTAAATGTGTGATATACATGATGTTGTTGTCAGAGCTCAGTCGTCCATGAATGATTTAAATATGTGCGTCTGTACATGTGATATGTTTTTGTGTCTCTCGTTGCTGTTCAGTGTTTTCTGTTTAAATATGGAATCTCTAAATCAATAATTATGAGTAAGATCTTCATGTTGGTTATTTTTTGGATTAGTAAAAATTAACAAAATGAAAAAAACCTGAAACATGAATCTACTCCTATAGAAACTGGAATGAGACGAAAAACTAATCATTCCTGTTTCTGACAAACTATCAGGAATTTTTCAGAGAGCTGAATAAACGTGGAGACTTCTGGATCGGTCTGGAGAGAAAGGGAAAGCGCTGGTCAACGACGTGGGAGTGGGTGGACGGATCACCACTAGCACATACGTGAGAAATTTAATTTAGAGTTTATAAAATTGTGATCTATCTCCTGGATAAAAGCTATGGGCGTTTTCACATATGAACTCTGAACACTGTCACAGAATCAGGACGGGACGCTTTTTCCATGTAGCACAGAACAGGAGAGAGTTTGTCCCAGCTGGAGATACTTGATGGAGGAGCTGCTGTCTGTAGAGAGTGTGCAGGAGGCAGGATACATGACACCCACTTGCTCACACCACACAGTTACTGTTTGTTAAAGATCATTTCAGGTCTGATCTGACTACACTGAACATTTATGTTCTCACCAAGATAATGTAGAAATCCTATAAATCTGCATTATTTCTAACAGCCAGCAGGGGGCGTCTCCTGTGGTTGCATACACAGGTCAGCTTGTGTTGAAGTCTGTGGGAAAATGTCCTTCAGCTGCAGTGATCCAAGTCCTCATGAACACTTTTCTATGAGTCCATGGTCTCAGTTTAAGATTTACTGGATGGTGATCTTCATTTAATCATTTATTCTCCTGTTAATGTTCAAAGCAGGTGATAAAGCAGGTACGCTTTAGTGGGAGGGGACTGTGTGGTTACCAAGGTGACTGATGAGTATGTGATGTTCCTGGATTTAAAGGCCAGATCCTCAGGAGGCTTTAAAAACACGGCTTTGTAACTAACGGGTGATGTCACAGTGGCAACGTCCATCTTTTATTTACAGTATATGGTTCTCATGCGTCCTGCATCATTTTGCATAGAAAAGTTCAGAGCTGCAGTTCATGTGTGAAAACTGCATAACTGGTAATAATGGGAATACTGGGAAGACAAATGGAAGTTAAATAGTTCAGCAGGAGAATATGTTGATGTGTGTTTCTAAGCACTGCTAAGAGCTCTCTGCAAAGTACTCTGTGGTGTTTTCAGGGTTTTACCTGTAACAACTTTGTACTTGTTCAACAGAGGCTGGAATCCAGTTGCAAAATTAGATCCTGAGGATGACTTCAAAGTATTTATGGATCTACAAGGAACATGGAACTACACCAACACTGGATCAAAACACTGGATCTGTGAGAGGGACATCTACTGAGAGTTTGCTGGTCACCTCTCAGTCTGACATGTGTAACATGTAACTGCACTGTATCAGATTTAAACCTTACCAAGGATTTTAATAGAGAAACTGAAGTCCCAGTACAGCTGTGTGAAGGTAAAACTGACATAATGGTGTTCTGACCTTTATGTTTTGCTGAAAAGTCAACAAAAGTCTGTTGTTGTGAAATCCCAGACTGAAAACCACAGAACTTTAATAATCAGGGATTATGTATAAAATGTCAGTGAGTCCTAAACTGTTTCATACATTTATTAAACTCCTTGAATTAAAGCTGAAAGTCTGAACTTCAATCACACCTGATTTGTTAGATTTAAAATACGCGATGGTGGCGTTCAGAGGCGAGAGGACCGACACTGTAACTGTTCAAATAAGAACTTGAGCTTCGGCCCACAGCTTCGGATCGATCAATATTAGAAATGTCCTCATTCCATATTTCCTCTGAATCTGGATGCAGTGGCATTTTTTTCTTCTCTACTTAAAAAGGATTGAAATACACAAAACAATGTGTGAAAGTCTAATCAACCAGAAATAAACACGCGTCTCCTCTGGTGGTCAGTTTTCAGTCAACATTGTCAGTTTATGTCAGTTTCTATTCTTTTATTGTGATTTGCATTGCTCTGTCTTTTTGTTGCATTTTAGTTCATTAACTATTACTGTACATGTTAACTGTTGAGTGTGTTTTGCACTGTCCCCTAACTTTGCAGTGCTGAGCTTTATGTATTTTAGTCACTGGCAGTGAAAATGAGTTTATGCTGTGCACACTGCGGCATGTGGTGGTTCAGGTTACATGCTAGCACATACACATTACACTGTCTTAATAGTTGGGCTCTGAAGGCACGAACTGTAAATTAAAATAGTTTTTAGATTTCCCATCACGCTGTCAACCTCAGTAATGACATCATTACTCTAGTCCAATCATCTTTCTTGGAGCCGATCAAACTCTGCTTCGCGTGGTGTAAATCTGTGCTCTCCATTATTTTCCCTCTCGGACTCTCTTTCATGCACCCCGCCTCCTCCCATCTCCACCTCACACAGGGAGGTCCTTTCCTAAATCCTCCCACCGCTGAGAAGCTGTCCTGCCATGTCGAGGTCATCGGAGTCTAATCTCCATCGTATCTCAGTAAATCATGTCTTCTAAGTCAGCGGCCCCCAACCTTTTTTGCACCACGGATCAGTTTATGTCTGACAATATTTTCACGGAGCCGACTATAAGGTGTCACGGATAAATACAACAAAATAAAACCAGTACTGGTGCCAAAACAATAAGATTTAATCATAACACACAGGAAGAGACCCGGGGAAACCAAGTTAATGATAAAAATGATTTAAAATAAAAAGCTAAAAATTGATATAACCCCCGAAAACCATGAATTTCACATCGAAGCCTCAGCGTAGCCCAGTACCAAACGACTCACGGACTGGTACCAGTCTGTGGCCCGGGGGTTGGGGACCGCTGAGCAGGCAACATAATGTAGACTTGATCAGTGAAGCAGTGTCCACTCACTATGACTTCAGAGAGTGGAATAAACACAGTGGAGAGGTGTGGGGAGCTGCTTTCCACCTCTGTGGATTACAGTGGGTTAGAAAGACCACAAACATCAACAGATGATGTAATCTGCTGACTACAGCTGTTACGGGGTGAGGCAGGGTGCCCCCCACACAGGCTCAGGACCAACACAGGCAGGCTCACCTAGGGCCCGTTTAGGATCACAGCTTAGCGAGTGTGTGTTTGGCCTGTGGAACGACAAACGACACAGAAAGGCCTCAGACAGGAAGCCTGAACACAAATCAGTCAGCACTAAGCACCACACTCACAGGGCAGACCGTTTCTCACTGCTGGCACAACGACACTGATATCTTCTGATAAAACACTGCCACCTAGTGTTGGAACCTTTAGTTACATTGTGCAATTACAGCTCCTTTAATGAAGCCCAGACTCCTGTTCCTGTTTACTGCCTTATATTACAGACTAACACCAACACATAGCAAACACGAAACCTCCCGCTCTACCAATTTCCATAGCAGCATCTTTACTCTCTGCACAGCTCAACATAAAAAAGAGCACTTCCTGTGTGCAGCCATCGTGATACTTCACTGGCAACTCAGAAGCCAGGAAATCTTGCACTCGGATAAATGCAGGAAAACCAACCAGGTGGAATCAGCACATACTTATAACTGTTTGAATGTAAATGTGTAAACATTCAGATATGTAAACATGTAAATATCAAAACATGTAACCACCAAATAACTAACTCCTTAACCCTCATAAACACCTCTTTGTGCACCAAATGACATCAATCTACTTCTACATTTTACATAATTAAAGAGACAGAGTGCTCTCTCGTATCTGGAGGGAAGAGTAACGATAGGAGCGAGCTAAGAGAAACAATGTTTCAATATTTTTGAAACATTGTTTCATTTATGAAAAAACAATACTTTTCATAAATGAAACAGTATTTTATAACTTCTCTCTCCTGAAAGATGTTTTGCATGACTGAAAAGCTGCTCGCACAGAATTTTCATAACAAAAGATTTTTACATACGACTGAAATGCAAGCGCGGTGTGGTGCTCCGTGTTTTCACAGTGAGCGGGGGAAAATCTGGATCTTTATCTGATAGACGTTCAACAGAGATGTGCTTTAAGACTCTGATGAACTCTGGTGAACAGACCTTCACTCGTTTTTATTCACCAAAATACCAAAAGTAACCATTTTAACAAAGTCAAAAAGAGTTTCATGACTCACAGCTGCATGTTTCTGTGACAAACACAACCTCTCTGTCATTAGTGTCTCAGTGACACCTGCCTGAGGTCAGAGGATCGGAAGTGATACGTCAATGATTTCTTAGATCCTACACTTTAACTCACAGAGAGAGAGAGAGTGGCTGTAACAGCATTTGTTAGAGTTCGAGTGTTTGTGTGTGCGGTTGTGTTTGTGGGTAGCTGTTACTTCCTTCATGCTCGTCTCTAAAAACAGCTGCGTGACAAAGACAGAAGCAGACGGACGAGACTTTTACTTCGCCCAAGATGTCCACAGGAAACCAACATGTGAGATACAGCAGAGGAGTCCGAGCGGACGGTGGAGAGAAAAACAAAGCGGAGATCCGAGAGCTTGAAGCCCACGCCACCAGGACTAGGTCACAGAAAACCAGTAAGCATGAATAAGTACACTCATGGCCTGGCAGTAAACGCAAATAAAACATGGATGATGTCTTATTTTAAACATGAAATAAATAAATGTGTCATACAGCAAACATCTGTCCTCGTACTGAGAAGAGCAGCTCATTTAAAAGTCCGCGTGCTGAACGAAGTATAGTTACTGCGCTTTTCATCTCTACAGGTCGGCGTGCTCGAAAGAAACATTCAGCGAAGAGAAGAGACGTTCGAGTCATCGCTGCAGTGCTGGGAACGTTTCTTCTGCTCACGCTGACTTCGACAGGACTCCGCTGTGAGGGCCGACACGTGCTGCGCTGTTTACGATCAGTGTTCAGCATCCAGCAAACTGTTCTGGGAACGATGAGAACATTACAGCAATGCTCTCATCGTTCCCAGAGAAGTGCTGAACTTTTTAATGACTTTAAACTGTTAATTTAAAAAATAAACACACAAACGTTTGTTAAAGTTTCACATGAGCACGTTCCTCTGCAGATATCTCAGTGACCGTGCAGAGAGACGAGCTCAAAATAAAATTGGATGAACTAAATGAGGAAATGACCAAGTTGAAGAGCCAATGCTCAGGTAAGAGAGGAAAATCAATCTCACAGCCAGTGACAGCAAAGTTCACAGGCTGAAGAACAATTATTTCATAACAAGTTTTCTTTGGTTCTCCGTGTCCAAACTTCGAGAATCCAAACATAACTGATGGTTGGCCTGATTTTGGATTTCCAGATGATCGACCCGAACGAAACGCAACTGAGAGAGGTTACAAAGCTTTTTTTCCCCTCAGTAACTGAAACAACCGTGTTTATCTGCAGTTTGAAGCAGTTACTGTGTTTCACATTTTATTTCCTTTTTTAAGGCTCTTTCACAAACATCACTGAAGTGAACAACACCTCAAACGCGACTGAGAAAGGTTTTACACTTTCCCTAAAATGTGGAACACACAGAACTCAGAATGTTCATTTAAAGCCATTTTAACTGAGCAAAGACACGTGACAGGAGTTTGGAGTAAGAGGGTGTCGGTATGTTTTCAGGGAACGGCTGTCCTCCAGGATGGGTGAAGGTCGGCTGCAGCTGTTACTATGAATACATCATAGTGTCCGCTTTGCAGAAGAGCCAAGAAGACTGTGAGAAGAAGGGAGGAAATCTGACCGTTGTGAACAGCATCGAAAAACAGGTGAGTGCGTTTGTCTGAAGCAGCGTGACTTTAAAACGTGAGAATAAAAACTAATCAAGAAGTTTAAATCTGCAATATGAAAAAAAGTGCAGAAAACTGTCCTCTGACGTCTCTGCAGTCACCCAGATAAAATCATGTTGAGCCAGAAAGGAAGTGAGCTTAGTACAAGCAGCAGCTGGTTCTTAAGCAACGGAAGAAAACTCAGATATGTAGGTGTCTATAAACACGAACGATGATGCCTCTGACTTTGTAATGACAGAAAACTGAACACCTTTGCTTTTGAAAGAAAAGCTAAAAGTCTGCAAGACATCACTGCAAGAGATGAATCTGACAAAGCATCAGAGCAGGTCACAAAGCAGCGCTGTGATAGTGGAACACGAGGCATGAAACACTCGAACTGTGCAGAGGTGGGCGTGCCCGGAGCTCTGAGTCTGTTCGAGGAAACTGAATCGTCGTATCTAAACCACAATCAGGCACAGCAACAGTGAGCACGCCATCAAGCGTGGCTCAAAACAGCAAGAGCCCAACCAGGAAATGACCTTTAACATGTAGGCTGTGCAGCAGAGCGCAGAGGGAGGAGTTGCATGACTATATTAATTATGCTCTGAAACTAACTCACTAATACATTTGTTGTCTTAACTGCATAAAACCTGAGTCGACACTTAGAAGCTTTCATATTTTTCTACACATAGAGAATACTGGAGGGCGAAACGCCTAAAGATGGCCTGCTGTGTGGCTCGGCGATTGCTCCGCCGTGACGGGAGGAGCTCATGAGAGCGGTCACATCAAGAACTCGCGTGTGTGTGTAAACCCGACAATTACTGCAAATATGGAAAGAAGCTATTTTTATTTTCCAATTTAATCGACTGATTGACCTCCCTGATGTTTATTTATCTGTGCGTTTCTTTCATATTATTATCATCATTACTATTGTATTTATTTATTGTTTCTGCAGACAGCTCTTTCTGGAAAAAATGATTTGATTGAACTCTGTTTAAATTAGGGATTTAATAATAATAATAATAATAACTTTTGAAAAAATATCTATAAAAGTGTTTTTGTAAATTTATGTATACAGCTTTCTGCATCCTAATTCTTTTCAATCTATAAACTATTGCTGAAGTTATTAAACTGATCAGAAATGATTCTGCGTGTTTCTGAGTGTGAATAGTTGGGATGTGGGTGAGTTAAATCGGCTCTGTCTCTTTAGGACGAGGATGAACACGAGCATGATGGATGTGTGTTTACTCTGAGAAACTGAATAAAAACAAATGCGATTTCTTGATAACATCTGTTGATATTATTCAGCAGCGTGCTGAAGGCGGGCCCATCGGACACAGCCGTGGTTTCTGATAGGCTAAACCAACAACTCACCACAGGGCCTGGCTCTCCACGTTCTCCTCTGGCTCCTCTGATTCCTGGGCCTCCCTGTTAGATACACAAACAGCAGGAGGTGCTTAGAAACACACGATTACCAGGTTTGCTGCTGAGGTTTGAAGGTGAGGACAGATGACTTTATAACCCACAAAGCTGACAGATGAGTCATGGTGCAAGAAAAAAAAAGGTTTAATCTGCCAGGAAGTGAAAGTTTAAAAAAAAGGAATTCCACTAAAGAAATGTAAACGGAACATAAAACAGGATGTTGGTGTTTTGTCCTGTTATTGGACTTTTGGGCGCTTGACACCAGAAGCGAGAGCCCGCTCGGGGCTCGCCTCCCCGCCTCACCGGGGAAGTGAAAAAACGATAAGAGTAGTGGTATTTCACCAGATGAGGATCGCTCCAGCGGGTGACTCGGTGGGTTGCCATGGCTCGAGAGGGCTGCCGGCCTCTCCGGAGCTCGCCGCCACTCGCCGCGTCCGGGGAAAAAAAACACCACGGCGCACGTGAGCCTCTCCCGGGAGCCACAAATGCTCTGCCCCACCCTCCACAAGGCGGAGGGGGTGCAAGACCATTTGAATATGACCTCAGATCAGACGAGACTTTTGTGACTGCATGAATGAATGGTTTTTATGGAGGGCCAGGAGTGACAAACTGAATGAATTAAATGTTTCATTAAATAATTAAAATTGGAATTCATTTATTAAATAAATATTTCAATAATTAATTAAATGTCCAGTCATTTAATTTAAAACATGTAATACATTATTTATTTATTTAAATTTTTATTTAATTATTGACTTTTATATTTCATTGTTTAATGGCATTTTTAATGCATTCATTTTGTCACTCCTGGCCCTCCATATTTTGTGTGTGTTTAGTATATGGATAATGACAGGTCGGCAAAAAAGTCTCACTGTCGCTCTCTGCTGGTGAGAAATGAAATTGCATACTCTTTAAATACCAGGTGGTATATTAGAGTCATGGTGCTTTTGGCAGTGGTACAAAAAGTTACTCGTTTGGTGATTGTTCTTCACCATATCAAAGAAACATGTAATGTGAGTAAAAAGTGAGGTGACAAAGTGCAGGAAAAATGATGTTTGTGTCATTGTTGTGATGCAGATGGACAACGACCAAACGTGATCGCACATGTTTCATTCAAGTAAGCAGACGATGAAATGCAATGCAGCAGAGGTGAGACTTGCCCAGTAACCAAAGTGTGTGTGTGTGTGTGTGTGTGTCTCACTGGTGGTCCAGCAGGGCCTGGGGGGCCTTTGCTGTCCTGGGTGCAGGTGCAGGCTTTAGGCAAGGCCGGGCAGTCTACCTCCTTCCTCTGGATGACCACAGCATGATGAGGATGACACAAAGAAAAAACAAAAGCAAATAAATAAATATAATAACAGAATAGAAAATAAAGAAAATGTAATGGCATGAATTGTGATTAAAAAAAACAAACCAAACAAGGTGGAAATATGACAAAACTCTCCGTCTCAGATTTGAATTTCAGATATTTTCAGACTACAGTCACTGTGGCACACAGCAGTCAGTGACTGTCAGGTTCAGTAATGCTGCTACTTCACTACGTTCTGCTTGGAAACCTTCGGCCCCAGCAGTAAAGACCTCAGCCTGCACGACTGTGCAGAACACGTTAGCCACAGACGCCTGAGAGCACCTGCTTCCCGACACACTCTGATGTTGGTTTGGCGTCATGAAAAGATCCAAATAAAACCAGGCAGGCAGTTTAAGTCTAGACGACTGCTTTCAATGGTTTTACAGTGAAAAATGGAAGAAAACATGACTCATTCTAACCCCGAATGCTATCAAGAAAATTACTGTAATGGAAAAATCTCTCTCTCAGTCTCAAATAGATTGAAACTGTCACCTTGGTGCAGGCAGTGCTAATAAACTGTGTGTAAATGAGCACTTAAGAGCTTCCAGGTCATCTCCTCCTGCTTTAAACAAGCAAACATCGAGACTGCTTCAGACTTTGACCTCACCAGACTGGGAAGTTCACAGCACTTGTCTCTGTTGGCCCACGAGGTGCTGCAGACGATATCAAAGTTCTGGAGCTGAAACTGCAGAGAAGGAGAGAAAGAAATGAAATCCACATCAGGTATGAACAACAGCCAATCAGCTGCCAGGTGTCTATGACAGAGAGAAACAGAGACGCACTGAGAACTGCAGGTAGTTCAAAGCACGGCTGGATCAGGACGTCAGTGAGGATCAATAAAAGCTAATTATGATCAGCTGATGGGACTCAGCAGGCAGCGGTATTTTTATTTTACCTGGCACATAAAAAGCTGCTGATGACTCACTGCAACTAATCACTAATAAATCACTCATTTTGGTGCTGAGCATGTGTGGCTTTTCACCATAATCCTGTATTGCACCCATAAAGAAAGGGAAGATCACCCCAGCTTTACACCTTCCTTTGAATCTTTTCAAATGCCTGTTCTCTGCTTGTCTAATTAAGTGTGGAGAATTTGGAGGTGTAAAATGAGAGCATTCGTCAGGGCCGCCCTACGATTCACGGGCTTTAAAGCACAGCGGGAGTCTCTGCATCTCGTCTTGGATTGTGGGAAATAGTTAAAAAACCAGAGTCGAACATATTTAAACGCTCGTGGAGGCCAAAATCCATAAAACTGTTTGAACTTTGAGGCCAGAAAGTGTCCTTTTTTCTAATCTTCTAAGAACAGAAGTAATCTTGTGATGGTTGTTTGCTGCTACCTGCAAAAACCTGCCGATGCTTCATTCTGCAAACTTCATTTTCAAAACCGGTGAAAGACATCATTTTACAAACTATAGACCAGTGTCAATACTCTCCCAGTTCTCTAAGATACTGGAAAAACTCTTCATAAAAAGATTTGACAGTTTTGTGGAAAAATATGAATTAATGACAGATAGTCAGTATGGGTTCAGAAACAACAGATCAACAGCTTTGGCACTGATAGATTTAATGGAAAAGATAACGGAATGTATGGATAATAAGAGGTATGCGCTCGGAGTTTTCTTAGATCTAAAGAAGGCGTTTGATACTGTTAATCATGAAATTCTATTAAAAAAACTGGAAAAGTACGGGTTTAGGGGAGTGGTTTTGGAATGGTTAAAAAGCTATGTAGGGAATAGGCAACAATATGTACAAATAAATGAATATAAATCTAATTTGATGGATATAGCTTGTGGAGTACCTCAAGGTTCAGTACTGGGTCCAAAAATGTTTATTATGTACTTAAATGATATCTGCAGAGTATCGGAGAATTTAAAGTTTGTAATATTTGCAGATGACACAAATATACTGTGTGCAGGTGGGGAATTGCCACAGGTTTTGGAAATGATCACACAGGAATTAACGATATTAAAGAAGTGGTTTGATATAAATAAATTATCATTGAATCTCGATAAAACCAAATTTATGTTGTTTGGAAACCAAAAGAAAAACATCGAAGTAGAAATATGTGTTGACAATGTATATTTAGAAAGAGTAAATGAAATAAAATTTCTTGGGGTGATCATTGACCACAAGCTCTGTTGGAAGCCACACATTACTTATGTTCGGGGGAAATTGGCACGGGGCATTGCCGTCCTGGGAAAAGCAAAGCATATGTTGGATCAGAAAGCACTGCACATTTTATACTGTGCTTTACTACTGCCATATATGAGCTACTGTGTAGAGGTCTGGGGAAACACATACAAAAGTAACACACAAACAATAACTATAATACAGAAAAGGGCCATTAGATTAATAAATAATGTAGGGTACAGGGACCATACAAATGCACTCTTTGTCAAAATGCAAGCTATTAAATTCCAAGACTTGGTGAAGCTTAAAACAGCGCAAATAATGTATAAAGTAAGAAATAAATTGCTTCCCAAAGAAATCTGTAAATTGTTCATAGAAAGAGAAGGTGGGTATAACTTAAGAGGGAAATGGAATTTAAAAATACAAAGTGCTAGAACAACTTTAAGAACTATGTCAATCTCAATTTCAGGAGTTAAATTATGGAACAGTCTAACAGAAGAAATAAAAGACAGTCAAAACATAAAACAGTTTAAAGTAAAATATAAAAACCTAATTTTAAATAAGTATAAGAATGAAGAAAACGGGGTTAACCCAGGATGGTAATGTTGCTGGTAATGGTGTTGTGGTTCTTTTTTGGTTGTTTTTTTGTTTTTTTGTTTTGTTTTGGTTTGTTGTTTTTCCATAACTTGTGTATCTGCAAATATACACATTCTGTATTTTTCATATGAAAGAAACTATACTGTGGTGGGGCTTGCTAATTTCTTGTTTTTGATTTATGTAGGTTATGTTTTGTTTTACTTCATATGTTTATATGTTTCATATGTTGTTTGTTTAATTTAAGACAAAAAAAAATTAAATGAATGAGAGGTAAAACTTGAGGGGGTAGGGACAAATAAGTAAATACTTCAGCCTACTCCTTTTCAAACAAATAATGGAATGATATTTTGTAATGATTGTGAAGGCACATGTTTGAAATGTTTGAAATAAAAATGAACTGAACTGAACTGAACTGAAAACTGTAAACACGTACGATCCAAAACGGCAGCTGTGCCGATGCCATGAAGCTGAGTTTAATACGAGTGTAAAACTGAACCTGTCAATCAAAGTTGTTGGGCTCCGCCCTCCAAACTGCCAAAAGTCAGAGTGAGGTGAGCGAGCAGAGCTGCCTGCGAGAGCGGGAGTGTGTGGCAGCGCCTGGCGTCGTGTGTGCGAGGGCTTCTTTGTGCGTTTGGCTGCTGAATCATAGCGGGTCTGAATGCACGCACAAGGAATTTTGCATGAGTGAAAATGAAAAGCTGCGCCTTATCTCGCTGCCATTTTGACACCAGTATAAATCCGTACTCGATTGCTTCGTTTTGGGCGCTGACACGGCCGTGCCTGGCGGGGAAATAAAATAAATAAGTAAATAATTACGCTGCTTATTTGACACAAACGGTTGAGTTTTGCAGCTTCGGAGCAAAGTCGGCGTTGCACGTTTTCTCTTCAAAGGGAGATCAAACAATCAGACACGGCCTCTGTGCCGCCGCTATTTCTGAAGGAGAGGCCGGAAATTGATTTGTTTGCATTCATACAACTGCTCGAGGAAAGATGGAGAAAAAAAGAGTGAACAAAGTGCAGCATGCATGTGAGGAAACCCTGAGTGTTAGAATTCATGTATCACATGTGCAGTAAACCACAGGAAGGCTGACAGTGGTGGATTTGGGTCTGAGGAGGGCATGACGTGCACCCATACTCTGTCCCTGGGTGTAGGCCTGTTCCAGCCTGCGGCTCTTTAGTGCTTATACTGCGGCTCCGCGTGGTTTGGGAAAATAAATGAGACGAATTGAGCTGAAGTGTATTTTATTTATGTTCGTTCTTGTTAACTTGTAGTTCTAAATTGGAAGATTATTGCGATACTGAAATAAAAATAAAACTATTTTTTAAGCGTCACACTCGTGGAAGCCGGTGTACCCGCCTAAACGCCTGCATTTATGGAGACTTTCAACCCCAGGTAGGTCAGTTATGGATCTTCGGATCCACATTATGTCAGCAGCTGTTCTCCACCGTGAACTATGTTAAAAACAAACACCGCTCACGCCTCACAGACGACAGCTTACAGTCCTGCGTAAAGATGAAAGTGACTGCGTACAGCCCCGATCTGCAGACGCTGTGCGCAGAGGTTCAGGAGCAGAAGTCCCGTTGTAAACATGTCACGGCAGACCCGACGATGTTTGCATGAACACGCTTTACAGCGTCTCTTTATTGACCACTTCTCACACACGGTTGCTGTACGCACACAGCCGGCTGTAGCTTTTCAGCCCACAGCCCGACACACACCAACAACAACACAACAGCATAGATGGCACAGACGTTAAAGCGGCGAGGCGTGATTGTGGGTGCTGCTCAGGTGCATCCTCCTCCCCTGCAGTGGCGCTGCAGACCACGCCCCCCCCGCCACACACATTAACCAGGTAAAATACATATTTAGGCAGAATTTTGCAAATATCTATTTTTCTTTTAATTTTTTAGCAGCATAGAGCTTTATTTCCAATAACTTTTTAAAAGTCAGGTCAAGGCTCCAAAAGCCCAAAGGCGATATGAGGCTGGCTCACAACAGTTTTCGTTTGCTACTTTTTCAGCAGCTAAATGTTTGTTTTGTCACAACAGTTCAGATGCATTTAACCATTAGTAATGAATTTTATTCTCTGGTTTGCTCCCACAGTGCATCTTTGTCTGCCCCATTGTGAGCCGGGCTCAGCTGGAGGTTTCTTCCTGTTTAAAGGGAGTTCGTCCTTCCAGCTGTCACCAAGTGCTGCTCACAGGGAGTCATCTGATTGTTTGGGGTTTTCTCTGACTTACTGCAGGGTCCTTAAATGTAACTGAATGAGATTTACTCTGACATTTATTCTGGGCTCACATAAAAGGCCGAAACACGCAGAAACATTTTGATATTTCATTTTTATAGCAGACTAACGTCCACGATGTGTGGACTGGTTCTTATATTTGAGCAGTCAAAGTGTTCCTTCCAACACTCACTATTTCATGGACTCATCAGGGGTTCGGTATTTTGCCCAAGGACACTTCAACATGCAGACTAGAGGGAGCAGGGGCTCAAACCAGCAGCTTCCTTTGCAGTTCACAGTATTTGTGTGCGTGCTGCTCTCACCGGTGCAGAGTTGTCCTTGTTCCCTCGGGAGCGGACCATCCTACCGAGAACCTCCAGCCCATCAGTGCTGATGTTTCCTGCTGCGTTGACGGTCTTCTCAGACACCATCTTGCAGTCAACGAACACTTTGGCGCTCGTCTTACTGATGGCGAGGTGAAGCTGCAGAGAAGGAAGAGATACAGCCACTCGTTTAAAGTTTTAGAGGTCCAAACATGAATGCAAAACAAGTGATAAATGCTGTTAATAAAGAAGCAATTATTATTAATATCTGTGATGATTATGACTCCTCACAAACATCAGCAGCATTTAGAAGCCCTGCAGACGTCTTGGCCTGCAGAAAGTAGGAGAACAGCGCCCTCTTCCTGTGAAGCCGTAACATGACCGAGCTGTTCTTCATGTTTGTCAGTGCGGTGCTCACACACTGACACAGTAACAGTTGAATAACACCGAGCACCAACAGTGCACAAACATTAAACACACAAGAACAGCTCAAAGGATTTAAAATTACAGCTCAGACTGCTGGGAGACCTCGCACGACTTCTCTCTTACTTCACATGTGAACTTATTTATGGACTTTTCTTTTCTCCTTCCTCTCAGTCACCAGTCCAGGCACAGGTCTGTCCTCTTTCAGCCGTTTTCTTTCTGTCAAAGAGGATTTTTGACCTTTGCACCTTCACCCAGGGAGGCTAAAAAGCCCCACAGAACAGGAACAGAATATCACAGAGTACAACTATATTTGAACTGTTTCCAGCACTTATATAATTAAATTATTATTATTATTAAATTGCATTTAAATGTGCATTAAAACACACAGCAGCTAATAAACTGTTTTAATAAGGTTAAAAAAGAACTGAAGGATATTTGGCTGGAATAAAATAATACAATGAGCCACATCCAATTAATTTAATGTTAAAGGAAAAACACCCCACAGGGAGCACATTGCACTGTTCCCACAGGACAGTGTTACAGCAGCTGCACAGCCTGAGCTGGAACTGGGACACAAACCAGCAGAGTAGACTGAGACTAAGTGACATCACTATTTATAATCACACACACACACAGACACACACAGGTATTACTGTCACCATCACGGACAGTCGAGAGCTGAACTGCGAGGCGGATAAAACGCCGCCCGTCTCCTCCGAGTGGCTCCTCGACACCATTACCCCTCCTCTCCCAATATCGCAGCAGACCACCAGGCTGCCGTCAGCGACTCTGCTGGTTTCACAGCAGCAGTACACACAAATGCACACACACTAACACACCTTGAAACCCCACTGACCTCCGTCTGTAAGTGCACTGTTGTGCGTTGGTGAAAGTGATGCGGTTTACAGAGAAGCTGTTTTTGGACCATCTGAGTTGTTTGTTCGTGTTTCGCTACTTTTGAAAAGTGCAAATTAAACTGTTAAAAGGGTCTATGTTTATCCTGGCAGAGCGAACACTGAAAATGCAAAACATACGCATGCTGCTATAAAGACAACAGGCTGTAAACCCAAAAAGTCTGCTCTGTAATTTGAGTTTCTATATGCCTGCATCAAATTGTGACACGTACGCACGGATGAAGAAATGTTTCTATTTTCTCCGACAGCTGGAGACGAACGTTTGTGAAGCCTTCAAAGCTCCTGTAATAACCTGGATCACATGAGATTGTAACAGGGCAGCCCTTAGCGGCTGGAAACACAGTGAGACAGACCAAGGCAAGTGTAGTGGAACAAAGTATTTATTTGCTATACGGCTCTCCTTAAAACAATTAACTTGTCGAGCTTCTTCACAGCACAAAAATCCCCTAATGACAACTGGCAGCCTTAAATATGTTCAGCTGTCACAGACTTAACCATTATTCCACTCTCAGGTAAATTCTTAAATCCCAACCTTCCACCACAGTACACAATATATCAATAAGAATAAATAAATACATAAATACATCTTCACATTTACATATTAATAAATATTTCACACTTTAATGTTACACAAAACCCAATATTATAAAAACCCAGAAACCCAAGCACAAAAAGATTCACCACACTCTCTTTACCAATGGTCTCTCCCGGAACCTTTAAATGGTGTCTGGACCCCCGGGGAAACATTTGCCCAAACACCTTGAAGAGGACACAGGCAAGAAAGGTGAGTAATCATTAACTTACAAACGCTTATTTGCACCACTTTTATCCCTAGATTTCACACACACATTTGCCTTGGTTTTCCTTATTGGTAAACCTTAATCACAATCTCAATCACCATTCTTCTCTCCTGACAGACAACCACCACATTCCTTGATGAGGAGCAGCTGTGCAGGATCTGAAATAAGGCTACCAACTGATTTTAAAATTCCCAATAAATAGTCAATAAATATTTAAACTTCTTGTGTGCAAATCCATGCTTAAAGTGCAATGCTACATAAAGTGCTTGATAAGGTGCTTTTAATAAAGTGAAAGGTGTGCTCTAAAGTGCTATACAGACAATACAATATAAATAAATGCAGTAAGGGAGTCCTCTTCCTTACAGAGATAAACACACTATTTTACTTTTAGGTGGGATCTTAATGTTGGATGAAATACTTTTCTGGCTGCTTTGCATCCTCAGATAATTATAGTCTGCAAAATTATGGGTTGAAAGAAATGATTATAATAATTCAGATTACTAATGCCTGCAAAAGTCAGATTCATTTCCACTGCAGAAATCAATCTGCGGTTCTTTGACAGTTTGATGTCTACTTTGGTTAATGTTGTGTTGCATTTGGAATTAAACATTAAATTTAATGTTAATACAGCGAGAAAGTGAGAAGGAAGTCACCGCAGCTGAAGAGCTGAAAGTGTTGCACTGAAGCTAACATGCGTTTTATATTTGGAAGGACGGGACTAGAATTTCTACACATCCCAAACTTCCTAATGATAATAATAATAATAATAATAATAATAATGATGAAACAAGAGCAACTGCAGACCTTTCTTCATACTGCATGATGATGTCACTAACATCCAGATGTTCAAGAACAGGAAACCAGTGAGGGCAGCCAATCAGAAGAAAGGGATCTTTAAGTGGGCGGTCTTAAAGAGATAGAACCTAAAACCTTTTTTTTGGAACATGTAAACCAGGTTTAAAGCTGTGGATGCCCACATGTGTGTGCAGTGTAGATGTTCAGTCATGTTTCCAAATGTCAGTTTTTTAGCCACTACAACACACACATCCTGCGTTTGTCAAATAACTGAGAAAAAGTTTAAGAAAAAGTGAACTTGAGAACTTACAGGAGACTTTTTTAATCTTCAAAGTACTTAAAAGCAGGATAATTGCCAAACTGAGCTGACTATCAAATCATTTGAGTCCTCTGATCCATAATCACAGAGTCCTATACAAATGTCACACAGACTTGTCAGGTAGGCGCTACAGATGCTGGTCTAGGATTTAAAAATGTATGCAGAGGCAGACGCGCACACACATGCAGAGCAAGCAGAACAAAGGGTGAAAAGGTAAGGAGGATAAGCTCTGCTGACAGCGCGCAGACGGCAGATCAGTCAGCGTCCCTCGGCTCTGACACGCCGACAAAAACACAACACGACTGCAAGCAGGTTCAGGCTCGGGGCATGACTCAACTACAGTACGCCTGTCAGGACTTCCACTACTGTCACACTGCTCGACAGGGCCTCACGTGGCAGAGGAACAAGTGCAGGGAGCGAAGGAGGGAAAGGACCGGAGCTTGTCAATAGAAACCTGTGAAGCTGTCAGTCAACAAACCAGAGGAAAAACATCTATATAATTTTAATCAATCCACTGCATAAGAACACCAATAAGACTTAAAGAAGGGAAAGTTTCTCAGCATGTTTGACCACCTACAATCATCACCTCCAAACTACACAAGACGCAGCAGCCAGGCTACTAACATCTTCTAGCAAGTGCACTGGCCCCCAGTAGATTAACATACAGAGCAGTAGATGACCAGGCCCCCAGATTATTAATCCAAACTCCTCATAAAATACACAGCAGCTCGTTGCCTCTGCTCACAGGCTCAGAGTTTGTTGGAGCAAAGGGGGCGGAGCCTTTCAGTCTGTGGACCAGTTTACCACCACAGCTGCGATTGGTTGACTCTGTGGAATCCTTTAGAAAGCAGATAAAACCTTTTCTGTTCAAACAAGCCTTCAGTTGATCAACGCTTTTAAACATTTAACCCTTTCTATTGCTTATATTTTCTATTTTATCACTTAACCTGTTTATTTCACCCTTCATGCTCAGCGCTCTGTGACTGCCTGTCTTTGAAAAGCGCTTAATAAATAAACTTTACTTACTTAAAATCTCAGTAAAATATTACCAGACCTGTATTGCTTCAAACACTTCCACCAACACGTTTTCCCTCTTGGACGCATCACAAACTATTTCTTGCATCTGCTTTGTTTTTACATGTTCCTTTGTCAGCGGGTTCGGTTTACCCCACCCTAAAAACTAAAAGCACCTTCAACGTGTGATTGCAGCCTGCAGGACCTCCCACACCTGCACGCAGCTGTATTTAGCTATCAAAGGAGCTTCCATCAGGCCACAGACTGTATGTTAATGTGCAGGACAGACAGACATTGTCCCAGCTTCCACTGGTCTTCACTGTGTTTTTAATATTGCTTATAAAATATTTTGCTTGTATGATTTCTGCTGACTGCACAACAACTATGTCACACATCATCTTGGTAAATATTTAAGGGTTAAAGTTCAAATTATTCTCTAGCCTGTCAGCCAATCAGACGATCAATCATCCACGTGTCAGGCAAACAGACAGCGGAGGTCGGGTGTGATTCTGACCTTGTGGAAGTTTCCAAAGAAGAGCTTCTTTATTTCCGGCCCCTCGAAGGTGACTGTCTGAAACTCTCCTTTAAAGTCATTGTTAAAAAACGTCAGAGTTTTTCCTCCATCTGCAGGAAGAAACATGAGAATTAAAAAACATAAATCAACAAATAAAACACAACATTTATAAGAAGCAACAATCTTGTTCAGAATTTTAACTCGAGTTTAACAGAAGTAGAACAGCAGCTTGCACTGCACCCGACTCTCCTTTTCATTAACATCAGGCAAATATGTTGTGTTCACTGATTTATTTTGGTAGGTTTGAGTCTAGAAATAAAGTGGAAACAAATAAACACGTCTCAGCTCACTGTCCAGGATGACGCCCACTAGAGGTTCGTTGTTCTTGTTGAGGATCTCCCAGAGCGCAAAAGGCTCCTCGGGAGTGTCGGCCAGCAGCCTGAACAGCAGGGTGATGGTGTAGTCAGAAGGCAGCCCCTCAGGATGGATGTACCTGTGAGCCAGGGTGAAAACATCAGAGCCGGGTAAACGTCCTCATTGGTGATGTCTCTTTTAGGTCAAACAGTGAGGGTTATGGGCTCTGGATGCTGATACTCAGCTGGTGAAATCAAAGCTTGCTTCTCCTTCCAGAAGCTATTTGCTGCACTTTCATCTGTCTTTGAAAAACATGCTATGATGTCTTTTCCATCAAGGTGCAGCAGTGAAACTTCCAATAAATAAGGTGCTATTTTTATGAGCGTGGAGACTGTGTCCTGTGTACCTGGTTGGCTGTGCCAGCAGCGCGTCGCTGTGCAGGTGGAAACAGGGGAACGTGTTAAAGGTGCCGGGTACCATGGAAACGCCAGACATGCTGCTGTACCGATTCTCCACGAGCCCGAACAGCTCCATCATGCGAAAGCCTGATGACACAAGGAGCAATTATCACCTGTTGTAACCATTTCAATGAGTTTTCAACAAGTTACAACAAGCAGAAAAACAGCAAAAAAGCTCAGAGGAAGTATTTGTACATTTTTAAGTAAAGAAATATAGAGCTGCAGAAAAAGCAGTCCAGACATACAAGACATGACAGCAGGATACAAGATATTTAATTCAGCCAATCGTTTTAAACATACCAGTTTTCACCAGTATAGAGGGCCAAAACTGCCAAAAATAAAAATAATTAAAAAGAAATAACAAAGTGACTCAATAATATAATATAATATAATATAATACAAACATGTGCCAACTGTGAAATCTGGGGCTGATGATGATGTTTGAATAACAAATAGCTTAATATCTTTTATTCAGCTGTTGTTGCTGTTTGTCAGAGCTCTTCATTATAAAACATATCTGCCCTGTTCTGTCTTTCAGAGCTTCAATTCGCCCAGCAAGATATTGATGTGATACCACAGATGTCTCTGTCAACAGTAAACACCATCTGTTAAATACTGGCCCTTACTCATATTCAGCAAATGTATTGGTGCATTTTTAATGAATATAAATGCAGCAAAAACCAATAGAAATCTATTTATTCATGAAATGTCAGCTAAACAGATACCATTTAATTTGATTTTGCATTTATTCAAAACACACAAAAAGAGGATATGTAAATTATGCTATTAAAATAAAACAAATAACTAAAATGTATTAAAATGAAAAGAAAAAATACAGAAGAAATAAAACAGAGCAACAGCTTATTCTGAAAAGTTAAATATAATAATAAAAAAGAATGATATGTTGATGATTAATGACATTTTGATGAACAACATTCTCAGTTGTTTAAGTTATTTGTTTGTACATGTGTTGGCAGTGTTGGCTCTCCATACTGTTTGAAATGAAGGGTTAGAGCTTTAACATTATTGTGTTCATCCAAACACATTAAAGCCACAGCTCACACTTGATTTATATTCTGTTTCCTATTTGAAGTTATTCTGTAAGCACTCATAACGGAGACCGTGACACGTGGACACATGGACACGTGGACACAGCAGGCTGGCTGCAGTAGTGCTCCAGCTCTTACCTGGCATCGTGCTGCCACTCATCGGCACAGCCGGACACGCTGGGAAAGGCAAAAAGTGAGTTTGATGACAAATATTTAAAAACCACCACATTCAACCATTTCTATTAATGTACGGAAAAAGCACCACATGTTGTATAATTTACTCTATAATGTCCAGTGCAGGGATCTCTTCAGGATTACATTTAGCTCTAACGTCAGGTCAGGGACTCACTGGCAGTTGCAGCTTCACACACAAAGGTCACCAGCTTCTCTTCAATCTTCTTGAAGGCGTCCAGGTCATCCACAAAGAAGACGTGCCTGTCACTGGGTTTACTGGCGATGCTCACCAGCTCCCCGTAGTCAGCATCAGCGAAGCCAATGGCAAACACGATGTAACCTTTGATGAGAATTCAGAGAGAGAAAGATCCATGTCTCCAACTGCAGGAAAACTGGAGGAGCAATATGAACGCAGACTCTTGCACATTTTAAAGGCAGATGAAGTTTGGCCTTCCAGTAACACAGACCGCAGCTCTAGGCCTTCTTCAGAGCTTCACACAGAAACCGTTCTGACCTTCCATCTGCATCTCTTTGGAGACTTTGTTGACGTCATCCTGAGATCGACCGTCAGTGAGCACCACGAGGACTTTGGGGATTCCTCTTCTCGCTCCTGCCTCCTCTGTGAAGATGTTTTTCTTCACGTGCTGGATGGCTCGACCTGAGTGAGCAGACAGAACAACCATCTCCAATAACTCCAAATATTCTACTTTTAGTTTTCAGCTTCGTATTCTCAGTAGTTGAGAAAAAGCAGCAGACGAGTTATTTGAAACAACATGTCTATTACCAGAGGATTTTTTTATTATGCTGATTTGACTTCACACCATCTGTTCTGGTTAAAAAAGTCATTAGCGGAGCTGCAGGTCTGTCACAGCGGACTTGGCAGTGATGGGAAATCAAAATTAATCAATTTTCAGCTGCAGTCTCCGGTGTGGCAGACATTATTCTGAGAGGACGTCAGAAAATCCTGCAGCACCATCAGCTTCAGAGGATCCCTGTTTACAGAGTTAACTATTAAAAACATGAAAGAAAGGAAGCTTAAGGGTTTGTACGACATAAACTTGACACAATCAGTTAATTTCAAATTTCATGCTAATTATTCATCAGTGCAGGATGAAGATCTGACTCCAAACTGTAGCATTAATCGTGATGAAAGGACACGATTATTGATGCATGCCTTGCTGATGTACAGGACATCAGAGAGTGTTGCATCAGAGCGTCCCACCAGGGAAATCACATCACAAGTTTCACTGAATGTGTGAAGAGAATTCATGTTTCTGCAGCAGCTGGAGGACCAGCTCAACATCTAAGGCTGCCCCCCCCCCCCCACTCTGCAGAGCCACTGCGCTGCAGGCTCAGACACCCACCAGACACCCGGGACCCCCGACTTACTCACACTCTTCAACTATGATCAAATTTTACACATTACTACCAACAGTTACCATCACATATTAATATTTAGATGTTTATTTGAATGTTTCTGTTCTTTTCTGCCTTATAAATGTGCTCATACAGGCTCATGTGGTTTTTCCACTGCTTAATATTTGTTTCATAGGCTTTAATATTCATTTCATTTTGCAGAATTAACAAAGCAACGACCAACATAATGAGCAATGATGAAGATGACTATATTTTTAGTAGTATTATTATTGCTATTTATGTTATATATCGTGATTATAAGCTGTTTCTTGATTTGAGTCTTCTTCTTTGGTGTTTGGTCATGACGTTTCCCGGCGCTGTGTCTTCATGTTGCTTAAGAATCAGGAAACTCTGGAACTAGTGCACTTTATGTCTTTAGTGCATAAATGGAAAAAACCCCATAAAGTCAAATAATGATCATCTACTGAGCCTCTTCTGTCTCTTTTCTGTATATTTACTCAGACCCACACCTTAAACCACAGCTTGACTGAGTCATTAACAAATCCATGAGCACCTGCCTGGATGTGAGGCTGCTGCACGGCCGTTAGTACATCCAGAGATCAGACGTTTTCTAGGCCTCTGGAAACAACAGAAAGCACATTGCTAATTGCAACGCGGCGATCCCAGAAACTGTTGCTTCCTGTGAGAAACGGAGGATTAGTGTTTTACAGCAACGCATCAGCAGTGGGAGAATTCCTCCCCACCAGTGACGCTGTTACAAATCTATTCTCCTCAGTCTCATCCCTGTAGGAGAAACCGCCCGCGCTGCTTTGTAAACAGCGATTAATGACTCTCACTGCTTCCCTGCAGACTTCCTCTCATCGCACACACACACATCCATGAATAAGACTATGCATGAACACGCTCGACTTGCACACACGCATGTTGACACAGAGCCGAGAGGACAACACACTTTTCCACAGTGATTTCATTTTCTGTTTGCGGTCGCCTCCTGCTCAGTAGCATTGATAACGTCACGAGGGAGTTGTGTTGAGCGTGTGCACGTTACACTGTGGATTTGTCTCGACCAGGCGTCTTTCTCAGATTTAGAGATTATTTCTGCCGCGGTAAAGACGGATTTGATCCGTCACAGTCGCACAGCTTGTATACATTCGTACACTGTATCGCACCGGCTTCAAGCGCGCACGCCAACATCTGTCATCCTGAAACTCTAGCAGACTCCAGCAGCACGCTCGTCCAGCGTCAGTGACTCATACGCAGTGCTTTCACAGAAAAGCAGCAGCCTGCATGCTGTGCGCGTCCTCACCTGTCTTAGTGTTTCCTCCTTTGTAGGAGATCTTGTTGATGGCGTCCAGCAGACCCTCCTTGTCACTGTAGGAGTTCAGCTTAAACTCTGTCCGGGCATCGTCGCTGAACTGGGCAATAGCCACCTGTCACAAAACACATGAACGTAGCTAATAAACCAAAAGAGGAAGTAGGCCACTGTTAGGTGTAGGGGACGAGGGTTAGGAGGAGACTACGAGAAGAAGCACCGTCACAGAATACAGAAAAGCTGATCTCCATGAATCCTCCTTTCAGACTCGAATGGGGTCATCCTTTAGAAAGTGAGCATCATGTTTGTATTACTTTTATACAACCGTGATTCTATTTGAAACCACATTCAGCATCACTACACGTGATCAGCATCACAGCCCGGCTGGTACAGAGCGACTGTAACGACCACAAAGAGCAGAGAAGGATAATGATGCCCAGGATGGAGACAGAGGAGGGTTACACCGCTGCAACGAGAGCCTCGATTCTCCCGTCAAAATCATTCCTAACGAATCAGGTTATTACTGGACAGGTCTTTAAGAATTATTACATTTAAAAACTATGAAAAATGGAGGATAGAGTTTTGTTTTCAATAATAAAGTATGAGATAATACGGGCGGATGATACGCCTGCAGCGGGCAAAGAGTCAGGCTGTGTTAGATGGGATAATTTAAAACAGTGAGGTACATTAACCCCACGCTATATATTTTTAAGCAATTATTTTTTGTTTGTTTGAACTCAAAACGTTTGTATTCCTTCTCCATCTGTTCCTGGCTTGAACCTGCTGTGGGTGGCTGTGTGCTGCTGCTCGCTGCCTCAGGTACAGGACTCAGTGAGTTGGGTGGAGCACTCAGCGAGCTCTTGGCCAGCACCAGTGGATCAGTCTGGCAGTGTGTTTGAGCTGCTAGTGAGAGCCTGTTTAACCCTCTTTAGGGCAGATTAGATTTTTTCAGTTACTTTGATCGACATCCAGGTTGTTGTTCAGAAAGAGCCACAGCTCTTAGTTTAGACTGCTTCATAAAATCATGCTGACGTTCATATTTACCTTCTGTTTTGTTGTTTTCTTCCACCTGGAACGCTTTGTTCTACAGTATATCACAGCATTTAAAGACAGTATGTACAATGTTCTCTAAAGCTCAGACAAACTGAGCCGATACTTGATGCCACTGTGACTGAACGGAGCTGAACGGGGAGGAAAGAGGAGCACTGACAGACACGTGAGCAGCTGTAACACAGAGCGTGCAGATGAGCTGTTTCATGAGTGAAGTGGGCTGTGGCCACCTGGGAGACCACTCAGGAACATTCTTTATTTGTAAATAACAAAAAATCAAAATGAGAGCAGCTTACAGGAAACTTGGCGCTGGTGCTGATTCGCTACACCGAGGCTCTGAACACAGGAGTGAAAAAGAGGTTTAGCTCAACTGGGAGAAAACTGCTGTATGTAAACAGTTTGTTCTCTTCCTCTCGTTTGTCCTGGAAAGTTTCCCTTTTCTTTGCATCTACGGTGCATCAGACGCTCCTACAGATGACGGGGAAACTCATTTAGATGAAGAGGTCCGAGCGAGGCCAAAGAAACAACCACGAGAAATCAAATCTTTAAGATTAAAGATTTTTTACAATTGAATTACCCAGGAGGCCGCTCTGTGCACGTGGTAGTCTTATTCCTGTCACGTCCCACAATAGTGAAGATATGACTCAAGATAAATCAAATGTGATCTGGTAAGAAGAAAATTCATAGCGCGTGGTCTTTAAGTCTTTCCACAAAGATGATTTCATATGATCAGCTGTGATGTATCAATGGTAGTGTTGGCAAACATAAATATGCAGCTACATCATGAGTGAAATGGTCTTCGTTAGAACAAACGTCTCCACATTAACAGCTACAGACAATCACGTCTTACACAGGCTGACAGTAATAATAATAATAATAATAATAATAAGAGAACTGCTGAGAATCATGACTATAAAGATGGGTATTAAACCAATGGATTCATCAGTGTCACATTTGCAATGTGACACTGATGAATCCAGCTGTGGTTTCTTCGTGAGACAGGTGAGAGGACGGTCCCTGCATGTGTGGAGGGTGGAGGAGCAGCAGTGATGGAGAGGGAAGCAGCTTTGCTGGGGTCACTGCTGTTTATCTCCACACTGTGTGAACTTACTTGGATAGTTGTTGGATACGTTTACATAAAAGCTCTCTGACGTACGAACAGTCACCTGACCTCAACCCTGCTGAGATGATTCTTCCCTACAGCTGTCAGACTCCTCGGCCTCCTGACAGCTGACCCACGTTAAACTCATGGACTAAACACACCCACAACCACCTACACACACACACAATGGACAAAAACAAACAACTGGACCCTCATACACACAATAATAACAGGGACTGACCCACCAGCACGTTATAGAACCTCTGTAGGAGCCACATATCTCACTGTAGCTGCTGTACAGACAATCACTCTGTACAATAATAATTATAGTTCTACAACTGTTAGAACTTGTATAGTTCATATTTCTCTATAGTCCTCATATTTATATCCTGTTCACAGCCTGTACAAACTTATAGCATATTCATAACACACCTTCATACCAATAATAGACACATTTTTGTAATATATCTATATTTTTGCTAAAGCACTTTCTGCAAACTGCATTTGTTGCCTTGTACTTGTGACATGTGCAATGACAATAAAGTTGAATTCTATTCTATGATTTCAGATTCATCAGCCAACAAACGATGACCATCGCTGGCTCGCAGTCGCACCGTTGCAGCGTCATTCCAGGCGACAACACTTTGGTTAATTAATATTTGAATAATAAAACGATATTTATCCATAAAAACAACAACACGCAGGGTTTGTATGACAGTGTGAGGCTGGTCTTCACACATTGATAAAACAGATGTGGTATGTGCAGTGGGCTGTAGATGGCCCCACCCACAGTCAGCGCTGACACCGCCACTGATGATCTCTTTCATTGTGCTGCCAAAGCAGCGCGCGGCAAACCTCCACCATCCACAGTGAGGACGAGGAGCCTGCTGTGCCTCAGGCAAAGTGCACATTTTCCCATCAAGTCATTGTTTTTCTGGTATTTCTGTGGCATGTCTGTCAACAACCTGTCAGTCAAAGCACGGCGCTGAGAGCTACCAGAAGCAACACACGCCAAAGCTCTCAGAGAACTGCTTGCTAAAGGCTAACACGTCGCCCTCGGTGGTACCTGTGTGCCTTCCGGGCCGATCCGGTCCAGAGCTCCACTGGTGCTATACAGGAAACGGATGATCTTCAGGAAGTTTTCATCTCCGATACTCCAGGAACCGTCAACCAGGAAGACCAAGTCTGCTTTGGCAGCTTTACAGACTGAACGAGGAGACAGAGAAACATGAAGTAAACATAACAACAGCAACTGGTTGACTCACAAAGGCAACACTTCAAATGGGAATAAGTAAAAAGTTGTGAGTCTGCTGTATGGAAGCTTGAAAATAGCTGATTGAAGGGTTTTGTTGGAACGTTCATTGTGATCATTTTTGATTGGCTTTCTTTTACTTTGAAGGATAATTTATCATTAAAAACACATATTTATCCACTTGCTTTCATTTGTTCGCTTTATTGCCGTGAAAATAAACAAACTGGCTTCATTTAGAAACCGATGAATAAAAGCAGCTTGTGAGTGAAGCAATCCTGTGATTAATTGCACTCAAAGAGCTTTCGACTTGTAAACGATTGAAACACATTAAATGCAAAACACAGAGCTGCTTCTGCTGCTCTTCGAAAGTCATTCCAATCACTTCCTTCTCTCCTCTAATCAAACCCTATTTAAGGGTCAGCCGGCGCCACATTGATCTGCAGACGCTTCAACCCGGCATTCGACTCTTTGTTTATTGCAAACATTTCATAAACACATCTCAGGAGGAATCAAACTGACTTTGTTCTGAAATCTGAAAACAGATTGAGTGAAACTCAAATTGCTGTTTTGCTCAAATATAATATTTTGTAAGTTGATTGTAAGAATTATTCACCCGTTCTTTGTAAGGACACTTTGGTAAATGGTAAATGGCCTGTATTTATATAGCGCTTTACTAGTCCCTAAGGACCCCAAAGCGCTTTACATATCCAGTCATCCACCCATTCACGCACACATTCACACACTGGTGATGGCAGCTACATTGTAGCCACAGCCACCCTGGGGCGCACTGACAGAGGCGAGGCTGCCGGACACTGGCGCCACCGGGCCCTCTGACCACCACCAGTAGGCAACGGGTGAAGTGTCTTGCCCAAGGACACAACGACCGAGACTGTCCAAGCCGGGGCTCGAACCAGCAACCTTCCAATTACAAGGCGAACTCCCAACTCTTGAGCCACAATCGCCCCAACTTTGGTTCACTGCTGTCAAAACTGCAGGTGGTTGCAGAACATTGACAGAGCAGCTGAAAGCAGGAGAGAGATTTATAGTTTTACGCTGGTATTACACATTACTGTCATCCTAACAAGCCTGAGCTTTCAAGGTGGAACTGTGTTTCTAACCTTCAGTGCGATAGTAGTGATTTTGCCCCCTTGTGGCATAAGACTGTACAGAACTAGAGCATTTTGACTCCACCCACAGATGTGTGGATTTTTTTAGAGAGTTGCTGAACTAATTAAACATATTTCAAATCAAATGCAACTGAAATATTAGCAGTAATTCAAAGAGAATTTATCAAATGTGGAGAAACTGGATGAAAGATGTAAAAAGATGAAGTCATCCTTTCCTCTTCTTCATCTTTTATCCTATTCAGGGTTGAGCAGGGACCAGATGATGATGCTCTTTAAAAAGCTAGTGCACATCTAGTGATGAAAAAACTGAAATGAGACGATGATGAGATAAGAAATACTTTATGAATCCCATATTTGGGACATGTGGAAGTGTTTCCTAAGTACCTGCCGCAGCGTACCTGCCGGGGCTGTAGAGGAGGCTGTAATCAAACACGTGAGGAGGAAACACCCACTGTTCTCCTCGTCAGCCAGAATGATTTGAATGTGTTGATCTCTGTGATCATTCCTCTGAATTTTCTGGATCATCACAAATAAGATTTATGCAGAAAGCACATTTCCACATTATGTGCAGGGCGGCTGAAAGGTTTATTGCTTTTATTTCGTTTAGTTGTCAGTGGATTCTTTCTGACTCGGTCCAGATCGTTCTGTTTCTCTCTAAATCACCACAGGTCTTCATTTGTGTGTAAATGTGTCCTTATTTGTTCCTCGCTGATGCCGACAGCACGTAAACAGCATCCTTCTCTGTTTTTGTTCAATAAATGTGTCGTGAAAGCAGAGTGATTCTATGCTGGTGCATTCTTACTACTACATTTCTGCTCTGTCGCATGGAGAGCGCTTGTTAATGGTAAGACAAAGCAGCGAGCTCATGCTGCTGTCGATGTTCGTGTTTGGGTCTCTCTGGATTGATTCTTCAGGTCAGCTCTGATTAATCTGGTTTATTCAGGAATGAAAGGACATCGTGGATCTTTTGTGGATGCAGAGGTCCACGACTGGTTTCTGATTTACTGTCCTCCATCCATCCTCTTCTCTCTCTCTCACTCATTTTCGATGCTCTTCAGCTCCTCAAAGTACTCCTTACACCTTCTCAACACTCTTCACTTGTTCCCACGTCTGTCCTCAATCACACGAACCTGCTGCACATGCTACATAACTGATAACAGATAAGACTCATTCATTTCACCTGATAGTGTTTTTTTCTTCTCTCAGAGGTGATGAAACCTTTTGTGGCAGCTTGAAAGTGAAGCTGGTGATTCTGTGGTGACGGCAGGAGAAGAATGAGAACCGCTGTAACAGATCCAAGACTCGCTCGGTTTATAATTACACTGACGTTAGACACACTGTGTGTCACATGTTACTGTGTGTGTTGTTATTGGAGCTGAGAAGCGTTGCTCTTCTTTGTTCAGCTCTCATTCTCCTGCCCGGCCAGCGTGAGGATCAGTTTGTAACAAGGTTGGCTTTTAGTGACAGGAACCCCAAAAAGCAGCCAATAGGAGACCTACTTCCTTCTATAGCGCAGTGAGCTTGTCTGCATTTTGACTGTCTGTGACATCAAGAGAAAGTCTACTGAGACTCTCAGCCTGATATGTCTCTGAAGCTGATCTCATTAGAAATTACAGCAAGTTTCAGACTTTGCTGCAGATTTGCTTCTTTAACGAGTGACATTTGATAGGTGGGCATATGGATCAAACTCTGCCCCCCAAAATACTTCACAGGACGTCTTAAAAAACGTATACTTTAAAAATGAACGGAAGTATTTATGCATTTAGTTTTTATCGGTTTCAGCTTGTAGCTGCAGATTGGGTTTATATTTCCTGTAACAGTGTCATTGATATACATGTTTTCTGTCCCAGCAAAGATGATCTGAGGATAAAACCTGACCTGAGACACTCTCACATTGTGAGGATGAGGGTGATCTGCAGTGTTGTCTGATATGAAGACATTTCCATGGTAAAATGAAGCTTCCCTTACTAATGTTCAGAGCTATCCGCACACTGAATTCCTCGGGCTGATTATGTCGTACTTTATAGTTCTTTAGCTGTAATGGCTCTAGTGTCTTGTGGCTGTGTGGAAGCTGCAGTTCTGCGTTAATTGCAGTCATCATTTAGACTCGTTGAGAATATTCTTCATTACATCTTTGACATTCATTCACATTCACGCGATGCTATTATTCTGACGGCGCTCCAGTGGAGTGTACAACTATTCAATGTCGTCCACACGAGGAAACAAACAAAGCACCGAGTGAAAAAGGCAACAGTTGGCCTTAAATTGAAGATTAAGTGCATCATTTAACGCTCGGCCTGAATGCGTCTGGCAGCCTATTTAAAGCTCGTGTCAAGTACAGAGAGATTATATTTAACTTAAACGAGAAATCTCATAATAAGTGCAGTGAATGAAGATTCTGCCTTTCAAAGATCCATTCTCCACATTGTAAGATTATGTAAGAAGTAAATAAAGGTAACTGGTAACTATGGCTGCCAGATGAGGAAAGAGCTCGTGAACTTATCTCAAACTCTTGTTACCAGGTTACAAAACCATCGTCTTTGCTGTGTGATAATGTAACTGGCTTGTGCAGCACTTTGTGGGTCTGATAGGTGGAGAGATGTGACACTGACAATCACAGCACCTAACAGCTGAATTATTGTGAACTGAGAGGATGGTGAGTGAAGCGGGAGTCTCTGAACAGCTGTCTGTGGGGGCGCAGCTGAAACACCACCAGGTCCCCGAAAAGCCTCTTCGAGCCTCTGGCTTCACTTTCCAGACTCAGCCAGGCTTCGTCCAATCGTGGTACACAGTCCACACATAAAATACTACAGTACAGTCTATCCACCCACTGTCCTCCACTTATCAAGTGAATTGTACAAAACGTTAGTGCCTGGACTTCAGTCATGTTAATAAAGAAAAAGTCATCGTGCCAGACAGTGTGTCACATATCACAGCGGCCACAGGCCGGTTTAATCTTCACGGATAAATACAACAAAATAAAATAATACGACAAAAACTGTCTCTGTAAATATAATAGTAAACGTGGATGTACTGTGTAATTGTGTAACGTTATTAGCAGCGTCCTCCTGAAATGCACCAACAACATTGAGAGTAACGTCCTCCTCTCTGCCCCTTAATGCTCTCTGGTCGCTATGGTAACGCGTAAATATTTATTTCAAAATAAGACACAATAAAACCCAGGGAAACCAAGTTAACGATAAAAACTCTGAAAACCAGAAATTTCACACCCGAGCCTCAAATCTCGCAGCCCGGTACCGAACGACTCACGGACTGGTACCGGGGGCTGGGGGCCGCTGACATATCTGACTGCACACCTGTAAAATAATAAAAGGTCTCCTACTACAAATCAGAATATCAAAGCTGGTTATGCAAAACGTTTCATAAAAACAAACAAGTCAAACTAGAATACATAAATATTTATACATATTTACTGAAAACTGAGCAAAAGAAATAAATAAAAGAAGCTGTTTGGATGCAGCCTGATGTCACCAAAACACATCAACACAAAGAGATCGAAAGATGAGACGATCAATAACAGTATTAGAACTGCTCTCCTACCTTCCTTGGCAGCAGGGATTGTGGGTGGAGGCGTGGTGGTCGGGGGCTTGGTGGGTGGTGGGGTCGGGACAGGTACTGCAGAACAAACAAACACATGAGGATGTGACAGCCTGTAACTATAACAAAACAACCCTCGTGTGCCACATGACCCTGAGTGAAACACGCGGTGAAACTGCACAGAGCGCTCACGTATGGCCCAAACGTGTACAGTAACTACATTCAGCTCATGTATAATTTGCTGCACTGATCACAGTGTTAGCTGCGGTCCAACGCGCACTCCCACTGTCTCTGCCTTCGACTTCCTGCCTGTATTCTACGTGTGTCTTTGAGCGTCTTTGTGCGTTTTATGCACTCAGCGCTGTTTAGGCAGTAAATCAGCTACCTGAGGCTGAGAATTACTTGTGATGGCAGGTAGGGAGCATTCAGTAGTGGCTGCCTGCAGCGATGGGGATAGTCATTTGGAGGAAAGGCTCTGGCTTTCATTTGCATCAAAACAAAGCAATAAATCATTGTGGAGGCTCACTGCAGAGCTGCGGTACAGAGGGGAGCAGCTTCAAGCAAACAAATGTCTGCTTAGCTTCGAGGAGGGAACATTCTTTCTTGTATCTCTGGATATTTTCTTTGTCTCGTTTTCAATTCTGCGGGTTCTCGTCTCCGTGCCGCCTCTGAACTATGCTTTTCTCCCGGCTCGTCATTCTCACTTCACTTCAGTGCACTGCAGACAGTTGGCAAAGGAAACAGGCTGCTCACCTCTGAGTTTACTCACGGCGACCTCAGGAACAATAAAAGTGCTCAAAGTAAAAGTTGGTCTGTGGGTCTGAGCTGAAACTGCAAATGTGCACATAGATGAGAGCAGAGCAGGACCTCCAGTGATCATCACCTGCACTGTAAAACTCAGAGCAGCACTGAACACAGTGCAGAGGAAACAACCAGGAATGGAGGTTAGCCAAATAACTTCTCATCAGCAGGGCGTCGCCATTTTTATTTATCAGAAACTGAGTTTGCCTGCAGTTCCAAAAACTTTTATTTTATCCATTTTATTGTATTTTTTATACCCCCTGCTGATTGTACTAATCAAGTGCCGTTACTAAATCAATACTGTTATTGCTGCAATAACAATGGAAAACAGATAAAACAGCACGCACATATCTGCATCCATCTGGAACCCTGTGAGTCTCACAGCACGGCTGCTGGCAGCTGTGCTGACTGAAAACAAACCTGTATCCAGTTATTTGGTCGACTCGTTATTAAAGCTGCACCGTCGCGCAGCTTTGGCTGTGATCTCGAGCGCTTCTTCAACACACGGTGGATCTTATAAAGTGACACGTGAGACACGCTGACGTGTGTGCGCTCTCAAAGCAGTTGATTAAAACTTCTTCATCTCTGCAGTGAAGCTGGTGATTAAAGTGTTGAATACAGCTGAACGTAACTAAAGCGAGTAGTGAATTTACTGCACACGGGCCTCATTGAAAATAAAACAACAGCCCACCCACCCCGTCACCCTCCCGTCTCCAGACAGTGGGTCTTGATTAGTGTTTGGGGCTGCTGCTGCAGAACAAAAGGCTCATCCTGAAAAGGAAGAGGATTCAGCACTCGGCGCTCCGGCGAGGATAAAAGATGTTTTATGTTGAAAATGACGTGATCGTCCTCCCAGCCCGGACCGGGCTTCTTCTTAAACCGATGACAGCTGACAGCAGTTTGTGTATAATTGTGTGTGTGTTTCCCCGCCGTGTGCTTCTGCTATATTGTTATTATGACACATGTAAGGGCGCTTTTAAAACGGGCGTTTGGCAGATCGAATGGAGGAGGCAAAGTACTTCTGGATGTGTCGGCGGTGAGTGCACGAGTGGGTTTGTGCGAAACGCTGCACATCAAAAAGCAGTTTACAGGATTTCCCAGTTTTTCAGCTTCAAATTGGCTGCAGATCTGACAACCTTAGAGGCAGCCAAAGTTTTCAGTCCTCTGTTTGTGGTCGAAATAAACGAGCCCGAGAATGACTGAGCGACGGCATTACGGTCGTACACATTAGTTCTCTCATAGAACACACAAATAAGAAAAAGAACAGAGCGCCTGCTCTGAAACATTTGTCTCACACTAAATGGAAATACTACACACATGCATCCCTATCAGAAATAAAAGTGGCCAGTCTCCACACAAAGGTCATGTAGGGATCGTGAAATTTTAGGCTGATATTGACGATTACAATAAATATTTGCAGCACAGCTGTTGTCAGTGGATTTCTTTTGTTTCTCCAGAGACATGATGAACGACCAACATAACCAATCAGAACTCAATGAAACTACATGAATTCCCACGTGCTCTCTCTACACCAGCTGTTTGCTGTGTTTACATTAATGCAAACTATTCTTTGTCTGTATCTGCAACTGCTGAATAAATGTAGGGGACTGCTGCAGCCTGCCTTGTTGGAGCTGCCTGACTCAGTCCTGTGTTGGCGATCACTGCTTTGAGTCCCACAAAGCCAAGTTGGAAAAACCTTCTGCCCAAAATACACACGGCAGCAGCTGTCAGCAACCTGGAGACCACGTTTTACATTTTAAACTTTGGCATCACAAAACACGATTCGTTATATTCTGAAAAGTATCAACGTTTTAAGATTTAAAAATAAATCTTTAAGCTTATTTGAGGCATTGATTTCAAGAGTTTCTGGGGGTGTGGAGAAACCCTCAACAAATGCATTTACTGTGAAATATTTGCACTCTTAAAAGCCTTTTAGCTCCTCATTACACTGTTGTTGAATATTTAGCCGGGGATAAATGGACACGTTGGCATCAGATAAACGTTGGCCACTGGCGTCAGAAATTAAGATCTTGTGCAATGGCATGCAATATATAAGTGTGCCCAATTTGAAAGAGTGGAAGCAACCCAGCACACACAGAGACACACAAGTGTAAATGTAAACGAGGCTTCTGTGCAGTGATCTTAAAATAGCAGCAGCAGGAGAAATCCAGTCGTGGAACTGCAGTGCACCTCGACCTGCAACATGTGAATGACACGTGTGTTCAAAGCTCAGGTCCTTACGTGTCTTCTCAGCGGTGGTGACTGCAGGCCCTTCGGTCCCGTCCTGCAGCTGAGCGTAGATGCTGATCTTATACTGCATGTTGGGCTTCAGGTTGTTGAAACAGTGCCTGCTCGCTCCCCCGCTCAGTCTCGTCTCCTGCTTCTGGCTGCCTGCAACAAAAGTACAAAGAACATCTTTATCTTTCTCAAAAATGATTCTGTATTTGTCACATGCAGAAATAAAAGCAAGTGCATGCACATGCACCAAGAAAAACCTGTTATCCATGAAACACCAAGCATTTACTTCACTACAGGGAACTGGTGGAACATTTTAATGACTTAAAGAGGCATCGAGTGCAAAGATAATGGGACAAGCTCACCACGAAACTACACAGGTGGGAGTGTATGGGTGGAAAAATCTCAGTTTAAGTCAAGTCAAGTGAATCAAACCAATGTGAGCAGCAGCAGCAGGACGCAGCTGATTTATTTGGCTAAATTAAGTTCTCAACATGTCTTGTAGTCCTCCAGAGGCCTGGTAATGAACCAATCATTTGATTGAGTGTGTTGACCCAGGGTGAGATCTAAAACCTGCAGGACACCGGCCCTCGAGGCCTGGAGTTCGCCACCTCTGCACCGAAGGTCACTGAACCCATAAATGCTCCTTTTTCCTCAGGCATCATCAAATCGAGTTCAATCCCTCAGAATCCATGCCAGAAGTGCCGCTATGAGTAATACTGCATATAATCTGTGACATGATTTAATCACATTGGCTGGAAGCTCGAGCTGTGAGGGAGTCATCAGGCAGAGGAACCTATGAGACGCCTAAATGCACCGCAACATTCCTGTGTAGCTAAACTGGGATAAGACCATAATAAGGGTGAAGAATGGATCCTGTGCAGGAAAAGATCAAAGAGTTGTTTCTGTAAATTCTAGCTGAACATGGTAAATCCTTCTGTCCTGCAGGAGGATGTATGAAAACACACTTTACACTCTGTCTTTCTTTCTATACCCTATTCCCTACATTTACCTCCCTCCATTCCCTTTAAATTCCAGCCTGTTCAATAATAAAACAGGATAATCACACATTTCCCCCATTCTCAGCAGCAGGTGTAATTATTTACCAGCTGTTCTAACATAAGTCATTATTTAGCTTCATTGTGTGTTGAGAGAACCAACACATTGGATCTCCCCGAGGAGACACGGGGGAATTTGTGCCTTTTATGTGACGTTAATGACGCCAGTGTTATTGCTGGACGCCTAAAGGTGATGAATAACAGCTATTACTTTCCTATTTGGTGGATGACGGCTGTATTAAAAGTTAGTCTTAGCTTTGAGGTGCTGACTGAGTGGTGGATGTTTAAAATCGATTCAGGGCCAGACCATCTGTTGTTTGATGCTATTTGGACGTGTTCTCAGTGTCAGACAAAGAACTATTGTTTTTGTTGGTGGCTGCACAGAATCATAACTGAGGAAATGACTTTTATAAGCATACGGCTGCTTCACAGAGGTGACTTTGGTGCAGTGGCCTGTTTGGCAGCTGACGAACGAACACATTAAAGTTCATCAGTTCATAAATAAATTGCAGAGAGTTTCAGGAGAGTTTAACAGACACTGGAGGTAACGTGAAAGTGTATCTGCTGTCGCCATGTGGCTGTTTTTCTTCCTAGAACATCAAGTTAATATTGGTTTGGGGACCATTACTGACGGCCAATCAAAATGCTGTAATAAGGCCTTGCAGCCAATTTGTTCTGTAGTGGAGGAAGTGCAGAGCTAAAGAGGAATTCTAAATAAAGACATGTTTGTGAGGGATGTAAGGGACAAACGCAGGATTTTAGTGGACATATTATATCTGATTATAAGGACACGATCTACTTGGTTCCATTTAGAAAAGGATCATAGGTGAACCATGTATTAGAAAACCGTTCCTTTAAATATGCATTTGGAGAACTTCTACACTGTTAGCAAGAATGCCCACTCTCTGTGGGAATCTTGTAATCCTTGATCATGTTTTTAGATATTATTAGATTTTTATTTTTAGGGATCATCACAGCACCAAAGTCAGGGTAAGAAGCAAGAAGCAACAGAGAACCACAACTAGCTGCACAACTAGCTGCTACTTATAAGCTTTACATCTGACTTCCACCGAGAGGACATGTCTTCCTGTAAATCTGAATTTGTTTGTACGGTGCATGTATTAATGAAAGGTGGAATGATCCTTGTTTGTTTGTTCCAGTCTTAATCAACTGCAGTTATAAAAGTTCTGCACCAACCTAAACAAAGCACTTTACCTGGTAATGTAAACCTTACAGTAACACAGAGACAACCCCAACAGTCAAATGGACCCCTATAAGCAAGCACTTGGAAGAAACCTTTGGCAGAAGCAGGATGTGTGGACATGTCGGCCTATCCTGAATCAAACTTTGTAGAGCTGCACGACGCTTTTTACTGCCAAAGTGCAAATAACATAAAAAATTAAAGGTGCTTTTCCTTCTGTTGCGCGTCTAAAAGTATAATCTCACCGTAAAAACAAGGGCATTTATTATTATTACTCACACGTGCAGACACCTTTGTACTTTTGCTGCTTCCTTATTCACAAGGCCTCGCCACAGCAGGTACTGTCGCATGTTTGATGTTTGGCAGATTTATACTCTGGGTTCCCTTTCGAGACCCCCCCCGCCGAGGGGTTTGCGTCTCCTCCTGGGATCAAACCCGGGGGCTTTTGCTTGCTATACATACATAAACCACGTACTACTGAGCCACTACAGCCACCTAGCTTATATTATTATGTTTAACGATGCAGGCATAATTTAGCATGACACTAAAGTTAATTAGCTGACAGTCTAGTTAAACGAACGTCAGCGGTGGGCTATAAACAAAAACACGTTTCTGCAAGCAGAACGTATCTGTTGAATTTGCCAGAGTCTCGGCACACTTCAAGCTAACGCTGGGATGCACGGCTTGATTGCCGTTTACGCGCGCACTGACTTCTTCTTCTTCTTCACACTCCCACACATAATGAACTCTAAATAGAAGCAGTTCAGTTTTTATTGTTTTAAAAAAATATATTGTCACAATCAGAGGAAAGAAGTTGCAGGTGCAACCAAAACTTCAACAGAAAACTTCATAAGAAGAAAATAACTGTACTTTTTCCTTCCCCCTCCTTAAAGTTTACATCTGAGAATAGACACAACAGGGCATAATTACTGTCACTGCTGTAACAAGCACATCTCCTCGCTCGGCAGCCGTAATCGCGACCTTTTGTCTTTTTTGTTCGCTTTATTTTACCTCGTGCAGCAAATGTAAATGTCACCCGTGCTGTGATCCGTAAGACTTCCTTTTCTACAGAGCGGCACAGTGTCTGATTGTACAGCTAAACCTTTAAAGTGTCAGCACGTCTCCGATGGGATACAACAATATCTTTGTCATCTCCGGCTGCTTAGGGATTCAGAAAATTGGACCCTCTGCTTCAGCTACATACTGAAACTCCTACTGATGAAAGCATGTGAGTATGAATGAGGCTGCTCTCCTACTGCACTGGATATGCAGCGTAGGAGTTTGATGGGAAGAATTACAGTTACGCATGCAGTATTCTGTAAATGCTAAAGCGATGCACTGTCACGTTTAACTCCTCGCCTTAATCCAAAGCCAGCAGCATGATGGGAGAAGAGTTCAGATTCGCACGTTTGCACTGATATCGCATTTGCAAACATCTCCAAACATATAGCAGCAAAATGTTTGTGAATTCACACTGAAAATTTAGCGTATTGTGTATTTAAAATATGTGCAAGCAGGTTTTTCTTGATTCAGTGACTCCCACTGTAAAGCCAAGCGTTTGTGTTTGTGCCAAGCTTTGCAGGCACACAAAGATAATCGAATATTGATCTGGTACACAAGCTTATTGGCAAGATTTTTCCAGATTACTTGACATGTTTTGTTTTAACAGTGTTTATAGGAGCTTTATATAAATATGGAGGAGAACGGTGAGATCTTCATCCGAGTCATTTTCATGTCTAAACAGGACAGACTGAGGAATCACGTGCAGGGTGGGAGAAGGTAGCGAACCTTTGAATTTAGCTCCAACAGCAGCAACCATTTCTTCTCATGGCTCATAAAACTCGCACAACAATGAGGAGAACTCCTATATAAGGGTTCCGGGTCATCGGCACTTGTGGGACGGTTTGATTGAAAAAGCACACTCGAGGTCTGCTGCATCGTCTCAGCTGGGTTAATGTTGGGACCTTTTGTATTCTTTTTTAATCATTATGGTTTCGATTTATTTGTTTCAGGTCACGGGCTGATTCCCTGACATTCTCCTCTGAAATTTCTTGACACATTTTTGAAATTTATTGCTCTCCAAGTCATTGGAAGGCATCCGTGCCCCAAGGTGCCAAATGAGCCCCGATTCGGGACGCTCCCTCCACGGTGCTTCACAGTTTCAAAGAGCAGGCCTTCTTCCTCCAACAGAGCACAGAGTTCGTTTTTTCTTCTTCCAGGTGTGCGCCGTGAGACTGTGTGCTTATTAAGGACAAAGAAATCCAAACTGCTCTGTGTTGTATCCATACGTGTGACCTGGATGTTTGGGGTTCACATGTTCACACAGCTGTATCTTAAATATCTGCAAACAAAGCTGTAAATACTTCTCAATAATCTAACCTTAAAACATTAATAAAATACATGCACAATGTCTTTCCCTAATTCAGAACGAGAGATCAGAAATGTGTTTCCTTGGTGTGCCTACGAAGCTTGGCACAAACACTGGAACCGTCCAACGTGCTGACAGATCTTCCACCACCTACAAACGAGTCTTTTTTAGCAGCTTGAGATTGTGCACGTAGTCAAGCAGAGATACTGGGATGAAAGGAATCCCACTTGCAAATATAATAACTACAAACCTTCATGATGAGAACAGGTTCATAAGTTTAAAATGTTAATACTGAGAAATATTTACTTACATGATGCAACAAACGCCTCAGGCTGACCTTCATTTGCTTACGTACACAGTACAGATGGGAGTACGAGCAAAACATCACACAGAAGGAATAAAACCACCTTTAAAATCACGCTGCCATCACTGCACTCACCAACCGCCGACTCCAGGGCCACTCTGTAGGCGCTGGCATGTCGGTGAGGCTGCCACTGGGCACACAGCCCGTTCATCCTCACCTGATAGGTACTCAGGTTAGTCACGCCCAGGTACACTGCAGGGAAACAGAAAAGGTGTTTTTACTTGCAGAGCAGATATTTACGGGCCCAGACGTTATTTCCAAATTCCATTCTTGAATCTGTCACTCGGAGCACCGTGTTTGAGTTTTACAAAAAGAACTAAATGCTCAACGACTGCTTTGGTTCAGTGAATGAAGAGCTGCAGCTCAGGAATGTGGGGTTTCTGCAGTAAACATATTTCTCTACCAACTTTAAACATCTCTTATTAATACTGGAACAATGACATCACAGCACCGTGAGCCTCTTCATGGCATGCACCAAGAACATTTCACCAATCAGACAAGCAGCAGCCTCCTCACACCAGGAGCCCCCGACTAGCTGTGGAGGTTTCAGTACATATCTAACATTTGCTCTCGTTATTTAGAAACTTAATTATTTAGAAAGTTATTTAGATTTAAATTGAACCGAACATGATAAGATATTTCCAAAAACTAAAGCTAAAATCTGTCTCAGATCTCTTAGTCTTAGAACAGATGTGATGTGGGTCAGTGACAGCTGTATTATTGGACATTTTAATGTAATTTGATGTCTCTGCTATTCTCCTACAGTCAGCTGTGGCGGAGGCTACGAGTTTTGATGTCATGAGTCTGGACACGAACAAAAGCAGCATTGAGACATAAAACTAAACCTTTCTGGAAGCCTAAAAATGTGCATTATAAACTTGTAAGCATTCCTCTCTATACTGCCATAAGAGCAAAGCTATATATATGTTTAACAGCACTCAGCTCACATCTGAGGAACCACACGGCATCCTGTTTCCACACGGCAGATGCAAAAGTCTCTGGCCAGTTGGTTTCAAGGACACCAAAGTGCACTTTCTTGAAGTTATTTACAGACACACAGAAATGTAGCTGCACTGTCTTTGCTTCAGAAGTCTGGCTTATGCACACACGCACAAACAAACCCACACACACTCTGTTTATGCAAATGGTATGTATGCGCTTTTATGGTGCGATGTTTGAAAGCAGCTCTTGTTCCCAGCTGAAGAACATTAGCATGCGTGTCTCTGTGAGCTGGTAATGGCCTGTACAGCTCAGTATCATTCCCTCTGACAAAACAGAACATTTCCAGTTGAGCCAAATATCTAATCTGCATTATTGTGAACTTCATACAAATGCATAATGTATCCCTGCATAATATTCCTGCAAACCTCTCAGCAAGTGATTTAATGAGGAGACGCAAAGGGATTCTTAAGTCAGCATCTCTACATATATGTCGACACAGTAAAGGCAGCGGGAGGCAAAACACTCCAGCTGTTTGAATTTGCTACTACTGATAATCTGCCAATATTCGACAGGAATTACTGGTAAATTTCACACAGAGGAAAATGTTGAGAATCATCAGCAGTAACTTTGATTCAGTGGTCCCACTTCACCACGACAATCCAGCGCAGCGTTTCCGTTTCTGCTGATGCGGCACATTCAGACTCCATCTCGCCCACACTCGTTAACAAAAACCCATGATGCTTATTCATTTGGGCAGTTACTCACTCCCACCCCCAAAAGAGCAATGCACCATTTACAAGCAGACTGACCTCAGACTGTCGTGCTGGGCAGAGACGCTCACACTCCCTGCGAGTTAAAGGAGCTCAGATGGATGTAAAGCAGCTGCTTCTTTGTCTTGTAAAAACTACAATGAGGCTCTTCAGGAAACTTATATTCTGCACATACATGCTGCTCACAGATATGTTCAAGCAAACCGAGCACTGGAGACATATCCTAACAAAGGATGCAGGATCACCTGTAAAGAGTTAGATATAAAGAGCTACGTTAGCCTGCCCAACGTGCTCCCACTGCAATGGAAAAAGTATCTAATGCGCAACATTCATGAGACATGGAAACATTAACGATTAGGTCATCAGCTTTATTTTACTAATTAGTATCTTTTAAGATGCAAAATATGTCAGTTTCTCAGGCTCTGTTTCGCAGAGAGAGCCCGTCTCCAAACAGCTGCACTTTTCTAAATGCCACACAATCTGTATGTGCAGGAAGCTTCGGTCATAATGTTTCTGGTTGTTCCCTTAATATCGAGTCGCTCAGATTGTTACCAGTAGATTGATATTTGATGTAAATTCATTAAAGTAAGATTCGATTTCACTGTGAAAAGGCTTGAACAGCTGATTAGAGCACAAAAACAATTTGTGTGACAAGAATAACTATGAGATGGTGGACGGGTGGGTGGGTGGATGTGCCATGAGTTCCCCAGTTTCACCCATTGTGGCCAACTTCTACATGGAAACAGTGGAACCCCACTGAGTCATTGGTTCAGGTATGTGGGTGAAAATCAAATCTCAGGACGACCAAAATTCAGGGATCACATTAACTCAGGGGACCGACACATCAAATTCATCAGGGAGGATATGAAAAGTGGCAGGTTAGCCTTCTTAGACTGAGATTTCCATCAGTAGTGGGGGACATTTAAAAGCTGATGCGTACCGTAAACCTACATCCACTGGAGCACAAACTGGGCGCCATCAGGACGCTACAATACAGATCGAACACCATCCCCACAGACACAGTGGCCAGGGAAGCAGGAGAGCAAGACGTTGCTGAGTAAATGTGGTTATCCCAGCTGGACATTTGTCAAACCTGTGAAGGCACCTAAAGAAAGCTCCAGCCGATCCAGGAGGGAAGGACAACCTCAGTGATCCCTCATGTGTCCGGAGTATGGCCACTCTGTGGCTTTCAACACGCTTTGATTGTTTCATGCTTTACTTCTAAATCACTGCTTTACTTTTGAAATTCTTGAACTTAAAACTTAAATTTTGAGTATTTCACAACAAGTAACCTTTCGCTGCATCCTTGCAATAAGCATTAAAGGCCATATACAACATTTTTTCTGGGGTATTTCTTTCATAAACCTTTAGGTATACGAGTGTAAGCAGATAACCTGGAGTGTCATTCTTCTTTTTGCCACAACGACCATGATACTCGTCCTCTGCGTGACATTGACACATCAGCCCACTAAGCTCTGCTGGTCCATTGGCTTCATTAACATGCTGGTGAGCAATATGACAGATGCTCCATTCACCTCCTGGGATCCCACTGGCCTCATCATCTTGCTCTCTTTTCGACTCAACCCATCTCTCCATCTTTGTCAGAGTTCATCCCCTTCTTCTTTCCTCGTTTTCCTTCCAAACTTGTCCTTCAAGTCAACCAAGAAGTGCTTAATTGTCATGCAGGCAGCGGAAACTGTGGCTCCAATGCAAAGTGACACGCTCCATTTAAAGCTGCGTGTTCGGGCATTTAGCTGACACTTGTATCGAGAGCTCTCGCGCAGAGAGCAATGAGAGCGGATGAAAGGGTAGAGGTTCGGAGTCCTGCTCAAGGACACTTCAAAAGGACACAGTTTTCACTGGATGCTTTGGCTGTCATGGAGATCAAACCAGAGACCTTTCAAAAAGGGCTATTTCACCGATAGGCCAGTCTGCACTGAAGTGATTAATTATCATGCAGGAGAGGAAAATCCAGGCTCCTACTCTAATGATTGTACTTGAGAAGCAAGTGATTGATTGAACCAGGCCACACACTCACAGAGCCCCAGGAAGTGTCCACATCACAAGTGAGATAACTTAAATCCATACAGTTCATTCCAGCACTGGGATGTAATTAGGTGGAGTCGACATTAAAGGTGTCAGATGGATATCAAGATATTGAGCCTGCAGGAGTCTGACTGCTCTCTGATTAGATTAGATGATATTGTTTATTCACTTGTACTCAAAGAGGTAGAATGGGCCGAGAAAACCAATAACAAGGTGTATAAATGATCCTGGGTAGAAAATGCCAACAGAACAATTAAGAACAAGCAGAGCAAAGATGTACTGGTCTATTGGCAAATCATCACGGTGCAGGAAAGGTATACTTTGTAGTTTATAGTTGCTTTTATCTTTATTTTCTTAAATAGATTTTGAACTCATATTTGATTAAAATAAATATATATATACAAAATTGAGCAAAAGGTTGGACTTTCAAATGACTTTTTTCAAAAAGTGCCACAGGTAATATGAAAGTGGTTTGTTATTTGTGTCAAGTTCATTTACTTCAAAGCTAAAACAAACCAGTTACTCTTGTGTTTCTTTAGTAGTTGTTTAAGTTAAAAATAATAATGATCGTCTGACACATCCAGTCAGTGCCGATCATAGCTTTTGCAATATTTGGTTCTTTTCAATTCAGTAATATTTATACAGTCGCCTCAAGGGGCTATTTATTGTATGGTAGACCCTAGAATAATACATACAATCACATGACCCCCTGTGAGCAAGCACTTTGGCCACAGTGGGAAGGAAAAACTCCCTTTTAACCTCCGGCAGAACCAGGCTCAGGGAGGGGCGGGGCCACGTGCTGAGTTTTTCAGCTCAATTATAAAATTAAATAACCGGGTCATGAAATCCCCTTAAACATCAATACTGACAAATATGGCATTTACATGTGCATTTATTTATACAATAATTAGGTTCTCCTTATAATACCACCTGTTAAACTGGGACTAGTCACCACAGTGGTGGAATACACTCTACATCAGGTACGCCTTGCTACCATTAACCAGGGCGGGAAACATTTCTCAGGGATTTCGGTCCAAGCTGACATCATAGGATTGTTGCGGCACATCCATGATGAGGATCTTCCATTACACTACATCCCAAAAGTGCTCTGTTGAATTGAAATCTGGTGACTGTAGAGGCCATTTGAGTGCAGTGAAGATGGTAGACTGTGGTCATAGAGGTGCAGTGTTTAAACGATTCCCCACACCCTTAGACCACCATGAGGAACAACCTGCACAAGGCAGGCGGATCCATGCTTTCATGTTTGTGTCAGATTCTGATTGTACTATTTGAATGTTGCAATAGAAATGTGCGTGTGGCACGCAGTGTTGTTTGCTGCTGCCCACCTGCTTCAAGGTTCAATGTGTTGTGTATTTGGAGATGCTCTTCTGCATATGTTGCAACACTGGTTTAAGTTACTGTCGCCTTCATTTCAGCTCAAGCACTCACTCCTCTGACCTCTGAAAACCCCGGAGATGGTTACGGGAAGGACAGTTCCAGCCAATCAGCAGCCTCTGAAATACTCAGACCAACTCATGAGGCACCAACTAGCACGAAATGTTCAGAGTCACTTAAATGTCATTCCTTCCTCATTCTGACGCTCAGTTTGAACAGCAGGTCATCTCTCCATCACGTCATCCCTAACTGCACCATCAATGTGATTGGCTGCGTGGACGTTTGCATTAACAAGCAGCTGAGTGGCGTGTTAATGTTCATGGCTTTTATGGTCGCAATTACACTACCAGCTGCCAAAATGCACGTGCTGCAGTGCATGCACTTCTCAGCACATTCACAAGTCATTTAAAATGAAGATTGCAGATAAAATAATAATAATAAAGCAAGTCGCACATGAATATCCCTCCTTCTGCAGCTCCACAGAGAATATCACACTTTATAAAGGTAAAGCAGAATTAGGTAAGAGGAAGATGCAGTGCTCTTCCTCATTAAAGCATATAGGATATAACATTCAAACAGTTAACATGTTTTTGAAAGGACTGATGAAATCAGTGCATTACAACCAGTGTTGGTCAAGTTACTTGAAAAAAGTAATCAGTAACTAATTACTGATTAATTCCCCAAAAAAGTAATCCCGTTACTTTACTGATTACTTATTTCCAAAAGTAATTAATTACTTAGTTACTTAGTTACTTTTTAAAAACACGATTTACAACCTGAAGAGGTGATAAAGCGATAGATCTTTCAGCCCAATTCTACTTTTTCTGCATAATCATCATACAAAATGTAATCAAATGGAAAAGTCTCTTTTTAAAACTTGTTTTATCAGTTTTAATCTTTTAACTTTATGCATCAAGCAAACATTTAATTATCTGCAACATTCTCTGACTGGAAGAAATTAGTTTAACATTTAAACCTATTTTCTGCACATTCCAGCTCATAAAATAAAATATTTTTTGTGTTTACACTCACTCTTTCAAATAGATGCAAGTAAAACACAGCAGAAAATAAATAAAGTCAAAGACTCAGCGGTCCTGTTGCTCTATTTTCACCTGTAAAGCAGGACTGGGGGTAGGCGGAGGTTTACCCTGGTGCAGGTGTGCCGCGGTCAGTTGAACAATCCGCGAGTTTCTCTGTGAGTTTCCCATTACGTCGTTGCGCTTGCTTGGAAGTTTAGGGGTTTTTTTCGCTGTAAAAAGTTTTCTTCCCACGCACGATGGACACTAATGTTTTTGTCACTTTTTATGGAATCAAACTCAAAGTAAGGTCAGTACTTCCACGCTTTAAACGCTGCACGCTCATACTCTCTCTGCACTCGATATATGATCCACTGTTGATCTGCACACAGCTGTTGTCACCAACGGCGCACTCGCTTATGTCACTGTCATGAGACATTCTCGCAAAGAAATCACGGTTTTAGTAACGCAGTAACGCAGCGTTCCTACGGGAAAGTAACGGTAATCTAATTACCGATTTTGCAATAATAATCCCTTACTTTACTCGTTACTTGAAAAAAGTAATCGGATTACAGTAACGCGTTACTGCCCATCTCTGATTACAACTAACAAAAAACCAAATTTGCACTCAAAACAGGTGCAGGTATAAATATTTCAATGAAAACACAAACCCCGTCTGTTAATACGAGGCTCCTCTTACTTTACATCTAAAGAGTAAAACACTATAAATCCATAACAGAGTAAAAAGAGACGGATTTTGGATGCTACGAGGCAACAGCTGAAGACTCCTTCATCCTACTCTTTTAATCATGGTTATAGTTACAGTGAAGACAAACATAACAAAATTTTAAAGACAATATCCTGTAATTAGATTGCGACTGCTGCTAAGAGCATCGCACAGGTATCTAGGAATCAACCTCTGAAGTGTCTGACTGCCTGTTGTAATTGAAATGAAATAAACTAAGAGGCTGCAGCTGTTCTTAATTAAAGCTGGTGGAGTTTAGGAAGGTCAGCAAAAAATGAATCTTTAAAAAGGTTGAAAGCAACATTCAAGACGAAATACAACAAGCAGAGATTTGTTTGGGGCAATGAAATAAAGCTGCAGGTAAAAACATTATATATACAATCTGCAGGTGTAGTTTTATTAGATGGAGATGAAATCAGATTTGAAGTAAATAAAAAGTGTTGCTTTGTTTTTCAGAACAATTGTTTTTTTTGCAAAATATCGTGATATTAAAAATGGAGACATACTCCATTACAAAAAGAGATTACACTGTAAACTGTTGGAAGGATCCATGAACAGTTTCCAGTGACTGAAATATTGGTTTGAAAAATTAAATTAGAAAAGTTGTACGACTGCTGAAGAGCATCGGTTTAAACCGAGGAAACACTTAATGAGCTTAACTGGAGGCCACAAAGCTCTCTAATGTTATTTGCTGCTTTGAACAGGGCCCGAGTTATGTTGTTACAGTAATAACGTCCAGAGACGCTCTTAAACAGCACATTTGTATCTAATTCAGTGTGACCGGGACTATAGAATTAAAGGAATGAATGATGAACTTACAGGTCTTGGCCCTTCCTGTCAGGGCTTCGCTGGATCCGGTCGAGTAGGAGGCGATGACCTTGACGCTGTACTCGGTACCGCTCAGCAGGTTAACGATCAGCATGGTGTTCACATCCTCCCCCACAAAGGTTTCCAGGGCTTGTCCAGGGGCTGCAGGGTGCGGTGGGATAATGGAGGAGACACGTCAAGGATGAGTAGACGGTCAGTGAAGCAGAAGGAGAACAAAGGAGCACCTTCAGAGGTCATCATTAGCTTCAGCTGCAGCATAAAATATCAGTTTTCCTCTCACATTCCTCTATACTGTTAAAACTGACAGCTGTGAGAAGTGCAGCAGGTCCGGGATATTTTCATTTGTTCCTAACATAATCCTATTTTGACAAAACCCAACAAAAAAGAGATGAGAACCAGGTAACAGCTGAATAAAGCTCAGGTATTTTACTCCACCTGAGATCAGTCCCGCAGACTGCTGAGTTTAAATCTCAGCTTTACAACAGAAAAATATGCTAACAGCCTTCTATAAAAAACGTTTGGGTCTCTTCTCTGAATGCAAAGACTGTGCGTGAGGGTGAAACTTTAAATTGTTCCGAGCCTTACACTGGGTTAGTGGTGCGGCTCAGATGCTAGCAGCTGCAGTTAGCTGTCTGCCTTCACTTTCACTCATCTGTCACTGAACTCGGTTTCTCGACCACGTTGTGGTTTTGGAGCTATTTAAAGGATTTTACTGCAAACATATTCGGTACACTGTGTGGGTAATTGTACTAAAAACCAGTCCGAGTCCTCCAGCGTTGGTGAGGAAGTAAGACCAACATCCTTTTTTGATCCTTCCTCTGAGGTAAAGTTTGGCATTTTAAGTGTCAGTGACAGTTTCAAATGTGCACTTCAGCACTGGATTACATTTTTATCCCTGGTGGTTTGTTACAGTAAGAAACTCCTTCAGCATGCCTGCCCCCATCCATCAGCATTTCTGTCTTTTAGTTTTTATCCACATATTTATAAAATTGACAAAATTATAGAATTATGGTTTGCAAACATTTCTTAAAACTGTCTGGACTCGATGGGACTTAAACTGTAATATTTGAAATGAGCTAAAAGAGAGATTAGGGAGAAATAATTGGTATTGTTTAAATTACCAGTTAGAGGCTGGTAGATGACCCTGTAGCCCATTGTGGGCGACGGTGGAACATCCCAGCTGATCTTGAAGCGATTGTACCATTCCTCTGAGACACGCAGGTTCCTGGGAGCTAAGAGAGGAACTGAGAAGCAGAGAGGGACGAGAAAAGACAGATTATATGTATGCAAAGTGTTAACAAATATTAACCCTTTAAAGCCGGTCAGAGCAGCACGCTCCGTTTTGCGTAACTATTTTTAAATCCCGGTAGCTCTGCAACCACGTAAGCTAGCGCAATAATTTTTTTTGCATATGAAACCGGAGGAGTTGTACTTGCATCTTATGCCATCAGCTTGTCCTAGGTCACAGTTTCCTTCCACATACAGCTTTGCAAAAATTACATAAAAATCACTTGCAGCAACAAAAACATAATATTACAGAAACAGCTTTGCCGATCCGATCAGCTGTTTGTAACACTTCCTACATCCATCAGCGCGAACTATCGCATGTCTGCCATGACCTGCCCGAAACCGGAAGTGACGTCATTTTGCGGAAATGTAGTTTTTTACCATCAGCGCCTCATGAGCCTATACTGGTGTTTTTAAAAGTTATATTTGACTTTGTGACTTCCTGTGTCGTTTCTGGGATGCTGAGGACTCATATTGCACTGCTGGAAATAGTTTATTTTGATGCACATGCTGCTTTTTTTTGCAAATTTGCATGATAATATTTATTTTCGTTTTTCCTGCAGTGTACAAAAATTGGTGTATTTCAAAAATAAAACTATGAAGACACTTAAAATAAATTTCCTGTGGTGGGAAACTAGTTTGTGCAACTTTTTTGTATTTACAGTTTTGAGGGATAAGCCTCTTAAATTTCTCTCACTAGAAATATATGTTAAAAAAACAAAAACGATTTTCAAATTTTTTTGTAGTTTATTGTACTTTTTTGCAATTTATGTAATTACTATGCACTTAATGCATGCATATTATTAAAATATAATGGTCGTATTGATGTATATCAACTTGAAATGCTCCCAAAAATGGCTCCACAGCATGTGAAAATATAATATAAGCTCTGGCGGACTTGGTTTTAATGGTAGGTCTTAAAGGGTTAAGGAACAAATATCGATATAAGCAAATATTTGGGCATTTTATGTGTGAGTGTCTGGAGTCAAAACAGGGAAAAAACTATAAAAGCAGAGTGAGAGAGAAAGATGGTGAAGCAGAAAAATCATTAACAAAGAGAACAGAGAAAAAACATGAAAGGGAAAGAAGAGAAGTCGGCTGTATACCAACAAACTGAAGCCACAGTTTAAATCGAAATAAGGTAAATCCAGCAGAAGCAAAAGTACTGAATATATTCCTCAGTACAGAATGATTAGAATGAGCTTTAATAATGAGACAGGAAGTACAGAGAGGAACTGCAAGGGCAGACGCCGAGTTGGCAAAAGGAAGATAATGACGAGTCAAAAAAGGCCTAAAAGTTTGATAACGCCTAATAAAATTTCAACTGTCGGCACAGCAGAGAAGTAAAGTCTCCCCACTGTTACAGAGTGTACAGTCGAATTAATCTGCCAGAGTGATATTAAAACCAGAGGACTTATCACTGGCTCGACAGCTGGGACACGTCCTTTGAAATGGCCGAATGGAATAATACGAATCTTAAAATAAAGTGCTTTCTTTGAGGAACGTGTGCTTTTCGAGCCGTCTGTACATTCACATACATTTATGACCTCCGTGCAGCCTCCTCTGCTCTCCCACAGCCGTGATAGATTCCAGATCGCCGTGGTTAATGGGAAGCTGTGAGACTTTTCGGGTGGAAATCCCAGAGTGAATCTGCTGGCTGTTGAGTTGCACATTTGAAATGCTAAAAACCTCCCATCACTCTCCCTGAGCTGCAGCCGTCTCACCATTACTGCAACTGAACCCTCCAAATTATGCCGGCTCTTCTGCCTCATTTTCCCTCTTCACCTTCCCGGCCGTTCACCATTAAAAAGCTAATCATGCTCTCTGCAAGAAAGCCGTACTCCCCCCACACCGCCGGTATCTGCTGCACCCTCATATGTTCAAATCCCTCTGTTATACCCGCCTCTTCGGTCGTATTATCTATTTTCACTGTGCCCTTCCTGGTCCTGAGAAAATTACCATCATCCTCTGAACTCCGTCTGCATTTCCTCCCACTATGTCTTCGCCCTTCAGGCCTGAGGGTAATGAGAATCTGGAGATTTAATGAAACTTTCAGAGTAAAAAAATGCTTTTTTGGGTGCTGAGGATCTAAGGTACTAATTCTGCATGCAGACGTCGTACTGGTTCCTCCATTGTACTCTGTGCATCTATCATCTAACAGTTGTTGAGATGACATCAAGTCCCCAAGCTGCTGCCCACTTTTTTAGTTCCTGTGGGAAATTAAAGCATTTTTACACAGCAGAGCATTAAGTCTTCCAAGACAACAGCCAACAATTTAATTGAGCAGCAAAATGTTATTCTTGAGTCTCGGTTAGAAAACGAGGAAAATGATCTAATTACAAACCCAATTCTGAAAAAACTGTGGAAAAGTCAGCAAAAGCAGAATGCAATCGTGTATAAATCTCATAAATCTATATTTGATTCACCCTCCAACACAGAACTCAGAGATCAACAATATTTTTAAATATTAGATCAGTTTTAATCGGATGACAGCAGAAAATCTCAAAAACAGCTGAGAGACGGAGAGAGTAAAGAAACTGTTTTTGGAATCTGAAGGAATCTCTGTCTGCAGGAAACAGCAAAAATCAGTCTACGTGACTTTGGGGCTCCTTTACAAACTGGCATGATTCTGTCATGGAAACCACGGCATCACTGCAGGTTAAAGCTCGGTCACATGAAGAAGCTGTATGGAAACATGACCCAGAAACACCACCTCCTTCTTTTTGGACTGGGACAAAGTGGAAAGCTCTTTATTTCTGTTCTGAAGTTTGCATGTTTGATGGCAAAGGAACGCATGGATGTCTATGGAAGTGGCAGCTTGAACATCTGGAAAAGCACCATCAGTGCTGAAAGGCGTGCTCGGGTTTCAGAGCAACATCCAGGGGAGACTTTGCATTTCTCAGCAAGCCAATGCCCAACTGAAACATTTGGAGCATCAAACAAAAACTTTTATGAACACAACTCTAAAATGTTGAAGAACTAGAATTTTCTATCAGCCAACAACGGGACAACATTCCTCTCCAGTCCAGAAACGTCTCTCCTCGGTTCCCAGACGTTTCCAGGCTGTCATACGGGGATAAACCTGACTCTGTCCCATTTTTCAAAGTAAATCGAAATATTAAAGCACTAAAAACATCTATTTTTGCTTGAGTGTTGTTATTTTTTCAAATTTAAATGCATGTTTACTTGAACTACCCAGATGTTTACAGATGGCTCCTAACAGCGTCACGAGCCACTGACTTAATCTTTTTGAGGAGAGACAAACTCTGTGATGCAGACTGTGGGCTGCAGCGTTCTGGAGAAACCACTCGTCCACGGTGCTACAGGAGTAACTGTCTGCTTCTTTTTCTCCAACAGCCACACGAGCCAACAGGAAGGGTAACAAGCACCGAGGGACCAGCACTGGTTCAAAATGAAGCACCTTTTGAAGGTGTCATCTTTAAAAGCGTGGTTCTATCTGACTGGTCATCAACTGTTGACTAAATGATGTTACAGAAAAAGAGAATCATGCTGGAATTACCAACTTTACTCGTCACCTGACAAACACACTGTTGTCTGGCTGTGTTTGAAATCAGCTAAGTTGCTGTGGGAGGCTCAGTCAGTGCAGGCATCCTGCACCAGCGTTGATGTTTAACAGGCTGCGAATGCTTAGACCGCCGCATCGCCGCCACAGTAAACACGTCCGCTTCTCTGTGATGTCAGCAGCTTCTGACAAAACAACACTGTGTGATGTTCTGTTAATGAGAAGACCTGAAACCACCTCGTTTGAAAAGATAAGCAGGACTCTTCTAGTCTGAAGGTATTTTTCCAAATAAAATGAACTGCAGACTGTGATTCTGCTGCTTTACAATCTTTGCTTTTTAGTGCTTCTTACAGATTCGAAGCTGCTTCAAAATCAAAATCGCACAAATTAAAACACCCTGCTGTCTCTTAAATTCATTCCTCATTCATTCCTCGTCACAACATATTCCACACCGAGGCTATGAAAGTCAATTATCTTCTAATTCTCGGTCTTAAATCTCTTTGCCATCAAGTTGGTAGTGACTTTTCTATCACATTATATTTGTTTCCCCGCCGCCCTCTCTGTATTACCCCCCACGTCTCTCTCTGATTGGCCCATCCTTCAGTGGCTCAAACGCAGCTTAATCTGCCTCTTCTGCCACATTATCTATCTTCAGTTTGGGGCTAAAAACCCAATCATCCTCTCTGCATTCCCTGTCATGCCTCCCTCGGCGTTCGCCCCATCCCTCATAGGTTCAAATCCCAAGATTACACGGGCGCCGTTTGTCACATCATCTATCTCCACCTTAAAAAACGCAATCATCCCCCCTCCTCTCTCTCTGCAATCCCCGTCATTCTTCCCCAGGTGATCGTCTCATCCCTCACTACCTAACAGGAGCCATTCATCATCAGCGGGTGTCGCAGGCTCGTCGCTTAAAAAGCGGAGAACGTCGTTAGCGTCTGCTAATGTGTGTAACGCGTCGCACGGGGGAGACATGATGGGACGGAGCGGAAAGATGAACGACTTAAATTTAGAGTTTCCTCCACGCTAAAAGTGGAGTGTTTGTTCTGTAATGCACTTGGCGGCAGAGAAAATCATTAGCCTCTGCTGCACTCGCAGCGGCGCTCTGTCATATTTAACAAAAGAGGAAAAGATGCTTCCCGCATATTTCTGTCTTCAGCTCCACAGTAAAGCAAATGGATGCTGAGCACTGAGCGGCCGCCGTCTCTTTTCCTTCCTGGGAAACTGTCTCAGGTGTAATGAGCTGCAGAGATCTCCGGGGTTGGGTTAGGGAGAAAGTACGTCTTCCTATTTTTCATCTAAATACTTGTTAATGAAGGCAAAGTTGCAACGAAAAGCAAAACTGGAAGCGCACACCTAATTTCTAATAAAGGTTCGGCTCCAGTATTTTGAATCTAGCACTGACAGAGACTTTTCTATCTTGTTACATATTTCATCAAATCAATCAACGTTTTATCTTGTGCAGTGATTTAAACTTTACAATATAATTGGACCCTCTCTTTGCCCGTGTTGGCAGGAAGAAAAACGCCCCCTCAATCATTCAGCTTCCGACAACATTTTCTTGAGCGTCCTGAACAAGATGAATGGCGAACACTTTGCTGCTCGGCTTAAATTGTTGTGTTTGTTTCACAGTAATGAGACTTTAAGAAAGCGACAGCCGCTGTGGGCAGAAATGCATCTCTCATCCTCAACTCACCCACAACAGATTCTCCCTCTCAGGAGGCACAAACACCCGAGACACCAGCACCTCGTTATGGGTCCCATTAGCAAACTTTTCCCAATCAGTGAAGTCGTTTCCACGTTTGATCCTGAAAATGCTCACTTTTTTGCACCCTTGTGGTTGTGAACATGACATTGACATTTCCACTATCTTTTAATTGCAAACCACAGCGCTGCTTTGTTCTGGCCTGTCTCCTGGTCCTCGCTGACCCTCAACACCTCCAGGATTGGAGGATTTTCTATCTCCCAGAATCTTTTTGGCCTTTCAGATCCAAACTTTGCTTCATATACTTGGTTTGAATTATGCTGAACTGATTGTTTGTTAAAAGAGACGTATGATTATGATTTTATGAATACATATGGCTTTCTTCAATGAGTTATCTGTTGGCATAATTAAATCATTATATACTGAAACTTAGTGTAATATTAGAACATGCTGAGATGGACAGCAGATGTACAGGACAACACATTTTCTGTCCTTCTTTGTTTTCTGTGTGATTTATACCACTGAGCCGTTTATTTTTTAAAGCCTGGCCATTGTTGAAGTGTGCAACAGCTTTGCTGGCCCGCAGTGAAAAGCCTTCTGTGTTATTAAACTGGAGAGTCGGGACCGAGCTAAATGGAGACTGGAGCACGAGGTCAACATTCACCACACTGGAGATCCAGGAGCCACCAGGAGCAGCAACAGCACGACTTGAAGGAAGCAACATAATCCTGAGAGCTGTTCATACATCACCAAAGACGGCATCGTACCCCAACTACTGACTATTCTTCAAATGATGTATCTTTATCCAAACCATGATACATGTAAACATAACCAACCAAAAGAAAGAGAAACTAAAAATGAAACCAGGTCCTAAAACAACAACAACAAAACGTGATGGCACAGTGAGGACAGACGGTCTTCTGCAGAGCTCATCTTTTTAATCTGTGGTGGCAAAGAAACTTTAAAGTCAGGATGACACAGGCTAGTCGAACACGTGCTTTGTTGCCTTTACTCTGGATTCACTTTAGCTTCACATATTTAATCATTTAATATTCGAAGCATATCCTGCCACTGTCATACTCACAACATAACATCCACAGATTTTGAGGGCATTTCTCTGTTAGTTTTCGCTTGAGATGTTTCCACTTTTCAAAGAGGACAAAAAGGAATAATAACGATAAATAAACAGAGGGTGAAAGAGGAATCCTGAAAACTGCCACTGAATGTAGAAATCAACCTCTATCAGATCAACAGGGAAGAGATCATCGTGGAAAACAAGCACCTTCACCTTTCTTCATCCCGTTCTTGCCTTTGTTCACTTTCATCCTTCTTCCTGTCTGCTCTGTCATGACAAGATTTTCCCGGCACAAATCCAATAATACTTTAGTCTGTCTACAGCAGCAGGACTGTGCCGGAGATCAGAGCGCAAAGATGCCAGAGAGTGTCGGAGGGTCACAAGTGTGGCACTCTGATCCACAGCAGCTTCTCAGCTCTACTTTCAAACCCCAGCCGAGGCTATTTGTCCAACTATAACAAACTACTCCTACAGTCAGCTGGGAGGACAACATGAAGTTTCTCCTCCATGTGTTTCTTCTTTTTCTACACTATGCCAGTATTTTTAGACACAAGAAGCTGAACAAATGTGAGTACAACTGGCTTAGAAGATCAGATATGATACAAATAACTTGCTGAATGAATAAATAAGCATAAAAAAGAAAGAATAAAATGGTAAATGGACTGGTTCTAATAATAACAACAATAATAATGATGATACAGCTCTTTTTGACTGAACACTCAAAGAGCTAAATGATATTAAGAGGTTCCACAATGTTCTGTCCCTTCTAGGTTACATATTTGTTTTCCAGTGTGGTTATTCTTCACGTCTGACCACTTGCTGCTGTCCTTCAAAAGTCTGTGTCTCAAACTGACAGTCAAATCACAACAGCAGTCACCACACGGTGCTTCATATTGTACAGCAAAGACCCCACAACAGTGCAGAGAAAACCCCAACAATCAAACAATTCCCTATGAGCAAGCACTTGGTGACAGTGGGAAGGAAGAAACCTGATCAGAGCCAGGCTGAGGGGAGGAGCATGTGCTGGGATTTGTTCTCCAGACTCAAACGTTAGAGCAGGACTTCCTGTAAACCAAACCATCCATCCTGTAAACAGCGTAGAGATGCAGAGATGCATCAAAAAAAGTCTTTCTTCTTGTATCGCTGTTTCCTGGTCTAATTTGTATGCTTGTGTTAGACAGCAGATAAGTTGGTGTCAAGTGGAACTCCAGCTCTGCTCTGAGGTCCTGATCACAGGTTAATGATAAAACACGATACTGCAGACGACTTAAAAAGAGCAGAGAGTGAAGAAAAGAAAGTGAAAGAAACAAAAGTCAAGCGAACTCAGCATCAATATGACTCACGCGTCCGTCCCGTCGCGGCGGCTGCCGGTCCGTCTCCCTCGGGGTAAACAGGAGTGATGGAGACTTTGTACTCTGTGTCTGACAGCAGAGGCTGCAGAACCAGGCTGTTCTGACCAGTGGGCACTGTTCTCTGTAAGCACAGAAAGACCAGTCAGGACAGTTTTGAAAGACAAGCAAAGCCGTTAATGTTTGACTTTAACATTTAGACATTTCCCCATCCTCAGTCTCTCTGCACTGATGTGACATTTCACCTCCCAAAGTTCAGCTGCCAGTCAAACAGAGAAACTGCACTCTGACGTTTTCTTGTTTCTAATCTCGATAGTTTCCACAGCTCATCGTCCAGTTTTGCTTTGTAAAATTATACGTGTGGACTTTTGTAGCTGCTTCTTAATCATGTTGCACCACATACGCTCACTGCAGGATCACTTCATGTAGATCAGATGTAACAGCAGGATAACGTGGCTGCCGAGGTTTCTCGATTTAACAGGACCTCGAGTTTGCTTTAAAAAAAAATTTCTGCAAACCCAAAAAACTTGTGCATGTCTTCAGTGATTTGATTATAATTTGTGTCCACATGCAGAGATACGTTTGCGTCTAAATGATTGTTTCTTTGATCATTCTCATTACCCTCCCTCTTCCTTCACAGCATGATCGAGGTGACAGACTGCGACTGAGAACGTCTTCAAGCATTCTGCATTCTTCCCTCTGTTTGTTGATGTTTTTGGTAGCATTTCTGTATCTGCATTCAGTCTTTAAACGCACTCTGAAAACTTTTGAATGAATTATGATAAAACGCTGCAGGGACGTCGAGGAGCCGCGTTAACAATTCATCACAGCTTCGTCCACTGAGGTCATCAAGGTCAACCTGAAGATTTATTGGTCGAAAACTGACATAACATGTTGTGTTTATTGTCAACATTTAGGAAGTACCATATAGATTTAAATGATCATGTCACATTTGACCTCTGACCTCTCCTTCAAAGTCTGATCTGAAGGTCAAATGATAATGTTGCAGGTTTTGTGACAGGAACAAGTTTCCATGGGAGACTTTTTAACTGTAATTGACTAATTTCATTATAACTTTACTGTGTTTACATTAGCAGGTCATATGTGTTTAAAATTAAATCAAATTCATTTGTTTTTTTTAATTAAAATCAAACCAGTTTTTGTTTCTTTTTCGCTTGATCTTCAGTCCAACAGCTCACCGCTGGGTTTGTTGGTCTCTCTGACTCCCGTCTCCCTTTTTTGTGCTTTGTGTATTTTTTATTGTTAATATTTTATTATCATTTTTTATTTTCCATTCCTTGAACTCCTGTCTCATGTGTTGGCTTCCTCTGAGCCATGGATTTAGAGTCTAACAAGGGCGGATTTAAAAATGAGTTAACAAAGAGAATTAAGATTTCTAAAGCACGAGCTAGCAAAAAAATAGCATTAGCCTTTTTAATAGAGGTGAAGGAGGGAGAGTGGCTGCAGTGGACTGCGAGGTTTCAAAGTGCTGCAGAGGTTAATTGTGTCCAGGTGTCCTCCTCACCTGTGGGCGAGCTGAGTCTTTTATCAAAACTGATGATCTCACACTGAAGACAATCTAATCTCCTTCTTTACCCCGTGGACATCTTTCCTCGCTCTTCATCTCTGCTTCTCTCGATTTCTCTGCTGTTGTTTGTCTCACTACATCTGCTGTTCATAAATTATACTTATATGGTGACTTATATTATTTATTTTTGTTTTTGTTCTTTGAATCCGAAACCCAGTGGAGCTCTCTTTGTTTTTATTCTCCAAAACCTCTGGCTCATTTCCCCTCCGCTCATCTTAAAGTATCACCTTCTCTTCCACACTCTTCCCCCTTCTGTTATTAAACTCTATGATACACATATATATATTTTATGTATGATGACAGTAATTTCCAACAAAATCCAATTGGAGCAAACTGAAAAGGATGGCGTCGTCTGGTTGTGGCAACATAATAAAAGAAAATCTTGACAAATTCAAGTGGCTCCTCACATTCTATTGGTTAGAAAGAAGCCAAATCTTCTCTCAGTAAACTGAACATATTATATCAGCCGAGCCTTATGATACAGTTAAGAAACACTCGTCTGTTATTTGATCTGCGTAAAGCATGCTGTGAATGCTCTAAGTGGCTCTGTGAAGGGAAATGTTTGTATTTTACATATGATTGAACACAGAGCTCATCTCGCTCCAGGTAACCAGAGCTATTGTTGTATTGTGCGTAGGAGAAATCTTTAAAGGTTGAGCTCTCTCTGCTGTCTGTCTGCTGGGCCAGTTTGCATTCTGAGCATGTAGAGTCTGGCCCGACTCCATTCGCAAAACTTCCACTTTCTAAAAAAACAGAAAGAAATTCTTATACGTGTCAGTCAGAGCAGCACTGTGGGCCTTAACAAATCAATTTCAGCCCAGCCTGATGAAAAAGGCAGCAAGTCTCTAAACTGTCACAGTGTCACACAGTTGGAATAAACCACCTCCAGCTGCACTCCCTTTTTTACTCCAACCTCTTTGTAAATGCAAACGCGGTCTCATAAAGTATTTATGTGATCCAGAAACACAATCTTGTTTTAACAGAGGCTCCACGCAGGTCTGGAATATTAAGTTTGATCCACCTTCGCTGGAACAACCAGGCTTAAAGGTAAACTGCAGGGTAGACAGTCAAACACACAGCTGACAGAGTCAGAGTGCGATGACACAAGAAGAGCTGTACAGACAAAACGCCAAAGCAGAAACAAGACTTCAGACCAGAACAACTGGAACCAACAAAAAAAATCAGAAAGACTACTACGAAGAATATTTTGGTCAATATTGAGATTACAGAACAATTATTGACCTAAAACCAAAATATAAATACATAAATACTAGGGCTGCAACAATACACAAAATTCACGGTTCGGTTCGATACGTTGGTGTCACAGTTCGATATTTTTTCGATACAAAAAAAATGTTCATGCCTTTTTAATTTGTCATTTATTAAAATTATAAATATATATTTTAACTCAAAAGTACAGTTTTTAAATGTAATGTTGCTGAAACAACAAAGTAATAAAAATTAATTCATCTATCTGATGGAGAAATCCCTCATCTTTGGAAAAGAGAGTTTATTACAGAGAAATGGCTCTTTCAAAATAAAAGCTCTACTATACGCTTCTTCTGAGCTATATTCTCAGCAGCGTATTAAACATATCAGGTCCCCATAAGGAGAATCCTGTGCTAACGGCTGTCTAAATGACTCGGGTAAAGTTTGTAGCATGTGTTTTTGTCTGCTTCCACTTGTCTTTGCACGAGGATGATGTTGGAGTAAACGTGCAGTCATATTCGTTGTGTTCCCACTAGTGCTGTCAGCGTTAATCTCGTTAAAACGACATTAACGCCATAACGCGGCAAATCTCCGTTAACGAGTTACCGTGGATCGCCCCGTGCGTGGGGCTGGACGGCGTCAACACCTTAACAAGCTAACTACGCTAACGCAGTAGTTCCCACCAATTGAGCATTGTGGCACATCCGACATACTGTTTTACTTTTGTCCATGACGCGCTTACCTTCAGGGTCATACGTCACATGAAAATCAAAATAGGTCCAAAGGCCAGATCTGAATGAGGGTGGGGGAGGTTCAATTTCGGGTAGCGTTGAAGCAGTTGCCATGTTGCAACGAGCGCTCAACACAGACAGCATCGTCAGAAGGAAAGTTGATAAAATAAATAAAAAATTTTGTATTGTTCGATACATATGCGTACCGAACCGAAAGCACTGTATCGAACGTGTTGCACCCCTAATAAATACATAAACACACCACAGCCAGTCAGTGTGACAAAACTAATGAATAATGTTGAACTGTCAGTAATCTTGTTTAAATCATTTTTATGATAAATCCAAATAGTCGCCCTAGATCCAAGTGGGGACGCATCCCTTATGTTGCCAACCAAGCGGGAACCTCCAGGGGCTGAAAACTGAAGCTGAGAAAAAAAACTATCCATACCTGCAGTTCCTTTAGTGGCCACTTGGGGAAAAATGCTCATAAACTCTGGTGTTAACATGCCTAGCTTTGCAGTAGTGGTCGACATCACTGACGATGTTAAAGAAGAAACACCTTTAATCTTAGATGAGGACTTTGAGCTCAGGTCAAGTCATAAGAAGCCTTCAGTTTATTGACAGCTGGTAGCTGCTGGACGCACAAATCCTGGAGGATTTGTGACTTTGGAGAAAAAAAAAAAAAAAGAAAAATTATATATATATATATATATATATATATATATATATATATATATATATATATATATATATATATATATATATATATATATATATATATATATATATAAAGACACTTACTGTTAAATATCAGAAACAGACCTAACATTAACAAAAAACAAATAGAGAACTGGAAGTGGATCAGACACACTAAATGAGCAGTTAGGGGACAGACATTTCTGCTGAATGATGCCAAAGATCACAGTTTGGATTTCTCCCTCATGAAACCACACTTATGGTGCTTAAACCTAAATGGCTTCCATTAGCTAAAACCGGCAATTGAGACATGGCTCAAAGATCAGAAATTAAAGCTTTAGTGCAAAACACTGTATTTATTGATTATTTTCTAATAGCTGTGAGTGTCACACACAGACAGTTACAGTTTTTTAAGAAAAAGATCCCTTAAACTTTTTAATCCCCAGTTTTTAACCTCCTGGAACAAGAATCTGCTCCCGAGCAGCGAGAGCCAGAACCCTACACACGGTGGAATTGCTCTTGATGCCCGGCAGCTTTGGTTTATTGGACGCTGAATGAAGCGGCACAGGGACATAATGGAGCTTCAATGAGTTGAGCATCACAGCTGCCTGTGGACAGATGGCTTCAGAGTTGAGTCACGCCATGGCTACGGTGTAGACACCATCATCTGGTACGGCAGTGACACAGCCATCTGAATGAACCGAACCATTAACTTCTAGATTCATAAGCTTGTAGAGACCTAAGCACTGAGAAATGTTTCATTTATTCGTGCATTAATTTTCTAGTACAAGTCTAGCAAGAAAGAACCAGACCAGGTTAGAGGTTGTAACCCAAAAAGTCCGGATTGGAAATGTTCCCGTCAGACTGCACAGGTGCACCACAAACACAATCATACCTGCTAATTACAGCTAAGTAACAGACTAATAACACGCTAGCATTTCACTCCCTGATGTCTGTATCTGACAGCAGGCCACACAGTGTTTGTCAGATGAAAAAAGCTTCATAAGGCACCAACAGACTCAGTGGCTTCAGTCAGAGGAGGCGAGCTCTGATTGCCTACAGTTCCCCGTGTCAGGAAATTGGGCATTTTGATGTGGGAGGCACTGGGGACAGACTGACTTGTGGAGTCCGTCTGAAGGACAGCTGGCTTCTTAATACCTCTGTGCTGGCTTCATGCTTCTGCCCAGGAGGTCAAAATTTGACGATAACAATGGAAATGCAGATATTTCTATCAGCCAGAGAAGAACAGGACAAAAACTAAGACATAACCACTCGATAATTAAATAATAAAAGTTGCAAAAAGGCCAAGGAAGTCTGATTTCTGGCTTTTCTTTGCTGCGTGTTCCTGTGATGCAGAGCGTTCTGTAATCGTGTTACAAAACCACTAATGTCCACAATTTAATTACATATAATATGATTTGTTGCTGCTGCAGATCTAACATGCTGACTACACGTTAGCTCTTTAGGACAAGATTCCACCAGTGAAGATGAAGTGGGATGAGCCACATATCAATAACACGTGAATGAGACGCGCTCCTTCGGTGGCGCGTTGCCCTGCTTTGGCAGCCGAGAACCACAGAGTGAAACTTTGAACAAAGCAGGTGTTTTTTTCTCCCCCCACAGCAGATAGACATCTAAATAGTAGCTATTGAGCGCAGCACTTGGTGATTCATAACCTGACCGGATTGCCAAACAGAGGCCACAGCTGTTCGTGCTTTGATAAGAGATCTCATTTAACAAGCCGCCGGTGCGAGCAGCTTTATTGTCAGGATGAAAAGGCTGAAGCGGGACCTGTGTCCAGAGTGGGCCTCTGGTGCGGTGGCAGCACAACCAGCACACAACAACACACACCAGTGAAGTCAAAAGTCACAGGAAGATGAGACGGTTCTGGAGATATTTGACACGCGTTAACCTGGCAAAGGGAACACCCGACCACTTAGGATTACAAAGAACCTTGGAAGCCATGCTCTACATTTATTAACACCAAAGAGACAATTATTACAGAATAAATGTGATTTGCACAAATGTGAAAGAAAACAATGAGAGCATGAAAAAGAAAAAAGTCTTTGTGATGCATGTAAAGGTGTGTGTGTGTGTGAGCAGAGTTTAAAGACAGGAAATCTGGGAGTTTGTCTTTAATTAGGATTCAAAGCAGCTTTTATCATGAAAACTAATCACACTGTAAACATGACATGTCTGCCTTCTAACGGGGACTTTTAGTCAAAACTCTCCTCATCACCGAGAACCAGACAGACGTCTTAGTTGAGCAGGAACCGTGAAGTTTGACCCTGATTACTGAGGACAACTATCTTTTAAAGCACACCCCCTCCCCTGGAATATTCCACATTCAGGTTTCCCACATGCACGTGTTGTTGGTAAAATCACAGTGTCGAGAGGTTTTTCTGCACCATCCAGCTCCTGCGTCCTTCCTGTGTGGCAGGAGTGCAGAAAGCATCAATGCCCTTTTCCCCCTTTGATTAAATTGCCATTTAAGTGGAACTGGACAAAAACCAAGCTGGGATTTTGAGCCTGTGCTCAGTGTTGGTCCAACATCCTGACGGGTTGCATGAGTCACTCTGTAGGCATGAAAGCAAGTTCTGGCAATAAAAGTCACAGTTTCCGGGGTTAAGGTAGAGACCCGGAGCCAGAACCTGTGAGCGAACTTTCATATTTCGTTATTAAAAATAATATTTGGCTCCCTTTGGACATTTTCGGCACGCGGGGCCACGATTGTACCCCATTATTGATGTATTGTCACGCACGCCTGTGGCATATTTTTGCACGAGTGTTGTTTTCTATAAAAGCCTTCTCTCTCTGCTCATTACTGCAGAAGCTGCCAGGCTCTCTCTACCTTACTGAAAAAAAGAAAAACTCTTTGAAGGCCTGCCACTGTTTTCATCATCATTATCCTCTTCCTGCTCTCGTCTCTGCCCCTTAACTAGACTCTGAAGGCCTGCCATCAACTTCAGTAGCACTGACTTTCTCTCCAAGGAGGACTTCTAATCTGAGGGCCTGCCATTGTCTTCATCAATAATCTCCCACCCTCCTCCTGTTGAAGACTGATGCTCTTTTGTCTGTTCCATTGTATGAATTTGTAGGAGTTTGACTTTCAGAGCATAAAATTTGAAGAGTATTCAAAGAAATCACACAAACGTGACTTAGTAAAGTTTACGGCTGGAAATGTTCTGCAAATTAAACTTCTGCAAATTGGTGATGTGGTCGTGATGGCTGCCACAAGGGATTTCCATTTATTTTAAATGAGAGGGGAAGGCTCTATCAGCATGGAAAACACATCACTGTCAGTTCCCTGTTGTTTTTAGGTGGTGTTTGTGTGCTGGGGCTGATTGTTTGTTGACTTTATTAATGTGCGGCTCCTATAGGCTAAGATAGTGTTGCTGAGTGTTGATGCTGGGAATGAAAAGCAGGCATTGCTGAAGACCGTTCAAATGAGCATCAGACCTGGAGGTAATTATTATGAAATGAAGTGTCTCTCTCTGTCTTACCGTCTCTGCTGCTCGGTCTCCCCTCGCACTGATGTAGCTCAGTCGATAATGTCGAGCATTTCTGGGGTCGACGGGCTGCCAGGACACCCGCATGCTGAACGTAGTTTCTTCATCGATCTTCATGCTTCTCACCCCGTACCGAGGAGCTGAAGGGTTGGACAGAGAAACTCTGGCTGCAGATCAGTGACTCAAAGATTAACTCAGTGAAGCATGAAGCTGTCACAGCCTATCACAGAAAGCGATGGTATCAAAATGTCATCATTCTGGCATTTAATTTGCTCATATCACATCAGTGTCTTCGGAATATCGAAACGTTCCTTCGGAGAACATATCGGAACAACGCACCCTCCCTCTGATAATATAGAAACAGGTTTACAGACGCTATCAGTGAAACAGGAGGAGCAAACTTCTTATCTGATTTACCGTTTCAGAATTTTTATCTTATAACATCAGCATTTATAGCGTCACTTACACGCTCGAATTTTTGGAAACTTTTTTCCCAGTGCTGCCATTTCAACACAAAACCACAAAGAGTGTTCTCACATGAGTCCTAATATTATGATCTTTATCTTTTTTCTTTATTTCTCTGATTTCTAAAAGACAATAACTGCTCTCCATCCTGTCGAGATTTCTTGCTTCCCGAAATCCAAACTGAGACGACTTCGGCTGGTTTGCATTTACGTGTCTCTGTCCTGTGCCAGGCTAGAAAGAACCAGACATTTACTTCATATCTGCAGCTTTACTCTGTCAATCTGACTAAATAATCGATACTGAGTAACTGCACTGGATCCAAACTGCACCCACAGGTAACAGTTTGGTTTTTCTTATTTAGTCTGGAAAATTTCAAATTCATGGAAAATATGTGTTTCACATTTAAAAGCTAATTGGTTACTACAGTAAAAAAAAAAAACATTGATCTTCAGGCACACGTACTGCGTGGAGAAATGAAAACTGCCAGAGTTTCTGGAAATTCTGAGTCATTATTCGACAGATCCTGGAAGATTTCTGTTGCCTAAAGAATTCCCATGAGCACTCGTTAGTCTGCAGTTCCACATGCACTTACAGGGCTGCTGATTGATGAAGATCCCTCGTTTCATGCAAGTTAGAGCTGATAAAAACACACCAACAGTTCAAAGGCATCTATTACCCATGTTCTTCATCAGCACAGGACCACAAACGCTGCCTCAGTGCGTTTCGTTACATTAAACCTCAGCAACACGTTGGTGGAAAAGAAGCCAAGTGAGAAATGAAAGTCTTAGGATGACAGAGTTGATGAAGGATGAAGTAAAACACAGACGATGGAGAGAAGAGAAAAAAGATCCAAATTCATCCCGGGATTAATTACCTGCTACGGTGGTGGTTGTCGTGGCAATGGTGGTTGTTTTTTCAGCTGAAAATCAAATGCAGAAACATGTCACTGATGCGACTGATCCATTAATTCAGAAAGTTTAAAGGATCCTTTGATGTCTGATTCCTCTGAGCGGTTTACAGAATAAAATCAGAGAATAATAACAGAAAGACGACAAACAGTCTCATTAATAAACACAACAAACATGAAAGTGTGAAGAAATCTGAGGTTTTGTAACAATAAATTTACCGGTGGACTCCACGAGGATCACCTCATCACTCTCCAGCTCATTCCCGTAAATGGCGGCCAGGAGGACTTCGTACTCTGTCGAGGGGGTGAGTTCCTTTATCAGGTACGTGTTGATATTCCCATTCACCAAAACCTGAAACAGCAGGACAACAAATCTGCTTTAGACAGACAGGTGACAGAAAAAGATGTTCCAAAATGTTTCATTCTAAGAGTTTCCTGATAAAACCTCTTTCTGCAGAGTACATAAAAGCAAAGTCACCATCAGTTAAGACAAAGATCAGAAGACATACAAAGGCCGGTGACGCCCACATTATCTCTCAGAGACTCACTGGAGTGACAAAGTTGGCTTTTATCTGCTGTCACGTGCACTTCTTCTCATATCTTAATGAAATCATTTGATTGGTGCTTATCAGGTTCAAAGACGCTGCCAGTCAACAATGACTGCGACAAAGTCAGCACACAGTTATTAAACCTGACTGTGCTGGCAGGAGCAGCTTCGTTCGTTAGTGCTCGTTAGTGTTTCAAAGGATCCGATCTGCTCATTTCTAGCTCCATATTTTTATGGAGGTGATGAAAAATAATCCTTATTTCTGCGACAGTCAGACTGAGGAGTTTGGTGCAGCCTCTCAGTCTGTCCACTGCCTGGATGAAGACATTTATCCATCGTCCTTTGAGAAGAACAGAAGGTGGTTCAGTCTTCTGTGCTCACAGTCAGCTTCGTGTGATATGATCATATAAGGATATTCCCTCTGTAACATTACACAGAGCTGAGAGTAGAAACTGCCATTTGGCCACATGAAACACTGCCAACATGTGTTTAATTTAAGCATTGAGCAGTCTAAAACTTTATAAAGAGAGTTTTAATGGTCATTAAGGACTGAATTACTTAAAAGAATGAGCGTTTTCCATCCTGAGAGATGACACTTCAGAAATCATAAGATTTCCAGGTGACTTTCTTTCATCTTCTAAGCTTAAAATACACATATAAGCGTATAAGAAACACGTGAACACCTCACTGCTCTCTTCTCCGTCGGTGGGTGTCCAGGTGAGTCGATAAAGCACCACATCAGACGCCGGGTGAGCCCAGGACACCCTGAAGCTGTTCGTGGAGATGTCACTGCTCCTCAGGTCCACTGGGTCTGGGACAGTTTCTAAACAAACACCAACAATTCTGGTTGAAACCATTTCAGAAACACTTTTGAATGTAACAATCTCTATTTACAATGATGTTAGTTTCTTACTTGTGGTGAAGCTGTCTGTCACAACCTCAGCTTGTCCTTCATCATAGACGGCAAACACACCGACAGTGTACTCCGTCAGTGATGTCAGGTTTTTCAGCAGCCAGGCTGTCACACGGCCAACATCCACCTGAAGACACAGGACCAAAACACAATGACATTTGTTCCTAAGCGACTCGGTTTGTTTGTCATGTTGGAATTAGCAGCACGGACAGTGCACAGATGCTGGACCAATGATCAGGCTCTGCTGGAATTGTTAAACTTCATCGAGGAACGACACGTTACTACTTCCTCTCTGACAAGTTTGGGCTAGCCTGATGACCTGTGTCCTCCAGAGTTCCCTCACCTCATTGGTCTGGACTCCATTGGTTTTGACGTACATGATGCGGTACCCTTTAACCTTCCTGGAGGCGGAGTCCCATGTGATTCGGGCAGAGCTGTGATCCACCTCAGAGAAACGAAGGTTCCTCGCTGGGATCAGCGGTACTGAGGGACAGAAAGCAAACCATAAACACAACATCTGGAAAGAAACGGCTGTGAACTGACTATAAATTCCTCTCCCTATGGAGGATGGATTCAGCCAAAATATATATTAATCAGTATGACTACTGGACAGATAATGCAATATTATTATGCTTTATTTGTATACCAATGAATTAACCTGTTTATTTACCTTCACTAATTTATTTATTTTTTAACTTGGCGTTCCTGCATTGACTTTGGGAGACTGGCAGCTTTGTTCCTCCATACTACTTTATTAAATGTGCCTTTCAGAAAATGTTCCAAAACTTTAAATCATATAAACTTCCCACTTGCTCATATTAGCATAGTTATAATCCAACACTAAGAAAGCGTGTGTGGCCTCGGAAATGGAATATTTTTCAAACTGAACGTATACATCGCAAAAAGACGAAGAAAGAACGAAAGAACAAAACAGCTTTATGTTCTTTATCAACAGCAGATACATGGACACGCAAACACAGCCGAGCCTTCATGAGGGGCCTGAAATCGTGACCCCTGATAACAGCAGGTCTGTCTAATTCACACTCGCACTCATGGGGGTTTGTACAAGGGTTATTGGACTCCACTACTTTTAATTATAAAGTGGACAGAAGCTCATTACATCACCGCACTCCCTCAGGCTCTGCCTAAACGTCCTCTCTTTCTCATTTCTTCTCGTCTAAAAAAAATCCCCCCCTGCCCTCACTTTAAAAATTCTGCCGTAGAATCTGATTCTCTCTGAGCTTTGGAACTTTTACATTTAGAATCACTGATCTGTTTTCTTCAAAAGAAAAGAAAAATAATTCTGATTGTACCCACCAGTGCTTCACCTCAATTATACCGAGGGTCAGATTAAAAACAAAGCAGCAGACAGAGAGAAATCCAGAGTGGGCTGAAGGGAGTGAGATACTGCAGCGGGGTATCCCAGGGTCACAACAGCAATCAGCAAAAAGCAAATTAAAAAAGTTTAACAACAGGTAAGTCGCTAAAGTTTCCAAACGTTTCCATATAAAGTATTACAAGAACCATATAGATGACGCTACAGCTCAGGGGTGTCACTGCAGCTGGCAGCTTTGCTCAACACCTACATAACTCTAGTGTTGTTTTAACTGACAGCTCAGCCAATCAGAGCTTTCAACATTATTATAACAGCTCTGATGAAGTTTCATTAAGCAGATCACCAATACAGGAAAAGTGTGCTCCTTTAATTTAATTAGGGGTTCCAGATCAGGCAGTGAAAGGTGGAACGTAGGGGTGGGCGGTATAAACGGTATAAATTTGGCCAACAGTAGAGATTTTGACTATACAGCTCTACCGCAATAGCATGTTGATGGTGCCTGTTTTGGTTGAAAGCATTGCAGCGGCTGCAAACAATATCATCTGCAAATTTTGCGGGCGGCAGTAATGGCAAAGAGACGAAGCACTTTTGGAATATGGGGAAAGCCAAAACCTGCGCTTCCTCCACTTCCCTACCATTGATTCATTAATGCTGAATTCTCTTGCAGCTGCTCTATTCCCATGTTGTTGCAGTATATTAATGACTAACTTCGTATTGTGGATGGATTATCTCAGTTGTTCTCCTGACTGAAGTTTGGTCCGTTTACAGCATCCTGCCATGCGATTGCATTTGTCCCTAACCATCAGGAACCCTCACGTTAACTTTTGTCCAGCGTTCATCCTCCAGCTTCACTGTGCTAATGTTATGCTAACGTAGCTGTTTTGCTAGCGATCACGTAGCACATCATTATATACCAGCTAGCCCAACTTCAGTAACCCTACAAACGTCACTGCTGTTTAGTTTTCTGTCTTCATTTATGTTGGAAGTGACAGCAGAGCTGTACGTTTGAATTTTTTCAGAAATCTCTCAGTCAGAACATGCTATATCATGTTTAGGTGGAAACTAGAGAGGTAACTTCCTGCTAACTTCTAACTCCGTTGAATTTAATAAATTCTGTTTTCATAGATGTCTGGATGTTAAAAAATTTTTTTTCTCTTTTTCTTCTCTTTTTTTTCTTCTTTTTTTTCTTTTTTGCAAGACTAGAAAAAAAGTTCAAACATTTTGACATAATTTGTCTTATCTAATGGGTAACCTCTGGGTAACATGTGGAGGTGTGTGTGTTGTGGGTGGGTGAGGGGGGTTTGTTTTACACACACAAAGTGCGAATATTTTTAGGTTTAGTGCTATTAAAGGAACTGTGCCAAGCTTATTAAATTATTAAGTTTAAAAAATGTGAATGGAGACCCAGTAAATACTGAATCTTACAGTGCCTACTTATTTAAGCTATTTTTATAGGTTTGTTGTGTTTAACTTATTTGTTTTTTCAACTTTAACTTTTTTAACTTTTATTTGCTGTAACAAGAAATGTCCTAGCTTTGAATAACTCTTCTCTTCTCTTGTCTTAATGAAGAGTACATAGCCTGAAGTAGAAGGATAATTTCCAACATTACTCATGTGTCTGCTCTGCAGTGGGCTATTTATCATTAGATGGTTACAGTAACACCATATTTCTGCTGCATTTATGAAATTATAGAACAACAATAACTAAAATTGTGTACTTTTTATTACGTAAAGATGAGAACTGTTGTGAAGTGGAGGAAAAATGTCCTGTTTAGAGTGACTTTGCCAAAGCTCTAGAGCTACTTTGTAGTTAATCAAATGAAAAGGAGGCTGGTTTGATATCCAGTAGAGCGATTAGCAGTACGATACCTCTGAAGATACTAAAAGTAAACAAACAATATGAAAGTTTCAGTTTCATTTTCCAACTGCAGATCAAGCAGACCAGCAGCCAGTGTGAGCAAATAAATGTGTCCAAACACTGTGAAATCCTCTGTGAAATCCTCTGTTTTCCTCCATTACTGGATGTTAAACTTAATTGTTACACCTGGTAAAGCAGCAACACTGATTATTAGTGTGAATGCTTTTCAAGCATTCACAGTATTGTTCTTCAAATCTTTATTAGTGTGAATGCTTGAAAAGCATTCACAGTATTGTTCTTCTAATCTTTATTATTATATCATCTTCCGTACGTTTTTTGGCATCTAACTCCTTCAAAACCGTTCAACTTAGAAAAACCATTCAAACACCATTAGATTCCTCTTCTTTTGGACATGACTGCTTCTATTTTTCTCATTTTTAACATTTATATTTTTAATTTTATTCAACTTTATTCAACAAAAATTTCCAATGTATTTCAATGGGGAGACCCTTCAAATTCTCATTCAACTTACTCATTTTTAAACTCTTACTACTTCAACATACGTTCACATAGAGCCACCATTCAAACTTTAAAACGAAGACAAGACATTCAACTATTCAGCTTGTATTTATCTTTTCAATATCTATTATACTTTTTCTTCAGTTCCAGTTTAAGTTTCATGATGTTTTTTCACCCGTTTCAGAGTTTATAATGGGTGTGTATGGGACGGAATGTTGGGGCTAGAGTGAGGCAGCTCAACTGCTAGAGTGAGAGGAGCAAAAAAATTAATCTTAAAATCTTTTTTAAAACTGCTGCTGTGTCCGCAGCGTTTGCTCTACAGGTATGATTTTACCCTCAAAACGTAGCCATGGCTGTCCTCTTTCATCCAATGTGTTTACTATTGTACTAGGTGTTATGGTTCTTTCATAAATGTCACCAATGCACAGCCTCCTCCCTCCAACTCTTCCATAGACTCTAATGTTAAAATGGCTCAGAAGGTTCGTTTGAAAATCAGAAGAGCATGGTGTCTTTCCACTGTCACCACGTCCATATAATAAACTCCACAGGCATGAAAACTGAGAATTCAGTAGACTAGACATTGCTGTCACTCACGGTGAAAGAATTTTGTCAATACGACTTTTACTTTTCATTTGGGAACGATTTGTTTCGGCCTGACTTTTCTGTTCATTTTAAGCAGCAAAAGTGAGGCGCATGTCTGTGTACGTGTGTATGGAGCCATTGGGTGCGGTCACTATAGCAACCAGGCTCACACCTGCCTGCTTAACGAGCTCTGCCTGCCACTGTACCAAGATTCATCTTAAGCACTTCTCTTTCAACTGCTGCTGTGTCCACAGTGTTACAGCCATCATTTTACCCTCAAAACGTCACCATTATTGTTCTCTTTCCAACACCGTATCTTTCAAAGCTCAGGCATTTAAACTTTTTAAACTGTGTGGATCAAAGTGGAGGGATCACATTTGAGTCATTCAGTGATTCAAAGAATATGACCTTTTAATATTCATTCAGATGTTTTCTGACTCTAAATGTTCTTTTCTCATTTCTTAGGGTTTTCTAATTTACATTTAAAACATTTTCAGTTTTTTTCCAACTCCTTCTTCTGTGTAACCTTCAGCTTTTAGCAGTTCAGCACCTTTGTTTTCAGGTTAAATTTCAGGTTGTTTTTTTTTATCTCATTCAATATTTTTAACTCAAAATTCAGCAATTAATTCATTTCAGTGCATACATTCAGATTCAAGCATTCACACTGCAGTTTCTTCAGAAAATGCACTTTCTAGTTAGTGTGAATGCTTGAAAAGCATTCACAGTATTGTTATTCGAATCTTTATTATTATTATTATTATTATTATATATTCCGTACGTTTTTTGGCATCTCACTCCTTCAAAACCGCTCAACTTAGAAAAACCATTCAAACACCGTTAGATTCCTATTCTTTTGGACATGAATGCTTCTACTTTTCTCATTTTTAACATTTATATTTTTAATTTTATTCAACTTTATTTAACAAAAATTTATAATGTATTTCAATGGAGAGACCCTTCAAATTCTCATTCAACTTCCTCCTCTTTAAACTCTTACTACTTCCACATACGTTCACATAGAGCCTCCATTCAAACTTTAAAACGAAGACAAGACATTCAACTATTCAACTTGTATTTATCTTTTCAATATCTATTATACTTTTTCTTCAGTTCCAGTTTAAGTTTCATGATGTTTTTTCACCCGTTTCAGAGTTTATAATGGGTGTGTATGGGACGGAATGTTGGGGCTAGAGTGAGACAGCTCAACTGCTAGAGTGAGAGGAGCAAAAAAATTTATCTTAAAATCTTTTTTAAAACTGCTGCTGTGTCCGCAGCGTTTGCTCTACAGGTATGATTTTACCCTCAAAATGTAGCCATCGCTGTCCTCTTTCATCCAATGTGTTTACTATTGTACTAGGTGTTATGGTTTTTTCATAAATGCCACCAATGCACAGCCTCCTCCCTCCAACTCTTCCATAGACTCTAATGTTAAACTTGCTCAGAAGGTTCGTTTGAAAATCAGAAGAGCATGGTGTCTTTACACTGTCACCACGTCCATATAATAAGCTCCACAGGCATGAAAACTGAGAATTAGGTAGACTAGACATTGCTGTCGCTCACGGTGAAAGAATTTCGTCAATACGACTTTTACTTTTCATTTGGGAACGATTTGTTTCGGCCTGACTTTTCTGTTCATTTTAAGCAGCAAAAGTGAGGCGCATGTCTGTGTACGTGTGTATGGAGCCATTGGGTGCGGTCACTATAGCAACCAGGCTCACACCTGCCTGCTTAACGAGCTCTGCCTGCCACTCTGCCAAGATTCATCTTAAGCACTTCTCTTTCAACTGCTGCTGTGTCCACAGTGTTAAAGCCATCATTTTACCCTCAAAACGTCGCCATCGTTGTTCTCTTTCCAACATCTTGTCTTTCAAAGCTCAGACATTTAAACTTTTTAAACTGTGTGGATCCAAGTGGAGGGATCACATTTTAGTCATTCAGTGATTCAAAGAATATGACCTTTTAATATTCTTTCAGATGTTTTCTGACTCTAAATGTTCTTTTCTCATTTCTTAGGTTTTTCTAATTTGCAATTAAAACATTTTCAGCTTTTTTCCAACTTCTTCTTCTGTGTAACGTCCAGCTTTTAGCAGTTCAGCACCTTTGTTTTCAGGTTAAATTCATTTTTTTTTGTTTTGTTTATCTCATTCAATATTTTTAACTCAAAATTCAGCAATTAATTCATTTCAGTGCATACATTCAGATTCAAGCATTCACACTGCAGTTTCTTCAGAAAATGCACTTTCTAGTTATTATTCCATATTCCGTACGTTTTTTGGCATCTAACTCCTTCAAAACCGTTCAACTTAGAAAAACCATTCAAACATCGTTAGATTCCTATTATTTTGGACATGACTGCTTCTATTTTTCTCATTTTTAACATTTATATTTTTAATTTTATTCAACTTTATTCAACAAAAATTTCCCATGTATTTCAATGGGGAGACCCTTCAAATTCTCATTCAACTTACTCATTTTTAAACTCTTACTACTTCCACATACATTGACATAGAGCCACCATTCAAACTTTAAAACGAAGACAAGACATTCAACTATTCAACTTGTATTTATCTTTTCAATATCTATTATACTTTTTCTTCAGTTCCAGTTTAAGTTTCATGATGTTTTTTCACCCGTTTCAAAATTTATAATGGGTGTGTATGGGACGGAATGTTGGGGCTAGAGTGAGACAGCTCAACTGCTAGAGTGAGAGGAGCAAAAAAATTAATCTTAAAATCTTTTTAAAACTGCTGCTGTGTCTGCAGCGTTTGCTCTACAGGTATGATTTTACCCTCAAAACGTAGCCATCGCTGTCCTCTTTCATCCAATGTGTTTACTATTGTACTAGGTGTTATGGTTCTTTCATAAATGTCACCAATGCACAGCCTCCTCCCTCCAACTCTTCCATAGACTCTAATGTTAAAATGGCTCAGAAGGTTCGTTTGAAAATCAGATGAGCATGGTGTCTTTCCACTGTCACCACGTCCATATAATAAACTCCACAGACATGAAAACTGAGAATTTGGTAGACTAGACATTGCTGTCGCTCACAGTGAAAGAATTTTGTCAATACGACTTTTACTTTTCATTTGGGAACGATTTGTTTCGGCCTGACTTTTCTGTTCATTTTAAGCAGCAAAAGTGAGGCGCATGTCTGTGTCCGTGTGTATGGAGCCACTGGGTGCAGTCACTATAGCAACCAGGCTCACACCTGCCTGCTTAACGAGCTCTGCCTGCCACTGTACCAAGATTCATATTAAACACTTCTCTTTCAACTGCTGCTGTGTCCACAGTGTCACAGCCATCATTTTACCCTCAAAACGTCGCCATCGTTGTTCTTTTTCCAACATCTTGTCTTTCAAAGCTCAGAGATGTAAACTTTTTAAACTGTGTGGGTCCAAGTGGAGGGATCACATTTTAGTCATTCAGTGATTCAAAGAATATGACCTTTTAATATTCTTTCAGATGTTTTCTGACTCTAAATGTTCTTTTCTCATTTCTTAGGTTTTTCTAATTTACAATTAAAACATTTTCAGCTTTTTTCCAACTTCTTCTTCTGTGTAACCTTCAGCTTTTAGCAGTTCAGCACTTTTGTTTTCAGGTTAAATTCGGGTTTTTTTTTTTTATCTCATTCAAGATTTTTAACTTAAATTCAGTAATTAATTCATTTCAGTGCATACATTCAGATTCAAGCATTCACACTGCAGTTTCTTCAGAAAATGCACTTTCTAGTTTTATTAGAGATGAAAGAATTTAGACAGTTTGACTTTGGAACCTGAAGGCGACGGAGTTTTGGACCCAGATTACTCCAAGGCTCCTACGGCAGCCATAATGCTCCAACAATCCATCAAGCGGTGCGCCTTCATAGCTTACCAAAGTCATACTAAAACATTTTTTGACAGATTTCTGTGCGCCGTGTACCACATAAAATTGGTTCGAGGTCAGTGAGCACAACCAGAATTCAAACATAAGGAACACTGTCGAATTTTGAGAAAATTAAAGGATTTTAAGTGTGCCTTATATTATTTAAAATATGTTATAAGGAAGAAAAGAATATATTGTTACTGCACATGCCTCAAATTATACCGTGATATGGATTTTAGGCCATATCGCCCAGCCCTAGTGGAACCCATCTTATTTAAAGCTCTGACATCAAGGTTCTGCTGTTTTGCTCACTTTTGAGTATGTAGTATCATTGTACCAAGGTCAAAGCCATGTGGCTCTGGACCAGGGGTGGGGAACTCCAGGCCGGTGTCCTGCAGGTTTTAGATATCACCCTAGATTAACACACCTGAATCAAATGATTAGTTTATACCCAGGCCTCTGGAGAAGTTCAAGACATGAGGAGGTCAGTTAACAATTTAAATCAGCTGTGTTGGCTCAAGGACACGTCTAAAACCTGCAGGACACTGGCCCTTGAGGCCTGGAGTTTCCCACCCCTGCTCTAGAGCTTTGATGGACATGGCCAAAAAACCTCACCTAGAAATTTTCTAGGCATCCTGACCAAATGTCCGAACCACCTTAACTGACTCCTTTCAATTTGGAGGACTAGTGGCTCTACTCCGAGCACCTGACCGAGCCACTTAGCACATTTCTAAGGGACACCCTGTTGTCTGTCTCTTGTATCCACAATTTCATTCTTTCAGTCACTACCTTGAGCTCGTGGCCACAGGTGAGGGTAGGGACATAGCTTGACTGGCAAAGCAACAGCTTGACTTTCATGCTCAGGTCCCTCTTTGCCACAGCAGACCAAGAAAGCCTCTGCATCACCATTAACATTGCTGCAATCTTTCTGTCAATCTCTCGCCTCACTCATGAACAAGACCCTGAAATAGTTAAACTCCTCCATTCGGGATGGCGACTCTTCCCCGACCTGGAGTGGGAACTCCCTTTTCAGGGTGAGAACCATGGTATCAGCCTTGGAAGTGCTAATTAATTCTCATCCCAGCTACTTCTCTTTTGACTGTAAGTTGATCCAGTGCAAGGTGGAGGTCACTGCCCGATGAAGCCAGAAGAACTCCAGCTTCTGCGAAGAGCAGTAATAAGCTCCTCAGGGCACCAAAGCAGAAAACGTTCAGCGCTTGTCTATGCCTACATCTTCTGTCCATAAAGCTAACACAGTCTCACTTACTTCCAGCAACACACCGTCTGAGGCAAAGAGACATATTCAAGAACTCCAGTGTTTTACAACGGCATCTGCAAATAACTGTTGGCATCAGAATGTGAGCATTTACAATATGAATGTGCCTGCACATAAATGCATTGGAATCAAGCCAGCAACAACAAAAAAGGTCCTGCTGTCCAAAAAGAAAGTTGACATTTTTCAGAGAACACACAGTTAAACACCAGGCCTTTTGAAATAATGTGTTGTGGAGAAAATAAAGACCACAGATGAAATAGGCAAAAGAAAATCAATCAATACAGTAAAATCCCATAACAGTGATACAACGGCCGTGGTTTGGGGTTGCCTCATTGCTTCAATGATGGGGCAGATTGAAGGGCACAGTGTGATTAGTAATTGAATTCTGCATTACACCACATCATGTCCAAGAATGCTTGAAGACAAAGTGAAGCCATGTCTCTGAGAGCTAAAGGCGACCAATGAGAAAATATCCCCAAAAACCCCTCAAACAAACAAAAAAAGGAAAATGGACGGATACAGACTGGCCAAGTCAAACTGGAGATTTGCATGTCATTAAAAAGTTGTGTGGGAAGCACAAGAAACCTTCAAACATCTGTCAGCTTCTGTAGTGCAGTTCTTGTTTCTGAGTGTCCCATTTCCACAGAAGAATATTCAGTTTTTTTTATTGTAGCTAAATTATTGAAAAAAAAAACCCTTTTTGTTTTAAATCCTTTCTTATATAAAAGGGATCAAGTGTTTGCAAGTCTCTCATGACATGTATAACCTCTGCAAGCGCACACACTTAGAGCTACAGCTAAATAACAAACAACCAATGAAAAAAACAATTCAAAATCAAATCTGCATTCTGTGGCCTCACGACCTGCTTCTGGTTGTAAAACCACAAAGTGGGAAGATGTGCAAAGCTCTCTGTAGTCTGATTTTGTATGAGTCTTTATCTTTAATCTCCATCATGCTCCTTCAAAGAAAAAGAAATCCAACTCATTTGCATGTGCAACGGCCTCGTTTCACTGCAATGATCATTAAAGCACATTTTGTCTTAACAATGGAAGAAACGACAGTTAAATGACGAGAGGAAATGAGGGATGAGAGGCCTCTGATGACACAGAGAGGCAGACTGAATGAATACGAACAAGCTCGTTGAGTGAAAAGCACATCACGACCGTCATTTGCATCATGTGGTGTGTAGCTAACGAGGAACCTCGTTTTTATAATGCAGAAGGAATATTTCAGGGAACGGGGCCGATACAAAGATGATGACCAAAACTTAATGTGTCCCATCTTCATTCAAGGGCATTAAGTCCTGCCTGCATGGAACAATAAAAGTTATTTTATTATGAAAATGTATTTGACAGAGTGTCCTCTTCTGACCCGCATCCAAAGCCTTACACACACCGTAAAGACATAAACATGCCCTGACTTAAAGCCGCAGGCCTCAAACCTTAAAGGAGACTTCATAAAATGTTAATTAGTGAGCACAGTGGGGATTTAGGGTGGGCGGAGCGCCGAGTTACTCTCATCAAAACTCTACAGAATGACAGCGAGGTGCAGAAAATAGCTGGAATAAGGGAATCAAAGTTGGCGCCATGTAGAGAATTTGGCATTGCTGGCTGCTAGTTTGTCAGGAGCAGGATACGTGTTGGGACAGGACTTCAGCACGCTGCAGCCGTCTGGGAAGAAACTATGAGCAAACACTCAGCAAATGAAAAGCAAATAGGTCTGCGGCAGCTGATCCCTCTGATTAGAAAACACATAAAAAAGATAATGAAAGAAATTAGCTGATAAAGGGTTTGGAGGTTTGTACATGGAGGATGTAGGTTTAAGTGCTTGGAGATGTGGTTTCCTCCTGATCAGACAGCTGACAGTTAACGTCCTGAGGAAAATGAAAAATGTGCCAGCTGCTTTCAGAGATGAGAATAGCAGTGACTCGAGTTCAAAGGGTCACACAATCTGTCGGGGATTTAATGAAATTGAATTTCACCAACAGTTAGTAAAGCATATGGGCGGCCTTATATTTCCATTTCTGCGAGGACCAGTTTGCCTTTCTTTCAGATCTCAACTCCCAGGACATTAAAAGAAGATGAGGACACTTTGTGAAAACTGTGTGCCTGCGCCTCATTTTTAAACTGTATCCGGCTGTAGTGTGTGAAGGATTACAAAGCCCTCGTGGAATATTTGTGAAGGCTTGTGTCTTTAAAAAAATATTTGCATGCTTAAATATTGACTGAAATTGTTTATGCAGGCACAACTGTTTACACTTGAAGCTCCTGAACTGTGATGCTGATATTTGTGTGACCTGGATGACGTCAACATTGTCGTTACATAACTCTGGTGATCAGATCAACACTTTATTTTTCAGCCAGAGTTTGAGGTGGATCCATGTCGTTCAGTCAAGAATCAGCCAAAGTTTAATGGCTGCCAACAGGACAAGTCCAACCAGTGAAGTCTGCATGGTAACCACAGACTGTATATAAAGCATAAATGTAGCCACTCTGTCATTACTGATTGGCTTGGACGCCTGTTTTGAAGGTTCAGCCAAAGCTTGACAATGTTCTGGAGACCTAACAGTGTTATTAGCAGATCCTAGAAAACTTGTTTGATTATTATTATGAATGTTAATCATCTAAATAACATTAACAGAAAATACAACAACTTTATTACACCAATCGGCCACATAATAATCCATGTTCAGGTATCAGATAATTCCATTAAAAAGCTACTAATGGCACCAAAAACAAATAGTGGCCATGAGGACCAGCGCCTGTTAGCTAAGGTGGCACCGAGCAGAGAGCCGGGCTGGGCCTGTGGCTCGAGTGATGCTCAAGTTTAAGCCTTAAACAGATACTTGAGACATGAGAATCTTTGGCGAACTGAAGATTTTGGCTTCATTCTTCATGTATTGGCTGCTAACAACAGATCAAAGAAATATTTGATGATGGGAGTGTTTTGCATGTTAGACTTACATGTGGTCTGCTGGCTGGTCATGGGGTCACTGGCTTCCTCTCCGTACATGGCGTAAACTGTCACTGTGTACTCAGTAGCTGGAGTCAATCCTTCCAGCTCCACCTCAGTCACCGAGTCATCCACCTTCACCTGCGCACACACAGCAGGTATGTGCATTTAGCGAAGACGCAGAGACTTTCTAGTAGATCCTTTAAATCTCTGTCTTGTCAGTGGATTTCATGCAGTCGTTTATCCGCCCTGTTACTCATCTCTCTGCACGTCTACTCTTCTATCATCAGCAGTCTCGTCCAGGCAAGCAGAGAATTAAAGTGTGATTGCATGAGATGATTTCTGAATATGGAGATCTTCCTTTTACATTAAGCAGGAGGGGCCAATCAGGCTCTTGTAGTATGTCCCACATCTACTGAGCTGAAACTCAGAACAAAGGAAGATGATGAAACTCTGTTTGCAGGACCGCAGTGGTCGATTTTAAAATGTGAGAAAAACATCGGTTGTTTTCTGCTTCGCAGCTGGAGCTTGTCTGCGTAGCTGAAACAGACCTTTCTGTCCCCACAGAGGCCGATTTGTTTCATCTCAATCGCCAACACAGAACTCAACCAGTCTGCAGCTGCTTGCACAGCGCGCACACAAATATTCAACTTCACCATCGCTTATTCTGCCAAACATACACTGGATGCAGACATAATACAACAAATGGCTTTTGTTGTTTCCTTAGAGAACTACAACGTACAACAGGAACAATCAGCCAGAAGGGTCAACGTGATCAATAACTACTGTTAATACTTTCACAGGTTTTTTTACTTCTTACCTCATTTTAGAATATTTCCACCTTATCTTTTGGCCTAAGATGTAACAGCTAAATAACTAAAGGCTTTATCTCTTTTTATCCTGAGACAATTTTCTGAATAGACTCTAACCGCCGAGCTTTGGGACGCCCCTGCCTTTCTCACACTGAAGTAGGAATTTCAATCAGAATCAGAGCTGCTGCAATCAGATAGGATGGCTTAAAGAGGACCAACTCTGCTTGTTTCTCACTTCATATTTTTATTCTTGGATTCTATCAAAGCGACTCTGCATCCTTAAAAAATCCTTATTCCTTTACAAAGACTTGGTGCAGCGATTTTAGATCCTCTTCTTTGAAGACCAACTAATGTAGAGTGAAGCCAGAGCTGCTGCATGTCCACATCTTACCACTTCAAATTCTGTCTCGGTTTGATATGAGCGTCTACCATCATTACAGGAGGGGTATTAAAGCATGTTTTGTGTTTTTAGTAGAATGTGACCTATTTAATCTGCTGACTTTTTTCATTTTGTCTGTTTTCTGTGATAAACACCGTAAAAGACTTCAGGTCATACATTTTCTAAGTAGCTTGGCACACAGGAGGAATTTCTTAACCCTGTTTCTTGTCTGTGCAGAGGAAGGAAATACAGTTTCCTTTTCTGAAGCGCACATGACCTACATAACCATCAACAATCAAAATGGATCTACGTGGAATTTTACTTAAATAAAGGTCACTGCCCCTTTGCTCCTGTTGAAACAACATTATTCTCTATCACCGCCTTTAAACATCATCTCATCACTTTGCTTTCATTTACCCAGCGGTGCTTGATGTGGGTGTAGGGTTGGACCCGGGCCGATGTACATGAGCTGAAGCATTTCTTGCTCGACAAGAAGGCCCTTTTGTTACGTGCACCACATTCGTGTTACTGCTGTGTTTGTTTGGCGTGGACACATTTAGCAGCTTCGGGGACCGTTGGAGTCACATCCTGCTGTAAGATCTACCTCTTGTTCACATTTGTGCTCGTCCTTTCTCTCCCTCGGGTTCAGTCTGTGCAGACCTACACTGGGTCCCTGTTTGAATGAAAGCACTTTTCCAGTCAAACTGGGCTGGATTTGAGGCTGGCTTTGGCCCAGACAAGTCACCGCACGGCCCATAAGTGGAAGCCACACGAAGACGAGCCAGCCAAGCCTGGGCTCTGACGGAGTGCCTCAGAGCCAGGCTTATCCTCACCGCTGGAAAACATCCATCCTGATTCCAAATTCCTTCCTAAATTGTTTTTATTGCTTTCTGCCTGGAGGCGAATGTGACGGTAGGCATAATGAGGTCTAATGGGAGAAGGAGGGATAAGGACGGCTGCCTGTGCCCTTCATACCTCTCCTCCTCTCCTTTGAATGTCTCGTCTTCCTTAACTGCTGAATTTACCTGCAAAGGATCCCCATGTTCCAGTCTGTCCTGCTGTTTGCTTTTAATGTCTTCTTTCCAATCAGTGCTGGTCTTTGTATGCGTGCCTGTTTCACTTTGAAGTGTTATTCAGTCTTTAAGGTGTAATTGATGCTTTGGTTGTGTTTTGTCCTCTAATTGGTCACAGGTTTTAAAGATATATTACTGTGACTCAGAGGGTGGCTGCACTTTTTTGACTCCTGCATTGTGGGGACACTGAAAGGTGGCTCAGGATCAGCCGTGCTGTTTATTAGAGTGAATTAAAGACTCTCTACTGCCACCGCTTTCTCTAATATTATCTGATATTTCTGGTACATGTTTTTGGCCGTTTCCTTCTATCCCCCTTCCTTTGTTTCCTTCCTGAGACTCATAGTACAAAGTAGTCAAAGATACAGAATATGTAGAAAAATAACAGAAACGGCACATGAAAGCAGACGTTTACTTTGAAGCAACTCAATTATAATTACAAAGACATCTAAGAAGGTCAACTTTATTCAGCTGAATCCAAATTAGCAGTCTGTCAGCTCCGACAGTCACCGTCTTTAATAGACTATTTCAAAGCAAATTTAGGTGGAATTCCTGCGAACGCCGAAGACAAAAATATCAAACGAGAAGCAAAACCACAGACAAAAGTCAACAGGCGCAGAAAGTCTTTGTTATGCAAATGTCCAACGATATCCTGTGATTTTTCTCCAAAGTCAAAAAGTCAAATTGTGAGATCCTGAGCTGCTGATTACATTCAGTCCAAAGTTTCTTCCGCTCAAACCTGCAGGTATTTGAAGTTATAGTTCAAGTTTTTCTATTCATGTTCACTCTAACAAAAGACTGTTCATCACACCAGAAACCTGAATGCTGGCTTATTGGTTATATCAAACCATAATGACATCCATGTTAACTCTAACAGTGTTGGAGTTAACAATTTGAAAAGTGCACATCCAGAATTCTGCTTCTATAAAGTATACGATGTGCAGTCATACAGTACGGTTACTCTGTTTGATTAAAAATGCCTGAAGTAAAGTTGGTTGAACCTCCTCCAGGGTCGCCGCCTGCACCACAGGACCACTTCCTGTCTGGCTGGACGTCTTAGACTTCAAACTTCGACAAAGAGCAAATATCAACTCTTCCATCACTGCTGCCTCTCATGTTGAAATACTCTGCTGATGAGAGCTGGGTCTATACGTCAGTGACCAGAGAGCAGCCTTCATTGGATGATGTGTCCAAGCCTGAGAGCGGCGCATCAGGTGAGCACAATGACCTGGAGCAGCGGAGTCGTTTGGTTTTTTCCATCATCAGTCTCAACATCAAGAATTCAGCTCATGTTTTTCCGATAAACAATGCTGAGTTGTAAGATGTTAAATATTCACACTGGCACATATTAAAAACCACATTTTTCAGCCACACTAACACAGTCTTTGCTTACCACTCAGATTGATTACAACCTGATTAAAGTCTCTTTGTCAACATTTTGGCGTCTGGTTTTTTGAAATATGGACTAATTGATGAGGGCAACTGGACTTCATCAATTAATAAACACAAGGCAGCACAGGAGTTCAGTTACTTTCACAAAGTTTTGAACACTATATTTGAATGGCTTTTAAAATGACATAAAGTAGGAGATATTTTACTTGGATCAGAGTTTAAAGTAGGCCTGTGAGGAACGTTGTGTGATGTAAAGAAATCTGAGGAAACATTGTTTTGGAAAAGGAGCTGGCGCCCAGCAGGGAGCACCCTGCTCTGCATCATACAGCTCATTCTTTGCCTCACATTTACTCTCATTGCACACGAGCACACTCCTCACCTCCTTCTCATCTGAAGCATCCTCTTCAGTCAGCGGGGCGTACAGGATCATGTACCCAGAAGCCCCAGCGACGGCCTTCCAGCGGACCCGCATAGTGCTGTGAGTAATATCAAACAACTCCAGGTTGTTCACCGTGGGCAGGGCCACTGTCGGACACAAGCACAGGGTTTGGATGACGGCGTTTCTTCCTTTGACACATTTACTTTTAAACAATAAGGAAGTGTAGCTGATTAAATCTTACCTAAAACAGTAATCTGGCACTTTTACACTAACCTTCGACTGTTTTGGGCCAGACAAGTCCTGAAAATTCACATTTCATAGAAAACTCGCTCTTTTCTAAAGTCTAAGGAATTCGTTATCCTACGGCTCTCCGGCAGCAATAGAAGTAAATTAGGTCTTGTAAGTTCATGCATGATTAAACAGAAATCCAAATCTTCTTTGATGTATTTTAAACAGTAATGCACAATGTCAGGGTTGTTAAAAACAGCAGTTATTCAGAGGTCATTGTCCTGCACGGCAATGAGCCAAACGAGCTTTAACTAGAAAAGAGACTAATGAGATTTACAACCAGGTCCTGAAGCTTTGGGCCGACGGCCGACGTGGTGTAGTTTTGCCTCTGCAAACCACCACAGTGTATTTTAAGTCAAGCAGTTGATGTGATTGAAATGGAGGTCTGGTTTCATGAAATCGAATATATTTCAGAGAGTCAGACAGCACGAGTGAAGTCCTCACTTATTGCTTTGATAAATGTTCCACTTTTGTACCACACTCTGCTCAAACCCCCAAATCAATTAGTACCTAGCATCATGTTTAATTTGCTGCCTTAACCAGACAGTGCAGCAGGGCAGAAGTGGCAGCTTCCAGCAAACAGCCACAGCACATTAACTTTGCTACAAGGTCAACTTGTGACTTTGCATTCATCCTCGACCAACAGGGAGGAATCCCCTGTCATTCGTCAGCGAACGCCAGGTCGAGAAGGTCAGAGAATCCAGCCAGGCTCTGGCTCGGGGTACACATGTCAGCACGAGGCCTCAGGCAATACCACCAGAATTAGAGCTCGCCACAGGCATCCTGTCAGAGGAGGATCGGGCCACGAATAAATAATGAAACACCTGTGTAGCTTTTATGGCCCAAATTCACTGTTTTCCTTTGTAGTACAACACATGTCTGCTGCTCTATCACTGCTATTACGGATGCTGCAACTCAACAGTCATAAATTGGCTTCATTGGAATTGAGTGAAAAGACCAAAGGTGTGTTGTTCATCTCGGTCCTGTCAGTTTCTTCAAAGCAAAATTAAAGCAATAAATAAATGATTAAAAGCTCTGCAGGTTAACACTGAGTCTTTCTCTTCAGTGTGAGCAAGAACACATTTCTACTGCACAGAAGCAGAAATGGTTTGATGCAGAGAATTAACAGCACAATGAAAGATCCCAGGGGAAGACTGTCTTGGAGGTTTAAGACTGAGAGCGATAGTGAATAATAGAAGAGGTGCATGCTGGGAAAAATGAAGAGTTCAGATCCCTCATTTGGGACTTAATTCTTAAATGAGGCTCAAATGGACATTGTTCATTTGCCTCTGCAACATGTAGGTAAATCTTCATCGTGTGGTTTTCACAGTTCTTCAAACGGCCGCTTGAGACTCAATCCAAAAGTGAATCAATCGCTATCAAGCCAAGTTACAACAGAAATATGAAAAATTCATTCATTCATTAAAAATGTATTAATGAATTCATCTCGTCCCTGACCTGTGTTTGTGCTGGCGATGCCTTTTGGAGCTCTTTGAACAATTTGAAGTAGTCACGGTCACCAAACGTTCACCTGAATGTGAAACACCCTCAACCACTGGCGATGGCTCAGGCCTCTTAGTGGGAGGGAACCCGTCTGACTCAAAGGAACTGCAGTCGCTCTCAGACACATTCACCGGTTTTTGCAGGTAATCACATCTCGATCATAGATGCAAATAAACTGCTGACACATTACAGTCAGTCTCAGTCTGTAACGATGAGCTATGAGCGCAACTTCGCCACAAGATGTCACGTTGCAACTCAAGACTCGACTCAGCTGATTGCCAACTGGCTGCATTCTGCTTACACATCTTCATAAAAGCACGGCTGCCTAGTCCCTGCATCACTAAACTGTGTAACTGTTTGTAGACGAAATTCTGAATCCATCCATTCTCTTCCGCTTATCCTTCTCAGGGTCGCGGGGGGCGCTGGAGCCTATCCCAGCTGTCATAGGGCGAGAGGCGGGGTACACCCTGGACAGGTCGCCAGTCTGTCGCAGGGCCAACACACAGGGACAGACAACCATTCGCACTCACATTCACACCTAATGGCAATTTGGATTATCCAATTAACCTATCCCCACAAGCTGCATGTCGTTGGACAGTGGGAGGAAGCCACGCAAACACGGGGAGAACATGCAAACTCCACACAGAAAGACCCGGCCTGATGGTGGAATTGAACTCAGGACCTTCTTGCTGTGAGGCAACAGTGCTAACCACAGATTGTTTCAAATCTGTGAGGTTCTGACAAAACTTTGTATAAAGAGTTAGTGTGGCTTTCTGTGTATGTAGGTAGTAACAGGTTTGTAATTTCACAAACATACTGCATTCATTTCCACTCAATACTGAACTAATGCATGAAAAAACTGACTATGACTGGTCGCAGACCTGGTCCCCAACTCAAAGGCAACAGGACTGCAAGGTGACTGCACCAGGTTTGCTAGCATTAGCAGAGAAGTCACTGTTAGCTTCAACATGTCTCAATGAAGACGCCAATATTGTTGCAATTGAGGCTTCAAAATGGGCCTTACAGACCATCAGATGCTGCATGGTGCTTACTACCATGTTTCCTGCTTCCATCTGTTTGAATGCGTAAACATATAAACTTACATGTAGTAGCACTTCCTCTCAGGGCTTCACTTGCGGCGCTGCGATAGACGGCAAAAACAGCCACCTGGTACTCTGTCAGAGAGTTCAGATAGCTCAGCTCCACGCTGTTCTGTGTCCCCTGGACCACCTAAAAACAGATCCCAGTGGGTCACAGCCTGGATATCACAGCAGTGTTATCAAGTGCAGTAAGTGTACAATGCTGGAATGAGATAAGCCAGTCAGTCAGACACACTAAACATGTATGTTTGCTTGTGATGCTCATTCATTTCTGCTGTGCTCTCAGGGACATAACTGTCTGATACAGCTGGGATTAAAATAATCTTAATTTGCTCTAAATTAGAGCTCTTCATGTCTTTGTAATAGACAGCAGAATTTTGTTTGTCAAAAAGCATTAAAATACAGAAAAAAATCTTCTGTTTATTAAGCGAGTGCATATCACAAGGTTGAAAAAAGCACCACATGTTGCTGCAGGCATTCAGCTCTCTCCAAAGAGATTTAAATTGAGTGTAACTAGATCAGATTAGCTTTGATGAAACCTCAGTTTTCCTTGTGGGGAAACTGGGCCGTTCCAGCTGCAAGTTGTAATAAACATCAAAGAGAAATGGGATAAAAATAAGAAGGAACTGCAGGAGCATAAATATAAACTTGGAAAATTACAGCACTGCATGTCTGCGTGGTGATATAGGTATGGAAACAAAGTTTGAATGTATTATCCGGACATTTCCCCACATGGGAAAACACCTACGTCACAGAATAAGTCAGTGGATGTCTGTAGTTAGGCACACTGATTAAAAAGACACATCAGTGATCCAGTTTTTCACATCTTCCACAGCTAATGGCTAATAATGAAAATAACAGAATATAGTTTACCACAGCATACGAGAGTGCTCGCTTTTATTATTCCCTTACTGCAAATCCTGCATAATTGTTGGCATTTATCGTGCAGATCACTCTGAGAAATTACTTAACTTCTGGAAGTGACCCTTAAAAGGATTAGCCGAGCAGCTTTAATTAAAATGCTGCCACTACATCACAGACAGTTTGTATTTTATTTGCTCTGTGGAGGCGAATCAGGACCAAAGTTCCACTAATTAAGGGGACAAAAGAAAAGCGCTCCCTTCAGTCAGTTATAAGAAGCCAGAAAGCCAGATGAGCCGCCTAACAATCACACAGTAGTTTAGACTTTATTGCACAATTACAATAAAAGCAGGGCCGTTCGCTGTGGTGGAAAAACTATGATGGAAGCTGAAAATTAAAAGTGAAAAATAAAGAGAACTATTTGTAGTTTCTTGAAAATTGCATGATTTGCATTAATCGCCAAGAAAAAGTGTGTTTCTTTCAGGCATGAAAAACTCCAAAAATAAATGAAAATAATTAAAATAATAATGGACCAACAATAAAACAAGTAAAATACCTTTTCTTCTGGCTGCCCCCCACTGGCAGGGTAGTACACCACTCGGTATTTCTCCACCTGACCCGATGCGTGTGTCCATGTCACCCGGAAACTACGAGCAGTTATCTCCGAGGTCACGAGGTCACGAGGTGCAGCCACGACGGCTGGTGGCGGGGCAGGCTCCGCCCCCCCTGCAGATAATAAAGAAAGCAGAGATTTTTCTTCTATTACGTGTGAAACTCGGGTCAGACCAGCCTGCGAGAGCTGAAATGATCCTGTTGTGTGTGCAAAGTGACTCTGAAAGTAATAAACTGCAACATCTCTGCTGCTATCTGAAGCCACATCTGTGTTTATGCGGCACAACGTTGTGGGCATTTCATTACAAAGATAACAAGGCTGCAATATATTTGGTGGGGAAGTGGTCTTGTTATTTTTATAACCAACAGCATCAACAAAGCAACACCGATGCAAACAGCAGCATCTTCGCGGTATCATCTCCGACTCTGCTGATTCCTGCTGCTCTTCAGACCTTTGATCTTCTTGTCGAGCTGCTCCACGCGGTCGCAAACGGTCTTGGTGAGACCTTCCACGATGTCGCTCATCACGCTGAAGTCTGCCACGTTGTAAACGTGAGTTTCCTCTGGAGGTGAGGCAATCGCCTTCAGCTCATTCTCATCAGCATTTTTCACACCTGGAGGGAGAGGAGAGAGAAAACCGAGTGATCTGACTGTCAGCAACGGTGACATGAAAGGTGTTGGAAATAAGTTTTCCATGACGCAACCAGAACATGAATATATACACAGGACTTCATCTACAACAGCAAAACTATTCGCCAGGCTGTGACATGCGCTGTCTGCAACAGGGTTTCTTATTCCATCTCTAAACTTTCCCCCTGCTGAAACTACAAGCTAAAGCTGAAGGCTGACAAGAGCAACAGACTGAGTCCAAAGGTAGCATAGCATCAGGGGTAGTCCGAAATGAAATGCATTAAAAATATTTATAAGACAAGAAGCATCAGCATGAATCTAAGATGCTGCCTGCTGTTCTTGCCTCATGAATATCTGCAAATATCATTAAAGGTCTTTTATTCAATTTTTGTCAGTTAATTAATAACCTGCTATTTCAGCACAAACACGGAACGGCGGAAATGTTGAAATTAAGCTGTGACTGTGCTGAAGAAGAAAACAGAGTTCAGCCTAGAAAACTCCAAAGGAAAAACTGTGAATCTTTAAAGACATCAGCTGGTTTATATGAAGGAGAGCTCAGTGAATCAAAGGAGCTGCACCATTTCAACACATACAGACAGATGTATCATTGTGCTCTATGTTTGCCATCAACCAGCTGCACGTGTAGCAGAGCAACAGCCGAGCCCATGGTGTGTGGAGCATTTAGTGCTGTCATACCAATGGCAAACAGTTCTATCCCAGCATCCTTCAGGCTCTGCGCTGGGGGTATGACATCATCCTGGGACTTCCCATCCGTGATGAGGATTCCTATCTTGGGAACACCGGGTCTGGAGCCTGACTCGGGTTTGAAGCTGTTCTCCAGGACGAAGGTCAGAGCCAGACCTGGTCGGATTCAAACAAAGACAAAGCGAAAACATGAAGATGCTGAAATAAAAATAAGAAGAGGAGCCATTTGATCTGGAATCATCGCAGCCTCGGCCATCTACGATTTGTTTAAATACTCTAAAGTCTGGATTTAGATACTGAGTGCTGTGGAAATTTTGCTTCATTTATCAAATATTTTTTTGAAAACCAGATATTTTTTTCACACATTGAAATCTGAAGCAATATTCAAACATAAATATCTCAAAAACTATTAAACCAGGATCTGTAATTTGGGAACAAAAGTACTGGCTAGTTGAAATATAAAAAAAGACCCAAAGTCCCAAATTTGGGCACAAACCAGTAAAAAAAAACAACAAAAACCTTGTAAATGTCACTTAGTGATATATAGCTGAATTTCACAGATTCCTATAGAAAACATGAACATTTTAGTCACAACAATGAAGAAAATGTTGTTTTCATTCAGCTTTCCTGCTGCGTGGAGCAAAGCTGACGAGTCAAAAACATTAAATGTAGGAAAACCATAAAAACATGGTTTACTTTTACTATAACATACTTCTGCATACATATTAAATCTATCATGAGTTGGATAAAGTGCGGGAGATTCGAGCCGTTTATCGTCTGCACTTTTAAAGCAACAGTTACGTCCTGGCTGACAGTTTGAGTGTACTTAAAGTTTCCCACTGAGGTGTAGCGAGGACAGATAAATGCCTCTGAGCCGAGACGTAGCCTCAAGAGTTGCAATCAAAGACTTGAAAATGATTGTTATAGAGCGCCTTATTAGCTCAACAAGGTTTTTGTCTAATGAGCTTGATAACATAATGAGCAGCTGAGTTCAGCTGTGTCCATTAACGACATTACAGACGTCTTCTTCAACTTCTAACAGACTGTTAAAGTACTGCTGCTCCCTCGAGCGATAGATCAGTTTCATTAGCAACACAAGAAGTTCAATTACATTTTATTTAAAGAGGGTCAAATTACAACAGCCTGTCTCAAGGTGATCCATACTTCACGGTAAAGACCCTGCAATGATTCCCTATCAACAAAAACAAAACCACGAGGAGGGTCGGGGAGGGTGGACATCTGTGATAAATCCCTGGGGTGAAACGGTTTTTCTTTTCCGATCCTGTTTGTACTCTCCAATCAGAATAACAGATAAAGTGAAGGCTTCACAGTGAGCTATCAGGACGCCTCCATAAGACTATATTACAATTTCAGTCTACAAGTGTCAGATGAGTGGGGGAGATTTTTAGGCCCAAACTGAGACTGAATGTTCCTAATTGTGAATATTCTGTCAGATAAAACAAAGCTGTCATAATTTTTTGGTTTTTTAATTTAAGAGCAAAACAATAGTATTTACAACGTGACCGGAGGGCAGCCACACATGAAACCTTCCAGAGATTTCTAGGGTCAAACTCATAATTTAGAAATGTAACTGCACATCATCTGGATGGTGATGGAAATGCATCAGTCTTTGCTCAGAACTCCATAACTAAAGTTTGTGCACGAGGAAGACGTGCTGAAACTTTAGAAAGCTAGCCGACCTTCTGATTCACACTCAGCTCTTATCAGCCGAATGCGGCAAGGTCACCAACACTTGAAGACTAATCCAAAATGAGCTCCCCTCAGTTTAATAAGCTCGGGCAAAAGGACGGGCTTTGGTCCAAGTGCACCTCTGAGCATTATCTGTTCACTCTGATGGGGAGAGCAGACCATAATAACCAGTGGGAGGCTGGGGTTTCGCACCTGTCAGTGTGTTTCCTCCTTTATATGGCAGATTCTTCACAGCATCGATTACAGACTCTTTAGTGGTGTGAGCGTTCAGATGCCACTCGATCCTGGGGTCTCCACTGTACTGAGCCAGACCTGCGTGCAAAAGTAAGAGTGGAATTTAAACTACAATTAGGTAGTAATATTTAACAGTAACTTAATAACAGATTCCAGTCTGGCTCAGACTCCATCCTCCAAAGGGACTGAAATCTTCTCACCAATCCTAGTCTTGTCAATCTCCACTGAAAACGCCTTGACCAGGTTCTCCAGGAAGGTCCTGACCAGCCTGAAGTTGATCCGCCCGATACTCCAGGAACCGTCTACCAGGATCACGATGTCGGCTATGGCTGGAGACTTACACATAAATCCCGCTTCAGCTTAAAATCACAAGAAGAAAACAGGAATTTAGAAAAGACTTTGAAAACAGGAAAACTCTGAACTTTGAAAAGCTAAATCAGCAGAGGAAGGTTTCCCGCCATGATGGTGGACCACAAAAACATTTAGCCTTCTGCCTAACATGTGACTGAGACTATAAACAGGATCCCAAACTTCCACGGCAGCCTACAGCACATACGTGATAAATCTGCACTGGTAAAAGTAGGACAGTTTGATGTGCAGCTTCTGTCCCAAAGTATTACAAAGTGTTTCATTAATTCTAATTCAGTTCAACACAGTATAATTAAACCCTAGAGGAGCGAGGCGCTTCGTTTTAGCAGATGAAAAATAACAGCCCCCTCTGTTGTTTGTCTCAACAGTTTACTGGGTGATAAAACAGACCTGACTCTAATGAGGAAACAGCAGTTCATTTACAAAAGCCAGTGCAGCACACAGTGAGCCAAAGGCCAAGCAAATTAGGAAACAGACATATTTCTGTCCACCAATTATCTTTCACACGGAGCTGAGGAAACCCGAGTTTGGGTCTCGATGGGAAATACTGCAATCGTTAAGGGTGCTGGGTTTGAATTCAAGAAGCCTCCAAACTGCTTCAAACCGGAGTTGAATATGGCACCTAAAACTCCCAGCAGATCCACTGGAAGAGGGTCGCTATACTGGGGAGTTTCCCAGTGGGAACATGTGTAGCTTCATCACCTCTCTGCAGCCCCTCATCCTCTGTTTGCTTTCAGCAGCCGCTCCTTTAAAGTCAACTTTCTACTGATTGGCTGTCGGTCACAAAGCATTTGAACAGCAGGTGGGTGTGGCTTCTATGTCTGAGATGATGTAATAAGGATGTCCCCTTCCACTGACAGAATCAAGATCCAAGTTTGTTTCACACTTTTTCTTTAAAACTTTGTTTTCCATCCAGTGGCTGATGTTCATAGAAAATCAGAGTATATAACTTTTGAAATTTAAGTGCTTCTTTTAATGATGACATTGCACTTCACAAAAATCCCATGCTAAATGTGAATGAAGACATCCCATCATGTTACAGTTCATGAGTAGTGTTACTGTGGGTTAGCAGCTGCTGTAAGATTAACTGCAGCTACTATTTACATGATGCATTCATACACTTACAGCAGGTTTCTATATTTTATTGGACAGTCAACAATATATTATAAGAAGATGATAACTGTCCAGTGTAAGAAAAAATAAACACGATGCACAGAAGAAAGGCTGTGAGGGACTTCAGAGACTGTTAGCTCCTCTTTATTTCCATATCCCTGCACTGCAGTTTTAACAGGCGTGTGCTCATGTACAGATAGAAACTGCTCAACCTATAGCCAACAGAACTCTGTCGCCTCGAGCTCACCCTGGCCAGCACTGATCAATACCAGGTAAACTGAACAGGTGACTGCACCTGCATCTTAATGCCAACACACCCCTGAACCAACCGTCAATGCAGCGTGAACGAAGCAAGCAGATGAATCCAAATGTCTGCCCCACGGCGATGAATACCACGCCCACCACACTAGCTTGCTATTAGCAGCCGCTAACATCTCTGCATACACGTTTAACAGCAAGATATTTCACCATCAACTGTAAGTGGAATTATTACAAATTGGAAGAATTCAGGAAAAACAGCAGCTACAAACAAGCAGATCATTTAAAGCAACAGAGGAAGGTGTTTAAAAGTCTCCAAACACCATCTGGCATTGATATCAGCTGAATCACTGTGCACCAGGAGCTTCATGGCACGGGTCTCCTGTAGGTGTAATGTGTAGGTGCATTATAGTGTATTTCCCATGATTTGATGTTTTGAGGATAGTGCTGGAGATCTAAAGCATCAGTGGAAAAACTCATAAAAAGGTTTTCAGCTGGGTTGAGATGAGGTGACTGTGACGCTCCAAGCATACGATTCACATTCGTCTCATCAGGCTGTTCACCGAGCTCGGTGTGCTCTGGATAGAGGAGGCCGCTGTCATCAGGACACAAGTGCCTCTGCTCAAAGAAGCTTTCTATTAATTAGCAGTGAGCCTTTCATCAAAGTGGAGAAAGCACCATGCCCTCACATCATAAGAGGCCACCAGGTGACATCAGTGTAAGGGTCAGAGGTTCAGGTTTTCCCTTTAATTGAAACCAGGCTACAGATGGCCGTATGGTGCTGTGTTAAACTTTGATTTTGTGTTTCCATGTTTTAGCATTAGGAGAAATACAGAGTGTCATCCAAAAAGATTAAATGCAGAAGCATCCTTTGCCTCTGGGACACAGAGGCTCTCCCTTCTACGGTTAAAAGCTTAATTAAAAATACTGACATGCCCCCTGTGTCATTCTGAATGTGTACTGTGACGGGGATCGCTCACGGTGGCTTCATCACATGTAATTACCACCATCTGTGCAGCTCTGTGGAATGGCCTCTTTATATTTGCTCAGTTTTGTGGTGCATTTATTAAATGTTTTAGACTCAAAGGTTCAAGCACCATAAATCCACCGTGCGCTACCTGCCCGGCACCAACTGGCAGAAAAAGTTACAAATGGCTCAAGGATATTCACTGATGAGTGGCTTTTAATGCATGAGCACAAATCTGACACATAGTTGGCTCAGTGCTGCTGCGTCTCTATACGTGAGATCTAACGTGTGTCGCTGATGCCCGTGGCACCCAATTACTTATCCTGCAGATGTAAAGGAGAATATTTCTTTCGGGTTATAACATGTCTCAAGAGGTGTATTAAGTGTGTTTGGAGGAGGGCAAGGGCATTCTTCAGCAGTCATTTCATTCATCGCTGACAGGAACTAACTAAGGTATCACTTCTTACAAGTCTCTACAGTGTAGGAATTTAAGCCTCCTCCTCGGTCTTCCAGCCGAGTCTCGGAGCCGCTGTTCAGCGTGACTTCAGATGAAAGCAGTGACACATAAAACACACAATTACTCCGCGGCTCTGGAAAGACGAGCTGTGAGCCTGGCATCAGGTTTGTGTGGTGAGACAGAAACTGAAAGTCGTTTTTGGGTTGCTGTCTGCACCACACAAACATCTGAAAGTTTTGTCTGTATCAATGTGCTGTAGTCTTCTGGTCCAAACTATCATTTTGGAGGCTTAAAGACTTTTGACCTGTTTGTTTTTGCTCATGATTTAGACAAATAAAAGCAGCTGGAGGAAAGACTTACTTCAGATGGACGAAGCAGAAACTGAACACAGTGAATCCTCTCTTTGGTCCAGTTTTACTGCACCAAACGCTTTTGTACAAGCTGCTGTGATGCACATGGTCTCGCTTCATGTTGGTGTTGTGGCCACAAGTTTTACCGTGATACCGAGCGATTCATCCGGCATGCCTAAGGACCGGTTCACGACACATTTTAATGCACTGGGTAAGAAAGATTAGTCAGTGTGCAGAGTTGCTGTGGTGAAGCAGCCAAACCACCATCTCTTCCTGAATAAACAAAGCTTCCTGACATGAACCGCAGCCTCTGACAAACCTCAGGGTCACACTGCAGCATCCAACTTCTTCATTTTTCAAAAGTCATCAGCTGTTGTTGTCCAATACGTGTGTCAAGTGCTGAAAGCACGCGGTGCATGTGTGAGCACTGACGGCGACATCATTAACACGATTTGAGACAGAGGCTCAGGTTGCATCAGCTTCCTGTTCGTTTCTTTGAAGTCTCCCATTGTTTCTGATTCATGTTGAACTGAAGTGAAAGAGCAAATTGTTTCTGAGTCTAGATCGGTTCAAGTCACTAATAAAAGGACAAAAACTTAATCATATCATATTCAGCCAACAACAGTTTGACAAATGAAGAACCTTCAGCAGTCTTGGGCTGACCTGAGAAGACTACAGTTTTTATAAAGTGCTGTTTTAACTCTATAACACAAAGTAAATAAACAGATATTTTCTAGTTTGGAATGAACTATTTTGGTGTTATTTTTAGTTTGCCAGATTTGGCATTAAATGAAACGATACAGCTTGAAAAGACCGAACTAAACACAGAATCGTCTAAAGATGAAGGATTTGAACAGAATTAAAGATGGAAGAGGCGGATTCTTCTTAGTCAGCACAGGAAATGAAACAGAAGGGCAAAGCAGTGCTTGGGGGCAGCAGGTGAAAGAACTACCTCTCTTTTAATAGCACGTCTGGGAACAGACTAGTGCTTGGACAGATGGTAGAAAGAGGACAAAAGACAAAGAAGAAGAAGAACTGGGAAAAAAAGTGGCAGACGCGTATTAAAGGATGAAAGTACACAAGTGAGTCTGCTGCGAATACCAATGCTGTGTTTTTCTCTGCTTGATTTCCTAATGCCCCCCTTGGCATTTGTTTTCTTTTATTTCTTATTCTCTGTGAGTGCGCTGCACTGATTCTCCTCCAGCACTAATCATCAGCACTGCTCTGTTTTATTATGCTGTAATTGCAATGCACATCTATATTTTCACTTAATAACTACTGTGCACACACTAATCACACGAGAAGCAGCAAACAGGATAAAAGCAAACTGGATAATGTGAGAATACAAACAAAAAAATGGAGGTAAAGAGACACGCAGAGAGAAAAGAGGGCGGGGCCAACACACAGCAATGAGTGTAACAACACAAGCGACTGACATTTGTTATCACACAAAGGAAACACTGTTTGGTTTCACAGCACAAACTGCAAAGGAAGCACGCAGACCGTTATCGTCACAGCTCCATCAAAGCTGACTGACACCTGTTTGTACTACAGCAGCAAAAATGAAGAATATCATTGTTTTTGGGTATTTTGCAAAACTGTAACATTAATGACTTCGTTAAATTCAAATTTTATTTGTCACGTACACAGTCATACACAGTACGATATGTAGTGAAATGCTTGGACAACTGCTCGTGACCTAAAGAAAACAAAAAAGGAAAAGGCTATGAAGGCCATCCTGTGTCTGTGACGGTGTTTTTGTCCATTCTGTTTACCTCTATGATCCATATTTGTTTAGCTTCCATGTGCTTTCGAGCTTCGTCGTGTGTATTTCTGGTTCTTTGTTACTTGTTTATTTGGTCGTGTCCTGCTCGTCGTGGTCTCTGTCGCTCAGTCTCTGTTTTGTGTTTCCTGTTTTATTTTAGTAGTGCATTGCTTTGCTTCCCCTTTCTCCTTATGTGTTGATTTGTTCCTCCTGTGTTCTCACCTGCTGCCCCTCGTTCAAGTCCTCACTCTCTGCTCGTGGTTGTGTCGTCCCTGTTTGCTGTGTGCTTCCTTTTGTGCCATGTTTCCCTCGTAATGTTCTGGTTGTTAATTATTAGTTGTTTGTAGCTTATAGCTCCCAGTTTGTAGTTTGAGAGTTTCATGTTTCAGCAAATAAAACCGCGTTTTTTAGTTGATCCCTTTGTGTTTGAGTCCGACCTCTGCCTGCCACACAGTGGTACCTGCCACAGGCTCACATGAGCAGCCATAACATGTAGGAAAGGGTATTAGAAACCTTTCGTTTTCTAAAGATGTGTCTATATTTTGGTGTTTTCATATACATGGCAGAAAGTGCAATAATAATGTGAATAAAGCCACGTTTGAGATCGATGTCATATAGAAATGTTAGTAAAACAATGAACTTTTATTTTGAAATGTAAAACTAAAGCTCGTTTTAACTTTGTTTAAAGGCAAAGAAACAAAAGTAAACACTGGTTGAAAAAGCACAAAGCTAACAAAAGTCAACAATGGAGGGAGGAGAAAAGAGCAAAGGTCAAAGGTCAACCCAGTGTGACACCAACCGGGATGAAAAAGAGCAAACAGAAGAAACATGAGGAAGTCTCCTTACAGGAACAGTCTGTGCAGAGCATCAGTTTTCTATATCTTTAATAATCCTGAGATACAACTTTGATTGTTTCCACACAGAAAGTTGCAGTTTTATATGTTTTGGTAGTATTGTAACTGTTATAGACTGAAATGTTGTCTGCTGTTCACGCTTTGCCTCAGAACAGAGCCGAGCGTCAGCCCGAAGACGAGCGCAGCTGACTGACAGTCGAGAGGAGGATAAGATGCTGGGATCCGGTACTGAGACTGAGACTGGCTCATCTGCTGGGATTTTACTCATATAACCAAGTTTTGTATGTTACCCTGAGACTGTTTGCATCAAGGAATTAGTTCATCCCTGATGATGATGGTGATGATGATGATACATTATTAAAAAAAGGAATTGGGTTGCTCGTCCACTGCAAAACAAACTACAAACATGTCTCTAAATATATGTAATGAGTCAGCAAAGATTCGGTTTTAAACTGATTCTGTAATTAAGAATTATTTTCTTTCACTGTCACAATCCAGCTGTGAGCCAGCTGTGTCCCTGTAGCTGTTTACTTCCTGATATAATCACTGAACAAAGTTGTCATGAATTAGGAGAGAAGAGTGAGTTTTAGTCATTAACAAAGACTGTTGGGTTTTCTTGGTATTTAAATAAAAATAAATAGACAGCATGCGTCACCTGTCCTGCAGCTCACTGTGCTGCAGTGTACAGATGCCGTTTGGGAAGGAGGGCAAGAAGAGCGGCAAACAGACAGTAGCAAAAAACAAAAAAAGCTTCATTGATGGTTTCTTCAAACAGATCATAAAAAGACCTTTAAGTGTTTCAGGTCGAGAAGTCAAAGCGTCGCAGGTCTGCAGCACAGCTGAGACAGGAAGTGTCGAGACCGGTGAACAGAGGACATGACCCGAGTCAGCTCAGTGTAAACAATATTATAATGAGTCTGTTTCTCTTTACTGATATTACATATTCATGAGTGAAAGCAGGGCCCAGAGCTGGGTCCAAGCTCAGCCTGATACCATGTCCACAACAAGGCAGCGTAACTGTCAGGTTACAGGTTCAGTTACATTCACTGTGTAATGAATGAGTCACGGTTCATGTTTCCCTTCCATTATGTTTACACAGTGTGTGTGCGGCTACTGCTCGCATGGATTTAGACAAGACAGCGATCAGCAGAGCTGCAGCAGAGAGAATGCATGAAGATTTGAAAGAATAAAGTCTCATGTTTCAATCAGACAGCCACACTGACAACAGAGCAGGATGCTGCAACCAAGCCCAGACATCCAGCCCGTCTCAGGAAGCAACCAAAACTCCTTATCACACCGAGTCCATGAGCCCACAGCCACCGACTGTTTGATAAAGCTTATCTGAAGCGCATGTGCAACATTTCTGGCTTTAAAATACAGCATGTCTGTGATTCTTTAGCAGTGTGAAGCTTATTTAGGTGGAGAAGTAGCAAAGCAAGTCCAGCACTTAGCAAGACGCCCGAGGCAAGAGCAGAAGAGCTGCGTTGCCAATATCTGCTGTGTCAAAGGTGAGCTAGCCCACCTGAACGCTTTCTCTGATGGGTTTGTCTACAGTAGAGCTAACCTATGTGCCGGGAAGTCAAAGGTCAACGTTAACTTCCGAGCAAAGTCAATTTCATCACTACACACTGAGGAAAAGCTCGTGAGAGAAACTCAGCGTTCAGCTGAGTTCAGATTCCACATGGTCATCTGCCTGGAAAGTTCAGCAAGTACAACAGTAAACGTGGTTTTTACAAAACGTCTGTGCCTTCCTGTTTCCCATCATCTGGATCATCATAGTCACCTGGAAACAATGATGCAGTATCTACCTACTTATGTAACAAAAACTGTTTACTTAGAAAAGACCAGGTGCTCTGCAGATTGTTAAAGAGTCGCTGAGAAATAACGAGACTGTGGAAAACCGCCTCGTCCAGTTTCTGTCGGGGACATTAAAGCGGAGCAGGTTGTTAGCATGCAGCCCAGTAATGTCACAAAATCACAGAGTGATTGTTAACTACTTCAATTTATTCATTAATATTCACACTTTAAATATCCAGGACTTTTTCACTTTACATAATTATCTTTGAATTATGGAATATTACAGATAAGTTATCTCTCAAAAGAAAAGCCAAAGCGGATATTTAACCTGCATTACTCCTAATGACCAGCAGGGGGACCTCCATTAGTTACAAACACGACTTCTAGTGGCACCGAAGTCAACAGGAAAACAGGCTTAGTGAACAGTTTCCTGGTGAGTTTATGGGTATAGTCACTAGTCTTAAAGCATAAGACATGAAGTTATTTTTTATAATTTATGGTCACTGTTAGAGTCAGAAAAGAGAATAAACATGTGTTAATCAGATCTGACTTATGACTAATCAAATCCAAGCCTGCAGTGTGCCATCAGCTTTCATAACACCAACATGCTCCAGGCTTAACGAGATGTAATTGACCAACAGGCGAGGTCCCGGTCGTCGATCACCGATACTCACGTAACTCATTTGTTTTCATTAGACCTTGAGCAAGGCACTAAGCTCCAATTTGCACAAATGAAGCTTCTCAGCTCCTGGTTTTCCTGCAGTGGTCACTCCTGCTGGAGTGGTGAACACGCGAGCTCAGCATAAAGAGAGCGGCTGGAAAAACAAAGGTCACAAATAAGTAGAGAAACACGGTCATGTGCACAGTGTGCAGAAACAAGCTGCAGTGCTGTAAATCTAAAACAGGTTCAGATACATTCAGCAGTATTAGGCCAGATAGTTATTTGTGATGTAGAAATCTCATTAAGTGTCAAATGAATGATCTGTTTTTTATCGTTGCCGAGCCTCTGGAAGGAACGTCTCCAGCTACGGGGCGCAGAAATTAACTGGCTGGATGAACCTGAGTCACAAGCTTGCAGTAGATTAATGCACCTCATCAGAGTCAACATAAATCTAAACCGGGACAGGCGAGCTCATGAACAGTTGCCCATTTCAGCCGTGAGAAGCTGAGTGAGAAACAAAGGTCTGAAATACAGCTCAGAGGTGATTCTCCGGTCAGCATCAAATATTCTCCAAAGAATTTTGTAATTGAATTCATTATAACATCGAGACCAAGCTACTACAATCAATTTGTCTTCATTATGGCGTAAAGATTTCTTGAAAGCTCTGAGCCCTCAGCAGCATTCTGCCACAGTGACTTCCTGTTACCACGATGAGTCTCAGCTCGTGGGTGGTGAGTGAAAAGTTTGCTTTCAGGTGTCGGGCTGTGGCAGGAAACATTTCTCATGCAAATGCAGGAAAAGTAAGGAAAGGTCCACTGTTTGGGGTAATGGCACCCCAATTTGAAGCAATTTTGATCAAAGACTTCTTTTTTCACCTTCTACATCTAACTGTGTGTAACATTAAATTACTCTAATTAACTGTAACAAGTTTTCAAGAAGGTGTAATATTTCTGTTGGAGAGTGCGGAGCTGAGAAGTACAAAAAGCCAAACTTCTTTAAAAGTTCTGGTAGAAAAGGAACAAACCCAGTCTGAAGGTGTTCCTCCTGTAGCTGCATGAACACATCAGCCCCGCACAGCTGGCCAACAGGTGTGCATCACACCACGGTGTGATTAGGTCATGTAAAGTCAGGTGCAATGAAATAATTATCCAGAAAATACAGTGCTGTGCAAAAGTCTTGAGTCTTTCCTACGCTGGCAGTATGATTGGGATCGTCGTCACGCTGATAATGAAACGATCTGATGTGGTGGCTCAATAGCTGAGGGTACTTTTCAGTGCTTTCTGTAATGAGGCCTCTTCTAACAACAACAGAGCCTCCAGTGTGTTTGACAGATCACCTCCTCCATTCGTACCCACTCATCACTCGTTACCACCTGTTGCTACTGATTCAACCGGGTTCTTGTATAATTGGGCATCTCTGCGCCTTTTCTGCCTCCTACTGTTCACTGAGGCCTCTCAACAACTGAAGAACAACTGAAGGAGGATGAACTCTGGTCCTGTGTCACATCTTTGCTGCTTTTGTTTTCTTATTTTTTTAAAGATACGACTTTCAGATACTGTCCATCTGCTGAGGGGTTGATTATGTTTTGTCCTTCACGTGTCCAGCTCACTTAACTTTTTTAAGAATACACTACACAGCATATTGAGATTTACTAATACTGAAGCTCTTTGAGAATCACCTTATTTGTCACGGACCCGGCTCTGGAGGACTCGGGGGTCCGTGACCAGTTTTGACTGTTGTTATTGTTGTTAGTATTATTATTATTTGGTGATGTGTGCTTTCTCCACAATGCTGTGTTAGTCTGTGTCCCACTCGTATGTATAGGCAGGGTGTGGGTGTATACGTGTGTATGTCTGCGGGTGTGGCTGGAGGATGGAGCACAGCCACCTGCAGGCCTGATAGGCGTGGCCCTGCGAAGGACTGGCCACACCTGAAGTTCCTGCCACACCTGTTGGTGATCAGGGCTCGTCGGGGGAGCTACTTAGGAGAGTGTTGGAGCTCCCACCGGCGCGGGATCATTGAGTTATCGTACCAAGTTAGTGTGTCAGCATATGTCTGTGTTGTTCGTATATGCCCGCCGAGGGTTAGTGTTGACGGCTGCGTCTCTGGTTTTCCTACAGGAGGAGGAGTGGTCCAGAAAGGCAGCACGCACGGGGTGTGCGGAAACACAACAGCGGGGAGCACAAACACGAGCACAGATGTCGGAGGGAAGCACGCACACGGGGTTCAAGGGAGCAACGGGGAGTTATTGTGTTTACAGTTTTTCACTGTGAATAAAGAGCACTGTTTGCATCGCAGAGTCTGCGTTTTGGGTCCTCCTTTCCCCACATCCCCACGGTCTGCCAGCCAGACCGTGACAGAATGATCCCGCCAACCACCATGGACCCAGCAAACTCAGGAGTTGCCACGGAGGAGAGATCGCTCGCGCAGCTATGGGATTACTGCCGGAGCGTAATCCAGGCTGCAGACCCACACAGGAGACACCTACAGGTAGTGTTCCTTGACAATTACCTCACATCCACTACCCTCACCATGAACATTTTGGACATTAACAAACTTAGGCAATTGATCGCTAGTTTAAGGGAGAGCTCGAGTTTTGAACTATTTGGCTTGGGTGGCCCGAGCACGGACAGTTCGGCTGCTCTCCTAGAGACTCTAGCCGCTTGGTTTTTCATGCGTCGGTGGAGGGCTTTCCCGTCGATGCTCGCGGCACAATCGTTTGATCCGCCATTACAGAAGGCATGCCGCACTCTCCACCGCCATTCCATTACGCCTCAACCCACTCCTGCGGTTTCAGCCCGGTCAGCTGGCAACGGACCGACAGCGCTCATTACCGCAGTGAGTAAACCCGACTATATTGTTTCAATAATAAACCCTGTCATTGACGATCAAAACACAGATGAACAGCGGATTTCCATGCACGCGGCCCCGCCTTCACGGAGGAGAAGGCGTCCTCGCAAGCAGCGTTCAACCACAGCCACACTCACTCCTGTGCTGGTCGAAGACTCAGGACCAGCGGCTCTGGACGCCACAGTGAGTAAAATGGACTCTGCCGGTGTTATAAATTCCCTTCCTGTAAACACGAAAATAGAAACTGTTTGTTGTACCTCCAAAGACTCAGAAAATGTTCCCTCTGAGACTGTAAGCTGGGAGCTGGGGAGTTCCGAGCATACAGACCCAAATGACTTTTTGGCTCAGTCTGGCCATATGGAGACAGAGGTTCTCCCCAGGGCTTCCCCAGAGGCCGAACTGGAGGCCTCAGTTGCCTCTGGACCCCTGGAATTTGTTGAGCCAGCTGTAACATTCTCATCCTCTCCACCCTTCATAATAGCCATATCACCCTCAACTCAGTCCGCTGCCCAGCTAGTAACGGAGTCTGCTGCCCAGCTGGTGACTGAGTCTTCAGTCCGGTCAGCCTCTCACCTTCATCCCCAGTTGGAGGTCGATATGCCTGCTGGACCACCTCTGCCATCATTTCACCTGTCTGTCCCTGCATCGTTGGCCAGTCCACCGGGAGCAGCGACCGCACCATCATCACCTTCTCCCTCTGCAGCTACTTCTCCACCAGAGTCCCATCAGACTGCAGCGACCGCAGCACTCTCGGCTTCGCCATCTGCATCACCTACTCTACCTTCACCTTCCCCACCTGCAGACACCGCATCACCATCTTCACCTCCAGATCGACCGTCAGTAGCTGTAGCGCAGCCGGAGGTGCTCAGGGTGCTCGGAGAGCGAGAGGAGCCCACACCGCCAGCTGTGGAGCCCTGCGAGCCGGAGCAGGAGCCCGGCGAGCTGGAGGAGCGGCTCAGCGTGGCGGAGCAGGAGCCCTGCGAGCCGGAGCAGGAGCCCGGCGAGCCGGAGGAGCGGCTCAGCGTGGCGGAGCAGGAGCCCAGCGAGCGGGAGGAGCTCGATCTTCCCGAGCCGGAGCTCAGCGAGCGGGAGCCGGAGCTCGCTCTGCCCGAGCCGGAGCAGCTCAGCGAGCAGGAGCAGCTCAGCGAACCACCAGCAGAGGAGCTCTGCGAGCGGAAGGAACAACCGGCGCTGCCAGCCGCCGAGGTGGAGCTCTCGCTGCCAGCAGCCGAGGTGGAGCTCTCGCTGCCAGCAGCCGAGGTGGAGCTCTCGCTGCCAGCAGCCGAGGAGGGACCCGCTCAGCCGGAGCCGGAGGTCAACGAACCGGAGGGACCTCCACGTCTGGCGCGGCCTCCACGCCATCCACGTCCTCTGCATCCACGTCAGCGACCAGCGCGTCATGAACCGTGTGCCACACCTCACTGTTGCTCACCGGAGGAGCAGCGCCGCCACCGGACCCGTGGCAGGCCGCCTGGGGAGCAGCGCCGCCGCCGTCGGACCCGGGGCTGGCCGCCGGAGGAGTCGCAGCGCTGCTACCGTCACTGGATCCCGGGCAGGCCGCCTGGGGAGCAGCGCCGCCGCCTTCGGACCCGGGGCAGGCCGCCGGAGGGGCAGCAGTGCCGCCGTGGCAGTGGCAGGCCCCCAGAACCGTTTTTCTGCTGTTGCCGGACCCGTGGCTGCCCGCCGGAGCTGCAATGTCGCCACCATTGGACTCGAGGTAGGCCCCCTGAACTCTTTTGTTATGTTGATGGGCCGCCTGAGACTGTTTTGTGGCATTTTTTCTTTTTGTTGCTCTGCTGCGGGATGCGCGGTCGGACTCTGGGACTGTGACCATGGGGGGGTTGTTTTCTTTGGGGGTTTTTGCTTGTTTTGGTTCTGCCCTCCGTCCTGGACCTCCCGCCGCCCGCCCTGGGTTGGTTGTGCTGTTTTTGGTTTGTGTTTTTGGGTCGTCGGGAGCCGACCCTTTGAGGGGGGGTACTGTCACGGACCCGGCTCTGGAGGACTCGGGGGTCCGTGACCAGTTTTGACTGTTGTTATTGTTGTTAGTATTATTATTATTTGGTGATGTGTGCTTTCTCCACAATGCTGTGTTAGTCTGTGTCCCACTCGTATGTATAGGCAGGGTGTGGGTGTATACGTGTGTATGTCTGCGGGTGTGGCTGGAGGATGGAGCACAGCCACCTGCAGGCCTGATAGGCGTGGCCCTGCGAAGGACTGGCCACACCTGAAGTTCCTGCCACACCTGTTGGTGATCAGGGCTCGTCGGGGGAGCTACTTAGGAGAGTGTTGGAGCTCCCACCGGCGCGGGATCATTGAGTTATCGTACCAAGTTAGTGTGTCAGCATATGTCTGTGTTGTTCGTATATGCCCGCCGAGGGTTAGTGTTGACGGCTGCCTCTATGGTTTCCCTGCAGGAGGAAGAGTGGTCCAGAAAGGCAGCACGCACGGGGTGTGCGGAAACACAACAGCGGGGAGCACGAACACGAGCACAGACGTCGGAGGGAAGCACGCACACGGGGTTCAAGGGAGCAACGGGGAGTTATTGTGTTTACAGTTTTTCACTGTGAATAAAGAGCACTGTTTGCATCGCAGAGTCTGCGTTTTGGGTCCTCCTTTCCCCACATCCCCACGGTCTGCCAGCCAGACCGTGACATTATTGGTGCAGAAATACTATTATATACCAGTTAGACTGTTATCTGTGGCAGGTTTTATAGAGTCAACTAAACAACCCCCTTTTTTAATAGACGTTAATAACAAAGTGCTTGAACATCAAATTTTAAAATGATTATTTACACAGAGCAGGGTCATTGCGTAAGTTAGGTGCTTTTTTATTCTTGAGTGATTCATAGATCAACGTTAGCAAACATAAAAATCCCTCTGAAACTGCTCAGGTACAAGAACTGAAGTGAAGTGAGTGAAAGCACTGAAAGACGTTCAGAAAGTCCAGAGAACCATTTACCCCAAAATAAAAGAAACGATGGCTCCAAACAAAGTGTAAAGAATCAGCTCCAGTAGCAGTATTTATTCTTTGCCAGGAGTACAGAAATGAATCCTTGCCCTACAATAAAAACGAGACGTCTCTCATGCATGAAGATGTGAGACTGGTGCCCCAACAACAGGTTCACCACTGAGGAGAGGAGCTGTGATTGGGAATCATCCAAATATGAACTTTTCCTCCGCCTCAGTAGAAACACTCAAAGCTGGAAAAACATTGTTCTTCTTGTGATACTGAGGAAAACACTCAATACTGCTTTCAGTACCACAGGGAAGAAAAGGGATTATATATATAATTAGAGGAGCATATTAAAATTAACCAATTATAGCACTAATGTGTCTGATAAAGTGAAACTCTAACACTACATTAATGCTTGTTGAAACAGGAGAGGGCCCGGGTGCAGGGGGGCGGCATAAGACACAAAAACATTCAAATAATATCCGAGCATAGATGTTGTTTTTCTGCAGCCAAAAGTGACGTTACCTGTATGAGAGGGTGGAGCTACAGGTAGGTGTAGGTGCTAGCTAGCTTGTTTGGCACGCTGCATCCTTGGAGACGTAGGTAACGTCTGCTTGGTGCTCATTTAACAGACTAATAAAATACCAAAATTTCACTCATTAAAACTGAAGCAAAGGCTTTTCAGTGAGCTGTTAGCAGAGTTAACTACTCCGCAAGTCACATCATTGTCAGATAATTGCATCATAAATGCATTAAAAAGTCTGTTTCTGTGACTTCCGTTAACTGAGGTGAAAAAAAGATCTGGTGTCATGAAAGAGGAAATGTAATATTGAGATAAAAACGTTCGTTTTCTGCTGTAGAGGTCATTAAAAACATCAAAGGGTGAGATGCAATGAGATTCTGGGAGGGCAGACTAAAGGGTTTCCACAAGTCTTTGGAGAAATCGATCATTATCATCAAAACTTTCAGAAACCCTGAAAACGTGAGTTGCATTTGACACGAGCAGCAGGATTTCTAAGACTTGTTTCATTTAAATAAGTTTTGTTATAAAATATCAAATGCTGTGGAAAAGATGCACAGTGGCAAAAATACCCCCCACAGATAAAGAACATGGTTCCAGTTAAATGCACAGGAAATGGAACAGCGCACATCCTGTCCTGCACACTTTGACAGTCTCGATCGACTGACTGCAGGAAGGAAGAACCAGAGTGATGAGTGCAACACAGCAAAGACTAAAAAAGAGACAGTTTCAAGCTAATTAGCAGACGTATTAGTGAGCAAACGTTCACATTCTGGTAGAGTTTTCCACCTAGAGTACAAATCCTCACAAACTGGAGGGCAAGCAGATACACTGTGATTAGCACAGGAAATATTATCTCAGGGTTACTCGTACATCTTCATTTTTTCAGAGTCAAGAATCCAACTCCAGCTTCCACCGGCGCAGCATTAAAGGCTCCCTGCAGATGAATCAGCACTTGGCTGCAGCCCATTTTCAGAAAAGATAAAACTGACAGCAAGTCAATCAGGACAAATCAATGAACTGTTTCAAATCAAGACCCCCCCCACCACACACACACACACACACACACACACACACACACACACACACACACGAGCACAGAGCTGTGGTAATTGCACCTGTCAGGGTTGACTGAGCCAAATTGTGCCTAACTACTACATAATTACTTTTTTTGGGAATCAGCATAGCAGCTGAAGATCCCAGACTGGAGCCTTTATAAGGTGTGTCAGTCGGCCTTCAGCTCATGACACCAGCTGTGACTGTATATCCCTGGATTCAACCTGCTCCAGTGTCTCTGGCTTTAAAAACAACCCACAGCTGCCCACTGCCCTCTCTACAGAATCACACACTAGATGAGTGTAGACACACAACCTGCAGACGTCGTACGATATGTTCTGGTTACGATGTCTGAAAAAGACATTACAATCTTCTGTTGTAGTTCCAGTGATAACAGCTGAGCTTAGGTTGCACTGAAGCACAAAGAGACACACAATGAGTCGCACATCTTTAGACTTAAAGACTTTAAGACTAAATGAAGGTTTCCACGGTTTCCAGTTCTCCTTCATTACCTGCGGTTAAAGCACCCGGAACTTTCCAGAACAACTAAATCTGCTGGGCAGGTTCATGGACTCTTGTATATAATATGAAAATAATAACATCACACTTACACAGTTTTTCCTTCTCATCCCTGTGATGCATTCAGGTGCAGACATAAAGTTTCAGTCACAGCAGTTCAGCATCTAACTGAGCTGCAGAAACATCACTTTAATCTCTGCTCGTGACCACTCTGACGCAGCACCTGCAGGCTGTCGGGACTTTTACTAGATTAACTCAACTTCTGTTCATTTTAGCTTCCTGTTATGACATTATTAACACTGGTTCAAACTAGAGATGGCACGATACCACATCTTTATGTCCGATACCATAAATTTGGATATCGGCCGATACCAATATGAATCCGATATAGTGTGTTTTTAATCAATAAAACTGTTTTTTTAATATCTTGCTGCATTTTGTATAAGTTCATACTCAAGTTTAAATAAACAACAACACTAAAGCTATTCTGTTATACCTGTGTGTAAAAAACACACTGCACCCAAAATATTTCATAGTTCAGCAAAACTGATCAATCTAATAAACTTAAACCTGCTCCATCCTCCCTATTCTGGTGTTTTAAAGAGAACTTAGCAGAAATATTAAGCAACCTGACTAATAGGGTTGCAAACTCCCAGCAAAAAATAATAGGGAACCACCCCCCACCTCATGATGCTTAATCGATGCAATCAACTTTAATTTGATGCAGTGTGAAAAAATGCACAGAAATAAAAAAATTTTCAAGAATAATTAAATAGATTAAAATTAAATCAACATCTTTCTTCAACAGAATTGCAGACTGCACAGATGGTTCCCAAAGGAAAAAGTACTATAGCTTACTAGGGTATATTAGACTTAACAGTCACTATATACAGTAATGAACTTCTATACATTTTACATCAGATGAAAACTTTGGGTGTAAGATTCAGATAATTATTGATTAAAAGCTCGACATTTTAAATGAGAATAAGAAAGAAAAGTATGTCTTTGTGCCCCCTTTTCCCTGTTCATGCCCTATCGGCCCCCCTGGCTACACTTTGCTAGATCCGCCCCTGCACAGTTACAGCCGTCAGCTGTAGAAAAAGATCCTGGTGTAGAAAGTAATATTAAATACATTCTAACAACAGCTGATCAAGCTTAAACGTGCTGCTGTTGTTCAGCCGCTGGTTTCCTCTTTCTGGTGCAAAGTGGACCAAAAACAAAGAAGAGAGACGATCAGCTGATCATTGATCAGTTTCAAGATTGAAGTAGCAGCAGGAGAGAGAGAGAGAGAGGGGGCAGTAGCTCCATATATCGGCTGTTAAGCTTAACGTGGGAATGCTTTACAGACATTCAGAGATGAACTTACACACTTGCTTTACTTCTCTCTGGGATAATTTCCTCAGAGATGAAATGCCGGTTTGGTAGCGAGGCTACAAACACACAGCCGCTCTATCACGTGACCACACTGCTGCGACGTGCTACGGTTATGAGCCGAGTTACACTGTGTCACAAGTTTTGTGAGGTGTTTGTTTGATATTTAATGGATCAATTACATTTTTTATTTCTCTCCAATATCCGATCCAGTAATTTAGGTCAGTATCGGACCGATACCGATACGTAATATCGGATTGGTCCAGCTCTAGTTCAAATATGAAACATTCAAACAAAGGAAGAAGAAGAAGAGCTGTTTTGTTTTGTACCATTTCCTCTGTCACTGTGGGCATTGTGGCTCTATGGGTTGGGCTATCACCACACGTTCAACCTCCACTGCAGACACTGACGGAAGTGAGCAGTCACACAAACTGGGGCAAAAAGAGCAAAGCTCCAAAAACACGACCCATAAATCTACAAACACCTCATTAACGCTGAAACTCCAAAAGTCTAGAACCGTTATTATCTGTGTTCAGAAACAAGAATATGAACAGTAAGAAAAAACTGTTTATCAAACAGTGTCGGCACGGTTTAATTTCCTCTTCAGTTCCCTTCTCAGCAGAAGGAGACAAGCTCGATTTCAGTGTTACCTGAAGACAGAATAGTGTTAAAGTTGATCTAATCTCATCATAAGGTGATAGTGAACTTTCCTCACTGCGCGCAGGTTGAACAGGTGACAACACACCTGTCACCAAAGGGCTGCTGCGACTTCTTGTTGACATTAACTTCACGGGTACGCTGCCACCACCGGGGACGGAATTCACAAGAAGCTGTAAAAGACAGTCTGTGTGTGCAGATGTGAGAAGCACAGACAGCATCAGACAGAAGATGAGAGACGAAGAGGAAGAAAACCTGAAGCTCTTTAATGAGCACCGTCACAAGACTGAGAGAAACTGAAACCATAGGAAGTCCCACAGGGCTTACACACACACACACACACACACACACACACACACGCCGAGCTGCACACACTCGGCAGCAGCAGAAAGAGCAAAACTGAGAAGCAGAGTGTGTGAGAGAGACAGGCAGCACTGAGTCACTGTGGCTTCGACTGCAGCTGTTTTTCCAACGAGCCGGAAGTGTCACTTCCGTTTGCTGAATTTTTTTTTTTCAACTACAAAGTAAAAAAAGAAAAAGAGAGAAAGTAAAAACTGCACAAAAGTCCTTCGATTGGTCACAATAAACGTTAAATCCAATATGTTCCAGGTATAAATAACACAGATGGTGAATGTGTGTCGGTGTGTGTTTGTTCTTTTCTTTCTCCCTCTTTAAATTCAAAAACACTTTCACACCCTGCAGTGACACGACAGAGGAAACGCTTCAGACATTTCATGAATGCTAAAATATATAAAGCATCACTGTTATGAGAAAAAAGCTCCATATTTATGGTAGTTTCACTTCAGCGGGGAGAGAACGTGAAGCCAAAGCATTGATTTAATAAAAGTTGAAATTATTATTTGATCCCAAAACAAAATGTGACTTTGTGCTTGGTAGAACGCGCGGTGAAATGTTTCTTGTAGTTGGTCACCAGGTTTGCTCAGACCACAGGAGGGTTTGGGCCACTCCTCTCTACACAAACTCTAAATAAACCTTTAGCTTCCTTGGTTGCTGCTTGGCAACTCGAAGCTTCAGCTCCCTCACACGTTTTCTGCAGGGTTGCCGTCTGTAGACTGAGGAGGCCACTCCACGACCTCCATGTGCTTCTTCAGCCACTCTGTTGTTACCTTGGCGGTGTTTTGGATCACTGTCATGCTGGAAGTCTGATCCATGAGCCATCTTCTGAATGAGAGGAGTTCCTCGACCACGATTTTAATGGTGCATGACCCCATCGGACCTTCAACGTGGTGAAATCGTTCTGTACCAGCAGAAAAACAGTCCCAAAGCACAGCGAGTCCACCTTCACGCTCCGGTGTTGGGGAAGATGTTCTCGGGGTCATGCTCAGCATTGGTCTTCCGCCAGACGAGCTGATGCCACTGTTGGTTTCCTCTGACCACGGCACTTCCTCCCACACTTCCTCTAAATCATTTACATGTTCAGCTGCTCGCTTTCTCTCTCCACTAAAACGAAACTATCATGAAATTAAAGATGATTTATTTCTGTGACAGCATATATACACACTCCCGTATCACAGCTGAAGCAAGCATCTCTAAGGTAAAGGCCATCAGTCATTTTCTGGCATTGGTGTACATTTCCACTGATTTCAGACAAAGCTCCAAACACTGAGGGGAGAGGGTGAGTGAGGAGCGGCACCGAGGCCAGTTTATGTTAAACAAGGACTGAACCGGAGGATCGTGGACTGCTTCACCTCTCAGACTCTACAGCTTCATTAGGTCTGAGAGTGAAATGTGGAAGCAGAAATTGGGCCTCTTTAACTTTTGTTTCCTTGTTGGAACAGCAGCGTGTGAAGCAGTGTTTGTGTGACCAGGACAAACAGATTAGCTTCATTAGTCTTTGCACTCAGAGCTCAGCCGACAAAAGGAGCATCGTTAACCGCTTTACACCGAGTTCCAGTTACCTTCATGCTGTTTGTGGCTGTATTTCTGCAAACAGTGGTTGAGTCAGTGGTTCTATTATTAAAATATCCTTAAACTGTCGCTTTGATGCCCTCAAAGTTTGAGATAAAGAAAATTAACTGAACGATCACAAGTGTTTGGACTTCCATTCAAATACTGGGCTCTAATTAAGTTTTACCCAATACTAATATTTGGGAATAACGATGTAATTGTACAAATACTGTAGCAACATCAGCAGCTATAAATAGATCCAAGTGCTGGTTTTATAATCCCTGCAGCAGCAGCTCGTCTCTGCAGGTCCAACGGTGGCTGTTGGCCTTTTATACTCGTGTTTAAATCTATTTTTATTAGGAGAAGTTTGACCACTGATGTCATTTTCAACACACACACACAAAAAAAGCAAATTAGATGAGTTGTTTGTCAAACAAGTGATGTGGGGAGAAAATAAGAGGAAGCAGAGAAAGGTGGACAGACAGAGGAGAAAATGTGTTATTATTCAAACAAGCACACAAGGTTGAATATGAATCATCTGCCAGTCAAACAGAGAGAAGGTAAAGAGCCTCATCATCGAGGAATATGTGAAGAAAAGCGATGGGAGAAAGGGAGAAAACACCGAAGAAAGAAAGCTGGCAAGAGAAAGGTTAAAGGTTAAAATGCTGGGTACCAATCCAGTGAGGAGAGGCTCAGGAAATATACAGAAGACGGAGGAAGGAACACAGGTGGGAAAAGATAAGAGCAGCAGAGATATAAAGGCAGCAACAGTGTGACAGTGAAAGAAGAGGTGATAATGAGAGAGGGAAGACAAGGAGGAGAAAAGAGAACATTTGAGCCAAAGCATGAAGACAACAAATCATAAAGCAGCACAAACTGAACAGGACTCGACACCTCCGGGGTTCGAACCCTATTGAGACAAAAACAGAGCGAGCCAGAGAGCGAGACAAAAGATGCAGAAAGAAGTGGATGAAGTGTCTTTTCTCCTTTTTGAATCTAGGAAAGAACAAACTGACAGTCAGTGCAAAAACACCCAGAGGGAGAGACGAGCTGACTGGATATTTACAGCATGGAAACAGAGACTGAAGCAAACAAACAAAAAAGGCAGAAAATCATTAGAGGAATTGACAGATATGCTACTTTGTATTCCCACGGTGGAGACGCCAGGATGGAGAAAAGGCCGTACTGGAGCCACGCATGGACGTTTTACACTGAATGACACGGATACACAAAGGTTAATAGTGATCAATATATATGGATAAGAAATGCAATAAACAAACAAGCCCGTTTCTCAGCTCGCAGCCTTTTATGGCAAATCTGTGCAGACAAAGATTTTTGCTCCCTCGTTTTCCTCTTTCAGAGTACCAGATGTCAAAACCCACGCCAAGCATTTCCATGCAGCTGGCTCTGTGATGGAGCTGTCCTCTGGTCCTTCTCCTTGTTCCTCCATCTGCGTCCCTTCATTTCTCTCTCAGATCTAAATGAGGTTGTCACAGTGTCAAATAGGAGGCGATGGAGCTTCATCTGCACTGAACCCACATCACCACCACCCTCCTCTCCCTCTCTTTCCAATTTCACTAAATCAACATCTCTTCTCCTCTGGCCTTCCTAGAGCCCTCCACGTTTGATGTACTGGTTCATCATTCATCTTTATTTGTGGCACTGCAGACTGACATTACTGTGTTGTTGTTAAAGCTGCTGTGTGAGTCCTCTTCATGCAGTTGGAGGACGCTGTGTGCTGAAGCTATCTCAGCCTCCAATTCCAGACTTATTAATGGCTAATGAATCACGTGCACACGTTTTACAACAACAGGGAAATAAGAATAATTACACCCATGTGGCATAATTACTTAGCCTTAAGTACAGTGCAGCGTTTAGAATTTATGCAATTATCTCGTATGGAACACATTCCCACATGAAACCTACTATAGCATAACTGTATATTAGTTTTAAATCAGACTGAAGCAGCTAGTAGAAGGACTTTAATGATCACATGCAGAATACCTAACAGGCTTTAAACCTTTGTTTCAGAGGGCCAATCACAGCTCTGTCAAACTGCAAAGCCTAACCGGAGTGGTGCACGCCTGGCTGGCTCACCTTGATTGTTCAATAAGTTTTTCTTTGTTTCAGTGCAATTTGTCAAACTGTGTCTTTTGACATAGAAAGAAAAACAAAGGTTAACATGTGATAAGAACTCGCAGAGATGGAGAAAGATGAGGATAAGAGAGGAAGATAAGAAAAACTAAGGACTGTTCAAGACTCAACTTTTTAAAAATATAATTTGCTGAACTTACATGAAATGTCCCAACTGGTTTTTTAATCCGCTGATGTGCGACGTTTGCTGAAGATGTCTCCAAGTCTGACTCAGAATGCAGGGAAATTCAATTATTTTGTAAAATTAAAGGTTTTACTGGGCAGATGCAGGCTAAACTGGGTAGTTAGTAGTATTATGGGGCATAGCAGACTGGTAGCCATCATCACTGCCAGGTTAGGTACTGGGAAGCAGCAGATACATTATAAGACATCATTGAAATAACTCTGAACTGGAATGTACGGCTTCTTTGATTCTGGAAGAAGTTTGTTACCATTATTAGTCATTTATAAAGGCTAAAGGTTTATAATGGCTAAGGGTTCAAATTCTCTTGTAACATGAGCCCTGACTGCATTAATCCACAAACAGAGCTGGACTTCAACAGCACAGGTCAGCCAATTTCAGCCCCATTATAAAAACACAGAAATGATTATGGAGCTCAATTCTAAGTGACTCATTTCCTCCCACTGCACTGCTACACAGGATCTTAGGCTTCCCCACCTGCAAACCCCACGTCTCCACCCTGATTACACTTTTATAGATCCAGAGAGGCTCCTTCTACATTCTACAAATTTCCCACGTGTGGGACTAATAAAGGTTATCTTATCTTATCTTATCTTACATGCTGATGTAAAAACTGATAAATCACCTGAAAAATAACATTTATTTTTCCAACCTTTAAGAGATGAATCATCTTGATTAAAACTCTGCTCACATACACATATTTTGAGTGCACGAGTATATAAACGACAGGGAAGAAATCCATCACATATTTCTGACCTGTTTGCTTTAGTTATTCTCATATCTGAGCTTTTTATCTAAATCAGGAAGCTGCTCATTTCTGACTGTAAGGCAGTCGTGCGAGTAAAATAACAAGCCCCACCCAGACCAAATGACCAACTCACTGGACCCTGTACGCCCGCCTCATAACTCCGTGTAACCCCTCCCCTCAGTAAGAACAAACGCTTCCAGAGATTCATCAACACTGAAAACACTGAACGCTTTCCCAAATCCGACTATGATGGGGAACATTACAGCCTGATTTTCTGTGCCTGTGCCCAGAAACAAAATCAAACAAAAACATGAACGAATCCACATCAACATGTCAGAGTATTGACAAATGCAACAGTGCAGATCCATATCGAAACCGTCTGTGTGCAGCTGTTTGATGCCGCAGATGACTCACTTTTCATGCCGTTTACCCAAGCCTGACTATCCGTCCACACCCACCGTCTCACTTTGGTTCATCGATGCAGAGAATTGATCTGCCCAGAAAAATACAAGTTATACCAAGTGTATCACCTAAAAATTTGCAAAGCTTGGTTCACGTAGTTTATGTGGGAAAAAGTGTCTCAAGTTGCCTCACTGGACTCAAAAGGATTTTGACTCAAGATGCTAAACACAGAAACACTGAAGCTTCACTTCTTTCCCACTTATATGAAGTTTTGTTTTAACATTTAACGTCTCTTTTGAATTTGGATTTTTCTTCTGACATCCAGATTATACCAAATGAGATAAAACAGTCTGATCAGTTAATTCGTGCATTGCAAAAACAATCTCTAACCAAGTGCATCCATCAGACATTCAATGCTGCAAAGACTGTAAAGATCAAGCAAAAAGATCATAAAAACGATGCACCAAAAGATTCAAGAGTTTCATAAAAGGTTTGTCTAAACTTCTACAGACTGCAGATTGATTTGTGTTAACTTGTCGATTCAAATTGTGTTGAGGCTTCAATCCATGCATTATACAAACGGCTGCAGGCGCTCATTGTCTCCAACTCTCTCTCGTGTTCGTGGTTTTAATTCTTAACAGAATTATCTGAAAAATACAAAAAGAAAGTCATGCGCTCAAGTGTTGGTGAGTGAAGTTATTTTTCTCTTGCTAACCACAAATTAGGAGGCATCTGTGTCTTTGTGTTGCATCGTTACTGTTTATGGATGCTTGCAGGCTTGCTCACATTTCCCATCCGCCTCACATTCAAATATGTTCTGGCTCCTGAAAAAGCCACAGAGAGGCCAAAATGCTAAAAACAAGGCTTTGAAACAGAACCCAGACAAATGGGTCTATGGGTTCATTACGTCTCCAATCTTAATTTAAAAAGCTTGAAAATCAGGCAGAAGTGGAGAAATTAAGGAGGAAATCTTGCTTTCACCTTATTATATATTTGAATATAATGAATCTTAATTATAAGCAGAAAAGCTGAATGTTAGAGAAAATACTGCTCATACAACCCCTGCTGGATCGATACATGTTAGAAAAGTACACAATTCATTAACTGAATTTTCTGTCACACGTTCTTTATTTTGTCCTTCACAGACACACAGACATCTGTGTTATGTGATGTCAAAATTCCTGTCCATCTTTTTGTGACAACGTCGAATTATTGCAGCCGAACAAACGTGGCAGGAATTACACCTCAGTAAATGGGTCAAGCTGGTCCATGCCACACGTTCAAAGTCTCTGAGACGAAATCAAAATATGAAATGTCCAGTTAGAAAAGGAGTAAAGTATTTGGAATAACTGAGGAATAACTGGGTAGAGGTAAACAGATTCAGTGATGCCATTAAATATACATTTAGAACTGATCCTATTACAAAAACTGACATGAAGTCAGACAGAAAATTTAGACGGGAAAAATTATGAACAGCATTAAAATGTAATTGGCTGCATTGGTGCAGACATACGCACTTATTTCAGGGACGCTGCAGAACCATGTAAAGCACTGGCCAAACCATAATGAGTCATTAAAGTCGGGTGTCCTGTTCAAGGACACGGTGACGTGGAGCCAGGACAGAAGCACTACACATTTAATAAAACACCCAATCTGCCTCCTGAAGGATAATATTCTGCTGTCCAAGCATCTTCCACATTCCCCATTTATCAGCATGCAGGTTTAACTTGAATTTTTAAAGCAAACACAAGATTTCTGTAAGTGGTGCAGGTTTGTTAGCATTGCTGTCGTATGCAGGAAAGCTTGTGGAAGATGGATGCACTAACGAGCTTTAGTATCAAATACACAATTGTTCTAACTGTGACATATTTTCCCTTCAAACATCTCTCCTTGTGCACACTGCTGTCCTGCTACACTGGGATTTGAAGCATCCATGGTTTCAGAAGAAAACTATTCAGTTTTATTTATAAAAATCCCAACAGTCATATGACCCCCTATGAGCAAGCGCTTTGGTGACAGTGGGAAGGAAAAACTTCCCTTTAACAGGAAGAAACCTCCAGAGGAACCAAAGTAGAGATAGTGTCTCTAGAGATAGTTGGTTCTAATCAGGTGGCCTAAGGTGGAAACAAGCTGAAATGAGGTAAGGAGTGTTGCTTTGACACACTGGAGGAGATTCAGTTTGTATCACTTAGAAGTCCAAAAATGTGATTTCAGATGAGCTAGGCTTTCAGCTGGCTGAAGTGTGGGAGAGGTGTAGCAGCACTATAGCTGAACCTTTAGATCATATCTCACTTATACACACACAAATCATGTTTTACATTACAGGAAACAGTTAACTTACATACATTAAGTTACATCCCCGTATTCAGCTGCTTTAGAATCAGCAGTTAACCTACAACGCACAAGGAGAATATGAATACTCCATGTAGAAAAGTCAGATGACCGAGAGGTTTGACTCACTTTACTGTGACATGAGCGTGCTAGCTGCTACGCTGCCATGCTACCTAGTGAGGACTCCTAGCTTAAGATGCACACACTTTAATGTCCTTCTTAACACTGAAGCAGATTATTCGTCTGCAGAAACTTTCAAGTCTCTGCAAGTTCATTTTGATGGTCAGTGTAGATGTAGTGAAACAAACTGAACTAATGGCTACATGCATGAAAGAAAAGTTAAAAGGTGTCATTTTCTTATACAAAGCTAAGCAGCACTGTGTGTGTGATTTATGGTTTATTGAATCAGTATTTGCCCTCCTGCTAATCTCACGTCCTTTCAGGAGATTAGCTTCACAAACTGTAGATAAGGAATGCAGGAAAACACACACACACACACACACACACACACACACACACACACACACACACACACCTTCCTGCCACTATTCTGTGGACAGGTGAGTAGACTAAAGCAACAAGACAGTGATGTAAGTCAGACTGACAGTCTTCAGACAAATCCTGGCAGTGTGTGCTCATTCAGCTGGATCACTGAACCATGGATGTGAATAATTTGGATTCCAATTGAGTGAGATAGTGTATCAGGATATAAGGCTGATATAATAAAGACAGAGCTCAGTATAGTTTCATGCAGTTACTTTGTTGCCAAAATCTAAAAGCACAGCTAAAACGCAGAAGTCAATGCACAGACACGCTTGAACCAGTTTGGTTTTCTTTAAAGCATCTAGAGTGTAAGTTGTCTGAAATTCACTAAATTAAAAGCACAAACTCTCCATCCCAGAATGATGCAAAGAACTAACAACCAGCAGCCAACATATGGGCCTTCAGACAATAAACTGTGCCATGGCAACTGGCACGAGTCCTACTGTTTATCCATTCTTCAAAAGAAATCTCTGGGCGTGTGTCAAGACTGTACCTGTGTTTGTGCAGCCCGTTTGTTCTGCGAGCAAACAGAAAAGGCGACTTGGACAGCAAAAAGAGAGCGCGCACACGCCTCACAATAGAATGTTATTATTAGCATGTGACATGTGTTCCTTTTTCACATGTTCAGGCAAAGTCTGACTGGCAGCTGCAGAAGTGGCAGCGTGAACTATGTTAACTGTCAGATGTCACAGTTTGGTTGTTCTCAGTTTTGGTCACTTTAGTAAAAGAGTGCCGTTTTGTCAGACTGGTGATAGACACCAACGCACAGCTCACAGCGCCGAGGTGTTTCGAGGCCGCTGATGACACTCCTGCATTGCTCCCTCAATCAGTGCCTTAAAGCTTAATTGTCTGTGTGTCCTCAGAAGTACTTTTACTGTCACACCTGTAACTGCCTCCTGGTAGTTTCGACAGGAGACGAGCCTCAACATAAAAACTTGTCCTGCTGCAGGTGAGATAAAGGTGAGACATGTGCATACAGTTTTCAGCAGGCAGCCACCTATCACAGATGTTTCACGGCTAACGCGCACCCGTAATTATCTACAGGAGTTTCTAAAAAATGTGCCCGAGTCTGGTGGTCAGAGGAAAAGCAAGCGTCCAAGTGGCTGCGTTACAGGACTTGCAAAGCTGAAAACGTAAGAACATGGTCATTCTCATTTTTATATTATATTAAAAGAAAAAAGCGAGACCTTTTAGTTATAATGTAACCAACAACAACAGGTTCTTAAAAATATACGTGCTGTGGCTTATAGATTAAACCACGTACAGTGTTCTCCCCTCCATAAACACATTATTACTGGAACACAAACGGCGTCCTCACCCACGGACCCTGGATTCAGTTTCTTATATTGTTTGAACTATGACATCGGTTTTGTCACAATCTGTGCTCCTCGGGGTTACTGGGACATCGCTGTAATAAATCTTTTAACAACCACCCTAAAGGTGGCTGCAGGCCAAGCGTGGAAGTCACTACAAGAGCCGGTCACAGCGACACACAGCACCAACTAAAGTTTAACACTCTTTTTGGCCGCAAAGAGACTGAAACCACGCGATCAAACCGTAATCACACCTTTCACAAAATAACACCTCTGAATTAATAACATAACTCGTAAATAAAATAATAATAAAAATGTGTGTTTGCAGATAGTTTTTCTCCTCAAAGAAAGAAAGAAAGAATACTTTGAGTCCTGTGGGGAGACTCCTCTCTGCATTTAACCCATTCACTCAGTGAAGCAGTGGGCAGCACTGTGTAGGGACGGTACCTTGCTCAGGGGTACCTCAGGTCAGTGGATTCGAACCACCGACCTTCCTATCATGGGGCCAGCACTCTACCTACTGAGCTGTCCCTGGAAAGCCATCAGAACTGACAGTATTTGACTGGATTCACTGCAGATACTGATCCGTCTGTATTTTCTTTGTTTTTTTCAGCACTTAAAGTGAAGAAAAGACAAAAAAAAAAAAACCAAGTGAATCAATAAATTCAACTGTCAGGAATATAAAGTAGAGCTGAGTTCATTAAAGCATCTGGATTATTGTGAGAGGCAGTGCTTCACCAAACTCTTCACTCCTCTTCAGATTTACACCGACCGAACAGAAAGTGGACGCAGCCGTCACAAAGTAGCACCATTTGCAGATACGTCTTCATACTGAGACGCAGGCTACGTGTAATAAATGCACAGCAGCAGTAACTTCATTAATTATTTAAACCGTCTGATGTGGCACTCAGGTCTTATGTGAGGTTATTAACCTAAATGCTGCTGCTGCACGGTGGACGGCTGAGCTGCATCCGAAAAATCATCGGGGAACAACAAGGATCAGGCAACGAAGAGCAGACGTTACAGGGATCATTACAAAATGTTTTAAACACTGTTTTATTTTTATTAGTAGAATACTCATACTGCAGAGCATTATAAGAGCAACGAAGAGGAAAGTGAAATGTATGTGCCGACCTGCAGGGACACCTGTGGGTGCCACCTGGGCGCTCTGACATCGAAGCAACAGATCCGATGAGTTATAGCGCGGTCGTGTCAGATTACACTCCACATCCATCACACGATGGAGGGCGGATGAGACGAGAGTTAAACGCACACAAAACATTTATCTGATGAGCTGGAATTACCTGGAAGCTCAGACACTCAGAGATGCTGAAATATAAACTCGGCAAGCCGACAAACTGTTGCAGGTCAAGCTGATAAAAACAGACTCAAAGCCAACGCAGCGTTTTCTCACCGGGCTGTACTCTAAAAAGGCTTTCCTAACACACTGCACATGCAGAGGAGACGAGAGACTGAGGATTATTTCTATTAATTCTCAGTGTCTTTAAAAAGGTGCATAGCTGGAGGCTTTCTCTAAAGTGAGAGCGCTTTTACTGACGAGCATAAAAGAGCTGGATATCACCTTCATACAAACCTGCGATGGCAGCAAGATACAGAGGAAAAAATCCATCAATATTAAACAACCCGTCTCCTAGAAAGGCTTGAAATGAGGACCATACTATAATAACTCACTCTTAAAGGATATTTCTATAATTATCCTTCTTCAGCGTAATTAAGCCTAATATGCAACCTTCAGGAAAGAAGCTGCAGTTCCTCAAACGGCCACCTGAGGGTCACTCAGAAAAAGATATTTACAGCCTAGTTTAAAAGAATAACATGAAATAAGAGCTGTAGTGGGTCCCTACAGCCAGTTTCTCCATTCATAACAATTGTACAGTGGCTGTGTATTTTATATGCATCAGATATCTGCTGAGGTTTGCTCAGTATTATCATTATTATTATTATTATTATCTGAATCAGATGTGTGAACATCAGAGAAGGATGCCGTGCTTCAGGAAGTGTTTTCTTAGTAACCGCTGTTATAATTGTATCTGCCGTGAAGTTAATTAAAACCACCACCTTCTGTCAAAGACCAGCTGCAAACTCTTTAAGACAACCGCTGAGGTTTACAGGGCTGAAATACTGAAGCTTTCGATTTTCCTCTAAGACATGTAGAGCCTGCCAGTCTTAGAAGGAAGTAAGACATGTTCTGTGACCACCTAGGGGACCCGTGCGAGCCAAGCGTGAAGACGAGAAGACCTACAAAACAACACCAGCAGATGAACAAGCAGCCAAAGCTTCAGACTGACAGCCTTGCAAGCAGACAGCTGTTAAAGGTCTCATCAGCAGCAAGGCAGGAGCCCAAGAACAGGCCTGTGAGGCTATAGCTGAGGTATTCAGCAAGTGTGGGCAAGGAGGAGAGCATCAGCTGTGAGCATGGAAAAGCAGAACGAGAGAGAGAGAGGTGAAGCTGCGGGGAAAGAGGGAGAAAAGGGTGGAAGGAAACAACAATGGTGCCGAGACGAGTGAAAAGAGAGGAAGACAAACTGTAATAAAAGAGGACACACATTTCAGACAAGTCCAGGAAAATGAAGTCGCCATATACGTACGCTGAGAATATGATCTGCAGGTTTTATTCTAATTACCAGAGGGAGCATACATATCTATGCAGTATTGATTACAGCAGTCAGAAAGAAGCAAACAAATCCTCCATGTTTTCAGCTTCTGAATGTAAAAACATGGCCACCAGGCACAAACAAGCAAAAGAGACTACAGGTGTGGGTTTCAGGTCTGTAAAGGAGGGATTCTTAATAGGTACAGTGATGATGAAGGGTCATAGTTCAGATATAAAGTGAAGAACAGGGTGGTTAAGGACAATAGGGAGGGGACAAAGAGAAAAAAAAAAGCCAAAAAGTGGCAAAGGACCAGAAATCGAACAGAGTAATGAGAAAAAGAGATGAGAGAGAAATAACTGCTCCACCAGAGATAGCACTCGGCAAAGAGAAAGTGGAGGGCTGATGAAAAGGAGAGGTGGAGGTGATGATTGTGGAGTTTTCAAGGATTGTGTGAGAGTTTGGAGGGAGGGGGTGAAGAAGTTGTTTGTGATTTGGAGTCGTATAAAAAGCTCAGTGTTTTTAATCAGCGTTTGGCTCTTCTCTACCCACACAACCCCCACCCTCACCCACATCCACCCACCGCGAGTTAGAGCAGGTGACGCACACTCAAACCCAACACACACCTGAGATACACAAACACACGACTGATTCTACAAAATCCAATTAAATCCAGGTACAGATGCGTTAACGGGCAACATGTTCCTACTCCGAGAGCATCAAATACTCTGTGTGTGTGTGTGTGTGTGTGTGTGTGTGTGTGTGTCTTACAATAGTGAAACTCTGAGCACTCCTTCTGCTTCCAGCTCGTCACACATAGATGCTTGTAAAGGCTCCACTTAGTGTCACGTTCAGTTGCACTGGCTAAGCCTGATTTTTCATCATGCAGGCTGGTGTACTCGTGAATTACTCCACCTGTGCTACACCAAAATGTGAAAATCGGTCCTTTAAAAAAAAAAAAAAAATGACTGTTGTCTCTCAGCATCAAATATTGCTGTGACACATGCAACAAGACGCAAATGATACAGGCCACATCCTGTCCATGTACACAAACAAACTACTCCACAAAACGCCACACGCACAGGCTAATTATGAATATTTACTCTGAATGTTCGGCATTTCAGATTTATGGTTTATTTGTTTTGCAGCACCAGAAGAAAGCATCTAACCGGTACAAATTTATTCTGCAGCAGGAAAACAAACTTGCAGTGACAAAAACAACAGGAAGCCCTGCAACAGATGGTCTGGCCCCCACAGAGCACTGATCTCAACATCATGGAGTCTGGAACTACATGAAGACACGGAGACAGACTAAACCCACAGAAGCACTGACGTACGCTCTCCAAGATGATGAACGACTTACCTGCCAAGCACCTTGAAAAATACAACAAATATTAATTTATGTTTTAGTGCACGTTGAATGAATTCAATTGATAAATACCTACTAATTCTGAAAGCATCCTCACTATCCCATCTTTTCTATGAACTAAAGACGCTATAAAAAGTCCTTTGGCATTAAATAATTAATAAAATAATCAAAAATAAATCAGAAGAATTACATGAACATTCAAACAATCAGCATTTAAATGTGGGTCTGTATGGGTCAAGTACGTCTGTTAGACAAGCACTGAACCAAAGGGTGCGACCACCTAAAAAACCCCGACCCCCACCACCTCATCCTTCCATGTCCATACATGCAAAGGCTGAGGACCAGCAACAAGACCCCCACAGAGAACCAGTGAGAACAGACATGGCGTTGTTTCAGTTGTTAATAGCACAGAAAGAAGGAGCTGGAGTGGAAGTGGGTTGCCAGTTGGCTTGCAGATGTTTAGTGACTGTAGCTGGGGTAAAGCAAGTTAAATAATGAAGTTTGCCAGGTGGATGTGGAGCTGATGACTATGACACTGAATTGTTGATCTGCCTGGAACATAGCTGAGTTTGATCATATAACAAAAAATATAAGGAACTAAATTAAAAAGGTGCGGAGAAGCTACCCAGCTCACGACACAGTTTGATAAAAAGCAGACTAGATAGGATCAGCACTGAGGGCACTTCACCAGGAAGACACACAAATGTCAGTTATATTAGGCGTATTAGCAGAATCTATTGACTATGAAAGACGCCTCGCAGTCAGCAGATATGCCATTTAACAGAGACGATCAACCATAAAAATACTGAGAAATTTAAATCGACACAGAAGACAAAAACAAACATTTCCACCAGCTCAGACATTTTGGTTTTAAGAGATAAAGCAGAGCTCTTATTAAAAAACTTGGAAAAATATATTCAGAAGTAATAAATTTACGGCTCCCAGCAACCTTAAACTGCACTAATCAAATCAAATCAAATCAAATCACTTTTTATTGTCACATCACATGTGCAGGCACACTGGCACAGCACATGCGAGTGAAATTCTTGTGTGCGAGCCCCACAAGCAACAGAGATGTGCAAACACAACAACACAAACGAGCAAAATACAAGAATGGCCAACCTGAAACTAATAAATATATGTACAATATATAATAGTGTATGCATTTCTGGATGTGTATACTAAATATTTTCCTACGTGTGTGTGTGTGTGTGTGTGTGTGTGTGTGTGTGTGTGTGTGTGTGTGTGTGTGTGTGTGTGTGTATACACATTTTTACAAATTAAATAGTAAAAAAATAAAATAAAATAATAATAATAATAATAATACTAAATAATAATACACTAAAACATGAAACTGTGACAGTGACTGTGCTAGAAGAGAAAGAACGATCAGGTTAATTTGCTCATTTCTGCTGCGACTTGTGCAGAAATTTAGACTTAAATCAGAGAACTGATTAAAAGAGGTGAGAGTGACGGAGGACTAAGGAGGCGCCTCTGTCAGTGCGCCCCAGGGCGGCTGTGGCTACAATGTAGCTGCCATCAGTGTGTGAATGTGTGTGTGAATGTGTGGATGACTGCATGTGTAAAGCGCTTTGGGGTCCTTAAGGACTAGAAAAGCGCTTTACAAATACAGGACATTTACATGGAGAAGTTTTTGGGGGAAGTGTGTTTCACTGCAGCAGTACTGCAGGTTTATTTGAATTCTCACTCATTACCAGAAAAAAACAAACCCAACCATTACAAATGATCAAATGAGCATAAAGACTGATGGCATATAAATGTAGAGTTGGTTTTTCAGTGTTTGTATTCATGGGCTTGCAGCTCTTAGTAAGCATACATAAACAGACAAAACGGCTAGGGTGCACTTAATGCTTAAGCTTCTGTCAGCATAAAAATGTCTTTTAATTGATTTAATTGTGATAAGTGACTCATTAAGTCAGATTTAAAAGGTCAGAATGATTGTTAGCATTTCGTTTACACATAAACCAGACGCATTTGGACTTTTCTGCCTGTTTTCTGCTACTCTGAGTTTTAAACTCACAGGTTACTGCGATCTTTTTCCTAAACCTAACCGAGGAGTCTCTGCGTCTAACCTAACAAGCGAGTGAAAGTAACAAGCAACTGAAAACAAAGTAACCGATAAGTCAAAGTGCCAACAACAAAGGTCAGAGGACAGGAACCAAGTTTAGATTCGTGCACAGACCAATGCAAATGTCTTGATCCTTTTGGGCATAAATTGTGACACATCACTCAGACCGCATTTCTTCCATCTATCTGAAGCTGTGTTGAAGGAGGTTAAGCAATGTTTTTCAGTTTCTTACAGGGAATTCTGTGGTGTTCCCAGGTTGACAGGACACAGCTCCCTCAGCAACGTGCAACGCTGGGTCTCCATTGGGAAGCACCCAGGACATCAGATGCCTGAACCACTGCAGCTGGTTCAGCACCTTTGTTCTCAGCCTCACTCTGGGCCTCCACAGACTCATATTTGACGCTGGTACCTGTGACCTCATTTTCTCAGTGACCATAGGTGAGGATTAGAACACAGATCATCTCGATCAGCTCAGTTCGCTCTTCACTACAATCGCTTGGTTAATTTTGTAGTTGCAAAACTGTAAGTAACTTCATTTGAGCAGACTGAGTCCATAACTGAAGCTCAGTCACCTTCTTTCCTCTTCCTTTCCTTTAATGACCCAAACGGTTCCTCCTCTTGCTGAACCCGAGGACATTTGACATGCTGCACCATGGCATCTTTGACAAACACCATCGACTCTTACTCTACTTACTCCCACCTCACTCTCACTCTTATACTAACGGCCTGCCTCCTCCACTGAGAGCTTCTACTGATGGTAAACTGCAGGAGACAGCCTGACAAAGGGAAAGGTCGTAGGTGAGATACAGAAAGAAAAATAGTAAAGCCAAAGACACACAAACGAGAACCTGCATCAACCCGACTACTCGTGGAATAATGCGACACATTTTCCAAAACACCGTATGAATTACAGTAACTCTTTTATCCCGTCTTATTTTAACATAAGGATGAGGTGAGAATTCAAACTGGCAACATGACAGATGCAGAAAGAAGAAAATGAACAATCAGAGAAAAGCGATTTGTTGGCTGTACTTAACACCTTTGTTCCTCACCATCTCCACGTATCGCTCACTGAACAGGACAAGTCAGTATCTGCAAAGTCCAGCATCCACTTCAAGTCACCTGCCATGCAACAAGGGCCCTCACGCTTTGCATCAGGCAAATTTGCATCACACGATCATTTTAACCAGCGTGCTGTCCAAGTGTTGACGCAGCTGTCCTCACTGATTTGAGCCTACATGTCCCAATAACCTCAGTGGTTTCATTTACAGCATAAATATGACACTTTTGTGTGTAACAGCTCATCCGACTCACAATCCATCACAGTTCACAGCAAAACAACAAATCTGACCCTGAGCACAGTTTGGATGAAGACTCACTGAGTGGTCATTACACAGACAGCAGCTATGCGCTCTCGTTCCACATCAGCTACAGCTCAGGGTGTAAGAACAGCGGTCTCAGGTAGAGGATGAACTGGGAGGGCTCGTATGAGATAAACCAGTATTGTGCCAATCATGCTGAGCACAGTCCAAGAATCACACTATAAAACGGAAATTGGCATAACAGCGCCGCTGTAAGCTACAGTTTTAACACCTTTTCCTCTTTTCATGGTCTGTAACAAACCAACAAACAAACCACAACAATGCTGGCTGTAAACCCTTAATAACACGGAGCTCTTAATTCTGTGGTACTAAACTCGGGCGTATGACACTTCTATATTTACTTGTAGTTAATGTCCCCCAAAGATTTCACCAGGATCATTCTTTCACTCTGTGACGACCAGGATCAGATCTTACATCCTTGCAAACAACATGAGCTGCAAGACGAGAAAGCCAAGAACTGCATTCAACTTTAGACAAAAAACAACAACAAACAGTTCAGCAAAGCTGTCCTCCAGAGGCCTGACAGATTAGAGGGGGGAATAAAAAGTCCTACTGAAGAATTCATGGAAAAGGATGAAGTGATAAAGTTAGAGCTCGTTGCAAAATATTTTTTCGTTTTTTTGTACAGATTCAATTTTACCTGCTCCAAAAAAACGTGACAAAGATAAAATGCACAAAGTGGTTAAGCATAGATTTAGCTGTTCATAAAGAAAGAAAGAAAGAAAGAAATGTCAAGTGTTTTTCTCCATTGTTACAACTCTGAAAGCAAAAGCTGTAATTTGGGTTTTAAACTGGTGTCTAACCGGCTGCCACAAGTCTCACCCCACCATCATTGACATCATTCCATCAGTTCTGGTCTTCAAAACACAAAACCAATCACACAAGTGTTCACATCACATTTTGAAAAGCTGCAAAGGAACACAGCAAAATATCAGGTCACAGCAAAGGAATGATCCTGCAGGATGCTCAGCCAATTACACTGACGATAGGTTTATTCCATCTGTTGTTTAGGAGCGTTCACACATCCATATAAAATTGTTATAGATAGATAAGAGAGAGAGAGAGAGAGAGAGAGAGAGAGAGAGAGAGAGAGAGAGAGAGAGAGAGAGAGAGAGAGATAGAGAGAGAGAGAGAGAGATAGAGAGAGAGAGAGATAGAGAGATAGAGAGAGAGATAGAGAGATAGAGAGAGAGAGAGAGAGAGATAGAGAGAGAGAGGCAAATGTCTGCAAAACTGAATCAAAGCTTTGTCTTACATTTGATCCAACTAGTGTGCAGACTTTTTCCAATTTTGCAGTCCTATTATATTTTGTCCACTTCATTGTGCTAAATGCATTCACAGCATAGCAATCACAGGAATAGTAAAATAAAAAATACTCATTATTTCATCACAATACAACAGGAATACAAAAACACATCTTTAAAATGAGAAAAAGATTTGAAGAACAGTTCTGAGTTCAATTTTTCTGAGGTAGAAATGTGAATTACAGCTCTAACAAAACTGAGTTTTCCTGCATTTTGCAGGACGTAAAGAGATTAAAGATTTTTTTTCCTTTTTGTGGCATCTGATTGTTTGCCTCAGCATGCGCCACTTACCAGAAATTACAATTGGCTTGTTTACCGCACTCCTCTCTCCATTCATTTCCTGTTTGTTGGAGGCTCTTGCTTAAATTCCCATTTTTGTGCCATTTCATTTCCTTTCCCTCCATTTCCTTGGGTATGTCTCACTGACAATCACTGTGCAATTTGCAGAAGTATTACATTCACAGAACAGTAATCTTGACACATTGTGAAACGGCGGTGTTGTTGAAACGAACGGACGGATCAGGATTTAGTCGGTGACTCAGCCGCACCACCATTGTGGCAAAAATCAGAGCCCTGCAGCTTCACACTTACCTGCTTTTGTGTCAGTCGTTTTTTCTTCTCTTTCAAAATCTCCAGCTACTAAAACGAAAGCTTCCTGCATGGCATCTGTTTAAAACTGCCAGAAGAAGAGCAGCTGTGACATAAAAGGTCGGCGACGACATCTTCCATTGATATGAAATCTTGATCCTGAATGTGTTACAAGATACTTTGAAAATTGCTCTTCTTCAAACTTGTTCTTGAGGAACAGCAGGTTGTCTTCCTGTAACGGTATTTCAGCAAATCATCTTCTGTCACTGCACCATACTGGTCTTGAATCCAGACAACTCGAGACTTTCAGTAGACGGCTGTATCTTTATCATTTCATTGTGTCTGTTCACCTGGATCATCTCCCGTCGCCCTGTTGAAGATCTTACCTTCTGAGATCTCATTGTTCTCCTGTGTGACGCTGCCGTTTTTTCTCCCTTGGGATGGAGCCATTTCAACAGCTGATTGCTGAGCTGGAAGATATAACACATGATGCAAAAAACAACATTAACGAATGGTAGGACACTGGAAGAAGCCTAGGACTCGATGTGTGCATCGACATATGACAACATGTGTTAAATAATACACACAACCTTCGCAGCAGCCAGTCATTCAAATTCAAGCGTTTGTCTGATAATCAGCAGGTGTGAGTTCCTCTATAAAAGCAGAGGTTTGCTTGTCTGGAGCATCCAGCTGCGTGATTCCTCAGGCGTGGGCATTCTATTACATTCAACCAAAGGTCAGACTAGGGGTGGGCGTTAGAAACGGTATAAATTTGGCCAACAGTAGAGATTTTGACTATAACGCTCTACCGCGATAGCGCATGTTGATGGTGTCATCATCAAGCTCCGCCTGTTTTGGTCGAAAGCATTGCAGCGGCTGCAAACAACTGCAAATTATGCCGGCGACAGTAATAGCAAAGAGACGAAGCACTTTGGGAATATGGGGAAAGCCAAAACCTGCGCTTCCTCCACTTCCCTACCATTGATTCATTAATGCTGAATTCTCTCACAGCTGCTCTATTCCCATGTTGTTGCAGTATGTTAATGACTAACCTGGTATTGTGGATGGATTATCTCAGTTGTTCTCCTGACTGAAGTTTGGTCCGTGTACAGCATCCTGCCATGCGATTGCATTTGTCCCTAACCATCAGGAACCCTCACGTTAACTTTTATCGAGTGGAAAAAAGTTAGCATTCATCCTCCAGCTTCACTGTGCTAATGTTATGCTAACATAGCTGTTTTGCTAGCGATCACGTAGCACATCGTTATATACCAGCTAGTCCAACTTCAGTAACCCTGCAAACGTCACTGCTGTTTAGTTTTCTGTCTTCATTTATGTTGGAAGTGATAGCAGAGCTGTATGTTTGAATTTTTTCAGAAATCTCTCAGTCAGAACATGCTATGTCATGTTTAGCAGGAAGCTAGCGAGCTAACTTCCGCTTACTTCCTGCTAACTTCTAACTCCATTGAATGTAATAAATTCTGTTTTCATGGATGCCTGGATGTTAAACTTAATTGTTACACCTGGTAAAGCAGCAACACTGATCATTTTATCAAAGATGAAAGAATTTAGACAGTTTTTAACTCTCAGTGATGCTGCAGTGTTCGTTTGACTTTGGGACCTCAAGGCAACGGAGTTTTGGACCCAGATTACTCCGCGAGGCTCCTGACTACGGCAGCAGTAATGCTCCACCAATCCATCAAGCGGTGCGCCTTCATAGCTTACCAAAGTCACACTAAAACATTTGACAGATTTCTGTGCGCCGTGTACCACATAAAATCGGTTCGAGGTCAGTGACCACAACCAGAATTCATACATAAGGTGAACCGGATTATAAGATGCATTTAGAGAAAATTCAAGGATTTTAAGTGTGCCTTTTAGTGTGTAAATATGTTATACAGAAGAAAATAATACAGTGGCTTTTGCAAGTCACTGTATATCACGATATATATCGTTGCCGCAGATGCTTCAAATTATACCGCGATATGGATTTTAGGCTATATCGCCCAGCCCTAGGTCAGACTGCAAAATGCTCAGAGAAACTAAGAGCTACATGTCAGACTCTTAGGTTCTCAGTTAACATGTTAAATGTTCATGACAGTGCAATTAGAAAAAGACTGAACAGGTGAAGGCCTGTCAGGAAGGGTTCCCAGGAGAAAGCCTGTTCTCCCTAAAAGAACAAGCCACATTTGCAAAGCTGCATCTGAACAACCCACAAGACCGAACAATGTTCTCTGGACAGACGAGTCCAACGTGGGGCAGAGTTTGGTTATAATGAGAACATCACACTGGTGAAAACCGAACACAGCACATCAGAGTTTCAGTGCAACAACAGAACATTAGTCAGAGCTGTGAATCGAAGACATCAGGACACAGTTATATAACACCATTTCGTCAGCTCTGAAGAGCAGAGCGGTATTCTAAATGCTGAGTCAAAAGGGCTTTTGTAGCCTGACATGAATACTGGAAACACTCAGCACCTGTGGATATGTACATTCAGCATCAGGTTTAAAAGCTTTGTTTTCCTAAAGCACAGCATGAAAGCAAGTAAATACCAGCAGGTCGCTGAATGTCAATGACTGAAACTAAGTAAACACTCAGCTCTGTATTCAGAACTGAAACACTGAGATGAGGTGGCTATTTGAATTCTTCACTGCTTTGCTCTCGTCTTCCAACAATAATGCTACGTCCAGATGAACAGAACCTTTTGGGATCCAACAATGCAGCTTAAATAACATATAAGAAGTTCTTACAGAACAAAGGAGGTCGGGATCTCTTCCCCACGAGAGAGCTGCTGCACTGGTCTGTAGTCTTTCAAACTAAAGTGTGCTCTTGTCGCCACACCCCAATAAGTGATGTCACAGCAGGTATTCTGCCAATCACAGCTGATGGAAAGCACCTGCTGTCACATCACTGATTGGAGCCAAAAGTGCAATTTGGTGTCACACCGTAATCAACTCGGAGGCAGTTTTCTGTCCGATTCGGTGCGACTGCGACGCCGTTTCAGTTCTCTTAATTTTACAACTCGAATTACATCAATCAAGCTGTCCAATCAGAAATCAGCTGGAGGATCCCTGAAGCAACAGATTTAATAATCAGTGGAGTCATTCTCTTACCTTCATGTTTGCCCTGAAGAGGTTTGCTCTCCTGCCCCTCATGGACTGCAATGATCTTAAAGTTGTACGTTTTAGAAGGATCAAAGTCCTCGATGACCAGTTTTGCTTCCTGCTTTGATGCCTGAACCACCTTCTGCTCTCCGCCTATTAAAGAAAAAGCACAGACACTTAAGACTGATAATTACAAGCAAGAAACACACACCCCACCCTCTGGGTGTGCGGCCCTTTCTCCTTGTTTCTGTTTGTATGTTAAACCTCACCCCCACATGCATTCAAGTCAACTGATAGACTCTGTATGATAAAAACCGATGAAGCCTCTGGATCTGAGAAGTGAAGCCAAAGTCTCAGTTAAGTTTCTTTAAGCTGCAGCCGTTATAAACCTCTGTTGGCAAAACAATATAGAGGTCTATGAGAAAATGACTCAAAGTCTCATCTCAGTAAACATTTTCCTGAAGTTTTATGACTTTCATTGTCTAAAACCTACCATAGGGTAAGACAGACCATTTACTTTAGAATAAGCAGGGTGTTAGCCAGTCGTTTTAATACAGAGACCATGGTAGACATGAGGGTTAAGCTAAAGATATGCCAAGATTTATCAAATCAGTCGTAAATCTGTCCAAAACAGCTGCCACAGAAATGGTGTTAATTCAACAGTGATAGCATCTTGTCCTCACAAACACTGTGAGGACAAGATGTCCGTGCAGCTATCAGTCGGTGAGGGTACGAGCTCATCCCCCAGGACTTATTCACAGCACGACACAACCTGAATTTTAAGGCTGTGTTTAAACCAGTGAAGATAAAACATAGCTAAATCAATAAATCACCTCACACAGGTAGACAGCAGCGGTTGGACTGCATGCAATAGAAATCTGGCTTTGTTTGACCTTTTTAGTGTCAAGAAAAAACAATTCAGTGTCATTTTGGACAGCAAGACTGTCGGTCACACAGCGAAAGTATATTATCGAGAATTTCAGGAGGATTCTGTGTTGTGTTGAGTGTCTTTAGTAAGACTGCTGCACAAAAACAAATTAAATACAAAAAACGCTTCATTACCTTTCATTTTCTTTCTATTGTAACTCTAACCTTACAATTAAAGTAGATTTGGCAGAATAATTTTCAGTGCCAGCCTCCTTCATAATGTGACAATCACTTTGTAGATATTGCACAACTTCAGTAATTTCCATGTAGTTATGTTTTCAATTTAACACAACGCCTGTTTAGGAGCATAAAGATCACTGCAAAGCTTCAAAACTTTTTAAATTAAACTTTCAGGCTAGATATCCATCCACATCAATAGGTGTGTTTCAGATGTGCATTATAAGAAATGGGTTTTTTTTTTACATTTAACATGTTCATGGACACAGCTGGTAATACAACACACGGCCCAGATATATGCAGAAAGAGCCCGAAAGGGCAAAGAGAACAGGTAAGCTTAAGAGTACATTTCATTTTCTGTAACAGCTGTAATTTGTTCTAAGATGAGGTCATCATGACGATTAAGTAAAAATTAAAAATAGATGTAAATCTCTGGACTGAAAAATTTATGACTAAAAAACAACCTTATGTTGTTCAGTTTTCTCTACTCCCAAATTTTACAAACCACTGAGTTGACTTGGCACCAGCACTGTTGTACCGCTACAATACAGGGTGGGCCATTTATATGGATACACCATAATAACATGGGAATGGTTGGTGATATTAAAGTCCTGTTTGTGGCACATTAGTATATGTGAGGGGGCAAACTCCTCAAGATGGGTGGTGACCATGGTGGCCATTTAGAAGTCGGCCATCTTGGATACAACTTTTGTTTTTCCAATAGGAAGAGGGCCATGTGACACATCAAACTTATTGGTAATGTCACAAGAAAAACAATGGTGTGCTTGGTTTCAACGTAACTTTATTCTTTCATGAGTTATTTACAAGTTTCTCTTTGACATGTCGAAGAGGTTAACACGTGAGGAGCGGATCAAAATTGTGTTGATATCTGGTGAATGCAGTAACCGGGTCATTGCAGCAGATTTCAATGCAAGACACCCTACGTGACCACCCATCTCCCATGCTACAGTCAGCAAACTGCTTGCTAAGTTTGGTGAAACTGGTTCAGTGTTGGATTTGCCAAAATGTGGACGCAAGAAAACTGTCACTAATGAAGAAACATCAGTGGCTGTCCTAGCTTCATTCAGCGTAGCACTCGCCGCATGTCACTGGAGAGTGGATTTGTCGAACATCCCTTCGGCGGATATTAGCTACTCACAAATGGCACCCTTACAAACTCCAGCTACTGGAGCATCTCAGCGAGGATGACCCAGATCAGCGCACAGAATTTGCAGAATGGGCAAAACAAAAATTGGCACAGGACCCTCAGTTCACGCAGAAGATTTTGTTCAGTGATGAGGCAAACTTTTATGTGAATGGTGAAGTTAACAAACAAAACCACCGCTATCGGTCTGACACAAACCCACATTGGATGGATCCCTCCAAGACTGTTGGAACAACAAAAGTGATGGTTTGGTGTGGTATATGGGGCACAACGATAGTGGGTCCATTCTTCATCAATGGAAACCTCAAGGCCACTGGATATTTGAAATTGCTACATGATGATGTGTTTCCCTCTTTATGCACTGAAGCTGGCACGTTCCCTGAGTTTTTCCAGCAAGATGGTGCACCACCACATTATGGGTGCCAGGTCCGAGCATTCCTAGATGAACAGTTTCCTGGAAAGTGGATTGGTCGTCGTGGGCCAGTTGAATGGCCTACGAGGTCTCCTGATCTGACCCCCTTAGACTTTTATCTTTGGGGTCATCTGAAGGCAATTGTCTATGGTGTGAAGATACGAGATGTGCAGCACCTGAAACTACGGATACTGGATGCCTGTGCTGGCATTTCTCCTGCGGTGTTGTTATCAGTGTGTGAAGAGTGGGAGAAGAGGGTTGCATTGACAATGCAACACAATGGGCAGCACATTGAACACATTTTATAAGTGGTCAGAAACTTGTAAATAACTCATTAAAGAATAAAGTTATGTTGAAACCAAGCACACCATTGTTTTTCTTGTGACATTACCAATTAGTTTGATGTGTCACATGGCCCTCTTCCTATTGAAAAAAACAAAAGTTGTATCCAAGATGGCCGACTTCTAAATGGCCACCATGGTCACCGCCCATCTTGAGGAGTTTGCCCCCTCACATATACTAATGTGCCACAAACAGGACTTTAATATCACCAACCATCCCCATGTTATTATGGTGTATCTATATAAATGGCCCACCCTGTATACTGGGCTCCTTTTGGCCATGAAGGCAGTTTAACCTGTGACTCACGCGTAGGGCAGACAAATATCTGCAGCTGCATGAATAATCGTCTGTTCAGCTGTGCTGAAACTAACCGGTGAAAAAGCCTTGAGCAAACGCTTTCAGATCTGTGAACTGCATCTGTGGGGTCAAAGCCACTTTTTCCTATTTTTGGTTCATCCTCGTACAGCTATGCTTGTGTAATATTAGCTTTACAATGCACAAAAACGTGTGCTGGTCCGAGTTAACAAGAATGCATGAAAGTTATTGCCTTTTGCAAACAGGAAAAGGGATTTTTTTTGTTTAGAAAATGTCTTTCAGTTCAAAACGTTACCTGTAACGACTCCTATGCTGAAGCTTTGCATTTACCCTCTGACTCTACATCACTTTTTATTATCAGATTAACAATAAATTTTGTCAAAAAAGGTCAATCATTTAATAAATCTGCAAAATAGAACATATTTAATTCATGTAAGCTTTGAGTGGAGGCTTCACAGACTTCCTTCTGTTCACATATCACATGAGTGTCTTACTTGAGGGCAGATGATCAACCAGCCACACCAAGCATGTCTGTTTTTAACTTTGAGTGATATCAGTTTTATGAGCGTAATGTTTGTTGGTCCTTTACTGGATCTCGAGTATTTAATGTTCTTGAACAAATTGGGCCTGTTCAAGAACACTTTACACAAGCAGATGACTTCTGATGAAGATGCGTGGTGTGATGAGATTGCCATTGACCCCGTGTTGAACACTCTGAGTTCAGTGTCTCTCGGCCATCATTACACGTGTGAAGCGTGCACACCTGCCACACACCGGTGTGCAATCTCAAAATATGCTAAAACGATCTCTTAAATTGCTCAAGAAATATTGAGAAGCCCCGGGCTTCAAAAGCTGAGGGGAGAAACTGAGGATGTGAGCAAAAATGTAATAGACTGTAAATAAAAATCATATAAAGAGTATGTGTTTAGCATCCGATTCTGCCAAACGCGCTTTGCTGTAGCAGCAGGAGAAAGTTTTGGCAGAAGTCAGCAGTTTGCAAATTGACTGTGCAGTGTAGGTTTTTGCTTCCTGGCTTGAGAGAGAGTGTACCAGATATTTACTGAGCAGTCCAAGATCATCAGAGTAGCACATGCTAATTAGTTTAAGAATTTGTGATGTAAGAAAAGTGCTTATTCTTTCTTTGCCTTTTTTTCACGAGGCTTAATTAAAATTAGCCACTTTTCCTTCTGTTCATTTCTCGTACTTTTCCTGCTGCTGGAGAACAAACGTTCCCGTTGGGATTCATAAATCTTAAACTGTCAGTTACCAAATCTAATTTCTTCTGCAGCAGCTGCTCCTTCAAATTGACTGACAGCAAAAACCAACATGATATGACGCTTTTTCAATAGCAATTGCTTCCTTGAACTTTTGACTGTCAAAAACAGCATCTTCAACCCTGAAGACATTTTAATTCAATTAAATAATAACTGGTTTGTTTCACATTTTGGAAGTAAAAAGGTAAATGACTCGAGTCTTGGGCTCAACCAGGAATAGACAAGCCTGATGAAAACCATTCGGCAGAGCTCTACAAAAACATCCCTGCTGATTAAGAAAATTAACTGCTGCTCAGTCGCTGCCTTTCCACCTTCATTACCCTCGCACCGATACCAGCGGCCTGCAGCGTGAAGATGATCGTTCCCGTCATTTGCTCCCTGCACTTAGCCCAGAAGGCACTCAGTCATCCCGGCACTTTCACTTACTTTTTAGAAATAATTTTTATCCTTTTCTTCCAAACTAAGCACTTCCTTAGGCAACATGTTGCAAAGCGGGCCTGTGCGAGCACATTTCAGAAATAAGGGCATCACGCTCTGCTAAAATGTCAAGGCTATTTGGAAACCCGTAAGACTGTATAAAAAGCCATGAAGCTCGTGAGGCTGCAGTGTTCTCGACTGAGAAGTTGAAAGCTTTCTCGGCCTACAGTACAATGTGTGAAAAATGAGAAAAGGCCTCTGTGCTTAAAGGAAACTCGTGTTTCTAGAATATCATACATAAGAGTGGGACAGAACATCTGTGGTTGCCCATTGCTGTTTGATTGCTTTGCCTAATTTAGTTGTCTGCCTCTTTGGTAATTGAGCTCAGTGAATAAGTAACCAGGAACACGCACATACTAACTCGCAGGACTTTTATAATCTTTTTCTTTCTCATGGTTGCTATAGGGGTCGCCGACATCTCATCCTCCTCGGTCAGACCAAAGCTTCACTCCATATTTGAATCTTCTCTCTCAGCTTCCTTCTTCTCCTTCTCTTGCCTGGCAGCTCCATCTTTGGAGCATCCTTTGTCCAACATGCCCACACCCTCCTCTGCACATGTCCAAACCATCTCACCCGTGGCTCTTTGGCTTCATCTCCAAATCGCTCAAACTGAGCCGTTCCTCTGATGTACTCCTTTTTGATCTCGTCCATTCTGGTCACTTCCAATGAAAATCTTAAGGAAAATCTTCATCTCTTCCAACTTGATTTCCTGTCTTTTTTGCAGTGCCACCAAAAAAATGCATCACTGCAGGTCCCACTACCATCTTCCCTTCCACTCCTCCACTCTCTGTCACAGATCACCCCTGATGCTCATCAGCCTAAACTCTCTTCCTCACCTTCCTGTAGTGACCTGGAGGCGAGCAACAGAATATTTCACTCTCTTCTCTCGGCATCTACATCATTCATTCCTCCTTCCTCTTCAGCATACCTCCACCTCTTTACTGTGCACCTAGCCTTCCAGTACTTTTATTATTTCACTTTTATGCCAATCACTTGTTACATGCTTATACTCATGGCTATACTTATGTAGCAAGTCTACATTCCTGTGCACAACTAATTTCTGCATTCCCAAGCCCATGCTCTGGGAGTTTCCTGCTAGTCATCTACCAGCAAGTTTCCATTTTTTCCATCCACACACCACAGGCAGTGCACCCTGATCGTGTAACAGCATGAATTATTCCCGTTGCTGTTCGGTTCATTAAGAGGCTGCCAGGTGTCTTTCATCTGACTTCTTCATTTTGGTCCTTTGGCTTGCCAGTTTCTTGCAGCTTAAAACAATTCCAATTAGGTGGTTTTGAATTGCTTACCAGAACAGGATTGTGTGCGTACTGCCCAACCCTTTACGCAGTGCCACAAAAACAACATACAACAGTAAGTAAGCCTTCAGTTTAGTCACCAAATGAAAACAGAGCCATTCTCTGAAAATACAAACAAAAAGAGAAACACGTTATGAACATGTTTTTCTTTCTTTGACAGGAGCTACAGATAGAGATTTTTTCTGGATCTGCTTCTTTTCAGTTTTATATCCAACATCCTTCTTTCCATTTGCTCTCTCTTCCTGCCTCTCCAGCTCTATCCTGGCGTCTAGTATCTCCCTCCATTTGTATTCCTGTGTCACTCCCTCCATCTGCCCAATTCTACCTTAGAGTATCAGGGGAAAGCTGCACCTTATCTGACTTTTTCTCTATTACTATGATCAAATAGACATTCAAACCCCACCAAAAGCTACAGGTTTACTTGATGCTAAGGTGTCCTTGGCTACTGAAATGCGAGATCTCCAATGCGCCCATTGGAGTGCGACTGAGACATGTTGTATAAGTGCTTCAAGTGCTCAAGGAGAGCAGATCTATATAAGACCCATATACCATCCATGCATTTCATGTTTGTTGACTATAAGCTAGAGCTGGGCGATATGAGATTTTTTCATATCACGATATGTTTTTTTCATTTCAGGCGATAACGATATCTATCACGATATAAGCCAAATAACTATATTTGTAAGATTTAAATGTGCTGTTGCTCACAAGTAAAATGTAAAATAATCAGCAGCTTGTTTTTATTTAAATATTTATTTCCCATAATAAGTTCAACAGGGTAGATGTACTTAAGGAACATGAGACTTTTTCAGATAAATAAAGACAAATATTGCAAACTACACAAAAGGCAGCCACTAAAGCGTTTAAGTTTCAAAACAGAACAAACGAAACAGACTAAATTGTCAATTCCACTTAGAAACAAAATATTAATTCTAAAAATAAATCTTAGTTTGTTTTACAGAAGAACAGACAAAACTGACTAACTTTTGTCAATATCAAATAAACTGAGAACTAAAAGGAAATTCTCAATCTCTCCTTGTTGTATAGCTGAGCTTTTCAAACAGTTTTAACAGTTACTTTAGTCTGACAAAAGCCGAATGACGAATTAGCGCTTCCAGTCAGAGACTGAGGCTACGTCCACACGTACACGGGTATTTTTGAAAACGGAGATTTTGCGTTTTCGTTTTAAAAAATAATCCCGTCCACACATAAAGGCAGAAATGAAGGAAAACGCTGCTATGAACATGCCAAAGCAGCAGGTGGCGCTAGATTCCTAACCGTGCAGAAATGTTGGCCAATCAGAAGTCTAGAAGCCTCGGTGGGAAAAAGTAAACAAAGCTGGGGCATAGAAGCAGAACCGAGTCGTATGTGTGGAGGGACAGTAACTGTGTGTATATGTAAGCATTTAAACACTGCAGAGAGTACAATTAACAGTATTGTAGAAATTCATTTCACCGAAACAATAACGTGGCGCACAGTGTGACGCATGCACCACTTTATTGTATTTCCAGACTTGCTTTCGGCACATTTACAGTGCACGCTACTCTGTTTTTTGTCAGACTTGAAATAGCCGAAATACCTTCACACTACGGAACTTCTTTGGCTCTTCCGTTCGACAATCTCTCCGGCATTGGAACCATCATCTGTTTTCTCTTCGGTCACGCTCGGTTGATTTTTCTAGTCGGCACACTCATTTCCTCCATTACCCGCTGGCTGCTTCCCAAACAAACACACGTGTGGCTTGGCACTTGTGCTGTACGTAACAAGCCACGCAACGTGACGCTGCGGCTGTGATTGGTTCGGCTCTGCGCTACTTAATTTAGATTGGCTGACCTTTTTTTTTTTTTTTTTTTTTTTTTTAAAGAGGACGAGAGCGGCGAGGTCTATCGCGATAGCTTAATTTCTCTATCGAGTAAAAGTTATATCGCGATACATATCGTTATCGTTCTATCGCCCAGCTCTACTATAAGCTCTCCACGCCCCTGTTTTCTCCCCACCCGATCAGATGTCTGCCCGAATCCTTTTTTTTTTTTTTTTTTTTTTAAAGGGAGTTCTTCCTCCCCACCATCACCGCTTATTCAACATTCATTACCTGATGGCTCAAGTTCTGTTCCATATTTGCAGAGTTGTTCCTCATAGAAGAAAATGGTTTCTTATTTATGTTGTGGTGAACTGAACTGTGAAAAACATTGAATCTATTTGAACTGAATATTGGAAATTAAGTCAATGGCATCTTTGGCCTTACAGATTTGCTTCATCCATCTTTAGACATTAGACATTCTTTTGGAAATAAGACCAAGTTTGTAGGAAGTTGTAGCTTTTGACAGGTAGCCCCAACTACCACCAACTCTTTGCCATTTCTATGTGGTTATGCATGCACTATGATTTTAGTACATTTAGGTGCTACTTCACTGAGATGAAGAGTAGGAGCTATTTTTCTCCTCTGCTGATGATCCGTCCAAACAGCCTTTCTGATAATGTCTTTATAAATGCTCTGAAGGACGCCTCATGCTGCCCACACGTGCTGTGGGAACATTCAAACTGTGCTGTTACTGAACCAATCCTTGTAACTCTCCATCATAACGGTAACAGGACTTGGGGACAGGTTGACAGTTTTAAAAGCAGCACCTTTTCCCACTGCAATAAAATATCCCTTTTTACCCTGATGTCTCCCTCAGAGGAAAAAATATCCATCGAGACGACAGATAAGAAACGGCAAAAGAAATTCTAAGAAAAATGTTGCCTCTCTGCTCTGGACACCCTCTCAATATCAGCAGCTGATTCCAAACTGGGTGTTTCAACAGAAGAGTTCACAAATCTGTTCCAGTTTTTACAGCATTTCTTGCAGTTCACCTGGGAATACTGAGGGGATTAAAAACAACACTGTTGTTCTCCAAGTTCAGCATACTCAAGCACACACACAATCTCTCTAATTAGGGCTTCGTGTTCTCCATTTCTTAATCCATTTTTATCCTCCCCACCAAATGAGACACACCTAAAATTAACCTGAATCAGAGGAAGTGTTGGCATTTATTTGGCAGCACTCTGAAGAGAGCTGAGCAGTGTTAAATTAGACTGTACAAGCTTTGAATCAAAGCGATTTGTGTATCGATAAAAATAAAACAACTATTCTCATTTAGACAGATGAATGCCCATGAAGCAGCTTTATATTTAACACTTGTTGGTAGAAAAACCTTGAACAACTCTAAAAATAAACCCAGCATTCATCTTCTCTCAGACTGGGATCCAAACTTTTTTGTCTTTTGAAGAATTTCCAGAATTTATTGTTTATGGAGAAATTGAATCATATATTTTAAATAAAATACATTCCCAAGATGCTGACACGGCTCCTATATCATCCAAATAAAAGTCTCTTTATGACACATTGACTAGTTTATAAACTACTCAATAACACTTGCAAACAGCAGTATGATTCAAATTCCAGGCTTTCAAGCTTTGCATCAATATAAACAGACAGTAAAGATGTCTGCAGTGCACCTGCTTCCACTAACAGTGATTAAAAAGCCTTGGCCACAAGTTTGAAACCGAGTAATACCACTTATGCATATAATCACAATGTAGCTTAGGAACTATATACAACAACTATATACAACAACTATATACACATCATCATTTTACAGCTGTAATTATCGTCAGCGTATGACAAAGAATTCCTTCCTTTAAAATGTAAAAGCAATAAAAACAGCATACGCTCCGTGATTCAAAGTCAGGAATTCAGATTAAAAAAGCAGTGCAGAGCTTTTCATTTGAAAAGCTGCATCAGGATGACAGAGTCTGTGAGAGCCAAGTAAGTATAGTGCCAGTTTACAGTCAGCTACCAGTTAATTAGGTGCACCTGGATAAAACGTATGCAGGCTTGCCCTTTAAACAAACCCTCCTTCAAGAACCTCATCGAGTCAACTTCAGAGTCATCCTGGAAACTAATTTATCAACTCCATTTGTGCATACTGACTATAAATAAATAAATATATTAATTTCAGTGTGTCTCTATTCAATTACTTCCAAGGACACTTGCATGTAGTATCCCACATGCACTCCCCTGAAAATGATGAGAGTTCAGCAGTGTTGTTCACTCCAACAGAAATCAGCATGTTGTCTGATGCAACATAAAGCAACGAGGTACCGAGCTGTACCTCCTGACTGGCTGTGCGGTTAAGTGTCCAAACCGAGACGTCTGTGCTCCAGTTTTGTGAGTGAAATTGTGAGAGAAGCAATTTTTAAAAAGAACAGAATAAATAAAAAATCTTCCTTCTTTCATCACGCAGCCAAGATGCCAACTACTGAGGATGTGAGGTACACAGCGCTGCTGTGGGGAAGTCTTCACTTATGTACACACAGATGCAGCTGAACTGGATACAAAATAAATCCCGTTGTCATCAATAAAACCTCAGATTCAGCCAAAGCTTTGCCGTACCAGTGTTCAGCTGGACGTCGTTTTACAGAGCTGTAAAAGCCAAACGCGTCAAAGCCTTAATCAATAAATCAAGAAAATGTCAGCCGCAACCAACCACAGGCTACCACACTGGCCACACGAACAGCTCCAGTATCAGTTATATCAGATCCTGTGTGTGGTTACGTGTCTCTCTCTGCACAGTGAGTTATGAACCTGCATGCAAGCGAAAACCGCATAAAAAGGTCGATTTGTTTCCCCTCAGGGGAAGAAGTTCAACTGCTGTGCTCCGCCGTGCATAGCTAGAATTTTTTGTCCCACAAGCAAAAGACAAATACCGCATTGTTAAAACATGATTTATGAAAAGACATCATTCATATTAATTTGCAGATGCATTAATCTGCATCTGTTTTTCATTTCAGAGCACTTTTTTGTCATTTGAGAACAAAACCGGTGCAGCTTTTTACTGCTCCTGCTGACGGTGATTGGTCTTTAATGACACGCCTTCCTGCAGCCATCACTGCTGAGGGACCCTTGAGCAAAGCACGAGACAGCCGATCCATCACAGAGGTGTGACTGTGGGCAGCTGTGTGAACACCAGAGAAGATTGCGAATTCCTCGTCAAATTTCCCGGACAAATCAAGTCTAAACTGGAAGGTCTCTGCAGCAGCTCTGTGCAAAGGTGAAGCCTGAAAGCGCTCAGCCTGTGGCGCGTGGTGTGGGATTGTCATGTTCAAAGAATTTGCTAGTTTATTCATTTTGTTTGATTTTTGCAAATGATGAAGCACAAAGCTGCAGATTCAGTCTGATATCCCACTCTCACAGCAGTCATCATATCACACTTCAGTTCACATCGTCTCTCCCAACTTAGCAAATTTCTCACTAGGTGTAGCAACTTTCCCGTCAGGAGGAGTGTAGAGAAAAGTTTAGGGCTCTCGCTGCGCCACACCGGAGGTCAGCACAGGGACAGATTTCTCTCTGCGAGCAGCTCACAGCGGGGCCGAGAGACAAAAGACGCATTCTGTGGCTCCGCAAGCGATTGTTAAAATCACAGCACAGCCATCATCGTAAACGAACCACACTGTGGCAGAAAAACTAATCGTGTGTGATTTTGTAAGCAGCCTCCAGCAGTGGCCAAAGCTTTAAGTCTGCTGACTGCTGCCGAAAAAGTTAATCAAACCAACAAACTAAACAACTAAATGTGATAGTCACCGTCAGACCCAAACCAATTTCCCTCTTTTTAACGATGAAGCTACTAATAACAGGTGGAGACAGTGTAGGCACAGACTCAGGATCAGTTCTGGATCTTACCTGGTCGTGTGGTGTAAATGACTTTGTAGCTTTCAAACTGTCCTTTGGGTTCTTTCCAAGACACGTGCAGCTTGGTGGGGCTCAGGACTTTGGTACGAAGCCTTCTTGGTGATGAAACTAGACATAAAAAAAACCAATACACAGCTTTACACAATAACTGTCAGTTTGATATTTAGTGTATAAATGTGCAGAATGAGTGGTTATAAAACTCCTTATCATGCACCATCAACATCCAATATTTTGCTGTAATATTGGAAATGAAACTGATGTCATCATTAATTTATTAGTAGATTGTGTCCATAACAATGGATGGAGTTCAATTTAGCCGACTGCGCGACATGGTGTCATACAGCTGCAGGAAAACGTTTCAGTCCTTTCAGATTTCCACATTTCTAATTAAAGACGACCTAAAGCATCATGTGATTTGCATCACTTCCTCCAAATAAAATGCTCAAAAAGTACAGAAAGTTAAGTTTATGTGTCATCCAGTCACAAAAAACCTCTGGCTTTTTGATCTTCAGCAAAAATTCAAAGAACTAAGAATAGCTTTGAGCACCACTACTCCTCTGTAGCTACCAAACTGATACATTTACACTCTTTTGCCTTTGTAAATATGTAACATCAAAATATAACTTACTGGGTTACATTTGATTAGTCTCACAGGACTGTTGGTGATTCACACAGATAAAGATTCTGTCAGTTGTAATATTCACCTATTGTGTATGTGCAGGTATAATTTTATAAATTCAATATTCAAAAATAAAAAAAACTCCTTTGCATCTATTTTTTGTGACAAAAAAAATGATGGATCAATATAATCAGCTGCCTTTCCATGAGCCTTTCACCTCCAGCAGACTCCACCCTCATGGTGTTTTGCTCTCCGCCTGCTGCAACTTCTGGTTGGAACTACTCTTCAGCTCAAAGATGGCGGAGCTGGAGTCCGTACGATCTTTACACAACAGACTCACTGAAGAAGCAGCAGAAGGATAGCCAGCTGACAGAAAAACAAGGAACAGGAAGAGCTGGGGCTAGCTGACATTTCAAAATAAGAGCAAGGAACCTGTCCACTTCTAAACTGAGCAAGGTTGGCATTCTTTTGGATCATTTTGGCAGCTGTTAATTTATGTCTACGTATATCTGGTAAACACTGAATTCTGTGAAAAAATGATGATTTTTTAGTTCATATTTATGCAAAAATATCTCACCAAAAACTTTCCCCTGCAACTGTACGCAACAAAACGTTTCCCCTTAATTAGTCACATAGAGCATCGGCGCTCAGGAAGTTTTACAATCTGCACGTTTCACAGAATCTGCTCTCCGTCTGTTTTACTTCAACACACTCGTTCATCCGCTGAGCGCAAAACACAACTGTGACTGACTCGAGTTAGATTGAACTCCCTCCAGAGTTATGATGGCGTCGAGGCAGGCGATCCATCTGTGCTTTTAAACCGTAAGGAAAGAGGAGAAAAAAATAAGGAAGGATAAATTGTATCTCATCCAAGTAGAGGATACACATCAGAGAGATTAGCTTGCACAGATGTCACATTAAAAAAAAGCCCCAAAAGTCCCATTTTCCTCCTTTTCCTCATCCTCGTCTTCCTGCTCTGTGCTTGTCTCCTGTCTGCATCAAAGCGACACCCCTGCCTCTCATCCTGATTAGTTGTTGTCCCCGTCCGCACCCTAGAGGGCTACATATCCCCCCTTTCCCGCCTTCCATTCTTCACCTATATTCATTTTCTCCAGCTTACGTGCTCACTGTCACCTCATCCTCATTTTCTTTCCCTTTTTATTATTTTTTTCTGCATCTGTGCTTTGAAATATGTCAGGGTGAGAAGAGGATAACAAAAAGGAGGGAATGCGACTTCTTTTTAACTGTTAAGAGAAAAAATAACAAAGGAACCAAAAGGAAAGACGCTGGAATAGCATCTCCACACTATTCCTCTCCTGTCCTCAGCAGGAGCACCTGATCCACTGAGCTGCACAATGTCCACACACACTTTACAATGGCCTCAACCTGTGCACAAAACCTCTGAAAGGTCAACAACACTGCATTGGGAGAACTTTGTTTTCACAGTTCACCAAGCGTGTATGTGGCGTTGTTGTGTTTTTGCATAGACGCTGGTTTAAAACACAGGGATAAGGCTATTGTAAAGCACTGCAACGGCAGAAACCACATTTCCAGAGTCAACAACCAAAACAGCCTATCATTTCCACACCAGCAGCGCCAAATCCCAGATAATAAATATGTATTATTCCCCAGTTTACTTTGGTTAACTGTGGGAAAAAAAGAAAAGCCAGGGGGTGGAAAATAAGATATGAAACCCACAAACTCGTCTCTGTGTTTGTGTACTCATTATGAGGTGAGCCATCTGCTGCTGCCGACTTCTTTAAATACCTACACGGAGATTGACGCCTGCTGTAGCTCAAAAGCTCAAGAGCGGAGTAAACAAGAGCCTTGTAAGAATGGTTCACCCAAAAAAAAACAAACTGTGGGTAAAGTCACCTCTTACAGAATTCTTTTACTGCTTTATATCTGCATGTGTGCATGCCGCTTTCTCCAGGTGTAACATGATAACGTATATCAATGTTAAACATGAAACTGGCACGTTTGAAGAGAAAGTAACAGTTTTAGGTCGATTTAGATGGCAATCAAAGATTTAGTCAAGCCGATAAGGCTCATCACCCCAATCCTCTGCAGCATTTTGAGTGAACCACCTCTTTATGCAAAGAGATTATCTGCAGAAAACTACTCATGTAGGTATACAAAGAAACTTGAGCTCAGCACAGGAAGGATAATCCTGATTTTAGTGGAGAAGATATGAAGCTGGTGCATTCCACAGCAGACAAATATACAGAAACACACATAAGGAATACAGTACCAGTGATTGCACCAACCTGCGGATGAGAATGAGGGCTGCATGGGATTTCGGCTCAGGTATTACAGATCTCTGTCTTGGAAACAAAGGATGCTCTCTCGTCTGAAGAGAGCTGCTCAAATCCCAAATGATTCGAGAAGCAGATTTCGCACGGCTCTGTTTGTAGTGTGGTTGAACTCGGTCGCGTGTTCCCGTGTGCCACATCTGCATATGTGTGCATTAATTATGTATACGTGTCCGCAGCTGGAAGCAAGCGTTTTCTGATGTTTCCACATTAAAAAAAACATTCTTCATGCATTTTGTTCCGGGGAACTCAGGTGGTTGTTTTGAAACCTGCCGATTCCTTTGCAGCTCCATGCACACATGCCTTTTACACACACACTCACAGAAAGCCGTGGATCTTCTCTGCAGGATTGTATTATCACGCAGAGACAAGTATTGGACGGCGAGCGAAGAGCCTGGTGACGACAAAAGGCCTCACCAGTAGAGATGGGAACTTAATTCTCATCTATTTTTCATGGAGAATCCTGTGCAAACAGCCGAGGATGGAGAAGGGCCCCACCGCACCCTCCGCGAGCGGTGTGGCAAGCCGGAAGTGCAAAGTTTGAAGTGCATTTAAAGTCAGTGAGAGCAGACTAAAAGGGCAATATTAGGCAAAAGGGCAACAGTGAGCAGAGAGGAAAGAATAAGGAATGAGAAGGTTTAACAGGAACTATTAAAAAACAAGCTGGAGAGTTTTCTGCAAATCAAAGTCACTTTGAAAAATACTCTGACACTGAGGTTCTTGTTACCAAACACACTCTCATCTTAAAGATGCAACACAGGACATTTTAACACCATTTTTACACATCGGGATAATTACTGCACAGCACTCCTTATTTTTCCTTCCCATACCTAACACCACGGCTTGAGGTGGAAAAGGTCTTTAATTGTTTTACACCACAAAACAAGAAAGCAGTGCTGAAGGCAAACTGTGCTGTCAGTGACGGAAATGAATATTGGAGCTCAACAGGTTTGAGTCACTGCTCATTTCTTTTGCTAGGAAAATGGGAAAAGCTAGGGGTGTCCAACTCCAGTCCTCGAGGGCCGGTGTCCTGCAGCTTTTAGATCACCCTGGGTCAACACACGTGGATCAAGTGATTAGTTCATTACCAGCCTCTGGAGAACTTGAAGACATGTCGAGGAGGTAATTTAGCCATTTGAATCAGCTGTGTTGGATCAAGGACACATCTAAAGCCTGCAGGACACCGGCCCTCGAGGCCTGGAGTACCCCACCCCTGGCTCAGACCCTCTTAGGAAAGCTGTCTGACTATTTGTTTAACTAGTCTTCAGGAAAATTTCTCCAGGCTTCTTCAAGGACATTCAAAGTTCTCATTTGGATGTTGGCTGTCTTACGTTTCACTCTATGTTAAGATCACTCCACACAGCTTCCATCATGTTGTGGAGCCCGCTCATTGACTGGTCCAGGTATCCCTTACTGCACTGGCAGTGTGTTTTGTGATACTGACTTTGCAATCAGACACTAGAGAGTTACTGTCCGAGACCGTTTGATGCTTTAGTGAACAATGAATGGATGGACTGAAGAACCAGACGTATCTCTCAGGTCTCGTGTCCTGTCTTTTAGATACTTTTCACTTGCTGTAAATAGTTTTCTTTTGAATCTTGCTTCTTCGTCTCCCACACTTGTTCAATTTCCTCAGTGTTTTTTAATGACACACTGCCGAGATACGCCAAGATTTCAGTGAACATTTTGGGAATCAGCTTGTTGGTGCAAAAATGCCATTTTATGCCTGTCAAACTGTTATCTTTGGCATTTTCTGTAGTTTCAACTAAAGAAATGGGAACAAATCATATGGTTTGTGACAGGCTGTAACAAAGTGGCTTAAAATACAATGTAAAAATGTCTGTTTGCTAAGATGTTCCCTTGGGTTAGATCACTTTTATATGCTTGAATGAATCATAAGTCAGCATTAAGTGGCTCAACAAATCTCTGATAATGGTAAGTTACAAAGACGGGTCTGAAAATGAATAAAAAAGTAACCAATGTCTAAAAAAAACAGTGAAAGACAGTCAAGACTTTTGCAAGTAACATCTCAATAAACAATAACTATTATGATGATAATCTTATAATTATTTATTTGATAACTTTGGCAGTCCTACCATCATTCCACACGTTTCATTCCCTTTAATCCCAGAAGTTCTCTTAACTAAACCCTTAAAATGACTTCAAAATAACGTTGGCATTTGACCACACTCATCATGCCTGTTCCCCCCCCCCTGGGTTTAGATACCTGCTCCTTTATGTCTGCAGGCAACAAAGAAATGAAAAGCTCCTCCAAAGCTGGGACTGAGCCTTTGAAATCATTCTTTGACCTTTTTTTTTTTTTTTTTTTTAATGACAGGTGCTGAGCTCGAGGGTAATTTAAGACAAGCGCAGAGTAATTTCTTAAAACAGCCTCAACTTTATGGCACAAAGAAAAAATAAAAAAATAAATAAGTGGAAATGGTTCCTTTGCTTCATATCTATGGATAATTTAAATAGATATGAATTTGTTTCTGATATATTATAGCCATTCCTCAGCTTTTCATGTTAAAGTTTCTTCTTCTCTGCAATAAATCAGAGCCATTGCAGTGAGCAGTTTCACTTGTGGGAGCTGTCCAAGCTGCTCGGAAACCTTTAGCTCTTCCCAGGTCACTGCTGTAGCCGAGGCTCGCGCACTATAGCCTCTTCACTGAGGAATGCTGCGGTTTCTCTCAGTTTACTCGCACTTTAGCCAAAACCTAGCAACTCTCCTTATTGTGAAAGAGTTATTCTGTTGTTTACTAGACTTATTCTCTCTGCAGAGCGACGGGTGAATATGGACATTATCCCTCCAGGCTTATCAGGGTAATATCCTCACTAAAGAAATTGATCTGTTCCAGTGCAAAACATTTTGAAAACCTTCAAAAAAGCATGTTTGGTGAATTTTGCTTATTTTTGTCCAGAACACGGACTCACAAAAGACAGCGTTTCACTTCCTGTTCACTTTCTCAAGTTTCTCTTCCTCAAATGTTTCACATCAAGAGTTTTACTTCCCAGTTATCATATATAGAATAAAATAATCATAATGTAATAATGTTCATGGTAATGAAAAGAAGCCTTGGTGTCACAATTTAATACACCGAGGCGACACAGAGTTTCTCAACATATTGTTGTAAATAAGAAGGAAAACCGAACCCTCTGACTCCACCATTGTACTCTAACACTCGGCTTTGTCACTATTCAACAATATCAGACACCACAAACATAAAAAGTGTCACTTTTGTGGTTGAATATATTAATCGTGTCGAGCTAATTAAAAATATGACTGAATGAGATTAGAGTTGGATTAATATGAAACACAGTGCAGGGTAAAGGGTGGGTGGGTCACCTGGTAGCGGGCACAAAGGTAAACCAACTACGGTAAGCTCATTTTCACACAGGACGAACTTTCACACTCTCAACATGCTATTATGGCGTGGCACAGCATCGGCCCAAGTCCTGAGTGTGTGGCTGTGGAACAGCACCAAGCTTTGGTTTTCAGCAGGTTTAGAAACACTTCATGTTCAGTGTTGCCAAAAACCTTTGAACGTTAGCCAAAGCAGAAGGTGTTTGGATGGAGCGCAAGTACCTGACTGTGTTCAAAGCAAAACACTTTTGAGTATGTTAGAGGGTGTTTTTCCCCACCAGACGTGACGCTCGACACATTAAGGCTGATTCCAAACTTCATCTGAGATCCATGTGGTCAGGTCAAACTCATTCAGCTCAGCCAATTCAAGACACGTCATGAATATCAATCAGTCATTTTCATTCTTGACAAAAGGTCTAGAAAAATATGGTGTTTAAGGTTGTTCGTAATGGTGTTAAGATGAAGAGTCATCTCTCACTAACAAGGTAATATATTCAATCCTAAATGGGTTAAACAGGGTGAAAGACAACGTCGGCATGTAGAGTGATTTAAAAAAAGAGGGAAAACAACACAAACAGCTGCTGATTTAAGAGTCATGGTGAAGCATGTTGATAAACTTGATCAAATTTAGATTCGGGACTTTTGAAGATCTCACAGCTTCTAACAAGGGTTACACAGACATTTGTCACTGTCATTTCAACACGCCACGGTAACTCATAAATAAGATGAACACGTGTATTTTTTAACACTGTGACAAAACGTGCCACAGCAAAGCGATTCGGCTAAGCGACGGCAAAACTGGTTTTCTCATTCCGACTTTGGCATCGAGGCTTTTCCCAGAGAAACAGACAAAAGGATCAAGAGAATAAAAACAACCTTTTTTCCAGAACAAAGCTGCACATCGAAACAGTCACAGTGAAATTCAGATATGTGACCTGCTGAGTAAAACTGTGGCTGCAAAGTATAACAGCTTCACATTTAGAGAGCGGGACCACACTGAGGTTTATCCAACCAGCAATTAACTTTAGGAGAACGCTAAAGCACAAAAGGTTCTGCAGGCTTTCTAGCCATTTGATACCATTATGATATCAACCTCGACTTTTTATGGCTATATTTGGTCCTGATATGGAGACCCCTCGCTGGGCTTCTTTGACACCAAAACGGTGAGCCCAAGAAAATTCTGCTGGATGTTACCATCATGGAAAGCCTGCAAAACCCCGTTTTCTCTGGCAATGATCCATCCATTCTGATGTTATCAGCCCATTAAACGCATGTTATCAGTCAGTATCAGCCCATACATGTCAATGATATGCAGTCATCAGTAGCACTTTTCGAGCTTTGGCATCTTTTTTGTACCAATCAATAATACTGTCTTTTATTCTATACACTTTCATTACCGTGTCGTTTACGGCCCATTCAGACTTACCAATGAACCTGCGATGCATGTCTTTGGAGTACCAACCCAAAGACATGCATGATACTACACCATCTAGCAGCTTACTAGGCTGTTATCCATGAGGGAGAAAGACAGATTGGAGATATAGGAGACCTCTAGTGGTTGCAAAAAGGAGTGCATGGAAAATCTCCGTTCGTGCTATTAACTAGCTTTGTAGGATAGCTTTAAATATGTGAAAGGGTGCACATGACTATTATTTATTTATTTTAAATTGGCCATGCTAGTTTCCCCATCTCAGTGCTGTATACACTTTTTCAATCATTTTATCTTCTTTGTCAGGTCCACATTCTCTTTTGAAGAAATTTGTAACTTTGGGTTACAAATGAAATCCCTACAACATCCAAATGTAACTTTTCACCTGGAAACACTTTGACCATTACTCCCATTTAACAGTGTGAAAGGAACAAGGAACGTCATATGTAGGAGGCCACCTACAGGCGACATGTTTGGGACTGATAAGGTCCAATCAGTGGAATGATGAGATTTAAAAGAAAGTGGAAGACCTTGTATGGCCTGTGTTCAACACTCACTAAATCCTGGCTTCTATAAGTAACAGTCTGGGGAAGTCAGTGGATGGATGTAGCTTTGCAAAACCTTGGACTGAAAATCCAGACTAGTCCTTACTAGTCCTACATCGTCAGGTAGCCCCGTTCCTCGCTCTTCTACACAGGAGAAAATCTATACATGTGCAAATCCTGACAGTTTAGCACACGGTCTGAAAGCTCTGGCTTTCCCTGTGGGGTATCATTAGGGAACTTCATGGTTAGGCCTGCCGGGCTGTGTATAAAAAGCTCTGCTTGGGCCCAGTGTGGTGAACTGGGATTGTTGATTCTTGAGTGGACAGCAGGATAGCAGTGATACTTACCTTGGCCTTGTGCTGTGTGAGGGAACACAGAGATGAGAAAGAAGCCCAGCAGGCAGAGACTCAGTCTGACTGTGAACCACATCCTGATACCAGCAGACCGAAGGACACGATACACCTGATTGGTAAAGCAGTACAAGAGGAGAAAGCAGACAACAGGGTGGAAAAAAGAGGAAGTAAAAAAAGAAATGAACGAGCAGGAAAGGACGGGTCAGGGCGTGAGATTAGGAGGCAACAGAACAGGAGTCAGACAACCCAGAGAGGATGACAAAGGAGGTAAAAGAACGGAGTAGAGAGAGGTGAAAGAAAGAGGAGCAGAAAGGAAAGAATGAGGAAGAAGACAAAGCAGGATGTGAGGGAGGATGGAGTAGTGCAAAGATAAGAAAAAGGAGGGAGGAGGAGAAGGGGGAGTGAGAAAGGGAGCCATGGCAGAGGAAGGTGAAGAAGATGAAGACATGGAGAAAAACATCATGTCATCCTGTTATCATAAGTTAAATTCAGTCATTTCTGTCCATGTTTATGAATCCATTCACAGTTAAAACACATTCATATTCTGAATGTGCAGAAATATGAAGGCAGACGTGTTTGTGGAGCTTTGCACTTAATGGAGATGTGACGATGTGATCTCTGGGCCACTGCAGGACTACAGTGCCCCTCCCATCACATTCCTTTGGGTTGTGACTGTGTTAAGTGTCTTTCTATGCTTACTGTCACAATTTTCACCCCACAGCAGGACATTGCAAAGTATTTTTTTATCAATGTAAAAGAAATAATGTGGTAAATTCTAAACATTTATAGAACTGAGTTATTACTCAAATATAATACTTCTGTAAGAATTTCAAGGTAAATAAAGTAAAGCATGTTTACTCCTGCAAATGTCTGAGGGAAACATTCAAAAAATGTATTAAATAATACAAAGAAAAATAATTGCAGTTACTTGTTCGTTACAGCACCTACACGTTTGTCTCAGAAATGGCTGTGTCTGTTTCTAATATTCGGTTCTTTAGCCAATTTTCTGATATTTTTGATGTGATATATTCATCGCCCCAGTATTAAGACCAACCGTTTCTGCTGCCATCAAACAGATTTTGCTACTGAGAGCAATACTGCTTTAATATTTCTGAAGAAATTAAAGTTAAAAAAGAGAAAACAAATATTTAATGTCCAGTTTTTGTAATAATGCAGGAAGGACTTGGGCTGTTAGGACGCTGATCAGCTTCTAACACGTGTTAGGCACCGCTGAAGATCTGCTGGGGTCGTGAATACACTGACAGCTAAACCAGCTCCTCAGTGAGGAGAAGCCCGGACGCTGCGCGTTCAGTGGAATCGGCTTTTGCGCACTCCTGCACAGCCACCCGGTGCTAACAAACACTATAACACATGCTACGCCATCTCTCTCCGCACCTCTTAATTACAGTAAATAAAAGCAGCGGAAGTTTCTTAATTGAAAAGAGCGCAGGTGAGGTCTGCACGCTGCGCCACCCGCAGCACCACAGCGCGTGGAAGTGGGGAGAAAAGGGTCGCAGATTTTCAAAGCTGATTTCGGAACAACTGTGCGGCGTGTGAATAAAGAGCAGCTTTACCTTCTCAGTTCATAAGTTTGCAGGTTCCGCGGCTCTCCTCCTGACAGCTGTGTGGCGAGCTCAGCAGTCCCCACAGCGACTCTGATTCACACTGTTCACCAACTCCGCTCTCGACCCCGAGACAAGTTACACGGAGTGCTGCGCGGGACTGCCGATTCAAAATTTCAAAATAAAGTTACAAACTTGCTACAACATGTTTCATCCTTCTTGGCCAGTTTCGTATTATGCAGAAGGAGCCAGTGCGCACCAGAACAATAAACATGACGACGCTGCTGTGATTCTGATGTCGTCTGAACTCGCTTTGATTGGTCCAGTTTTGCAGTATTGAATATTAAAATAGTAGTACATACAAAACACACGCTTACGTGTTGTATATGATGTAGGACGATGAATCCAGTTCAACAGAATCTGAAGGACCCACAAACCATTACCAGCCTCCCAGTGAGCCGCTGCTGAGCAAACACGTGAACATGTTTCAGCTCCGAGCTCCAGCTGGTGCATTTATGTAGACCTTAGTAAAGACACAGGCACGCGCTGCAGTCCAGAAGCTATGAAAGGAAAAAGTCCGAAACAAACAAACAAACAAACAACATACTTTCAAAGTTCTTGTTTAGTTAGTTTGTTTTACAGGAAGTTGAGTTTAACTTGTGTCGTTATCTAAAGAGATTAAAGGTAGAAATAAATCTACTGGAAAAGAGGCAAATTATTTATTGTGTATTTATTTTATAATTAGAGTCTGATTTCTTTTTAGAGATCTGTTTCTCATCCTGTATTCACTGCCCGTCATTTTATAGACGGTCAGATTCGGATTTTAAACAGGTTTTTGCGTCCTCTACATGTAACGTATAACAGACCTGGAGCAGGGCTCGATGCGCGTTACAGTCTCTCTTTTAATTTGAAGGTAAAAGTGTCTCACTTCCCACCTCTCTGTGGTACTTTGTATCCAAGTTAACTTCTTCCGTAAGACTCCCTTCAGTTGAGACTTGCAGTGGATTGATGGGTGTTTCCCGCTTCATTCACCATCCACGCCTGCAGCTATTCATTCCTTTTACCTCATTTAAAGCGAGACGAGGCAGCAGAAAAATGCGTTTGAGCGGCAGGCAGATTGAGCACCGACAGGAGCGAAATGTGTGTTTCTGTGACCCCTGGGTAAATGCTCCGAGACGCCCAATATGATCCTGTTAATATGCCTCCTTCAGTTTGGGGCAGGTGGCTCGTTGTAAATCTAAAAATCCATGACAAAGGAAGATGAATGGGACTTTCTTTGCGAAACATTATTGGCTGAATAGCAACTGTCACTAAGATCCATTGGAGGGTGGTGAAGGCACAAATGAGCTGTAGCTATGGCGAATTAAAAATTAAACATCTGCATTTATTCCCTCTTCATCTGAGAAAGAGAAACACAGAAGGCAGTAATTTATACCTTATATAAAACGGAATAAAACCGAATGTCGAAACAGACAATTTCATTACTGTTTTGAAAAATATATTCTCATTTTGAAGTTGATGCCTGCAGCATGTTGGAAAAACAAACAGAAAGGTGCTGGATGAGCTTTGTCTTCACAACACTAGATGTTCAGGAAGTGATGAGGCCCAGTTTTCACAGTTTTCTCCAGCTGTAGGATTTTAAAACGTACTGCACAGTCATGCATGCAGAATGTGTGACTTTTGTCATCTGCTCAAAAACCCAGCTGCAAACAGTTTACCGTTAATGGCGTCTTCACAGGTGTGCAGGCTGCTGTGCCATGTTCAGTTCTGATTGGTCAAACCCAGGACAGTTTGGCGCGCTCTCTTTATTAAACGAGCTCAGAGACGCATTTGTGGGTTGAATGTTTTCATTGCACAGTAGAATTTGAGCTGACTTTGTGGATGCAGCAATAAATGTGTTCATTCAAAGCTGCCTTTGGGTTCAAAAACCACTTTGCCTCGTGTGCAGAGACTGAATGATATTGTGCACCACAGAAACAAAATTGGGAAACATTATTAAAATACTGCTAAGCTATTTGCCACGGCAGTGAACGCTTCTCCATCTTTGCTGAATCCAGCCTCTTTATGATGTCTGCGATTATGTTTTTATACCCAATCATGTCACTAATTACACTTGTTGGTTAAATGTTAAACTATTTTCCTCATCTGTTTTTGCTGCTGTCACTCACAACTTAGCTATGTCAACAAAAAGTAGTCCCTACAATATCTAGATGCCAGTTTCCAAACGCAAAAATAATCCAATGGGTAAAATCAAAAACACAAGGGGAAAGGACTCGAGAACACACAGGGAGGCAAAACCAGGAACTTGCGCTGATTGTTGGGTTTTTCTCTGTATGTATTATTGGAGGGTCCACCTTACTGTGTAAAGCACTTTGAGGTGACTGTTGTTGTTATTTGGCGCTGTATGAATAAAACTGAATTGAAAAATTTACCAAGGCAACAACAACTAGTCAAAGTCTAAACATGTAAAAGAGACAAAAGGAGGAACACCAGGAAAACCATTGCTGAACCACCGACTTTCATTCCTCCACCTGCTCCTGACTATCAGTACAGATTGTCTGCGAACCTCATAGTTTATAGACAATCCTGCTTGACCTCAACTCAGAGTTCATCCATTGTGATCAGCACTAGCAGTACACTGGGTTATAACCTAAGGCTGGGTTGGGGAAACCACTACTTAAGCTGATAACAGTAATGAAAGGCAAGAACCAAACAGAAAAAACCAAAACTCGTCATTACCAAAGCCATAAATTAAACTCACTAACCAAAGACTTAAAAATGAAAGAACTAAGACCTACATAATACTAAAATAATAGAAACTCAGAAAATTCAACAAACACATAATCAAAACCTGAAAAACTAGAATAAAAGAAGAAATAGCAACACGACAGGGACCAGAAACCCAGGGACTGTGACACCGTCAAGGCTTTTGTTGGCATTAAGATGAAAAAGACGCTACATTTCCCTTTTCCCTACATTTTAAATTGCTCATTTCTTCACCGATCATGTCATCTTTGGGATTTCACAGCAACATAGTAACAACCACACAGAAGTTTCAGCACTGAATGAGCAGGTGTTGCTATCTTTGAGATAGTGCAGAGCCTTGAATGAATAATGGGCTTTGTGACCTGAAGGTGAAGGTTAAGTTTCTTTTGTGCCTCGGATATTCCGGGTTTGTTTGGTGAGCATGTTGCTTTTAACAGTAGAAATTGAGGTCTTTGGAGTCTCTTGTATTATCATAATCATAAATATTTAACTGGAAAAATGTGTTCCCCTCAGATGTTGAGTTTCATGGCTCTCAAACAGCAGCTTGAATAAACAGTGTGTCTCACTGAGTTTTCTTCAATGGGAGTTTCTGTCCAAACTGTATTTTTAGAGTGCAGTGCACCTCAGAGCATATTACACTCACACCGACAGAGCTCGGGAGAGTTTACTGTAATCTGAATAGGCACTAGTGCAAATACAGTACAGTATGTGGTGTCGTGTGACATTTATAATTAGGCGTGTGCATTAAACATCATCTTTTTCATCTTTGTGACAAAAAATAATCTAAAAAGCAGATATTTGCTGTCATGACTCTTCTCTGACTGTCTGGTTGCAGCCAGGCTGATTTCTCATGCCAACATTTCTCTGTCTGATCGTGTTGTGCAAGAAAACTCTTTGTTGGGAATATAAGCAAAGTGTCTCCTTGTGCACTGATCAGCCAGCGAGCCAAGGCTTCATTATGTGACAGGGTTCAGCTGACGGGAGCCTGTGGCTGGTCATAGATGAACCGACTGAACCACAAGATTCAAATGAACACAAATTATATTTCTGCTCATGCTGAAGCTGAAAATATGACCCTGTTCACCTGCAGAGTCACAGATAGAGTCTCGCAACACGTCTTGATTGTGACTGAAAGGAAAATAATAATGATGCGCTCCTCCACCGAGGATACAGAGGGCTGCGTGAAGCACACTGACACGGCTCTACGAGGATGACAGGGAGACATCATCAGTCTCAACGGGACAGCAGTATGTATGTACGGCCTCTCTGTGTGAGGATCTAAACGTATTCTACGCTAGATTCGACACAGCGAACACCACGAGACCGGACTGTGTGCGCACCGCGGATGACGTCAGTGCGCACACTGTGTCTGAGGAGGATGTGCGGAAGTGCTTCAGGAAGGTGAACGCACGCAAAGCTACTGGTCCGGACGGGATTCCCGGCCGCGTCCTCAGGTCATGCGCGGCTCAGCTGGCTGGAGTGTTCACGCACATCTTCAACCTTTCCCTCTCTCTGTCTGTAGTCCCAGCCTGCTTCAAAATGGCCACCATCGTCCCTGTACCCAAATCCTCCACCATCTCCTCATTGAACGACTGGCGACCTGTAGCCCTGACCCCCATCGTGAGCAAATGCTTCGAGAAGCTGGTCAGGGACTTCATCTGCTCTGCACTACCCGACTCACTGGACCCTCTACAGTTCGCATACCGCCACAACAGGTCCACTGATGATGCCATAGCCCTGACACTACACACTGCCCTGTCACACCTGGAGAAGAGAGACACGTATGTGAGAATGCTGTTTGTAGATTACAGCTCAGCATTCAATACCATCGTTCCCTCGAAGCTGGACAGGAAACTGCAGGATCTAGGACTGAGCAGCTCCCTCTGCAGCTGGATCCTTAGCTTCCTGTCTGACAGACGCCAGGTGGTCAGACTGGGCAGCATCACCTCATCCCCCATCACACTGAACACTGGTGCTCCACAGGGGTGTGTACTGAGCCCTCTCCTGTACTCACTCTACACCTACGACTGCACAGCCACTAACAGCTCCAACATCATTGTGAAGTTTGCGGACGACACTACAGTGGTGGGTCTTATCACCAACGGTGATGAGACGGCTTACAGGGAGGAGGTCAGCACCCTGACCCACTGGTGTCAAGACAACCATCTCACCCTCAACGTCGCAAAGACAAAGGAGTTGATAGTGGACTTCCGGAGGTGCAGAGAAGTACACACCCCCATCACCATCAACGGCGCTGCTGTGGAGAGAGTGAGCAGCTTCCAGTTCCTTGGTGTACATCTGGCTGAGGATCTTACGTGGTCAGTACACACAAACAAAACAGTGAAGAAGGCGCAGCAGCGCCTCTTCTTTCTCAGGAGACTGAAAAGATTCGGCATGAGCCCCCGCATCCTCAGGACCTTCTATCACTGTGCCATTGAGAGCATCCTCACTGGATGCATCACCACCTGGTACGGCAACAGCACCGCCTACAACTGCAAAGCTCTCCAGCGAGTAGTGCGGTGCTCTGAACAGATAATTGGAGGTGAGCTTCCCTCCCTCCAAGACATCTACAGGAAGCGCTGCCTGAGGAAAGCGGGGAGGATCATCAAGGACTCCAGTCACCCCAGCCATAAACTGTTCAGACTGCTTCCATCAGGAAGGAGGTTCTGCAGCATCCGGTCCCGTACCAGCAGACTGAGAGACAGCTTCTTCCATCAGGCCATCAGACTGCTGAACACGTCATAGACACCTCAGCTTCACTACTGGAACTTCAACATTATGCACTCCACACTGTATATAAATGCCACTTGTTTTGCACATGTCCAACTACCAACCTCTGTATATTTTATATATTTTATTATTATTATTATTATTATTTTATTTTATTTTTTTACTATTTAATTTGTAAAAATGTGTATACACACACACACACACACACACACACACACACACACACACACACACACACACACACACGTAGGAAAATATTTAGTATACACATCCAGAAATGCATACACTATTATATATTGTACATATATTTATTAGTTTCAGGTTGGCCATTCTTGTATTTTGCTCGTTTGTGTTGTTGTGTTTGCACATCTCTGTTGCTTGTGGGGCTCGCACACAAGAATTTCACTCGCATGTGCTGTGCCAGTGTGCCTGCACATGTGATGTGACAATAAAAAGTGATTTGATTTGATTTGAAATTATTCTGCATAATCTATTCAACAACACTTCAAAGAATATCATTTACAGATTACTCCCACAGAGCATCTGTTCTTATTAGCGTTTACTATGCAAACTATAAACTATAAATATGGTTTATAGTTTCACAGTATCTACTAAAAAAGAGGCTTTTTGGTGGACCTTGGTTCTGCCAGTAGGGGGCAGTGCAACAAAGGTGATCCATAGTTTTTGCAGCACTGACAGTGCAGCTTCAAAGACATATTTACAGTCTGTTTCTGTGTTTGACTTAAAGCTTCAGTTGTAACCAGTCAAACATCTGTGTGAAGGACTCTTTTACATCCTGGATTCTCTTCTTACCTAAAAGTTAAAGATTTGAACTGCAAGTATTGTTTTCGATACTGCAGCTACTTTAGAGGCTAGTCACGGTTCAACAGACAGCACACACAATTGCAAAGCTGCACCTGCATATACTCTGAGACCTGCAAACACTTTGCAAACAGTAATTAACCTTTAGAAATGAGAAATAGCTGCTGAGAAGCTTATTTACAGATTCTCTGTTTAGATGTCAGGAGGCATATGTGTGATTTTAAGAATATTTCATTTAGTAACCAAACATTTCTTTGGACAGCTCTTTCTCGGCTCACTTCAGCAGGTTAATTTAAAAGAAAACAACACATCACGCTGTCCTACAGCCCATTTTCAAACCCTTCATTGTCTTAAAATTGAAACAGAGTCATGTGACATCAACAGAAACAAATCCTGCTCATCAGTTTGCTCTTTCAAAAAACAAAATCTTTAAAAATTCACCAAAGCCTTGGTAGTTTTTTGTCATGTTTATTTGTTTCTGTAAACGGCTGTGCTAGATTATATTTTAAGCTCATGCAAAAGACATAACTCAAAGTTAATCTCTCCCGTCTATTTACATCACAGCAATGTGATTGGACTGATTTTAATTGTTCCAAAGCAACAATAATAAAAAACACCAAGCTGTGAGAAGCTGCTGAGCACACTGCTGGTTCTGTGTGTTCCTGTTCTTCCACATCTGAGCTTTTGTCCTGCACACACTTACTGTGTTAGCAGCTCGTTATTATTCCGTCTGTCCAACACGTTGCTGTTGGCGTAGATATCACAGTAACCACGATCGTGCTTGAAACAGAGCCGCGCAGCTGTAAGTGCAATACTATCCACCCCTTTATCACTGCCACTGTTAGCTGTCAGCACATCTGACACCATCCAGGGGAGTAAGAGTAAAATATCCTGAAATCATGTCCTGATGTTTATTTCCTGACTGGGATCCAGTGTGACTCTGTTCTAGCATTACTATGCTGCCCTTCCTGACAGTACATTCATGCACTCTTCATAGTGACAGTGAATTTATTATACAACAATCACTATCATGCCAAGCCTCGATTCTTTCATGAGATTTAAAATATTAGATATGATCTTAGCTGTAATGGTGGGGAGCAGTTTTTGAAGATATTGGTTTCTAAATGATAACGACTCGAGTAGCTTCTGAGCCTTCGGTGAGACTTGTGCTGGTCTGATGTCCTGTAGTGTTCAAGTGTTTTGTTTTAATATGTCAGCCTGTTTAAGATGCCATCAGTTTATAACCTTGAATGTTTCTGTCATCATCAGATGCTGTGGTTTCTGTAGAAGTCCTTAACTTTGTCCATTGGTCTCTGTGACCTGATTATAATCACTTGCAGTAGTTTATGACAAATTCTATTGCTTTGTTGTTTACTAAGGTTTATTTTCCTTTCTACTGGCTGGTAATAGTTTTTTAATCTCATCCTGATGACACATGTCACTATTTATCTGCTCTGAAGTAGCTTTGCATAATTCACGAGCCCTCGATTCATCCTCCGTATGAAATAAGCTGCTTTAGCTACTTTAAGACAAAGTTCGTCTGAATGATCTTCCTCTCACGAACAAAATCAGAATCAGAATCAGAAAGGGGTTTATTGCCAAATGTTGAGCAGGTTTACAACATTAGGAAATTGCTGCGGTGCTTCAGTGCAAACATAGTGTCATAAATAGCACTTAAATAGACATGAAAAAATAAAAGTAGGGATAAGAATTAAAAGTGCTACGTAGAAAGATATGTGCATGAGCTATACATGAGATTTTAAGGTTTTAAAGTGGGCAGGTGCTCCTGTGCTCACAGCCAGAGCTGTGTTACATCATGTTGGCAGGCTTGTGTGTTTGTGTTGAATGTGTTTTCTGAAACTCCCTCAAACTTTTTAAGATAAGATGCCACTCTTGAGACGAGGGCAAGAACCTGAATATGACAATAAGAGATAGATCTGCCATTAGTGAGGCGTGAACACTTGAAGTAAAAGCTGTGGTAGTGATGAGCAGGGCAGCGGAGAGAATGACGCTGAAAAGGTGAAACAAAGCTCTCAAACTCGCCCCTGTCAGCAGCTGCAGGGATAAAGGGTTAAAAGTAAACAGAGGACAGTGAACTTTGCTCCTCAGGGTCGACTGTAACATCACTTCTTCTTGGAACAGCAGTGCACATTCTGCAACTCTGAGATCATTAAAGCCTGTTTTTATGAACTGGCTGTTTTTTTCTAACTTACATTTAACCAAGAAACTCTTGAGATGAACGGTTAATTATTAGTCAGCGTTAACGCGGCGTGTTTGGTGATGGTGAGAGAAACCAGAGCAAACATGCGAGCCATCAGTGGGAGGATGAGATTATCTGTGATGACTTTAAGTTACTGGAAACAGACAGTTAAGCTCAAACCGATCAATATACTTTGGTTTATTTTGCTTCGTATTAATCTGGTTGGTTATACAATTTGTCTGATGTTTTCAGAACATTCTTTGTAACATTTCTGTTACACGTCTTCCAACTAATGAGCTTTAATCACTATAAAGAATACAACAGGAGAGCCTGTCTTTGTCACTGTAGGGTTTTATTTGTATTCAGCATTAAAAAATTAAAGCTTACTTACAGTCACAACGAAACTGAAATGCAAGCAATTAAACATGCACAAATAAAAGAAAGGAACAGTAGTTTGAAGCAAATTACAAAATAATTAAGCAAAGAGGTAACATATACAGTTACACATTAAATACTGATTATTTCTTTTGTCGGAAAATGAAAAAGTGAAACACATTTTAAAAATTCAGTTTCTCAATAAAATCTCCAGCAGCTGGTATTTTAAACAACGATCCTTCAAACTGAAAACAGCGTTAACGACGCAAGAGGAGCCAAAAGAGTCACCGAGTCTCCAGGATCCTCCCGCAGAGAGCAAAGTGCTGCCCGCCGAGAGGCTTTACATATCCCACAAACTCTCTCTCACACAGGCACGTTATAAAAACAGGTATAAAAAGATAAAAGAATAAGAGACACTTTAGAGAGGCTTCAAAACTAAGCAGTGCAGTTACAGCCGCTCCGTCCGTAAGTTTAAATTGATCTACTTCACACTTCTCTACACTCGAAGCTTCTTTACTGGGAATCAGACACGAGCAGATGGAAAGGCAAACACAACGAAGGGCTAAAGAGCAGGAAGAGTTTCCAGGCGTGGGGGTTCAGGTGTGTGTAAACACTCTTGTGATGGACGTAAGTAATGTATTTGTGTGTGGACGAGGAAGTGAGGTGGCGCGTGGGGTTAAAAGTCCAACCCGTCACAGTAAGAAAAGACAACAACTGTTGTCAACATCATGTCACTTTGGGAGTCACTGTGAAAGTCGACGGCGTGCAGGCGTGTCTCAAAACGCCTGAAAATAAACGCGTTCAGCCAACGTTTTCTCCTTTCCACTGTTATTCTTGTTGGACTCATTGAGCCAGAATGCATTTAGCTGATATAATATAAGAGCTGCTACAGTACAAAGCCAGCACATTGTTGCTAGTAACTTGTTGTGATGTCTGAGCAGCACAGCTAGTATTCCACGCACTGCTGGCACCATGTGTGCCGCCTCCTACACACTGCATTCAGCAGCTTTGCCTCATTTTTATTTCCAGTAGTTTAAAGTATCAGGACTGGACTATTCCCTGCAGCATGTGTGCTACACGGGAGAAATAACTGTGGAAAATATCCTGTCCACGGTGCATGTATGAACAAATCCGTCATGGCTGAACATTCATTTCAATAGAAACCTTTCACCACTTTATCCGATCGCACATCGCTGATAAACTCTACTCTCTGGATCGCAGCCTGACTCATTCCTGATGAAGCTACTCAGATTTTGCAAAATCATCTTTCAAATATATAAAAGTGTCCCTTCTGAAAACAACCGCACCCATCATCAGCTCAGCAACAGTTTAAAAACAGAAGACTTCCCGTGTAATTCCTAACAAACGGTTGCATCTTTGCAGTCTTTGTAGGAAAAACTGGAACAGGGCACACGTAGGTCACATAACTCTAATTTCAGTTTTCAGCCTCTTCCATTACTTCCATCACCACAGTTCTGGGCCCAGTAAGGATCAGATAGCTGACTGTCCGGTAGTCCAGATCAAGAACGTTGAGGCCGTTGACTGAAACCACAAACTGGCGAACCTGCAGATCAGGACACGAGACAGGAAGTACAAACTTTTTCAAGTGTCCTCTGCTCAAATCAACATCAGTTCCTTAACAGAGTTGGATTTTGCCAGCCCATCACCGTGTTGTGGTACAAACAACAGTACAGTACAGCTTCAGTTGGTATCTCTTCAGCACAATATCAGGATATTTGGTGCATAAATTCACAGCAGTAGCTTCTTCCTCTACTTCTAACTGCTTTGGTTGTGACTGGGCTTCCTTCAGTAGCCACGAGGCCTGTCACGCTTACCTTCATCCCTGCGAGAGCAGCTGGACCCTGAGGCTCCACGGCCTGGATGTGGCACGGCCTGTTTCCTCTGACCACAAAGCCCCAGCCCACTGCATCACCGACAATCTGCAGACACGCAGACGACAGTCACACATGTGGGTGTGTGCTATGCAAAAGTCTTTTACACAGAAAGTGAGAAAAAGACATCGTCGTTCTCATCTAGTGTTTTGTTCATGAAGCCTGTGAAGCATTTGTCTTTCCTGACACCTGTTACACTCACTCCAGCACCAACACCATCCACAATCATCTTTGAAACATGTTCACATTGAAATAATAGAACAGCATTTTTAAAGAAAGAAGGTGTCCCATTCGCTCATTTTTCTCTTGTACTGTGAAAAAAATGTTACAAGTTTTTACCTCAGCTTGATAGAAAACTCTTTGAAGTGTGTAAAATGAATTTACCGTGAAGGTTTTCTTGATGTAGGGTCCTCCTGGTTCTTGTAGCTCCTCTGTGCTCACTGGTCTCTTGAGGACTGAGACAAAAGTAAAAGACATTTTATATTTAATGCAAGCTGCTTTTGGCTGCTCCCTTATTCACAAGGAGTTGCCACAGTGGGTAACTTTCCATGTTGGATTTGGCAGATTTTTATGACTAAAAGCAGTTTGGTTTCCATATTTGGAAAAGCAAAGACGACGCTGACAGTGTGGAGGTCTAAAGCTGCTCCTTCCTTCAGTTGTTCAGCATTTTTATTACCAGATTTGGGGTTGGAGAGCACCAGGGAGGAGGAGGTGCTGGGGAGACCGACTCGTCCTCGGGTGTATATGTTTCCATCACTGCAGCTTCTCACCCGGGCTTCTCCCCGACCTCCGCCATGACCTCCGCCACGACCTCCACCACGACCTCCGCCACGACCTCCACCATGACCTCCGCCACATCCACCTGTGACAGCTTTCTCATCCTTGGATGCTGTGACTGATGGAGACAAAGAAGTTTCTATAACCTTAATACTCTGTTGATTATATTTTACATGTCAGCGAAAACATTTGAGTTATTTACCAAATGAATATTGACATCAACATCTTGAGTTCCTGCTCTGATGTACTAGAGCAGCTCTGCATGATTCATTTTGGTTGAATCTCAAAGTTTGCTCCCTGAAACAAGTTATTTTAGTTCTTTGCCCTCTGAGCCGATTTAGGCCAGCGCTGCTCGGATCATCTGCAGGTCACACACAGGTTTGAACAGCAGCTGAGCTTTGTGAGTCAGAGCCGTGTGCCTAACGTCACCACATCAGAGATATTTCCTGATATTATACAGAGGCAAGAGGGGGATTATTCACAATAAGCCACCTTTAAATGAATGAAAATATACACATTGTAGTAATAATATGATGTGTATGCATGTATTTATGCTTCTCCCTCACTACCCCACCCATCAGGGAAAACTTGGCCCTGGACAGAAGGAAAGTGCTGAAGTGATGAGATGGAGACTCCCATGTTTTCAATAATAACGATTAAAGCTGACCCAGTTCTGTGTTTGACTTCCTGAATTTAACTTCCAACAATTCAGTTCAAACATGCTTTGATAAGAAGCTACGCTTCTTTCAATAGCAGAGATAAGCCGGGCTAACAGAGTTCATGGTGCTGACTGAGTTGTTCCTTCTGCTGTGAGACGAGGCAGTGTGACGAGCGCCTCGCCGCTGCTGCACATTCACGCCAGACGAGTTTAACGGCGATTCATTCGTTTTCTCCCTTTGTAGCACATAAACCTACGCGTGACTCTGAAGCCATGTTTGCTCTGCTGCAGTTGTCATGAGAACGGAGAAGCAGTTTGAGTGGTTACAGTTGTAACATTAACAGCAACATTAAAAAACATATAGTAGACAGAGGAACGTTTCTTGAGGTTGCTATGAGTGAAGAGGTTAAACCACTGACATGTGACGCCCGGGGGTCGTGATCATTACACGATTAGCTGAGCGTGAGAAAGTGTAGGCCGCTCTGCTCCCTCGCCCTTACAGTCTTTGATGACTTGAGGTGTAAAACTGTTAATGTGTTGAAGCAAACAGTTTTATCACATATGTAATAATTTGTGTTAAAACTGATTTTGCCCAAAACCTCTGGGTCACTTTTTAAAGTTTCGTCATGTCCATTTATTTATTTCCATAAATGTATCAGAACACAAAATGATGCTGAGTGTTTGTGGAGTCTCACACGATCACACAGATCCACGCTTAGGTCGTTTTATTAAGAGCGGCTGACTCGGCGAAGATTCACCCGGATAAGAAAACGACAGTCAAACAATAAAGTGCGTTTATTTGCTTCATGAAGGAAATGGTTGCCTTTGAGTCATCACAGTTCTTCCTCTGCAGGATAATAATTTACTGTCTTCCTCGTGTAGTGAAGTAAATGTGAGAAGTCAGTATCCATCAGTACATGCAGTCATAACAAGACAATTCTTTTTCACGTGACAAAAATGGAAAAGAAACATTATTTTTAAAGGTTATAATAAGAATTAACCAGACAAGCTGAACTCTATTAACTCTGCATCAGTGACACATGCAGGAGAACCATCTGCCAGCCACTGATGGAAAAGCAGCTCATGTGGGATAAACTGAGAAGTTGCTGTTGTTGACTTATTACAAGCAGCTTTGAAACTAAAGAGAAAGAAAGAAATAAAGACTAAAGCTCTGAACTTTGACTTTCTTACAACTTTTTAAATTTCTTGTATCTTGTGTGTTGTTTGTGACGTTGCTGAGAGTCATGGCTCCTGTAGGGGGTCTCTGCTCTTTTTTCTCACATGTTCAGAGTTTGGAAAGTAAAGCGAGATGTTCTTACCTCCTGTACGAGGTCCCATCTCTGTTCAAGTCCAAGAAAAGCAAAATGCAGAAAATGAATCCGGAAGACGACAAGCTTCAAAGGCGCACACCAACAGATGGACGGACCATCAGTCTCTGAGTGTTGCCCGGCTTCAAGTGAGACTCTGCACAGGCTTGATGACACCTATCAGTTTTCTCAGTTCAGTACTCAGTTACTGGACCTGTGGTCTGAAGGGAGGGTAGTCAGCTGGTTAGGAATAGACGTGCGTGACCGAGTTAAATATTAAACCCTCGAACAAACAAACCAGCCGTCAGCAGGAGGCGAGAGGCGACATGTAGTAAAATGTAAAAAATGAGAAATAACACTCGTAAATGTAGAAATCTCACAGTACATTTTAATTATTAACTGTCACTTATGAACCGTTAAACAATTATTGTCACAAAAAAATCAGGTTTAATGCAAAGAGTGCATGGGAGCTCTTATATTCCATAGCAAGAGGGGATTTCATGAGTATTGCACTAATCTCCACAGACTGTTGCACATAGATGAATCTGCGGTGTGGTGCTAGAGTTTTAGTACTGTAAACCTTGTGCTTTCTGTCTGCAGACACAGTGGCGTCCTGCACACTCTGCATGCATGTTTACCTGCTGGCAGACTTTGCTTGCATGCCCTTTGTTTGGAGAGCAGAAAACAAAAGCAAGTGCTCCTGCAGCACATCAAGCTATCAAGCTTTGTGTTGCCATCACCTCAAACAGAACTCACTGTTCCTGAGGATCAATCACCTTTCAGTTTCAGCTTTTGTCCCACTGAAAGTCACTGTGTGATAATACAGGTGGTTTCTGCATTTACAGTTTTGCACTGTGTAATTTTTGAAGATAAAAACACTCAAACATTTGGCAGCTTTTGGCAACTTTACAAGAAAGCATGCAGAGACGTGAAGGATTTAGGAAGGTTTTTGCTCGTAAATGGGACTGAGCTTCAGCCTGGTTGCCATGCAGGAGCAGCTGCAGGTGGAGAGGAAGGGGAAACACAAAGATCATTTCTGCTCTGATGGGCAGAGCAGTGGAGATTTCCATCGGTCAGCACAGAGCAGCGAGTTTTCGTCCATATTTGTCCTTTGAAGTATTTTCTCTGAGCCTCATGTAATGAGGTTTCTTGACTTCCTTGTTACACCTTAATAGTAACACACACACACACACACACACACACACACACACACACACACACACACACACACACACACACACACACACACATTTTCAGGCATAAAAACAAATAAAAACATAAAGTTCAAGTAAAACTAAGGGACAACTCAATAAACACACATATGAATGGCCCTCACAGTTAGTCTCTAAAAGGGAAGGACAAGAACGTTTCCAATGTGAAGTTAACCACCGAAAACTCTGGTTTTGAAGTTTCCCCCAACAACACACATAGAGGACTCTGGAGGAACTGCAGAACTTCTACGTTGGCTTCCTTTTCCAGCTTGATTTTAACCTGGAGGTCTACAGAAACGTATGGGCTACAGGACACAGCTTCAAATGGCCATCAGAGGAACTGCAGCCTTTGCCGCTTCTGTTTCAGCCCCCGAGGTTGTCACTTGGTTTAAACTTGTCAATTGAGTCACACGGAAGGACATGTGGTCGTGATCATCGTTATACAACAACAACATGTGGGAGATAAATCCACATTCCTTTCTAATGTCTGGAGGTAAAATCTCGAGTTTTCAGGTTACTCATCAGTGAGTCGATCATGAGGCCAACAGAGCTCGTTAAACTGAAGATAAAACTACAAAGATACACGGACAGCTGTTGGCTTGACAAACAGATCAATAGAATCAGGAAATATCCAGTTTCACACCATTAACATTATCTTGGGCTAAACGACACTTTTTGCCAATGATACCCGTTTGAATAAAAAGTGATTTAATCCTGGAGTGACATGAAGGTGAGAGTGTAAACTGAACAAACCAGAAGACATTTGTGTTTGTTTCTGGAGGAAACAAATGTCCAAAACGAATGAATAAATAACTAATCATCAAGTAATGCATAAATAAATAAATAAAGCTTTTTAGATGCATCAAAAAGAATCCAGGAGCAAGATTTGCATTTAACTGAATATATTACCAAATAAACAAAACGACGAAGCCTGTGCGTCGTCACTTTGGAGATAAAATTTAGTCCTTTTTCAGGTGGCTCTGGTATCAGGATCAAACGATGATCATTTATTTTGTACTTTTAATTTATTTACCTTTTCTGTCAAATATTTCCTTTAATTAAGATGGATTTAATATCCACAGCACTTTATGTTATGCATTCATTTAATGGTTTTCTAAAAAAGCCCTTCATTTTTCCACCCTCACTGTCTGCTGGAGACCAATCACATGTTCAGTTTTTACTGTGACTTCCTTCTTCTACTGCATGATGGAGTTTCAGTTGTTCCACCTGCAACTTGGATTTAATTATTGGAATTTCTGGAAGGTCGTGGACAGTTTTCTTTAATATGAAGTAGTTGCTGTTGCGAGCAGATGTGACACTGTACTGGGGACGGATGATGAGGTGGGATTTCCTGCCATCGGCTAAAGGAGTTCAGCCCTGCAAAACAAAACAAGCTCTTAACCTTTGACACAGTGACCCACGAGTCATGTGGGTCATGAACTCCTCTAACACAACACGTCTCATGTGTTTCTTTTATTTACCTGGAAACATTAAAATGAAGCAAGCCTCTGTAGTTGTAAAGTATACGACTTTAAAGCAGTTTAGGGCTTATGTGGGCGTGAGCTCATCCATAAAGGAGTTTTATAGTCAGTTTCCATCTTGGGCTTTTTCACTGGACACCTCTGTGACTTACACGGTTTTCTTTATATGATGACTTTTCCAGTTATTTCCAAATGTAACCAGGAGGAACAGTGAGCCGATTGTGTTGTAGTTCCATTCATTCATTTCTTCCACTTCAGTTCTGCAGTGTGGCCCCAGCTGGAGTCTTCAGCTGTCATAGAGAGAGGTGCAGGGTGCGCCCTGGGCAGGATGGCAACCTGCCGCAGGACTAACAGAGTCAGGAGTTCATCGCCTTCAGATGTTTCCTCAAAGGCGGTATCCTTGGATTAAAGCCTGGATCTCTGCTGCAGTTTAATAACAGCTCAGACTTATTATTAAAGTGTTGAGAAGTGTTAAAGGTGTGAGCCTGAGCTGCTACTATTCAGTACCTGCGTCAGGCTGCTGGTTAACTTTTTTCTCCTCAGTGACATTTGAAGGCTGGCAAAGGTGCTTTCATCATGAAACGAACATGCAGCGTTTACGCTTCTTCATCCCACGTGGCACTTCTTGATTTCATATGAGTAGAAAATGAAACAAACACAGCATTTCAGCATGTTTTAGACCATTTGAAGTGCTCTTTGCTCATAGTTTAAAGCAGGGGTGTCCAACTCCAGGCCTCATGGCCGGTGTCCTGCAGGTTTTAGGTCTCACCCTGGGTCAGCACACCTGAATCAAATGATTAGTTCATTGCCAGGCCTCTGAAGAAAGTCAAGACATGTTGAGGAGGTCATTTATCCATTTGAATCAGCTGTGCTGGATCAAGGACACATCTAAAACCTGCAGGACACCGGGGTTCTCTGTATTTTCTGAGAATCTCACTGCGTGTGACGTGTGAATGGCAGGCCTACAAACCTATAATGTGAAGTAAACCAGGATGGGCAGGTTACAGTTCTGAGTTTGTTGAGTAAAGCTTATTCTGAAAGATCCAAGTGTAAAAACAATCTTCTGTCTCAGTTAAATTAAGTGCTCGTGTTGCACGTTGCTCCTTTGTCTACATGTTAACACAGAGCCAGTTCTGTCAGCCACGTTATTTTCTTTCTTTAAGGAGCTACTGCAGTTTATTCTCATTTGTCTCTCGTCTTTACTGCTTATAGCAAAAATAATAAAACTGGTAACTCTAATTAAAGCTAACCAACCTGTTCAAAACTGAACCAGAACTCACAAATGCAGGAAGTGACTCAAGTTGCAACAAATTCTAGCAACAGGAAAGGGGGGTTGTGTCTCCCCCCTGCACCTCCCTCACACAGAGATGCATGCTGCAGTCTGGGAGGAGGATCTGAGATTCAGATAAGTAAGTCAGGCAACTTTAAAACTGGACTGATGCTGGCATATAGGCTGGTATACCAATGTGATAACGAACAGGAAGAACTGGTGCTTTTACCCAGCAGATGAGTGATTATTTGATACCAACAAGTGTCAAAATTGTGGTTCACTTTTGATCAAACTGGTCTCTGGTGTGGGTGGTGAAACCACAACACTTGGAGAAATTGGACAATTTGATGCGCATGGACACAAATCAGTAGATAATATAATATTTCAATACTCTTCCTGAGAATGTAGAAAATAGCAGCCCGTTAATAACCTTTGTATGGGAAATGCTTGTCCTAATTTAAAAGCTTATTTCACAATTGGGCTTCATTTAAAATCAATCACCCGAGACAGCGGTTACATTAAGGCACACGTGTCCCAAGAAGGAGCAGCGAGAGCCGCTAATGAGGTTCTTTGTCTTGGTGGCTTATTATAATGTCCGTTTTTAGTTCTTTAATCACAAAGTAATTAAATTCCCAGTCTGGGAAAACATAAAGGTTAAAAAGTAGAATATAAAAGACTAATCGCGTCTCTTTGTCACTGCATATTCAGTAGAAGTGCCCTTGAGCAAAGCACGAGGCCTCCGTTTGTGAGCGTCTTGCTCACGAAGAGATTCGGACATGTTTGGAGGCCGTTTAAATAACTGCCTGCTGGATGTAAATTCCAGTGATTAAGTATCACTCGCTGCGCACTTCCTCGTTAATAATCGAACACTGTCCTCAGCAGCGGTGATCTAACGCTGTCGTGTCTCATTGATTACGCGGATCAATGAGCTCCCAGACTACAGGACACAGAGCACCAGAGTCAATACACATAATGTTTTACAGAACTGTTAACGTGTTTCACTATTGATCCACTGTCTGTATTTAAATATGCGGCCCTTTCTCTGCTGTAAATTCTGACTCTTGGAAAGATCATCCATTAAAATGATGGTCATCACCAGAGTGCTGCGTGCACATACAAATATGAAGCTGCAGCTGTAAAGATCTGACTTTGATTCATAGTAATGTGTTGGCAGGGTTTATTTATGTTCATCTTTTCAGGATTATGAGTAAACTTTAATATCTGTTTCATTCCCCGCTCCTCTGTTCTCTGCAGGTACCGCCTCACCTCCTTTGTAAAAGAAGCACTGCTGCCCTCTGCTGGACACAAGCTTCACTCACACGTCGCTGCTAAATTTTCTTCTTAATTGTTAACAGTTAAATAATGTTATGCTGCTTTATTCCATTGGCTGTCTGCACACTCACCTGCTAAATAACACCAATGAAGAACTTGAGTCCTGAGTGTTAATTAATCCCAGCCCAGCACTCATCTCTGCCTTTCACATCTTTGGTGTTTCGATAGTTTTTTCTTTCTGAAAACCGTTGAAAGCTTCTGAGTTTGATTTTTGACTCGTTCCTGTTTCCAATGACACCGTTGGCTTGTGATCCTTATAAAGTGACTTGGGCTGAATGATTTGGGACAATAGAAATAAAATGAAATTGAGTGACACAAAAAGCAGTTTATGTATCAAATATCTCATGTTACACACGAACACTGGACCAGGCTGTTTGTGTGGGTGTGTGTTTGAGCGTAGTGAGGCAAATATTAACCCCGTCCAAAGTACATTACTGCTCCAGAATTACGATGAGCAAAGAGTTCATGTATTTCAGTGCGATGCTATCTGAACTTCAAACGGCATTCAGGAGCACATGTGTCTCTAAACACGCATTTAAATGTGTAATGCTAACATTTCCACGCTTTGCTTCAGACATGTGAAGCTGTTCAACGGTGGGAACTGCAACCACGTGTTAATGTGTTACTGCAGCAATTTTATAAAGAAAGAAGATGTTGAGTGTGATTGTTTTAAAGCGGACTACTCTGCTCCTCTTTATTTTCTCTCATGTGTACTATTACAATAGGCAGCATTTCAAAGAATAAGATAAATGCATGCGAGTCAAAGGCTCAGCCTTCAAACCATACAGCTGCTTTCTATGTTTGAATCTGTAGAACGTCAGTGAGAGTGGTTGCCCCTTATACATTCACACCAGGCATACAGCTCTGACAGTGAGCCCAGTAGGCCAACAGCCAAATTTCCAGGCCAATCAGAAGTAATGTGGTTTAAAGGGAAGGTGGCCAAAAAGTTACATGGATGAACCGCAGGGCAGGATGAAGGCCAAGCAGAGGTAAAAAGGATCATTTTGCAAACATACGTTAGTCCAAGAATAAAAATATGGGACTATTAGACCAACTTTAAGGTTGTCATGAAGGCTTAAAAACAATGATTGCAGTTTTATGGTGAAACGTTGGGGAGTCTGGCCTGTCGGTTCACCGGGTTCTCCTAATACTAATGTTTTCTATAGACCTCAAAAAAAAGTACTGTTTCCCATATACCTGACATGAATGCTAGACACATGAATTATTAAAATTTGCAGTTTTACTGGGTTAAACTAACCAAACAGAAACCCAAAGGCCCTCTTGTCAACTGGCCGGGGTCTTAAGGAAACTTAAAAAAGGAGAAAACACAAGATGCTGCAGAAAGCAAACAGAAAATCCAAGAAACACCCACAGACAGATAAACTGACCGACAACTGAGTGAAAACTGACTGAACACAAACGAAACAAAACGTTTCCTTAAACAATCACACAAGCTGGGAAAGAAGCACAGACAAAGAAAACCAGAGTGAGTGTCAGAGATGGAGAGAGTAGGGCCTAAACGCAGGACGTCCTGTGCAGAGTTCAGTGCGTTTATTTACAATGAATCAAAGGACAAAGGTGCAAATAATCCTCTCCACGGGGTTTCTTCCTGTGCTCGCTCCCTGCTCCTGTGCTGTGGTGAGTCATCGTATCCTGACGTACAACAGCGCTCCACTGCTTCTACTTGTTTCTGCAACCCTCTGCAAACAACAACAGGCTGCTGTTAGTACATGCAAAGACCTGCGAACCAAGACACGGTTGCAAACTAGCTGACTGGGTTTCTCACAACAATCCACTGCAGCTCAGCTACTCTGTTAAACAGATCAGCTGATCAGCGATAGGTGCGTGTAGTTATCCTTCCTCGGGTGTGGCTGGCCTCACGGTGGGAAACACTCTCCAGGCCTGGTGTCCCAGGGAAACCAGGACACCGCCAACAACAACAACAGCACATACATGTTAAACAGACACACAGGCAGGGCAACCAGTGAGGACTGCCAGCCCGAGAAATATAAACAAGTCCACAAACACATGAACCCTGGGTCCCCATGACAGTAAGACTATGAGCTCTTAGAATGAAGCAGGAAAAACCACCAAATAATGACCCAAACATCATAAACGTGATCGATGTAACAAAGCTGAAGTTTCACACTAAATCTGTCAGAAATGTATTTGTAGTTTTAAAATATAGATCATAAAAAGAAAAACACACCATGTCACTGACTTCCTTTACTTCTTGCCTGACCTGCAGCTGATAATAACACAAAAGCAAACAGCTGTTCTCGCTAGCTGCCTTTTTTATGTGCTAAAGTTAAATGGTGTCATTGGCACCTTAATGCAGTCACATAACTGTCATCTAGTAAGTAAGCTGCTGGCTCAGTGCAGACGTGTAAGCACTGTTTAGGAAGCATCTGCCTTTCTGGTTGCGTCACACTTCTTCCTGCCTCTCCGGTTAGGCTGAGCTGACAGCGGCGCTGTGAGCCACGAGAAAAGGAAGTTCAGATTCTGTAAGGTCAGCGCTTCTTCATGAGTCAGAGTTCAGTTCAGGCTGAGGATCATGAAGATTTGGCTGCAAACCGTCATCTCGTCTCATGTTTGAAGTTTGAAGATTTGAATAGTGTTGAAATCCTACAAAGTTTTCATGTGTATTTGTTTATATTTGCATGTCTGCAAAGTCTTTTGAATATTTTCATCGTGCACTCAAATACTGAGATAAGCAAGGTAATTAAATATCCATCCAGCCATCCTCAGCCTACGGCAGCAGGCCCCTGGTGACCCTGAAGAATGAAATAAGATGCTCGTACACAACAAGTCTGGATGTTTTTGAGCCTCATGCACCTCCACATCCACATTATCCATATTATATGGATTATATATGTGTACATATGGTATATTTATGCTGATATCCTCACTCACATTCCCCTTTATTGTATCTGTAACATGCAACTTCTGTCGGTGCTGTGCTACTGGAAACTGAATTTCCCGGAGGAACCCACCCGAGGGATTAATAAAGTTTCATCTAATCTAATCTCACTGGTCTCGCTGCTGTGGTTTGTCCAGGTGCTTTGAAATTCAAGCTGTGGCCTGACCAGCATCAGCCAGCCGAAGCATCAAAGCTTGGCTCAGAAACAACCACGAATGAGGCGCAGTTTCTTAAAATGTTTTCAAATGTTTTGGCTTTTGTCTTCTTGTCCATGGAAATCACCGTGCGCTTGCTTCTGGCATGCCGCCGTGGGCCATGCCTCTGTATGAATGCGTGCCCATGCATATGTGACTGTTTATGTCTGTGTGTGGTCTTTGTAAGACGAGGATGTTTCCCCCTGAGGGGATGGATGTACAGATCCATTTCAAAGCCCAGAGAGCTCCCTTCCCCCCGTACGTCCCCCCCAACATCGTGTTCCCAGCAGAGTCCAGACTGTCAGTGAGAGCAGAGCCTTTTAAAAGCCTGCATGTGCTGTTAAACATGGCTAAGCTGTGACTTTCTGCGGTGATCATCCAGCCTTACAGAACAGATCAACATCTTCTGAAGCCTCTCGCCCGCCGTACAAAGGGCGCCATTAGAGAGGGTGCAGAGACGAGATAGCTTTGACTAATAGCGCTCTCTTCGTAGTGTTGTGTCTTCGTCCCGCTGTTTGTACAGCAAAATGTTAGACGTTCACATGCTGCTTTGGCTGCGCTGGGTTGGGTACACTGCAGGTTTCAGGTATCTCTGAGCTTTCAGTCATTCAGTCAGAGACCGAGGCTGAGCTTCTGATGCTGGATCAGCCTTTTGTCTCCGGCTGACATGTGCACCCCCTGTGATACAAAGTCCCTTAAATGTTTACGTGTGTTTATAAGTGTTGGCCATCAATCATTTATTTGTTGATTTAATTAATATTTTATGCCATGAATTTCAAGTAGATTCACGTACACTAAATACAAAAGACTTTCATTGTTCAGTAAAAAAACAAAAACAAAAAAACAGGAGAGTACACTGATGTTTGATGTCCTTGAACAAATCAATAAATGTCGACCTGCAGCACATGACCTCTGACCTCTCCACTGAAATTTGAGCATGTGTGTCTAAAGGAAACTTATGAAATGTCTCCAACTCTTTAACGAAGCCCTCTGAGGTGCATCCGTGTCACCTCTGAGGTGTCTCACGAACACAAATCCCAACGTTTCTCGTCTTTATCCGAGGAGGAGGTTTACGGTGCTGAAAGGCAACGTGGTTCTGCACACACGGCTTCTGGATAGCCTTTAATGGCCTGCTGCTGTGTGGTAGCAGGCGGGAATATCAGTGCACACGCTCTGCTAATTTGCAACCATGTGTTTCTTCTGATTTCTAAATAAAACACTAAGAATCGCTCCAGCACCTCCAGTGGAACGCCACCCTCCTCGCCACCTAGGGCTGATCCAAGACACACTATGGACAGAGCTCATTTCCACATCGGGTGTGGTGGTGCCACATCCTGGATGAAACTCTACCTTCTTCTGTGAACAAAGAGGAACCCAGTCTGAGGGATGATTGTGCACTGGTGAATTATTCCTGAGGTGTGTGAATTTCATAGAAACAGTAAAAGAAACCCCCCAAAAACTCAAAGCAGAGGCAAACAGGTTTACTTTAGAAGCCCTCACTGCCCACCTCTTTACATAGATGACTGTGGAAAGCCCATCCTTATGCACTGCAGCACTTTCCTGTTGAAAGTCATGGGCATTGGCTCACTAGTCCCTCTGTTTTGGAACATTTGCAAACAGAACATAAAGTGTATTTATGCAGGGAGCACTCACTGTAGTCACTGAGTGACGTGGCAGAGCTCGGTCTAAACAGTTTTGTTTTACTGCTTTAGCCAAAATTCATTTTAAGATTGGTGAAATAACCAATGTTTAGCTCAACCTACTGTTTGTGTTAAAAGGAAATATGAACTTTTAAAGTTTGACAGGGCTTCAAAAACCCCGTCCTGTGGATTTTCCACAGTTCACTGGTATTTTCAGATGATTTTCAGTATTACAATAAAGTCTGAAAATGGGGTGAAACTGGGACTGCTTTCTGTTTTTCTGAAACATCAGCTCACAGTCACTGTGCATTGCTCACATTTCACCACCAGTCATTAGGCAACGCTAAGCATTTGATAAGACAGCATACAGTTCGTTGCAGTCAGTTTGGGACTTTGACTCAGTGCAACATGCAATATGTGTCCACGCACACTTTTCTTATTTGTTTTGAAAAAATCGCAGCAGCTACTACAGAGACCTTTAAATCTCAGCTGGCAGTGCTTATTATACAAAGTCTGATCAACCTCGCGTAAATCAATTATTAATGAAACCACCATATTCCTTTAGACAGTAAACGGTTCAGGATCAAAGATTATACAGTTTTCTTTCCCCCGTGAGTGCCCCCCCCCCACACACACACCCCTCCTCCCCCTCCCTCCCTCTGTGATCGTTCAATGCTGCTGACTGTGTCGGACTCCGGAGCGTCACCCCGACCTGACGCTCTCTTGTACCACAGCGCAGCTGTTACCATTACTTCATCTCTTATTGGATCAAGACCGAGAGAGAGAGAGAGAGGGAGAGAGAGAGAGAGGGAGAGAGAGAGAGGGAGAGAGAGAGAGAGAGAGAGAGCAAAGGCAAACAAGTGGAGAGAGAGAGAGCGGGAGAGAGTTGGAAGCCTGCGCCGTGCTTCATCGATCTGCAGAGGTGCACCGAGGACCTTCTGTCGGACATTGGTCACATCTTTCAGTTTTTTAAGTGAATGCCAGAAGTAGAGTGACTCTTTGGAAAATGCTTCTGGGAAATTTGGTACGGTAAGACTGTGACAGTTTTGTTGGTTTGATTTCAGCGTCGTGTAGTTTTAGCTTCATTTAAAGTGTTTCCCAGCTCCGCCCCGCCTGCCCTCTAAACACAGATTGCAGGGCTGCAGAACTGATGTATCGACCTGAGAGCGAGACAGTCGCTCCGTGCCTGATATCAGCGCAAACGCGCAAACCTGGAAGCTTTACCTTAAGAAAGAAGGCATTACATAAGTCTGCGAAGTATCAATTATGCAGCAGCGATGACTGCTGCTGTTATTTTTGGTCTGACTCACGCCGGGACAGATGATGATGATGATGGATAGCCTGGAACAGCTCATTGTCAACAATGCCGCAGATTTGTTTACCTGTGGGAGGTAAAGGTAAGCAAAAAGCTTCAGGTTAACGGTTCCACCGTGGATCACTCCCGTCTCCCTTCAGGACGTGGGTTTGGTCACCATCATCACTTTTATTATCATTCATTTTAGAATGAATTGAAATTAGCAAACGCAGTATATTAAAAATGAATTATACCTGAATTAGTCATCAGTCACTGGATCGTCGTAGTTTAAAGAACACACCAGTCCACGCTGAGTTGACGTCAAAATACCCGGATAACATACTGATTTTGGCAACCTTGAGCACTCTGAGGGCCGGACACGATCCACAAGTCATGGCGCTGTATCGACATAGATTATGACAGCTGTAGTGTGGAGGAGAAGTCACAGTACATCTAACATCTGGCCACTACATGCTGAGTGGACAGACAATATCCAGTTACATCTGGACCTAATTGGGCTACTTTGGGACTTTCTAACTCAGTTATGGCACTGACAAGTGTTGTGCGTTCCTGGTATGGCACAGATGTGTTACCACCGCTGACACATGACACGTACGAGGTTGACCTGCAGAGTTGGGGTGACCAGAGTCACCCTGCGTCCAAACTGTCTGTCAAGGCCAAATGTGATCTGTGAGAGATCCGCCGATGTGAGTCACATTTTAGATCAAACATTTGTTTCTAAACTCGGTGTTCAGGTCATGGTCTAACTCATGGTTGAACTTATGTTACTTCATGTAAGATTTCTACTAATTTGAGTGTTTTTATTGTCTAAAATATTGAATAGTAATAAATATCATAATGGAAGAGGGAAACTCTGAATATGTAAATCTGTGTGAATCTTTTTATTATTATTTGGGTAAAAGTGGAGACCGTCAGGCTTGTGAGGAGAGTCAACATCTGCAACTGTATGTGGGTGTAAAGGTGCACCTGGTGCACATGGCACAGCAACTTGCACAACTGTTTAGGCTTCATCATTAACAGATCTTCGAGCAACAAAGTTGCCATCTAGTTGATTCTTCAGGGAAAGTCTTACTTATTTAAGCAAGAAAATGTCCAACTGCATGATTGTGTAATTAAACCTATTAGAAGCGTTGGAGCTGCATGAAACAAAGCTCCCGTTACCATTCTGAGCTGCTTTCACCTTAAATCTGGGTTTAAGTTGTACTTTGGAAAACATCAGTTCTTGTAAAGATTTGCTGAGCAGGATACTAAAGCTGTACCAGCTCTAGAGATCCTCCAAGCCTGACCTTTGACCTTGAGGAGTGGAAATGTGTTAAAAAGAAATGCTCTCTGGTTTTCTGCAGGTAGTGGTTGCGTTCTGTCTGTGGGGCATTGATGTCAGCAGAGCTTATGTGTTTCAAGCCAGCCGACCTTCAGAGGGAGGGGACAACCCGCCATCTCATACTAAAAGTGAGAACACACTTGTTGTCTTAGCAACGCTTATTCTGGGCTGTTGAGTTAAGAAAGTCTTATAACTGAGCTGAAGACTGATGTGATCAAATATGGTGGAAACCTTTATTTCTGCATTTGGACCAAAATGACATTGATGTTTAAAATGTGTATTGCCAAGTTACATCAAAGCGAGAAAAAACACCGAGCTAGCAGCTACAGGCTGTTGGTGTTTTGTTTCTCACTCTAATCATAGCAGGATAGATGTGAATATATATCTGTATGTACATATTTCCTCCTTAATGGTTGGGCCAATGTGAACAAAACTTCAAGCAGGAACGAGTTGCATTTACTTAACTTTAACTTCACATCAACAGGAGTGTTTTAATTATGAGTTTTGACATCGAAAATCTAGATGACAAAAACCGTTATAGGAAAATTACTTGAATTTACCTTGAATGACTGTTATGGAGGCAAACCGAGCTAGAACTTGTGTACTATGACTTCTCGATTTTGCTTAAAGACATAAAAACACATTTTATACCAGAGCTGTGCACCATTATACTTGGTAAACGTTGTATGTGGGCATGTTTGCAGCATGTGTGTCTCACCATGCCCTTCCCCTCCCTGTAGTCATTTCAGAGTGGGTCAGCTCAGCGGGCTCCTGTAAGGGGAGGTGCTTTGAGCTGGAGGTGGCCAGCCCTCCAGGATGCAGATGTGACAATCTCTGCAAAACCTACTACAGCTGCTGCTCTGACTTTGATGAGCACTGCCTGAAAACAGGTCAGGCTTCTACACACTTGCTCACGTCTCTCGTCTTTTCTTCACTTCCTGTTTTCTTACCCAGTCTGTGGCTCTTGGTCAACAACTAACTGCATCGAGCTGACAATGTAAACCCTTAAAAGCAGTTTAGAGATGTGTAACAGCCAATGAACAGCTACAGAGCTGTCTAATATTAAAAGTATAGATATTTACATATGCTTCATATAACATGCCTACAAAGCTCGGGATGAGTACTTTCTCTTGTAACACAGGGAAATTTAACAAAAGCCAAAATGTTCATTTTCATCTGATGCTAATTTAAATCTCGGTTGCATCACCTATAACTGTATGTTCATCTTGAAAACATGAAGTAAACAACTGTGGAACATTTAAAAAAATCTTCAAATGAATTCAGCAACCATGAGCTTCTTGTGGGTCTTCTTTTTAAAACGTATAATAAAACGTCAGCGTTGCCTGGGTATGGATAATCTGTAACACATTTTAGGACCCTCTGTTATGCAACAGAGATCTGAGATCTGAAAACGTTGGTTGGGAGAAGACAGTTAAACAGTGGAACAGGGCTCATTGGGGACTCGGAGGCAGATGAACTCGGCAGAATTTAGCCAAAGTTGAACAAGCTGTCGAGGCTGCTGGAGGCGAATGTGCAGCCTGAGCTCGTCTAACATGTGACTTGGAAGATGGTCGTGGAGCCACAGAGACACTGCATTACTTTCAAGGCTCAGTAACACAATGGTTTAATCAACAAGCTCTGTAGAGTTTGTACCACATGGCTAACGATCAGTGATGGAGTGAACGTGCTGTCCAGGAGTCTGATTGCTGGATGGGTTTCTACAGAACGAGGAGACTCTGTGGACTTTGTGACAAAAATCCTTTGAGATGCCAAATCAAACACAGAGCACTATGTGCTGTGAAGAAGGGAACAGCTGAAAGTCATTTTTTTAATGGACGTGGGTTCACACCTACTAACCAGGCTGTGTGAAGGATCAGCATCGTTTAGTGTCTCAGGAAACTTTTTGTGAAAACTTTGTAAGACTGCAACTTTGTACATGATAACACATTCCTTCAGAAGTTTTGTAAACGCCTGAATGAAAGGGAAAAAACACAAGAGAGTCTTGAACGGAGCCAGTAAGAGTAACGTTATGATGTAATCAGATTGAATTTGTCATGATGCAGCACGCTGATGCGTTGTGTTTCCTGCTTTCATCTGAATTAATCAGGTAGGAAGTAGCTTGGTGCTGCTAATCAAATGCATGTATATCTTATCATGATGTCACCATCTTCCCAGGAGTGGATGTCAGACCTCTGCTCAGGCTAACTGCAAACCCCCCAAAACAGAACAAGAGCTGGAGCTCAGAGGCCTAAAACCATTCATTTCATTCACATGTTAAATGTTAAAGTTCATGATATTGTGCCAGGATAGGACTCTAAATTTAAGAAGGAGCATGGCAGCACAGATTAGGTCTGCTAAGTTCTATCTGAATATACAGAAGAAGAAAAAGATCATTAAGAGATCTGTGCACAAACAAATAACCATCAACCTCAGTCAACTGGAGCAGTGTTGCAAAGACGAGTGGACCAGTGGACTAGACTTACTTAGGTTACTGCTGCTGAAGTTGCTTCTACAAGCTGAATCATTGCATGTGCTTAGATTCTCAAAGAACTGCAGAGAATCCTGTGAAAATGTTATTTTTCACACACGGAAATAATCAATGAACTGACTTCCTGTTTGTGCTCAGAGGGAGGCTTTGAATGCAAACAGGAACGGTGTAGGGAGGAGAGGAATGAAGACCATGCCTGCCACTGCTCAGAGGACTGTCTGGAAAAAGGAGACTGCTGCTCAAATTACAAGTCCATGTGCAAAGGTACATGTCATTATCATTTTTAACCAAGTGACATGGAGATTAAATTTGCTTTCAAGCATGTGATGTACTGTGGTTTCCTCTCCAGGTGAGACTTCGTGGCTGCAAGAAGAATGCGAGGACATCACGAGTCCTGAATGCCCTGCAGGGTAAGATCGATGACCATCCATCCATCTGTTTATCCTTTTTCAGGGTCGAGGGGGGGGCTGGGGCCTATCCCAGCTGTCCCAGGGTGAGAGGCAGGGTACACCCTGGACAGGTCGCCCGTCTAACACACAGAGACCGACAACCATTTGCACTCACATTAACCCCCGCCTTCACACCTATTTAGAGTTGCCAATTATCCCCACTAAGTGCATGTCTCTGGATTGTGGGAGGAAGCCGGAGTACCCGGGGAGAAGCCACACAAACACGGGGAGAAGATGCAAACTCCGTGGAGTCTGATGACTAACCACGTCTCTAAAAAAAGCATAATAGCTCCACGCCTTCTATAGAAACCTGAAACACCATTTTGGAGAATAACTGCAGTTTGGTGATGTTACCAGATCAGTCAGCTTTGTCATTCTTGTGCTTCTCAGCTTCGTCCGTCCTCCTCTCATCATGCTCTCGCTCGATGGGTTCAGAGCCTCCTACCTGAAGAAGGACCAGTCTGTCATCCCAAACCTTCATAAACTCAGTATGTCTTCTTTTTAACTTCATCTGTATTTAAGTGATTTTTACAGAGCCAGCAGTTTCTGTATGTCCTTTATTTACTTTTTGATGAGTCAAAAATATAGCCTGGTTGCTTGTATCATCCTGTAAAATGCAGCTTTCACAACTCTTTACTTCTTAAAATGCAAAATTTAACAAAAAGTTACCTTTTGTTTCCCCTCAGGAGGATGTGGCACATCTACACCGTACATGCGACCAGTCTACCCATCAAAAACATTTCCAAATTTGTACACCTTAGCCACGGTAAGTGAGCCAGCATATTTAATGGATGGTTCATGTTGGAAGTTACAGTAAAGCTAGTCTGTTAATGAGTACTCTGTCTGAAGAATGAGCAAACACAAATGTTTGCCAGTGTGTTCAAAATGCCCTTACACTGTGCTCGTGTTGCTACTCAAGCGTTGGACTCATTTTTAAAACAGTAAATGTGCCATCTGTCTGCAGGGCCTGTACCCAGAGTCCCACGGGATTGTGGGGAACACCATGTATGACCCAGACTTTAATGCCACGTTCACACTGCGTTCCAGAGAGAAACTGAACCACCGCTGGTGGGGCGGACAGCCTGTGAGTCCAGTCTAGAGTCCAGCTGACCAAAAAGCAGGCGTAACTCTTAAAGCATAAAATGCAAATTTAAAAAGCGTGCTTCTTTAAAAACTGGTGTTTGTACATGTGCCGGAGCACACATTTGTAAGTACGCAGAGTGACACAAAATCCTGAGAATATTGAACACATTTGTGACCATTTTGTCAACATTTTCTCTCCATAGATTTGAAGAGCTTACGTAAGGTGTTAAGGTCACTTATAACAGCGTTTAAGAGGACCGCTGGATTTCTGGATTTCATCTCCTTTTGTTTCTTTTTCAGATCTGGATCACCGCTGAGAAACAAGGAGTGAAACCAGGCACGTTCTTCTGGCCTTGGTACTTAAGTTAGTACTGGAATGTTTTTCAGTAGCTTTAGATATCAGACTTTACTGAGGAGTCACTTCCACTTTTCCTGCACTACTTATACATTCTTGATATATTTTGTGTTGATTTTCTTTGAATGTCCGATGGCCTCAGTCAGAGCCCTGGATCTCTCTTAATGAAATGCCCCCTCGGGGATAAGTCGGGCTGGAGCCTATGACTTGTTTCATGGGCAAACAGCTGGGTACACCCTGGATACCAGTCTGTGGCTTAGGTGTGGATGTTGCTGAGGATACTGCCAATTTAGGGAAACAGTACAGAAAGGAGACATGATGTGGATGCTGGTGAAGCTGTTGTTCATTGTGGGGAAATCTTTCTACTTGCCAAATAACACAATAATGCACTAAAATAAATAAAACTCAGTCTTTCAGGAGAAATAATGAGGGAGGTTCAGGGAAAAAACAACACAAATACACTTTAGTAGCTGAAAAACTCTTGAAGATTGAGTCCAAAGCAGTGAGGGGAAGATAAATGATAATGGGATACTGGGCAGAGTCAAAGATTTTAATTTTAAAAAGCAAATATTAAAATGTGTGACATCATCGAGCAACAGTGCTTCTCTGATGCTTCGTGTAATTAACTACAAAGTGTTATTAAGTCTGAGCAACACAGACGTAAAAGAGGAGCTTTTGATTTTGATTTGACCCGATGACCGAGCGCAGCGCGACTGACAGGCACGAAGCAGACAGGTTCATGTCAGCGAGTGTTTGCATGTCCATGACTCAATGATCACGAGGGCTACACATGAAGATGCGCACTAGTCACATCCTGAGACAGACAGACAATGGGACAATACTCCCACACAGTCACAACAAAGGCCATTGAAGAGTCCGAGGAGTCCGAACAAAACGGCGTGTTCATCTGCTGATTTACATTCAAACCATCAGCCTCAGCTATTTGGTGACAGAATAAAAATTGATCGTCAGGTTTTGTCATTAAAATTTTAATCATCATGATTCTTGTTTTCAGGGTGATTCCTCTTGAAAGGAGGATTTTGACCATCTTGCACTGGCTGCACTTGCCCGATGATGTCAGGTGTGTCCATGTCTTTTTTACTTTTCTACAATAAATTAGCATGTAGCTTTCACACACAAAATAATGTGTAAAATTACTCACGAATGACAGTGACAGTGATACTGTGGGTGTGTCTGTTTAAGAGACTGCAGAGTCTGGGGTCAGTGATCGGATCAGAAGCCGATAAGTGTCAAGTGGCTTTTATTGTCATTTCAACCATGCACAGTGTTACAGTACAGAGTGAAATGAGACAGCGTTCCTCAGAGACCCTGGTGCTACATATGACATATAACAGAGTAATGTGCAAACACTGCAATAAAACAAGACAAGACAGTGAAACACCAGACAGAACAGGACGATACAGAAACAAGACAGTGCAGTGGAAATGTGCAAAATACTGTTGCATTGTGCAAAAAGTAGCTTGAAGGTGATGCTGCAGATAAGTGCTGGGTAGTGACGTGCATGGAGTGTTTGTACAGCTTGGTGTGTCAGCAGGTGAAGTAGGTGTTTGTGTTTCTTCTCTGGTTGTGCGTTCAGGTGAGATGCTTGAACTCACACTGAAACAAAGTTTTTTTCTACCTTGTTCAGTCATCACTGTTCCATGAAAAGTGTTTCGCAGCACAACGTTTCCTTCGTCATGTCTTTTCAGGCCGTATGTTTATGCTATCCACTCAGAGCAGCCCGATGCCTACGGACATCGAATGGGTCCACTCAGCAGTGAGGTGAGCTAGGCCTGAAGATGGTCTAAGAGGTGCGATTAATGATATGCAATAATCAATCATTTTGGTTTCAATTGAAATATTGTCCACAGCTGGACAACCCTCTGAGGGAAATTGACAACATCATTGGTCAGCTAATGAATGGACTGAAGCAGATGAACCTGCACCGCTGTATCAATCTCATCATTGTAGGAGATCACGGTATGAGCTCCACAGAAACCTGCTGAATTCAGAGGATTTTGTCTAATTAACCCTTTTATTACAGTTCTTGTAAATGCAGCAATGATTAGACAGTCCTCTATGTTTGTACTTGGAGGGAAGAGCTCCTTTACAGAGTAAGAGACCTTCTTTAGAACCTTTACTCCTTCACTGGGAGGAAGGAAAAGTGCTCAGGAAGCCCCCCAGCAGCCGGATCCTGTAGCCTCATTACTAAATAATGTTTCAGGGTCACCTGATCTGCAACAACTTTGGATCAACTTTGAAGGGTTTCACTGAACTTTTTCGGACATCCTGGAAATGAGCAATCGCAATAGTCCAATCCAGAAACACCACATGCATGGACTAGTTTTTCAGCATCACTCTGAGATGGGATGTTCCCAGTTTTCGCAATGGAAGGAAGAAGTTATGCATAGACTTTTTATATGAGGGCTACAGAAGAAACGATTGGTCAAAAATGACTCAACATTTCTTCACATTAGTTTAATTCAATTCACTTTTATTTCTGCAGCACAAAATCACACGAGCAAACAGCTCACGCTGCTTTTTAGTATGAATAGAGACAATATGACAGAGAAAACACCAAATATCAGATGGCCCCCCATGAACAAGCACTTGGCGACAGTGGGAAGGAAAAACTCCCTTTTAACAGGAAGAAACCTCCAGCAGAACCAGGCTCAGGGAGGGGCGGGGCCATCTGCTGTGATTGGTTGAGGGTGACGGGAGAAAAACAGGATTAAAGAAACACTAGATCTGACCTCTTCTAGTTCTGGAGGCCACAGAGATGCCATCAAGAGCTGCATCAGGTTTGAGAGTCTCTATTAAAACTGGTGAAAGTCACATGGTTCTTTTAAAAGACACACAGGTTCCTTCACTTGGCGTGTACTCTCAGTGTCAGCACAAGCATGAAACGTTTGGTCACACAACTTGTGTACGTCTGAGGTGTGTCGAGAAGTTACAGATGTCACTGCTGTGTCTCAGGGATGGAGGAGGCCCACTGCGACAGGACAGAGTTTCTCAGCAGCTACCCACTCAACATAGACGAGATCACGCTGATCCCTGGCTCGCTGGGCAGAATACGACCCCGTGAGCCAAAACCGACCACGTGTAAGTGCGCACATTTAAATAGCACAGTGTGACACGTGCTTTCTTTAGATGCAAAACCTGCTTTATATTTCTCAAATTTCCATTTCCAGATGACCCAAAAGTTGTGGTTGCAAACCTCACTGTAAGTAACAAATGTATAAGATCACAGTACAGCCTAAAACAAACTGAGCGGTTTGCTGTGTTTGCAGGGGTCAGGTCGTTCACCTTTGTATTTACTGTTTCAGTGCAAAATGCCAGCTCAGCACTTCAAGCCATACCTGAAACGGGATTTACCCAAGAGGCTTCACTACGCCAACAACAGACGGATTGAGGATGTCCATCTGCTGATGGAGAGGAAGTGGCACATTGCCAGGTAGCCTGTGATTCTAATCTGTCAGAAACGGTGTTTTAACTACCAATAAATCGAGATCTTATCAAGTCTGAGGAAGAAATAAGACGATTACAAAGGAAACTGGCAGCCTCAGTGACCTCTACTCCCACTTTATGTTTAAATTATGTCTGGTTAAATTTGAGGACTTTAAGTTAAGTTCACTGATATTTAGAAAGTGAGGTGAAGGAAGGATTTTTGCATGTTGTCACACTGAGCTACAAAAATCACAGAATGACTCAGTGCCTGCATACTCCATGTTTGTTGTTTTCAGGAAAATGCCAGAAAAGCCGAGGACTCGGTGTGGCTTCTTTGGTGATCACGGCTTTGACAACAAGATAACCAGCATGAGGGTACTCGTGTGTCGTATCTGCTGTTTGCTCCTTCTGTGTTTATATGTTAAAGGCATCGCGCGTCAAGCTTGGATACTTTGTTTGAATACTTGGCGTTATGAGTACCGCCATCTTGGGCTTTCTGAGCCAAAGGTTACCATGTAGCATTTTTAAAATCACACAGCAAGCCATAGTATCTTAATATGTTAAACACCAGCAGCTCTACGAGCAGCTCATCTCAGTGGCTGAACCAGGTGAGTTAAAGGCTGACATGTAGCAGTTGTAGTCAAACAGAATTTAAATAGTTGAAGACAGATGTGTTGTCAGTACAGATGTGATTGTTAAAGAACGTAAAAAAGACTTTGTACCGTTTTAAAACCATCTGTTATAAAGTGGCAGTTTATCACAGAAGGCCATGATGACTGACCCTTGATGATGACATCAAGTGGTGGCTGAAGGAACTGCAGCTTTTGGAATCTAAGGTTCATTCGGCTTCATTTTCAGCCCCAGAGGTTTCTTCTTGTTCCACGCGGAGTATTGTTTCGAGAAAAGTAGAATTTGAGAGAAGGACAAGAAACATGGCTGACTATTACCTCATTATGAGGAGTACATCTCTCTGATCTGATGTCCACACGACAGTTTTTCATAAAGTTTGTTTGAAAACTCCACGAGTTGATTTCACTGTTTGATGCTCCTTCTTTTTTGCAGACAATCTTTATTGGCCATGGGCCAAGCTTCAAATTTCAGAAGATGGTGCCGGAGTTTGAGAATATAGAGTTATACAATGTCATGTGTGGTAAGAATCTTTTTTTTTTATCTTCTTTTGAATACCAGAAAATATGGTCTAGATCTGGGGTGTCCAACTCCAGTCCTCGAGAGCTACTGTCCTGCAGATCCATCCCTACTCCAACACAGCTGAATCAAATGGTTGGAAACCTCTTCAGCCATCAAGTTTGGCAAAGGCCTGATAACAAGCCACTCATTTGATTCAGGTGTCGGAACAAGGATGTGTCTAAAAGCTGCAGGACGGAAGCTCTAAAGGACTGGAGAAGGACACTCCTGGCCGAGATAATAATACCGATGTTATCATTACTACTATAATAGCGTGTCCTCTGATTGTTCGTGCTTTAGACTTGTTGGGCTTGAAGCCAGTTCCAAACAACGGGACACACGGCAGTCTGAACGACATGCTGAAAGATCCGCCTTTCCAACCCAGCATGCCAGAGGAAGTCACGCCACCGTCGCCGTCGTCCGACGCCGAAATCAGCCACGACCTGGGCTGCAGCTGTGACGATGAGGTCTGTGGGAGGCAGCAATGCCACAGAAATCATTTGTAACATCTAAATCCAGCTGATTTCACCGTGTTTGTCACTTTCTTCTGCAACAAACAAAGACGAGGAAAAAAAACACATTTTATCATTTTCAGAACAAAGTGGAGATCAATGGGCTGTTCACTCGTGCATCAGATGGGGTCTACAGTTATAGTAAGTGTTACACACACACACACTGGAACAGCTGCATTCAGCTAGCAGCTGAGGAAATAGGATTATTTGACAGTAAATCTAGATTTTCTTCATCATGTATCTTAAAGCAATGCCTCCTGTTTCTGCTTTCATTTGTATTTTTTGCCGTTTTATTGGTCAGTAGGAACTGCAGAGGACACCAACAGAATCACCTTTAATTATGAAGTATAATCAAATAATTTGGCATCGAGGTACAACATGTTGTTTTTGCAGACAGCACCCAGCTGCCGTTTGGTCGACCAGCGGTGATGTTTGACACTCAGTACAGTCTTCTTCATCATGTGGAGTTCATCAGTGGATACAGCAAAGAGCTAGCCATGCCCCTGTGGACATCATACACACTGCCACCACAGGTACACGCATGTAAAGTTCTCACTCCGTCTTGTATCAGTCAGCTTGGTTCTACAAGCCACCTAAAACTTTATTTAGTTTTTTCTCTTGTTGGAATTTCATTCACTGAGCTCTGGTTGTTGTGTTCCTGCTAGTCCAAATTATAAAAACGTCAGAGGGTAAATTCACAGATACACTTCCATGATATGAAGATAAAAGTTTGAGTTTTTTTCTGTTATATTTCAGGAGTCCTTATGTTCATATTGATTGCCAGTTGTTTGCTTAAGATTAGCTGCTGTTCATATCAAGAAACTTAACCTGAAGAGTTTGCAGGTCATCACCGCCCTGTTCCTGTGGAAAGTCTTATTCTTATATTTATACTCTTGTCTGTGAAAACTCACCTTTTGCAAACTTTTTCATTTAGGAGTATCCAGAATTGGCAGGATTATAAATGAGTACATCAGAGGCAAAGCTCAGGTCGAGTAGTTTGGAGATGGCACTAGCGAGACGAGGCTGAGAGAGTTTGGACATGTTCAGAGGAGGGAGAGTGGACATGTTGGAGGAATGAGGAAGACCTTGGACGACGTCCATGGTTGTGGTCAAGGAGGATATGCAGAGGTGCCTGCGAGACACAAGAGGGCGCTTGGGATAGAAGAAGAGGAAGAAGCCTTCCTGTGCAATGTTTTGAAGCTGCTATATCAGCATGTTTGAAGGCACTTCAGGGACATGCCGGTGTTACTAACCCTGGTGCAATCAGTGCTTTATGATGATTAGTCAAAGTCAAATGTATTTATACAGCACACTTAAAACAGCTACTGTTCAGCAAAGTGCTGAACATTTAAAATTAAAAATAATTAAAAGAGATAAAAAGAAAAATTATGAAAAAAGCATAAAATGAGAAGATTTGAATAGGAAATAAGACAAATGAAAGTAGTTCATTCATTCCTCATTCTCATTTAAAAGCCAAGGAATAAAGGTGGGTTTTCAGATGGGTTTTGAAAGTTTAGAAGCAGTTACAGGAAAGACCCGACCTCCTCTGTGCTGTAATGTGGACCTCAGCACAGCTGGGAGCGTTTGATCCGCAGACCTCAATAACCTTGCTGGAGTGAACCCGTTCAAAAGATCAGAAAGGTCTGAGGGTGCCAACCCATGCAACGCCTTAAAGACGGATAATAACATTTTAACATCCATTTGAAAAGTGACTGGCAGCCAGTGTAAGGATGCTAGAATCTGACGACAGACTGACACCTGAGTAAAGACTATTACAGAAGTCTTTACTCAGGTGATTCGTTTGAAATGTGACAGACTGTAAGAGTACAAGAGTAACTCTTGCATTTCTGCTTTTTTAACCCTGCCCTGTGTTTGCACGAACAGCATGTCCAGACGTGTCCAGCATGTAAACAGACGTCTTCTTCCTCTCTTTCCTCTCAGAACTTCGTTGATATAAATGAGGTTAAACCTCTGATGCAACCACATTAGAGGCACTCTGGTGGTGCACTCACTGGTGGTGCACTCACTGCAAACACCACGAGTGTTTGCAGTGAGTGACTGTGTTTGTGTCGCAGCAGGATGTGACAGAGCTCTGAAAACACGCAAACATGAAATCTCAGACAGCCACTGCAGTAAACACACTCGCGTGTTTGACTCGTTGCAGGTGTTGTGTTGTGATGTTGTGCAGCTGCTCACGTATGGCACACCTGCTCCGTGCATATACATCGCCATGCATGAATGCCAAAACAACACGCAGACATGAGTGGAAGTAAACATTATATTAGAGCCCAGCATTACATCTGAGTTTCACTCTCACTTTAGATGCTTTTTATCTTTGATCTTAGATTCTTTCAGCTGCACCAAAATGCAACTGGTACCATTAAATGACAAAACAAACACTTTTTTTTTTTCATTTATTAAGGGAATAAAACATTAACCCTACCTGGCCCTATGCAGGATAAAAGTAATGCCCCTACTGTTAAATCATGAATTGACTGCGATTAACCACATTTTTGGTTCAGTTTCACTGTATGTTGTCTCATGTCTGTCTCACAGGAGGACATGACTCCTGTACCAGATGCTTCTCCGAGTGCTCAGTGCATCCGAGTCGACGCCAGAGTGTCAGCTGATCACAGTCAGAGCTGCAGCGCCTACGGCCAGAACACCCACCTCACGTATGGCTTCCTCTTCCCCCCAGGTAGCACCACAGGGTGAACACAGGACCCTCTGTGCAGAAATATCCATGTTGCTTAATATACATTGTGCAAACATCATAAAAACCGGATCTTAGTATAAATGAGATAAAATTATGTTGAGTTATTTGTAATCGAAAGAGTCGTTTAGGTTTTGAGCTTTAATTCTTGACGATTTAACTGATGTAGTCATATAGAAAATAAAATATATCAATTATGTGAAAAAAATAAAAGTCTAACCCTTTAATAAGGATGGCAATCAGGGCCCTGAGAACCAGTTTCCTGAAGTTCACCTTTCCAAGGAAGTTAGAGAACGACAGGAAGTGGACCAGGCCACCTTGTTGCATATGATGGGGGAGTTCATTTGTCCAAACTTTGCATACATTGTTAGCACTATAGCTTATGTTATTTAACATAATATAGTTACATTTAAAATGATATTTGAGGAGGAAAACACTGAATTTCCAGCGGAGTGCCAGGAAAATAGGAAATCATTACAATAATCCGAAATTTCACTGGGTTAACTTTGACTGTCACAACTTCTGAGTGACGTTTCTGCGATGTCAACATCTTATACGAGCTTGTTTGGATATGTGCAAACAGTGGATGATAAGACAGGTGTGACTCACACGTTTGTGTTGACAGAGCTGGCAACGTCTCCCGAGTCCAGATATGACGCTTCGCTCATCACCAACACTGTCCCCATGTACCCTGCCTTCAAGAGTAAGTCACCTCCATAAAAGTCAAAAATTCGTATTTTCACTTCAGCTGTACGTAACTGTAGCAACACGCTAACAGTTGTCTCAAGATGTTGTATTTATACCAGGGACCGGGAATGTGGGGAATCTGGTCTTTACTGCATTCCACAAAATATGTTACATTCCCATACAAGATGTTTGTGCTTCAGTCTCAGTAACAGGCTCGTGAAACATTAGGACTCTTCTCACTGAGCACTGATTTGTCTGTCAAATAAAACCTACTAACCAAATATGCCACTGTCAGCTGGTAATTAGCAAATTCGTCTTTAGTTCATTACCAGGCTTCTGGAGAACTTCAGGACATGTTGAGGATGTAATTTAGCAGTTTGAATCAGCTGTGTTGGATCAAGCACACATCTAAAACCTGCAGGACACCGGCCCTCGAGGCCTGGAGTTGCCCACCCCTGCCGTAGCATCTTTTCATTAAGTTTGATCAGTTGTTCATATTAGGGCTGCCACAAACGATTATTTTGATAGTCGACTAGTCAGCGATTATTTTTGCGATTAGTCGACTAATCAGATCATCATCCATTGGACGTACAGCGTACAGCTTATTGCACCAGCAGCATCTGGTCTTATATAACTATCATTAGCTTACAGCTTGAAGTGTTTGTGCTAACTAAAAATAAAGACAAGATGGTAGTTTATTAATTTTTAATGAAATTTGCAGATTGTTTCGGTGAAGTTTAATAAACTCCTTGCTTTCTAAAATATAACAGGACACCGGAGTATATTCTCCAGCGTCTCACACTTCTGATAATCAGCTGTCTGCTTGACAGTTTTAGCTGTGTAAAAACTATAACTTTAATCTCAGCCAAACCGATTTACTCAGGAACAAATAAAATACTAAAGAAAGCCAAACAATAACATTTTAAGTTATCTAAGTGACTCATATATCATGTTTAACCTGACTAGCGAAAGACGGCGGTGGGTTTGAAAACGATTTGCCGGGAGTCCGGTGTTCTCACGGCTCTAGTTAGCCTTGCCCCCGCCTAGCTATCGAGCTAGTGGGTAACAGACATCTCCGAAAACGTCGGAGCGCTTTTGAAAATATGTGGTGTCCTGATAAACTGAGCAGATATTTGAGGTTTACACAGCTACATTCTCGCCTGAAAATATGTTAAACGTTTATTTTGTGACCCAGAAAGAATAATAAGAGTAAAGTTAAAACTAACTAGCTGCCGCCATTGTTGGAAACTGAGCTATGAATTCTGGGACACAGCTTCTTCTTCTTCGGGGTTTAACGGCAGCTGGCATCCTTGTACATGCAGTGCTGCCATCTTCTGTTTCAGTCCGTTATTACACCCTTAAATCCTACTACTCATTCCTGCGTCCTTTGTGATCTTACAAAGCTTCAAACGATGCGTCGACTATTAAATCAGTCGTCGACGATTTTAATAGTCGACATAATTGTGACTAGTCGACTAATCGTGGCAGCCCTAATTCATACAGAGCTTTTATCGACACCTGAGCTTCTTTTATCTAACCCTCAAACACCTGGGGTTCAGTATGTTGTTCATGATCCACTGACAGGATTTGATCCAGCTGGTAGGCAGCTCGCTCCTCAGTCTGAGCCACAGTCGGCCCTCGGCCAACATCAAGCTTTCAAAATACAAAAGTACAGCAAATACAGTACAGCGGGAATGTCCATCTTTGATATACAGTCTCTAGCTCAAACCCAAAACAAAGACATTGTGTGAAGTGACTGCATCTCTATTTGAATAATTATGAGTTCTTATCAGCACTGAAGCCGCTGCAACAACACACTGTTTGATGACAGTCTTACTATTTTACTTTCTCACCCCCTCCCTTTGTATTTACAGTAGATTGTGACTTAAGAATAGTTTCAGAGTTAAACAATGAGTCTGACATCAGCGCATTTTTTTTTATCTGTTAGTTTAACTGTCCTTGTGGAGGTGGAAATTGAGTTGTGTTCCATGAGACACGGGACAGAAATGTGGTGATGTCAGGTATGAGCCAGGGTGGCCTGATACCCATTGTTTATAAAGAGAGAGGACTTATCAGGAGAAAGCAGACACTCAGCCTCTGCATACCTGCCCCATGCATGCACCCATTATGCTGTGTGTGCGTCAGCTGTGTGTCTGTTTGTGTCTGTTCGGCTAATAGGTTCTATATTAAGGCCATAAAAGGTTGCAGGAATAAATGGGAAACAGCAAGAACAGGATAGGTTTCCTTATTTAGGACGTGACGCCTAAAGTCTTGTCATGGTCAGTAGATTTACAGATGTTCACTCCACCAGTGAAACCTCACTTCTCCTGTTTTTATTCTTTCTTTCTTTGAAATGGAAAATCTACTCGAAAAGAAAAAACAAAATGAATATATACAAAATCAAATACTGGACAGAAGCTGAGCTGCTCTTCGAGTGTTTCTTATTACTGATGTTTATAAAAAAGGTGAGAGTATAAGCAGCATGGCCTATTTTTCTGTGGGTGTGCAGGAGTGTGGAGTTACCTACAAGGCACGCTGCTGCGGCGTTATGCAGAGGCCAGCAATGGGATCAACGTTCTCTGCGGCCCTGTTTTTGATTATAACTACGACGGCCTTCGAGACACCACCGAGAAGATAAAAGAGTAAGTTCACCGCAGCGGCGAGCGATGACGGCGCTCGGTCAGCTAGCTGATAACAACTAAAGTGAGCTTGCATGTGCATATGTGTGTCAAAACACAAGGTTCAAGGTTATTTTGTTGCCATTTGTGCATAAAGCAGCGCAGAGCTCTCTCAGTCGTAGAGAAAAGAGAAGCATAAGCAAGACAATGCAAAATACAACACAAATATAAATTATTAACTATATTATAGGCAAGGCAAGTTTATTTGTACAGCACAATTCAACAACAAGGTGATTCAAAGTGCTTTACAGAGACATTAGAAACAAGAACAAATAAAAAGCATATCCTGCCACCCTCTTTACAAGAGGGGTGGCAGGATATGCACATTTCTGAGGTAGCAGTGAGTCCCTGATAACTCCCTCAGCTCTTTCCTGGCAGCGCTGTGTGTATATGGAGTCCACGGATGGACGTTTTATCCCTCCGATGCTCTCCAGTCTTTATGAGCCTTTGCAGAGACTTCCTGTCTGCCTGTGTCATAAATGCACTATAAATATATGGCGAGCATTTCGTCTCCATGTGAGGAATCATTTAAGTGATTAATAACTACACAGCATGCTGTGGTTTTCACTTTGTGGAGCTTACATATTCTCAGTAGCTGTGCATGTTCCACCAGTGGTCCAAAGGTACGAGTGTTTAGTTCATTACTGATGCTGAACTGGTTGTGGAGGTTATTTAAAGATTTACTAGACTTCTGATGCAATTTAGCTCCTAACGTAAGCAGCCAGAGTAGTGTAAGTGATGCATTTGTACGGTGTGCTTTTCACTTTTTCACATTTTGCACGTGCCTCTGATCCCCCTCCTCGGTCCAGGTTCTCAGCTGATGGCTTCCCCGTTCCCACCCACTTCTACACTGTGATTACAAGCTGCCAGGAGGTGAACCAGACGGTTGATGAGTGTGACGGAGCGCTAAAGGTTTTCTCCTTCCTCCTTCCTAACAAGCCAGACAACAGTGAGGCATGCAATGTGAGTAAGAATGAATTCATGGCCTTATGGAGCTTTATTTTGAAAGGTAAAGACCCTCCAATCATTCCAGCAGGTGGCAGTACCTCCATATCTTTGTAGTGAATTCATTTGCACAGTGTGAGCAGCAACATGAAAAAAAAAAGACCTTTAACCTTTTTTTTATTAAGCTGTAGGTTTTTATTTAAAGATTAAGAAAATGAAAACGTGAAAAACAATCAAAAGATTTACAGGATGACGCTTTGAATTTTTAATTCCCAGGCATTAAAGTATCGCCGATAGATAAACATTTACTTCTCTTGATTGCCATTTATCGTTTTAAACACAGTAAATGTCAGATACTTTATGTAATGACTCAAACTGCAGAAAAATCATTTTGAAGAATTCTCCTTCAGCTGGGTTTTGTCACAAATTCGTCACTTTGACCATATTTCTTAAAAACACCAAAAGCACCGTTGTAGGTGCAGTTTGATATAGTATCATAGAAAGAGGCAGGATGAAATTCTATCTTTGTACTAATCAGAATCATTATTGACCTTGGGCACATCAGAGGATAAGAGCCCAAACCAACATTTTATGTCTCACCTCTTTGAATTTCTGCATTTTAAAATTATTATTATTGTTGTTAACATTTTGTCATTTGTCTTTGGGTAGTATTATTATTAGCTGGAGGCACTTATGACGTGTTGTCTCCCAACAGATAATCCATCTACACTGAGAGTAGGAATAAAGGAGAAAATTAAAGAAACCAGCTGCATATTCCAGTTAGTTACTACGAAATCTGATGGATTGTCTTGACTTGCCTCAAGCTATTTGGGAACCATTGCTGTTATAATAATAATACAAATACCACTGGTATTATAATCTTGTGTAATATGATGACTCACCATGGCAGTCTGTGGGTTTGTCGGTTTCCAACTTCTGGGTGAAGTGGATATTTGTAGTGATGTGAATGATTCAGCAAAGCTAAGCTGACAAAGATGAGTGTAGCTAATCCTTTTTCATTGCAGCCAAATTGAGGTGAATAGAATGGGCTCGTGTTCAGCTCCATGTCTTACATTTGAATCTACGACTCTGTGGGGCTATGTGAGCAAACAGCATCTTTACTGTCCGTGCTCGTCTCCTTCATCTTTGTTAGCTTGTTAATTAAATCAGAAATTCTTACAAAAGATTGTTCACTGAGAAAAAGGAGAATAAAATGAATATCGTGAAGCTTAACGATGCTATTCTGCAGAGCTTCGATTTTGTGTCGGCAGCACTGGACTGCGGTAAAATAAAAGCAGTCAACAGGCCTGTCTGCTTTCTCCTGCATGAGCTGAAGTCATGCATCGTGTCTTTGTATCTGCTTTTGTAGTTCAGGTGACAGTAATGAGCTACAATGCATCCTTACAAGCAACTCATTCAGCTTCATTAATCGTTTACTGAAGGTTTAAGATGATGTTTTTCAGTTAAGAGCGTTACCATAGAGATGGATAAGTCTTATCAGAAGACAGTCACGTGACTGTTATGGAAGGAATTAAATACGTGCTGTTCTGAAATACTTTGACGTTCCTTCCAAAATGTTTCTTCCCAAGCTCCTTAGACTTGTTGCAATAAGTTGCAGTCGATCATCTAATATCTGGGAGGGGATGTGTTGCAACACTGACGTTTGATTAAAGCACCATTCATGCTTTAATAAGCACGACTTACCTACTCTGTGTTAAATCATTATGAAGGCCGACTGCGTGGCTCCAAATTAAAGCAATAAAATAACAATGGGCAGCATTTCTCTTAATTCACTTTTAGTGCCAGTACATTTTCTTATTTTGCGTCCAAGCTCAATAACAATGTCACATAAACTGTGATTAATCCGCTGCCCTGTGTGCTTGTTAATGGGCAGCTTTGTAAACATCTCCAAACTTTCCTGGGACTCTTCAGCTCCAGTCGTGAGCAGAATGAATGGAGCGGCAGATTAAATGATGGAGCTTTTACAAACAGCTCTAAATATAAAACTGCAATTAGTTCACGATAAACACACTGCTCATGTTTATGCAGACCCTACAAATATATACTCAGTATAGGTTAAACTACTTCCATTCTCATGCCATGCTTTTGACTTTTTAAAAACTAAACAGCCAACAAGCCCGTGCTGCGGATGCACCACTGGGTCATTTCTAAAGAATGCGTCTTTGTTTATCGGCACAAAACTTGGTCTTTTCTTCCTCTGTTGGGTTGGACTACACCGGTGATTTTGAACACGCAGCTGTTTCGTCCACGTAAACGGCGTTTCGAATCACCGAAAATGGAGATTTTTTTTTTTAAACTCCTTTTTTGGGTTTATGTGTGGACGAGGAATCCAGAGTTCGTCACGCAATGTTAAAGGTATGTGCCTTTTTCCACGTCACGCTGTGGCCACGTTATTGTTTACAGGAGATGAATGAGTGGCAGAGAGTCAGATTAACAGTATTTTGTCTCTATCTGCAGGTTTTGCATGTTTACACAAGCAGTTACCGTCCCTCTATTTACAAAGGCAGAGGCCTAATTATTTTCCCTGTGTAATAATATTCAACATTGCTATCGATACATTTTTCAAAAAATGCCTCTGTGTGCAAAATGGGTTTAAAAACACAAATCGTGGCAGGATCAGCCTGATGTTATTTGTATCCCGCTGTAACTTTACTGTATAAAGAGCTAACATCTCCAACATGTCAGGAGTAGTTAGTTATTACAACAAGTGTTTGTGAACTAAAAATCAAGGATGTGGGATCCAGCGATGCTTCATCTCCTGCTTTGCGTTTTTGTGGGTGCCCCGTGCTAGCAGTGTCCAAGCGTTGTTTAGCTTTTTCCCTTTTCATACCGCGCCCCCCATGCAATGGGGGCGGGCCCCACACTTTGGGAAGGTCTGGGTTAGTGTGACTGAAAAATGTGCCTCTGAATAAACTGGCTGCTCCTTGGATTAAAATTTTAAGCCATCGGCAAACATAAACCGTGTCTTATCTAATAGCTGCAAGAAAAATAAATCAGGAAAAGTGCTAAAACATTTGAGTTTGTGTGTTTTTATGGTTAAAAATTCGCCCATTGTCACTTGTCAAACGGTACAATAGATGTTTAGCTTCACTGATCATTTGAGGAGAAAATTGAGCAGATGGCTTCCCAACAACCACCAGCACGAGCTGTTTGAAAGACATTACTGATCTAGTCTCATGTTTTTACTCCAAATGTCCTAAATGATAAAAACAATTCTTTTCAGAGAACACGGAGTACATGATCAGTATGTCTGTGTGCAACTGGAAGAACATATCAGCCATTAAGAATCTGCACTGATAGCAGAGGCTAATGAAAATCTGTATTACAGTGAGGTTATGGTAATATGCTAACTTATAATATGCTAACAGCTAACTTACTGCACAAACATAAACCGACTCCAGTGTGTTGAGATACTTTAGTTACTGTCACAGGATTGTTGACAAGATGTTCCTCACATAGTGTTTGATTATTTGACGGCATCATTTTTGTCGTTAATTGTCAAAGTTCATGGATGTTTTCAGGGGAGGGCTGCGAACTGTGCAAACCCTTGCCTTGCAACATGATTCTGTGCTGAGACATATTTATTGCAATAAGTCCTGCAGACAGTGGAAATGGACAGACTGGGAGGGGAAGCCAACAAAAATCTCTCCATGATGAGCCAGGCTAGTCCAAAACAAGCAGGCGAGGGAAAACTGCAAAAGGAAATTACTAAAATGAGGAAATTGTAACAACAACAACAGATTGTTATATATCATATATTGCTCAGTAATAGCATGCCTATGAATCTGTGTAAGAGAAGATGGGAAATGAAGGCTCAAGAGAATGAAAAAGGAATGAAAGAGGGAGTAAAAACATAGAAAACTGTAAGGAAATATTCTTTAACAATATCCATGGAGCAAAGAAACGGGCTGTTGATATCGGAACAGTTAATCAATCCTGACAAATATTCCCCTGGACAAGGAAACACTGTCTGTGCTTTCCTGTCATCTTACTCTGAATATTATAATTGTTTCTGGGAAATGATTGCACTCCACTGATTACTTTGAGTCTGATAAAAGGTATAGTTGGAAGCTGGCAAAGATATTTGATGTGGAGGAAACAGCTGGCTTCCTGGCAGACTCCCTGAATGGATAAATGGGAAGATGTTTTAATGTAATGTGCTTTCCAGGGAATAACTCTTCAGAGGGTGAGTTGAGGATATCCTGACAGGCTTCAGCGCTCTATTTGTTTTGGTTGATGTCCTAAAAGAAACATAATCGCAGGGGTTGCTCTCACTCTGTGTGTAGGCATGTGCGTGACAAGCGTCGTGAGGATAAATAGTTTTGAGATATGGTAAATGGTAAATGGCCTGCATTTGTATAGCGCTTTTCTAGTCCCTAAGGACCCCAAAGCGCTTCACACTACATTCAGTCATTCACCCATTCACACACACATTCACACACTGGTGATGGCAGCTACATTGTAGCCACAGCTGCCCTGGGGCGCACTGACAGAGGCGAGGCTGCCGGACACTGGCGCCACCGGGCCCTCTGACCACCACCAGTAGGCGCCCAGTCACACACACCGCTTCAGCTCATGTGTCTTGGAATGACAAAATATTATTCTTCGTCAGCCTTTTGCTTGTGAGTCATATTGTTTTGACGTCTTATAACGATTATGTTTGAGTTTCTGTTTTCTGTAGCTCCGCCTGAAGCTGTGTTTTTAGTCTGTCAGCAGGATTATGTAAAAACAAACAATCTGACATTTTTCAAACATATATGCACATAGTTACATACAGTTGATTTTATTTAGAAAGGCCTACCTACCTACCTTTATCAATACACCATAATATAGTAATTGTAACATCCATTTTCTTGTATTGATGGGTGTTGTCTTGGTCATGGATCCCCAGACCTCCCTCCCCAGCCTATTTTCAGGGAGGTACTCGGGCATGTACAAGCCAGTTGGGCGTAATCTCTCACGTGTGTTCCAGGTATGTACTGAGCCCTTCTCCCAATTGAACATTCCAGAAACACCTCACCTAGGAGGAATCTTTAGTTCGTCACATGCATGAACCAGTATCAGTATCAGTTGTGGTTGGATGCCTTTCCCAATGACGGAGCTCATTACTATTCACAGAATGTGTTGAGAACAACCTGAAATGTTTTCAGTTTTATTAGAAATAGCGTACTTCCTGACTGAAAAGTTTCATCTTCCCAAAAAATAGAGAGTCTGTCCTTTGCTTCCTGGAATTCATGTCATCTGTGGATGACACTTTAACCAGTATACAGTAGCGTTAAAAAATGTTGGGTCCATCCGATTCACAGATGTCCTAAGAGGACAGAAACAAGAAGACGGATGAAATGCAAAATGAAACAAGGAAATTCTTGAATTATCTAATTTCAGGAAGAGCCCAAGGGGAGATACTTATCTAGTTTCAAACTTATTTTGCTATCCTGACTGTAAATGTTTAACCAACCACGAGGATGGATACAAAAGCAGACACTATGCATAGGATTTCAAAGTCTTTAACTAATTAATTGAAGAAAAGAAAGGCAGGCAAAAATGAGACACTAGGAGAGTTTCACAGGGGCCGGTATGGGCTCAAAATGTGGTCATAAATATTTTGTACTTGTAAAAAAGATTTGTGTGTGGACTTAGAAAAAAACCCCCTGCAAGTTACAAGTACGGATTTTGACCCTATTTTTCTTCCTTTCATCTGATTGGTCAATGTCATGTCAATCACAAATGTAACAATCCAATCAGAGAACAGATGGGTTTGGCTGTCGAGGGGCGCTTTTTTTGAACTGCAGGTCTTTGAAGGGAATAAATGCCCTTTTACATGCCAACCCAGCGTTTTCCTTCATCACCACGAAGGAAAACAGTCTGTGGTCGTCCGAGTTTGGTGATTTTTGTGTCACAGGTCTACATGTTTAATACAGGGACTTCCACAGCCTTTTCAACAGCGCTGTGGGGGCGGGCAGTGTTTTGGAAATGACAGTCTTCATTACAAAGCTTTCTTCGTTATGAATTAGCATACATGTTTTTATTGAACATTTGAAGAACCAGCAAAAAAAACAAACTCTTGTAGAGGACATAAAGTCAGAGATAGAAAAGACAAGGAGCAGGTGCATCTAGTACAGGTAGAACTGCTGCAAAAACCCACAGAGCCCAGCAGCCAGCAACAAATTCTGGATCCTTGGCTTTTAGTTAGCAGTTAGCATTAGCAGCACATCCTGCGTCCGATGTGAAAGGACCTTTATGCTGCGCACTGTGACTCACAGCAATGGTCCTGGGTCAGCCCTGACTTTGTGTTAAACTAATCCTAAAGTAATAATGGTATTTCTAACCACTAACATACCTAGGGTTGCCAACTCCCTGAAAAATAAATAAGGGACACCTCGTGGCCAGGGCCGGGCGACCCAATTGTCTTCACCCTTCCCAGTGTGGTGAATTTTCTAGCTCTTTTTTTGTGTGTGAAATTATTTTTTTAACCATTTGACTTGAATTTGATTTAAGTAGATGCATATTCTTTGTTATATGACCATATGTGAAACAAATGATCATTTAGCCATTTATTTTTAGCTCAAAATGACAACATTAACACAGTAAAACAGGTCTCTTTCTTAAACAGAAGCCTGTCATGCTTAACTTTTGAGAATATAAGTAAATCTTTCTTTAAAAGAACTCTGTCCTGCTTAACTTAAAATAATAGAAAACAATAGAAAGAAAAACATTCTTGTAACAGTGCACATATAGTGCATTTAGTACAATTGGCTTCAGTTGAGGTATTATTTCAGCTTTTCTAATGCTAATCAGCTGCTCCTGTTTGTAAACCCGCTTGTTCCCATGATTACGCATCATAACTCATCATCATTATTCATCTATGTATTACTTTTATGTATTAGCCATCTATTTGTTGTAATCATCTATTCTTGCAGTTGTTTATTACACAAAATAAATTATATTATCACACTTCTGGCCACATAGCGCTGATATTCACTGCACATGCCCATATTAACTTTTTCCAGCCAGGTGTTTTCCTTTTCCCATTCTTCCCTTTCTCTGAGGGGAACAAACATTGCTGCTCTAACGCTGGGCTCACACTGTGCGGTTTTAGGCCCATTTTGAGCCGATTTTTTGAGTGATCGGACCGATTTTGGCCTTCATCGTGCGTCGTGTAGTATACGTGGGGTAACGAGAAGTGATTAACACCTCACGACCAGCTCCCGATCATCAATCGCTCGTGAGGGTGTCACCACAGGCGCTCACACTGCTCGCACGCAAACACGTAAACGTCGGTGAAAAAGACTGAGCAGCACGGCTGTGCAGCGTGTGATCTGGACACAAGCGATGGAGGCACTTGTAGAACTTTGGAAAGCTCATCCGAGCCTTTTCGATGTGGCCTCACAAAATTATCACGACCACAACAACCGTGAAAATAGTTGGATTTACTCTGCTGCTCAATCACAGCTGCCTGATCATGTTTTTCATTAGCAATTTAGCAAAGTTGATGGTGGTAGTGTGTCTGTGTGAGTGAAAGACTGAGAGGGAGAGTGAGCGACAGATTACCTTCATTTTTATGGACGCACAGTGTGAGCACTCAGGTCGCATCAGAGCATCGGGCCGTATAGTGTGAGACCTGCATCGTGACCTACCAACTGCGAGTCAATCGTGCAGTTTGAGCAGGAGCTGAATAACGTGACTGAAAAAAATTGCACAGTGTCTGCCCAGCTTTAGGTGTACTGTCGTCCGAGACTTGCACCGCAGTGTCAGCGTTTGTTTCCCTGTTGGCCATGCTTCTTGTTGTGGTCACCTGTTGTCTTCCGGTATTTTCTCCGTAAGCGACCTTTCCTCGACCAATGAGATGAGTGGTAATCTGAATTGTCATAAGTGTGCTGTCAGCTCATTGGTCACAAAGCAGGAGAGGGGCTGGGAATTATGTTTTCAAACAAAGCGTTAATTCCATTAACATTTATAGACTACTTTTGATTCTCACTGTATTACGGGACAAAGTGCGTCCCTTATTAGCTCAATACGGGACGTGTACTTTTGTTTCGAAATACGGGACGATTCCGTATTTTAAGGGACGGTTGGCAACCCTAAACATACCACAACTTTATCCTTTCAACAGCTACTGAAAGTTAGGGGACCTAGCTGCTATCGGATATTTCTATAGCGATCCTCCAGCTTCAAACTGTATCACCCTTCAAGGACCTGCAGTTCAAAAAAGCGCCCCTCCGACAGCCAAACCCATCTGTTCTCTGATTGGAGTCCACACACAAATCTTTTTTACACATACAAATCTTTTTTACAAGTACAAAATATTTATGACCACATTTTGAGCCCATAGGCCGGTTCTTCTGTAACAGGAGAGAGAAGAGTTAGTCTTGGCACTGCTTTTATAGAGAGGTGTGTGATCGGAGATGGGGGGTTTGGCTTACTTGGTCTACAGGTGAGTGAAGCAGCTGAGCGGAGGGAATGCTCTGTAGGAGTTGGTGAGCAGACAGTCGGTGGAAGGAGTGGAGGGCAGGCAGGGGAGTTCTGTTCTCTTCTTAGAAAGAGTTGTTTGAAAATTCCAAGTGATTGAACAGGAGTGCATGGAAGTGGAGTTAGTGGCAAAGAAGGTCCAGGCAGGTACGCTACCAGTCAAAAGTTTGGACACACCTTTTCATTGGGTTTTCTTTACTTCAGGCACTCCATCATTACACGTCCTGGAGGTGTGTTTGGAGTCATTGTCCTGTTGAAAAACAAATGAATGCAAAGTGGATGGCATGTCGCTGCAGGATGCTGTGGTAGCCATGGTTCAGTGTGCCTTCAGTTTTGAATAAATCCCCAACAGTGTCACCAGCAAAGCAGCCCCACACCATCACACCTCCTCCTCTATGCTTCACGGTGGGAATCATGTATGTAGAGACCATCTGTTCACTTTTTGTCTTTTTCAGACAAATCTCTTCTGCTTGTTGCTTTTCCTTAGTCGTAGTTTCTTTGCAGCTATTTGAGCTTTTCAGCTCCTCTAAACAGCTGATGTAGAGAAGTGTCTGCTACTGGAACTCTTTGTGGGCTCTGACCTGAGGTGTGATTTCTGAGGCTAATTACTTGGATGAATTTATCCTCAGCAGCAGAGGTCTTCAAATCTTCATTTGCTGGGGTGGTCCTCATGGGAGCGAGTTTTGTCGCTTGATGGTTTTTGTGACTGCACTTGGGGAGACATACAAAGTTTTAGCAATTTTCTGGACGGACTGACCATCAGTTTTTAAAGTAATAATGGTCAGAGGATTGACGTGGGGTTGTTTCATGTTGTCAGTGAGGAGCAGAGACACTGAAGGCAGCAGTGAGCCACCAGGGGAGTGTCTGTGTCCCAGGCTGAATGAACAGTGTATTTGTGTGTGGCAAATAAAAGGGCCGCTGCCCAAATCGACCATTACGGAGCGACTGGTCCTCAAATCAAGTCTTCAAATTTCAACAATTTCAATTTTATAAACAGATTTGTATGTTCTCTATATTTAACATTATGAACCCTTCGCACCACTTTCTTCTAAGTATAAAAGTTTTATATAAGTCGCAGCACAACAACTGGAAAATTAGTGAGAAATCTAAAATACGCATTTCCTTATAATCCAGTATATCTCTGACATTACCCAAAATATAAATATTTTTAACCATCTTTTTTCTAACATGTTCAATATGAGATTTCCATGTTAATTTATCCTCCAATACTACGCCCAAAAAAAACGGAGTTCAGTAACTCTCACATCCACTCACATCCTGGGCCATCTGATCTCAGGAATTCGCATGATAAGGTGGGGCCAGGTTTCACAATGAGCTCACCCGAAACTCTGGCTGATTGGGACCCACACCCAGTTTCACACCTTGGCTCAGGCGATTAGAGGATCATCAGGGGGTCCTTTTGTCCCTCTGTGGGGGGTCACTCCCACTGGGTTTATATCTGGGACTCTCCACCATTTGACCTTAGAACTGAAGAAGCTTCTCGGATGGGAGGTGAAACGTCTTCAAGCAACTTAAAGAAGTCCAGACGCTTTTCTTTGCAAGCTCCTTTGACTACGATGACCTGGATGACTGAGAACCTTCACAGACATACTTAACCAGTTCAAAGTGATTCCTCTCACCCCATAATTCAGCTTAGAAATCAAAATAAAATGTTGCAGCGTATCAAAAGCTGTTTTTTGATTCAACAAATACCCCTGTTGTATATTTATTTTTGTCTGTTGCAAATGAAATGTTGTCAGTAGTAGTCATCAATGTTAATGCCATTGATCTGTTTTTCCGAAAGATCACTGATATGGCATTAGTCATACTCCCAGCATTATACAATCTAAATTTCACATTATTTCCATCAGTTGATGCATCTTGCATTTTATTGTCAATGTTATCATCAACAAAGTGTAGTGGTTAGAGGTTGCTGGTTTGATTCCATTGTTGATGTTTTGTATATTATGTTGTGAACATAAGAACGATCTTAAAATTACTTCCAGCAAGTTTTACGTACGGTTGTCCTGGGACAACATGTTTGGTACTGAAAGCTTCTGGATTGCTTTTCAACTCCATGTTAAGCAGCAGAACCACCGGTTATTGAACCAGAACAATTTTTGAAGTAGATTCATTCTCACACCAGTTTGGCGTATAAAGTACGGAGTGTCAGACCTGTCTAATGCCATAACCCAGAAAATCGGGCCGCTGAAGCCAAATGACAAGTTGTGTGTTAGATCAACTGTGTAAACACATCTGGTCTGTTCTGTGTTCACCAGCATGTCATCTGTGTCTATGAGCTGTGGGTTAATCTTGGAGGCTGTAGCCAATCAGGCTGGTACAGGCTCAGAGTACAGAGCCAATATTTCATCTGCAAAACTAAGTAAATGTGGGTTCAGAAAGGAAACGATATGAAACTTTGCAATACTGGATTTCTCCTAAATCCAATACCTACCTACCTCACAAGAGCTAATTAAGATATAAAAACAACCACAAAAACACGGAGACCTTGTATAATTTCTGGTTACTGGCATTTTGACTATAAACTTTACAGGAACCAACAACTCAGGCCGTGAGCAAATATTGATATTAAAAAAAATTCAGAGTCATGTTCAGATTAGAAGCTTAAAACGTGTCATTTCTAGACAGCTGGTGATTCAGAGGTTTAGCATTACTGGTGTCACAATCTAGCTCTGAGGAAAGTCACATTCACCAGCTGTAAATCTGTCACGCATAATAACTGCAATATTGGGATCAGTGTGCAGCTCTGTGTCATGTGTCTTATGACTAGGGATGGGTATCGTTTAGGTTTTATCCGATACCGGTGCCAAATCGGTACTTTCGAAACGGTGCCGGTGCTTAAACGGTGCTCGAACCGGTGCTTAAAGAATGGAGAACACAAACTTTGTCCAAAAACCTCTCATGTTCAGCTGGTTTTTGTAAAAAGATAACAATGTTAGCCTTTTCTGCAGCTATGGGGCATATATGGTATCACTCTTGGCTGGAAGCAGTGCTTAAACAATGGAAAAAACACAAACTTTGTCCAAAAACCTCTCATGTTTAACTGTTTCCCACTTTTTCTTTGGTCATTTTAGCCTTTTTGGCCAGGGTGAAGGGAGTATCTGCCATCAAACAAGAAGACAGCCGCATGTAGCTATGATGATGTTTGCTAGTTCACCTTACATGCATTAATGTAATAACGTGGTTAGCCTACTCAATGTAAATTACACACGAACAACATTAAGCTACTCACGCAGAGAATGTCTAAATGTTTAGACGTTTTTAAAGTGTACTTCTCTGCTAAAGAGGGTTTTTACTGCACCTTGGATATTCAACAATGAGTTTCATAGTTTTCCATGTTGCTTACACCAAAGCGGCCACAGAAATAGTCCAAGGACATTCTTGCTGTTTGATATGAGAAAGGTTTATGGACATGTGTAATATTTAATATACATTCTGGCTGGTAAAATTTCACAACATTAATATATACAGAGGCAGAGATACAGCGTGGTGGGATTTATTTTTATTTTATTTTTTTTAGCTATGTGAAACTTCAGCAAGCCCCAACAAAAAGGCGGATCCATCCAGTTCACAGATGCCTTAACCGGAAAAACAGGAAAAGGGATGAAATGTAAACTAAATAAAGTACAGGGTCAAAGGTTGCACAAACTGAAATGTTAGTCCTGAATAAAAATAATGAGAAGCAAGGCAGTGTGCAGAGGTTACGTTTATATTATATTTCAGATCCTAGAAATAACTACGTCTCATGTTTCCCTGTGTGGCAAACACGATGAGGACCCAAACGCAGGACTCAGAACACGGAAAAGTAGACTGAAAACGGCGGCTTTATTTGCTGGAAAAATTCTACACCGGATACAAGAAAATGAAACCGGAAAGTAGAAACAGTGCTGTCAGCGTTGATCTCGTTATAATGGATGGCGTCAACGCGTTAATGAGCTAACCACACGAACGCATTGACACCGTCCAGCCCCACGCATGGGGTGATCCACGGTTAATGGAGATTTGCTGTGTTTGCTGTCATTTTAACGAGATTAACGCTGACAGCACTACTAGAAACATGAAAACTAGTGAACTAAACTGGGATTGAGAACTAGGAAAATACTACGAGTATGGAGGAAACACACACAGCACTGAGGAGGTTTGATGGTTAACAACGTGACGCCAAACAGGGCAAGACTGAGGACTAAAATACACAGGCAGGAAACAGGTGCAAACACAGCTGGGACTAATGTCCACATAGCACAGAAGACTATGAAAGTAAAACGGGAAACAAAGACGTCGTTCTTCTTTACTGTTAGTCAGACAGTAAATCACTTGAAAAAGTCACACTGCAATTGCACAACTTGTGTGGTGAAATGTTTTCAATTAAAAAATGAATGCATGATGGTATCGGCTGCTGAATCACAGCCTTTGTTTCTGCAGAGCGCCGAGGATGAATCGAAGTGGGTCGAAGACATGCTGAAGCTCCACACAGCCCGAGTACGAGATGTGGAGATCCTTACGGGCCTGGACCTCTACAGATCCACAAACCTCACATACACCAACACCCTAATTCTCAAAACCTACCTGGAGACCTTTGAGAGGGATGAGTAGGAGCCAGAGACAGAGATGATCATATAGGATGTAACCCTTTGTAAAATGTCTGCATTTTTATTGCATGCTCTTTGGAAAGACAACATAATGCTGTTCCACTGCTGAAGAACCGCCCAAGAAGTGCTTGGAAAGGGAACACATATTTGAAAATTACAAGAATGGTTTGTTATGACAGGAATATTACAGTACTCATTCTAAAGCACACATCAAGAACCACACCAGTGTTTTATGTCTGTGCCTAAAAGAGATTTCTCCTTCACATTTCTACTGCCATATGCACTGCATGCTATGAGATTTAATATGTAAAGTTACATGTGTTTAGTCATTTAGAAAAATCCATTCTTGGTGGTCTTCGATCATGGAAGATAATCATTGTGAACTGACACAGTGAGAAGTTTTCATTGCAAACTGTAAGAAAATAGATAAAAAAAAAAAAGATCAAAGTGGTTAAAAAATGACGTGGAAAATGAGAACATATCAACCAGGCTTTAATTTCTTCAATCTTGTAGTTTGACCTGTTCACAGCAGCCAGTATAACAGGTGGAATCACAAACTTTTAAAATCAACATACTCCCAAATTAGTCACTGAGTCTGTAAACTCATCAAAAGGTTGATCAAGATTAAGACACTTCTATAGGTCCAGAACTCTTGGCCTTCAGCTGAAGGCACGTCTGCACTGGCTTAACTTTACTTCCTGTTTCATACTGCCTGTGCCACTAACTATAAGACTATGATTATGGGCAGAGTTTTCCCAAATGGAAAAAAAGTGAACACATATTTTTTCTTATCTTTTAATTTCTGAAAATGTAGCACTTCTTTTTTACAAAACCCAACTTTCTCCCTTTGTCCCTAAACCACTTGATGGTGATCCAGCAGATGCTAAGAGTTTAAAGGCTAAAATGTGCAAATTTGCTGGTGTTTAGTTTCTTGATTCCATGATGATTTAACCAACAGTTGTGTGACAGGTAATCCAACAGGCCTAACCGACCATAGTCCTGCACCTACAGTGAAAAACTGTCGTTGTGATTTCATAAGCACCTGCTTGTTATCTCTTTAGCTAACTCTGTCAAAAGGTGTGAATTTTTCTACAATTTATCATATTTATAATAACTTTGCCACTCGTCCATCCTGCTAGCCATCGCTTCTCCGATTCTGTTCAGTGTCCTGGGCAGCTGAAGCTGAAACCAAGCAATCATTGGGTGAAAGGTGGGGTGCACCCTATATAGGTTTCCAATCCTCCACAGCTCTTACATCTGAGACATGCATTCACATTCACACCTTTGGGAGGAAACTGGAGTACCTGCAGGGAGCTCATGCCAGCACAAGGACAGCATGCCAATTCCAGTCTTTTCTTGCTTTTCCCGTTCTAACAATGTACTCACAATCACAACAAAGGAGTGTGGTTTGGAACATGTCCAGTTTAGGCAAGGCAAGGCAAGTTTATTTGTATAGCACAATTCAACAACAAGGTGATTCAAAGTGCTTTACAGAGACATTAGAAACAAGAACAAATAAAAAGCATGATTTAAAATTGATTAAAACAAGCAAATAAACTAACTAACTAATTAACAAACAAACAAACAAACAAAACAGTATATAAAATCAAAACAGATAAAATCAGAACAGTAGATAAAATCAGTAGTTAAATGTAAGTTTTGAAATTTAAAGAACTTAATGTCACCACCTCTTTTAGAAAATTTAAAGAGAAATGAATGCATTCATCTCAGTCCAAATGATTACTATTTTGCAAACTGAATGCAGACATTATGTGTGCAAAGAGGCTGCTGTAAAACCACGTGTCTCTGCAATACAGTGTAATATAGCCGAGATGCTGAAAACACAAATTAAAATGAATATCGTTTGACCTTCACTTTGATTTTGAGCCAACTGAGTTACAACATGATAGCTTAAAATGAGACCTAACCTCGAAACCATGGAAGTGTCCTTTAGTTCTGTTTAAACGGTGGAGAGGCGACACTGATGTCATCTGTCTGACGTTATCTCTTTATCCAAATTCAACTTTGCTTCCACGCCTTTATTCCTACACCGATAAGCCAGAACCTGCATTTTTTTCACGTTTGACATTTTGTAACATTAGCCCAGTGTTACCATACCTAACTACTCGTGACTGCGTAGCCATAGTCATGGTAATAAGTAAAAGGATCAATAAAAAGTCAGTTAATAGACCTGTCAAGATGTGTATGAAGCCATGTTTATTCTTGTAGCCTTTCAAATAAAATCTGTAGAGTAGTGGAAACGTTCACTGAGTTGTTTTTTATTGTGTTGTTCTCTGCAACCACTGGACTGGCAGATGATGATAATAATAATAACAATGGATTGGATTTATATAGCGCTTTTCAAGGCACCCAAAGCGCATGACAATGCCACTATTCATTCACTCTCACATTCACACACTGGTGGAGGCAGCTACGGTTGTAGCCACAGCTGCCCTGGGGCAGACTGACAGAAGCGAGGCTGCCATATGGCACCATCGGCCCCTCTGGCCAACACCAGTTCAGGTTTTCATGATGACTCCTGGAAACCTGAGAAGTTTTGTTCTTAAGAAAGCATCAAGGTTTCTGTGATGGCTCAACTTCAACTTTATTTTGCAAACAGATTTCCTTGTAATTTATTGCTCATGCTTCATGTTAGCCAATCAGTGTGCCCTCATGGATTATGTTTTACATGCACCTTTGTCCCCTAAATGATTAGAGCTGGGTCACATTACCTATGAAGAGCCCAGGCGTTCTTTCACCTGGGTGACTCAGCTGGAGGTGATCGGGCCCCAGCTTGTGTCCAAGCAGTGCACTACACCACGGTTCCCTTTTCTTGATCCACAGCCATCTGGAAGCTTTCCACTCCTGCAACCCTCTGATGCCAACAACTGTAAGTGTGTGGTACGGAGACCGACCCAGGAACCTCCTGTAGCCCATCTCAAGGGTTCATAGCAGATCCTCCACCCGTCAGAATTCTACAAGCTGCTGATATTTTGCCACCTTTAGCTCATGGGTGTCCTCAAAATGGTTCTCCGAGGGGGATTGCGAGTTCAAAGGTCAACAAGCCTGTAAAGCCTGTACAGGTCTTCAGCTAGTTCAGAGGTTTAAATCAGTATCTGGTAAATCTGGCGTTTGGCCTGTTGATTCCCTGTAGAGATCGCATCAGCTACTGTGTTCAAGACCTCGGTGGTGCCATATATTTCTCCCCTCTACCAGGGCTTTAGGGGAGCAACTCAAAATATGTGCTCACTCCAAAGCCTCCAAAGCCTGCCACATCTGTTCAGTCTTCACAGCAACACCTGCAGAGGAAACTCCAATGTCTGCTGAGGCTCCAAAAAGTAGCACCTCCCTGGTTCTGATGACCTTGAACTCCTCCGTTGGGCTGGTGAAGGGAATAACTTGTAGCTCCATTAACAGTAGAATCAGTTTGAGGTTCTCAGGGTTGGTGTATAAAGTGTGTACCTCTTACAACAGAGACAAGGGTTTACATCCAGCTTCCCATCTGCGGATACACCACAGGCACTTTGATTAGAGTCAGGAATGAGTCAAGAACTTTGTGTCTCTTGTCACGGTGAGTCTGCAGTAGCTTCAGTCATATTAATATGATTGTGTTTACTTTACATTTCTTACATTTTATTGCATGACTGGATATTTGTTTTTAATATAATAGCCGGTGTGAGTGTTTGGCTCATGGTTGGCACATAATTGGCACACAGCTTCTTTCTCTCTTTGCTTAAGTGGCTCAGTGGTATGCTTTTCTTAGCAGAATGACAGTCTTGTTTTCTGCTAGAAGGAGTTTTTCACAGGTTACATAACCTGCATAATCATGCAGCTTATGTAACATCATTTAGATCACACTAGGTGTGTTTATGCATCTGCAGTAACCCCAGCCGGCTGGCTCCCTTCTCACATCACTCGTGAACAAGACCCCGAGATACTTAAACTCCTCCACTTGGGGCAGGGTCGCGTCCCTGACCTGGAGTGGGCACTCCGGGTCGCCTTCGGGTCAGGGAACGGGTCCTGACTGTCATCTGTGCTTATGCGCCGAGCGGCAGTTCAGGGTACCCAGCCTTCTTGCAGTCCCTGAGTGGGGCACTGGAGGACGCTCCTCCTGGGGACTCTGTCGTCCTACTGGGAGACTTCACTGCTCACGTGGGCAACGACAGTGAGACGCTACATCCAGATGAACAGAATAAACTTTGGGGGATACACACGATAATGTTTCATCTCCTTAATGCACGTGTAGTGTCTCTTCATTTTTCCCAACTAGCATTCTTGGAAATTACGCATTGTTCTATGTTAGGACACAGGTCAGCTGTTTTCTACTACCATACATTTGTAGGGTGGGCATGGGCAGTGTGAGGACCCAGGAGCGGACACAGACGTGGAGACAGCGCTGAACTTGAAACAAAAAGCGAGCCTTTATTTTGGCTGGATTAAAGGTGGCAAACAAAGCAGAAAGCTATGAATAGCTGACTATGATGAGTCTGTGCTGGAAAATGAAATAACTATAAAACGAATACATGAATGAGCAACATGAACATGACCAGCACGCCTGAAACCAGACACAACATGAACCCAAACACTGGGTTGCATGACCCAGACCATGACAATATTCAAGTGGTAACACGAGTCAGTCCCAGTTAAATATGAAATATGAGCTAATATGCTACTTAAAGCGAAAACGATAGCAAATCTCACAAAAGTGAGTAAGTTGAAGCTGGACTCCCTTAGGGTGGTGTCGGGAGGATGTTATCCAAGATAAGAACAATGCAGGATAACACCTCCTACCCACTCCATGACCTGCTTGCCAGTCACAGGAGAACGTTTAGTGAGAAACTGAGATTTCTCATGATGTACCACGGAACAGGACATGACGGCTGCCCCGTACTCCTCCATCGAAAGCACAGAACACACTGAAATAGTTACAACAGCCTGGCTTCTGCTCAATCAACAGCCTCCACAGGCTGATGACCTGTTACAGTTAGAGTCAAATGTGAGTCATACATATTTAATCTGTAATATTCTTGATATTTATGATTGATATTAGAGCTATTTGTAATATGTTGGAAATCTCACCTTCTTCTATGGGTGGGACCATTTTGATGCTTCAGTCTGTTTATTTCTCGCTACAGATAAGGTTATTCTACTGATCTTCATGTTTCTCTACACTGTAAACCAGAGAGATGACGCACATAAAACCCCCTCTGGACATCAGCCGAGTCCTGTTATCACACTGCATCATAGTTTCATGAGTGATTTATAATCAGGGGCACTTATGTAGAAATGCTTCTCAGTTAGGTTGACTCCTTTTCTGTAATATCCCGGCTCTCCTTGGACAGAGTTATATGTCATTTACAGGTTTTTGTTTTTTTCAAACACCTCTCTAATGGCACGATCTGATATCGTCGCGTTGGTGTTGATCCTGGAACAACAGATCATCCGCTCTAATGCATGTCAGAAGTTGGCACCAACACTTTTGTTTCACACTGAAAATGAAACATAAAAAATCTAAATGAAATTCCTGCCCCGAGAACTATAATGACCTGAGACGTTTGGCACCACAAAAGAAGAATATTGTTAAAGCAAGACTGTATGAAAGAATTTCCTTTTCCTTTGATTAGAGATAATTTCAATGGTAATGCGTCTGTCATGGTCCTGGGTCGGTGACCCAGCGCTTTTAGTTATCATTTTCTAGTTTATGATGATGATGATTATTATTGTTTGAGTTCTGTGTGTTATATTTTCGATCTGCCTCTGAGTCTGCATCTGAATCTGTCTGTTTAGTTCAATGTCTTGTCTGGTTCCATGTATCTGAGTTTCCTGTTTTATTGTGAAGGTCCGCGTCGTATGTGAGTGTTCAGTTTACGTTTCCCCTGTCCCGTCAGCCCAGATTCCTCCCAGCTGTGTTGCCCTCCTGTCTCTCATCCCCTGATTACTGGTGTGTGTATTTAAGCCCTGTGTGTTCTCCTGCCTGTTGCCGGTTCGTCTGTGTTCCTCCGTGTCAGTCTGTTACCCTGTGTTCCACGGAGTCCTGTTCCTCGTCTGCGTCTCTGCTATTCATCATCCATTGTCATATGCTCCCAGGTCTGTTATTTTAGTTCTCCCAGTTTAGGTGTCTTTAGTTGTTTGTTATGCCCCACTGTTTGTTTGCCACTACACCTCTGTAAATAAAACCACCGGTATCTCATCCACTGCCTGCATCTTGGGTCCTCCTTCTAAATCCACACGGCTCGCCTCGGCAGCCGTGACAGTACGAACCGGCCAACATGGACCCAGCAGCATTCGACCTACCCAGGAGTTTCGGGAGGAGGTAACCGACACGGTCGCAAGGTTGGTAAACTCGAGCAGGAGGAAGAAGAGTTCCACCGCGCTGTAGAAGCCAGGCTACAGCAGCTACTCTCTGCGCACTCCTGGCTGCTAGACTCGCTTCACCCGCTGGCACGGGACTTCCTCCTTCATGAGCTGCACCTTCGCCCTCCAGCCGTTACCGCTTCCCAACCCAGCCTGGCGGTGAAGGTTTTGCCCGGCCCGGCGGTGAAGGTTTTGCCCGGCCCGGCGGTGAAGGTTTTGCCCGGCCCGGCGGTGAAGGTTTTGCCCGGCCCGGCGGTGAAGGTTTTGCCCGGGAGGAAGCGACGATCGCGCCGTCGGCGCGTCGCCCCACAGCCGGAGAGTAGGACTTCGGAACTGCCGGCTGTGGTGAGTGGAAAAGACACTCCGTCTGTTTCGCCAGCTCGAATGACTGTTTATTCCGGGGCTGTGTTTGTTGAGCCAGCTGCCCAGCAGGTAGCTCAGTTAGCCGCCCGGCCGGAAGCTCAGTTAGCCGCCCGGCCGGAAGCTCAGTTAGCCGCCCGGCCGGAAGCCCAGTCGCCACCTCCGCCACATTCAGCCTCACAATCCATAGCTCAATTACAGTCACAGCCAGACTTATTACAAACCCTGTTACAATCCATGGCCCAGTCAGTAGCCCGGTTAGCAGAAGAATCATTAGCTTTATCCTCAGTTCAGCCTCCTGTTCAGCAGTCACCAGCCCTGCATCCTGTGTCAGTTGCTCCACCACCTGTTCAGCCATCACCTTCACCTACTCCTCCTGTACAGCAAGCCATGTCAGTCCAACCCATAACGGACAGTTCAACAACTCCGTACTCTAAGCAGAGAGACAAACCCAAGAACAATGTCAACATTCCTCAAAGGCTGGCCAGTTCTGAGACTGAGATGCACTCCAGGGCCTCCCCAGAGGCTGGGTTTCAGCCCCCATCAGACTCTGGACCCCTGGAGTTTAAGAAGCCAGCTGAGGACTGCACAGAGCTGTCGCTGTCTGAGCAGGGTCAATGCTCTGCGCAGCTGCAGGCCGCTATGTGTTTGCCAGAGGCCCGTGTGCCTGCTGGTCCTGTTCTGTCCCTGCCAGAGGCCCGTGTGCCTGCTGGTCCTGTTGCGTTCCTGCCAGAGGCCCGTGTGCCTGCTGGTCCTGTTCTGTCCCTGCCAGAGGCCCGTGTGCCTGCTGGTCCTGTTGCGTTCCTGCCAGAGGCCCCCGCGCCTGCTGGTCCTGTTGCGTTCCTGCCAGAGGCCCCCGCGCCTGCTGGTCCTGTTGCGTTCCTGCCAGAGGCCCCCGCGCCTGCTGGTCCTGTTGCGTTCCTGCCAGAGGTCTCCGCACCTGCTGGTTCTGTTCTGTGTGTGCCAGGGGCTCCAGTGCCCACTGGTTCTGAGACTGTTTTTGCTGGGGGGCCCGAGGAGCCCATCCAGCCATCTGCCTCGTCAGCTGGGGGGCCCGAGGAGCCCGTCCAGCCTCCTTTCTTGTCAGCTGGGGGGCCCGAGGAGCCCATCCAGCCACCAGCTGCTCCACCAGCAGCCTCATCCACGCTTGCAGCAGCAGTTTCATCCATGCCGCCATCTGCTGCAGCGCCTCCGTCTGCATCCTCCACGCCGTTGCCTGGCCCGGCCTCTGCTGCATCCTCCACGCCGTCGCCTGGTCCGGATTCAGCATCCTCAGCGTCGCCTGGTCCAGCGCATGCTTCGGCTTCATCCGCTTCACCTGGTCCAGCCACTGCTTCATCCTCGCCTGGTCCAGCCTCCGTGTCTTCATCCTCGCCTGGTCCAGCCTCCGCATCACCTGCAGTGGCCTCCTCTTCAGCTTCCTCATCAGCTGCTTTGCCTGGTCCAGCTTCAGCATCCTCATCAGCTGCTTTGCCTGGTCCAGCTTCAGCATCCTCATCAGCTGCTTTGCCTGGTCCAGCTTCAGCATCCTCATCAGCTGCTTTGCCTGGTCCGGCCTCCGCTTCTGCTTCAGCCCCGTCTGGTCCAGCCTCTGCTTCAGCCCCGTCTGGTCCAGCCTCTGCTTCAGCCCCGTCTGGTCCAGCCTCTGCTTCAGCCCCGTCTGGTCCAGCCTCTGCTTCATCCTCCTCGTCTGGTCCAGCCTCTGCTTCATCCTCCTCGTCTGGTCCAGCCTCTGCTTCATCCTCCTCGTCTGGTCCAGCCTCTGCTTCATCCTCCTCGTCTGGTCCAGCCTCTGCTTCATCATCCTCGTCTGGTCCAGCCTCTGTGTCTTCATCCTCGTCTGGTCCAGCCTCTGTGTCTTCATCCTCGTCTGGTCCAGCCTCTGTGTCTTCATCCTCGTCTGGTCCAGCCTCTGTGTCTTCATCCTCGTCTGGTCCAGCCTCCGCATCAGCTGCTTCGCCTGGCCCGGCTTCAGCCTCCGCATCAGCTGCTTCGCCTGGCCCGGCTTCAGCCTCCGCATCAGCTTCCGCCTCGTCTGGTCCAGCCTCCGCATCAGCTTCCGCCTCGTCTGGTCCAGCCTCCGCTTCACCTGGGGCTGCAGGGGCCACGCAGCCTTCAGGTCCCCTACTACCACCTCCACATCGTCGGTCATCTGCCTGGCCGCCTGTTGGGCATCTCCGCCACCGTGGACGCCCTCCTGAACGCCGCCACTGCCTTCCACGTGGCCGGCCTCTGGACTTGTTTCCACGCCGCTGTTGCCGTCCGCACGGTCGGCCCCCAGAACTGTTTCCACGCCGCTGTTGCCGTCCGCACGGTCGGCCCCCAGAACTGTTTCCACGCTGCTGCCTACTGCGTGGCCGGCATCGGGACCGGCCCCGCTGCCGTTCGCATGGTCGGCCTCCTGAACTTGACCATCTGGGCCTTTTTGGACTCTGTCCCTCCGTCCTGGGCCCCCTCCGCCCACCCTGGTCGGGTGTTTTTCTTTTTTGGTTTTGGTCCGTTTTTGTGTTTCTGCTGGGCTGTCTGGAGCCAGCCCTTGAGGGGGGGGGGGGGGTACTGTCATGGTCCTGGGTCGGTGACCCAGCGCTTTTAGTTATCATTTTCTAGTTTATGATGATGATGATGATGATGATGATTATTATTGTTTGAGTTCTGTGTTATATTTTCGATCTGCCTCTGAGTCTGCATCTGAATCTGTCTGTTTAGTTCAATGTCTTGTCTGGTTCCATGTATCTGAGTTTCCTGTTTTATTGTGAAGGTCCGCGTCGTATGTGAGTGTTCAGTTTACGTTTCCCCTGTCCCGTCAGCCCAGATTCCTCCCAGCTGTGTTGCCCTCCTGTCTCTCATCCCCTGATTACTGGTGTGTGTATTTAAGCCCTGTGTGTTCTCCTGCCTGTTGCCGGTTCGTCTGTGTTCCTCCGTGTCAGTCTGTGTAACTCTGTGTCAGTCTGTTACCCTGTGTTCCACGGAGTCCTGTTCCTCGTCTGCGTCTCTCTGCTATTCATCATCCGTTGTCATATGCTCCCAGGTCTGTTATTTTAGTTCTCCCAGTTTAGGTGTCTTTAGTTGTTTGTTATGCCCCACTGTTTGTTTGCCACTACACCTCTGTAAATAAAACCACCGGTATCTCATCCACTGCCTGCATCTTGGGTCCTCCTTCTAAATCCACACGGCTCGCCTCGGCAGCCGTGACAGCGTCTCATTATATTTGACCTTTCTGCAGAAGCCTCGTGTGTTCTTTTGTCACTAGTTTAACTGGTTTTAGATTTCAACGAAAGAGCTTTGGTTTTATTTTAAAGGCCTTAAAAGGCAAAGGTTATGCACTGTTAGAAATGGGAAGACATCCTATATGACAATGTTCGGATCGGAAATGTTTACTTTGTGAAAATTACTTCACAAAAAATAAAAGTTTCAAGGTTTGCGTGCGCTCAGGTACGTGCTTTGATAAAACTGTCGGCGAAATGTGAGTCAGCATTTCACATCATTACAAACGTCTTTAAAAGTCCATTAACAGCTGTAGTTGTAAAAGTAGTAATTAATTTTAATTCAATAAACCAATAAATTGTTTCAAGCTGTTATCAATCATTGATGACAAGAGAAATCAAAAGGCCTGACACTGAAGGTTTGCATCTCGATTCTGATCTTTACTCCGTGGCTTTATCTTTGTACCTCGCAGGCACTCCAGTAAGTTTTAAAATGTGAGCAAAGGAGCAGCAGCTGTGGCTCCACAAAGGAAAAACGCATGAACACGAGGTTATCTTTTCATTCTGACAATCATTTGCTTGCCCAGTTCTTGTACTTGGTCCAGAGGTCACTGCAAAGATATCTTTCTTTTATCCGCATAAAGTAACGTGCGTCTCTTTGTGTACGTCTGCCGGACGTCTCTCTGTCTCCGTGCAGTAAGAGACATATTCGAGTAGCTATGGATTGGATAAGCGAAGCAAAGAGAAACAAGAAGAAGATCATAGTGAGTACAGATTTTTGTTTTAATTATGTGGTAACTGGAGAATTTAACGAGACACATTGAAGGCCTTTGTGTCATTTTTACTCAAAATGTAAATGAAAGTTTATGATAATGAATTCTTACCAATGGCTGGAATGACACCAGCGAGCAGGCCTCCGATCAGCCTGATTTTAAACGTGTGCTCTGCTCTATGTCAACATTTAAACATTTCCAAAGCTTGCATTAAACAGGCATCTACCCAAAAACCTGTCACAACTTCATACGTGACTAACTGAACAATAACAAGCAGTTGTTCCTATCACACATGTTTGTCGAGAAGATTACAACAATTTCCAGACATTTGCGCACACGTATCGTCTGGGAAAGCGTTGAATGGGCGATTATGAGATCCAGCTGTTCACCTGATGATAAACACCCCTGTGTAAAGTCAGCGTGAAATAATGAATACAAGTCTGATTGATGGTAATTATTCCAACAATCAGTCCAGAAGCCATAGTCTGTAAAACTGCACGTCTCCTCAATTTAATGTTATAAACTGGTTGCTCTAAGGCACTGACTAAATGCAGCTGATAAGAGCACCTATAAAATAAACTGCTACTTTTCCGTCATAAAGAAGAAACTGCAGTGGCATCTTGTAAGTAGAAGGTAATAAAAAAACACCACAGTGAACTGCAGCTGTATAAGTTTCTGTTGCACTCTCGTTTCTGTCATTAAGTCCTTTGCTGCTTATTTTACAACTCGTTTGGCAACAACAAACTGGAGAACGTGTTTCCACTCACCGATAGAGCCTGACCGTTCTGTGCTTTTGGTTGTGTTTGACTTCATAAGAAAGGATTTGTTGCTAGGTTCGCTTCATGTTTGCATTTGTGTCGCACAGATTGGTGTCTTGGCTGTGTCGATTGTGACTCTAATCCTTGGCCTTGGACTCGGTCTCGGACTGGATTTGCAGAGATGTCAAAACCAAGGTACATTCACAAACAGCCACACACACAAACACGCAAACGTGTCTCTGCAGGCTCAGAAACTTCAAACACTTATATACAACAAATACTTTCTTAATAAATTGCATTATTTTCCCATATGGCTTCATCGTCATGACTCGGGTGAGCGTATGCTGACGATTTAGGTTCATTTAGAACCGTCAGAGTGAGTCAGGCACCAAATCAGCATCTCATGTCAGAGAGAATTAACTTCCTCCACTCATTTTAAAAACGTCATTTAAAAAGGAGAATGTCCTCCTACAAATGTTTTCCTGTGGATGAAAAAGGGATTTCTATTCCTCACAACTCATTAAGTTGTTATTTTTTGCTTTTAGGCAAGGCAAGGCAAGGCAAGTTTATTTGTATAGCACAATTCAACAACAAGGTGATTCAAAGTGCTTTACAGAGACATTAGAAACAAGAACAAATAAAAAGCATGATTTAAAATTGATTAAAACAAGCAAATAAACTAACTAACTAATTAACAAACAAACAAACAAACAAACAAACAACAGTATATAAAATCAAAACAGATAAAATCAGAGCAGTAGATAAAATCAGTAGTTAAATGTAAGTTTTGAAATTTAAGCTTAAAGTGTGGATTTGGTGCTTTATTCAAATGCAGCTGAGAACAGGTGAGTCTTCAACCTGGATTTAAATAAACTGAGTGTTTCAGCTGATCTGAGGCTTTCTGGGAGTTTGTTCCAGATATAAGGAGCATAAAAGCTGAATGCAGCTTCTCCGTGTCTGGTTCTGACTCTGGGAACTGATAAAAGACCGGATCCAGATGACCTGAGGGATCTGGATGGTTCATACTGGGTCAGGAGGTCACTGATGTATTTTGGTCCTAAACCATTCAGAGCTTTATAGGCCAGCATCAGAACTTTAAAGTCTATCCTCTGACGGACAGGCAGCCAGTGTAAGGACCTCAGAGCTGGACTGATGTGGTCCACTTTTTTAGTCTTAGTGAGGACTCGAGCAGCAGAGTTCTGAATGAGCTGTAGTTGTCTGACTGATTTTTTAGGTAGACCTGTAAAGATGCTGTTACAGTAATCAAGCCTACTAAAGATGAATGCATGGACTAGTTTTTCCAGGTCCTGTTGAGACATCAGATCTTTTATCCTTGATATATTCTTGAGGTGATAGTAAGCTGACTTTGTTATTGTCTTAATGTGTTTTTCTAAGTTTAGGTCTGCATCCATCACTACACCCAAATTTCTCACCTGGTTTGTGGTTTTTAGATGTATAGATTGAAGTTCTCTGGTGACCTGTAATCGTTTTTCTTTGGCGCCAAAGACTATTACCTCAGTTTTGTTTTTGTTTAGCTGGAGAAAATTGTGGCACAACCAGTCATTGATTTCCTCAATGCATTTACCAAGAGCCTGTACAGGGCCTCGGTCTCCTGGTGACATTGTGATATATATTTGTGTGTCATCTGCATAGCTGTGATAGTTTATTTTGTTGTTGTTTATAATCTGTGCCAGTGGGAGCATGTAGATGTTAAACAGAAGGGGTCCCAAGATGGAACCTTGGGGAACTCCACATGTGATACTTGTCTGCTCAGATGTGAAGTTACCTATTGATACAAAGTAACCAGAATTAATTTTACCAGAATTAATTCACAATTTTCCTGTTTAAAGTTCATTTTTACCACTGAAGACCTGGCGGTGACTTATTTTGTGTCTTTTCCACAAATCTCAATTACTTAAAGGTCAAGTGAACATTTATTAAAGGGTGGAGCAACTTTGACATTTATGAAGCGCCTTGAGGCGACTTTTGTTGTGATTTGGCGCTATATAAATAAAATTGAATTGAATAGTACCTGATTGTACTTCTAACGGTCGAATAAGCTTTAGAAACGAAGATGAAAGATGAACTGAAGTGTTCACCTGTCAACAAACATTCTGGTCTGAATGTTGAAATGCTGAAAGCTTTACAGACAGAAATGCTGAAGCCTAAAGACTAATGTCAGTCATGTTACACTCGGTTCTGTGCCTTTGTCAGAGAAGGTGCTCTCCATTAAAAACACCAGGCTGTTTCCTCAGGGTCAGAGTTTTAGTCTGTACATTGTAACACTTCTTTTCCGAATGACTTGGCTGCCGGGAAATGTTACCGGTGGTGAATCCAGCCAATATTCTTTTTCACCCGCACAAAAAGATTTTTGGTTACATAACAGAATAAGCAGGGGAGCAGGGGCACTGCTGTTTTTAAGCCTGTAGAAACCAGAAACCTAGAAATGTCTCTAGGAGCTCAAACCATCTAGCAGCCGACCAGAAACAGCATCATAGATCCGGGCCTGGAAACACATACACAGCCTTTTATAAGCACTGGAGGATGCATTAGTGTTCCAAAAGTGATCATAATTCACAATAAACAATGCAAGAGTATCAAATGAACCACACAGGTTGATAGGACTGTGGTTGTTTTGTATTAAATGTGCATTGTTGCATACCAGCATGGCTAAAATCCAAGAACACAGCCAAAATACTCAAATAGTTTCACTGGACGCTTCCCCTACCCTGCAGAGAGCAGCACTATTTCCATTTGTCATGTGCGGGAAGTTTTTGTCTTGATGTCTAATAGAAATCACATTTAGTGTCACAAGTAAACTGTACAGCTGACAATGTGACACATGAGTATATCTCATCTCATATCTCACCTGATGTCAATTTCCAAATCCCACAGAAATGCAGAAAAAAGCAAAAGCTTCGCAAAAAAACAAAGGTCTAAAGAAAAACAGTAGGCCAAATCCATGACCAATCTGGTGCATGTGACTGTTTCACTGTTTTTCAAGCTTTAATACTCATCAGCATGTGAATAAACTGACTCAAATGATCAGGAAATCAAGTTTCTCATGTGAAAATCAGCAAGACTTGCAAGAAACAAGTAGAGACAAGAACAGATGGAAAGCTTAACTTACTGAAAGGACAATCTGGAAGCTGAAGGGAAAATGGTCCAATTATGCAAAAATAAGTCCCTCTATTAAAATATGTGAGTCACATTGAGATCTCACGTCCATTGGATGACAGGGTGGGGATTATTAATGCTAACATCTCAGTGTATTGAGGTTATAATAATCACCTGATGTAAGGCGACAAATTTCAAGAAAGAAGCTGTTATATTTGCAAACATTACTTATCGTAATCCTGGAGGACGTGAAGAAGTGTTGCCTGTGTATTCCCAGATTTAAAGGCCAGAACTGCGTGCAAAGAAAGAGCTGTCTAGCAGCTTATAGGCGTCACTGTGCTGTGAAAACCTAGCATCGACTTGTCTGAAATTTCACATGAAATGTGAAGAGAAGAGACCACGTTTCATTTGCTTTGGTGGAATTTGTCTGGCTCCTGTCTCATCCATTTTCACTGTGGTTATGCAGCCTCAGCTGCTAATTTAAGGTGGGACTCAGTTATTTCATGACTGCATAGATGAGCACTGCTGAGGCACTTCACAGTGCTTATTAGATCCAGAGTGTCATTGCTGTCAGGACAGATTACAGATTACTTACATGTAGACAGATGTTCTTCCCGTACTGTGGTGGAAAATCTTCAGTACATTGAGCTCATTATATGTCTGAGTACAAGAAAGCCATGATGGGAAATCCTTCCCTTGGTTGTTTTTGTAATGATGAGTCACCAGTTTAAGATCTGAAAATGTTCCGTTTGTTTTGAATGAAGAAGAAGAACATAACGTCTTCTCCTTTATAAAGTTCAGGTTATCAGTTTTTTTGTTTTTGCAGCTCTCTTGTTTCCTTAAATGTCTCTTTTCATCTTCATTAATCGACTAACTCTCCGCTCCTGTTTTGTCTCTGTTGCAGTCACGCCCCTCACATCCTGCAGGAATAGATGTTATGAGCCTTTTGACAACGAGAAACCTGGCTGCAGATGTGATGAAAACTGCGTCGCCGCCAACAGCTGCTGCTTTGACCACTATGACATCTGCACTGCTCCTAGTGAGACTTTGTTTGTGACTTGGCTGTAGCTCAGGTGGCAGAGCAGGTCAGCCACTAATCAGAAGGTCGGTGGTTCGATCCCAGGCTGCCTCCTGGCTGCCAAATATCCTTGGGCAAGATACTAACCCCATGTTTGCCTACTGGTGGTGGTCAGAGGGCCCGATGACGCCAGTGTCCGGCAGCCTCGCCTCTGTCAGTGCGCCCCAGGGCAGCTGTGGCTACAATGTAGCTGCCATCGCCAGTGTGTGAATGTGTGTGTGAATGGGTGAATGACTGAATGTAGTGTGAAGCGCTTTGGGGTCCTTAGGGACTAGTAAAGCGCTATGCAAATGCAGGCCATTTACCATTTTTACCATTTACTTACACGTCCTTCACTGCTCACCAGCTGAACTGAGTGTACTTCTGTACTTAACTCCATGACCGTTTCCTTCAGCTGAGCAGTGGGAATGCACAAACGTGCGCTGTGGCGAGAAGAGGCTGACGCAGAGCAGGTGCCACTGTTCAGATGACTGTCTTTCTGCTGGAGACTGCTGCACCAACTACAAACACATCTGCCACGGTGAGGCTGCAGGGACATCGCACAGGGTGCAGACACAAAAGAAATCTGTAAAAGCCAGTAACGTTTCAGGAGACCTGTTTAGCCATGAGAAACACTTGTAGATCTTACTGTGAATAAACAGAGAAGCTTGATGAGAGAAGGCGATTTCTAAAACTGGTTTATTGTTAGAATTTCCTCTTAGGGTATGAGTGGCTCCCTCAGTGTAAACCCCTCTGTATACGTGGTTCATCTTAAGGACCTCTTAACTGGAGTGGTGTAAGAGTTTGAAAGCAGGGGTATATACAGCGCATTAAAGCTGACCCAGTTCTGTAGCTTTTCTTGTAAACAATTGCTTTCTAGTTTAAACCCTAACCCACAGATATTTATCTAAGGAAAACATTTAGCAGCATTTAGAGGGAATTTTCTCTCATTACATCTCTAGAACCCTACGTGCACTTATTCTGCCAGCTTATACATACAGCTTGCAGCAAAAAAGGCAAAAACAACAGACGTTAGGAAGTGTATTCAAAAGTCCCGTACCATCAGATGTCACTGGAGACATAAACATTATGGTCTCGCCGCAGGAGAGAAACAGTGGGTTGAAGATACGTGCGATGACCTGTCAACCCCCACGTGTCCCGCAGGGTAAGAATTTATACCAAATATATTATAATCCCTTTGGAAATGCAATAAACTGAAGATTGATTGAAAACTGATTGAAATGATCTTTGATGAGCAACTCCATGCATGCTTTCCAAACAGCTGTATTTGTAACATAGCCTTTCAACGATTATAATTATTCTTATTATTTTAAATGAGGCCTTGCTATTTCTTATAATCGCAGATTGCATTTAGAAAAGTAAAAGTAACTACAATCTTTGGATGATAGGGAGTATCAAGCTAACCAACACAAGCTAGCGTAGCTATAAAGGTGTGTAGACAGTTTGGCTGTGAGCAGAGTGAAATGATCTGATCTGTGGTGGACACACAAAAGTATTCCTACTCATAAATCAGCCAATTTTTGTCCAGCTTGGTATGTTTATGTCAGTATTTAATGTTTCAGAGTTTCTGCTACGTTTGATGGTTGTTTTCTCTCCTCACAGCTTTAAGCAGCCGCTGCTCCTTGTGTCTTTGGATGGCCTCAGGGCAGAGTATCTGCAGACATGGAGTGCACTCATCCCTGTCCTGGATAAACTCAGTCAGTGTCAACCTTCTGTTTTTAAAGAAACATGCTTACCCTCATACATGAACAAAACCTCTTACATGTCTGTTTATTGTAAGAAACGTGTGTCTATAAATCGCCTGCCTTTAGGCTGCCTTTGGGCTGTTTGATGACAAATTGAAAGCTAACATCATCATTCATAAGAAATCAAAGCTTTAAGATGAAACATGCCCAGTTATCTTATCAAAACAGATACATATTTAAATGCTTTCACACAAAGGCAGCTTCCACTGAATTTCCTGCTTATCAAATATAAATTAGTGTGTTCAGGGTTGCATCTTATGCTTAATGAAGTTATTCAGCCTGCAGGCAGGGCAATGACTCACATGGTCATATTAAAAGGAAATCACATGGAGGAATTAATTTGGCACCATTCCTTATTTATTCACAGGAAGGTGTGGAACGTCAGCTCCATTCATGCAGTCCGCATTTCCCACAAAGACTTTTCCCAATCACTACTCCATTGTTACGGTACAGACGCACAGCACTCACACTGCTGCATACATTAATACGTCTTTTTTACAGTAAACAAACTTGATCTTTGTGTTTGTTAGACGTAGATAACGTGCATGAACACAAAATGCAGATTTTAAATAAAGATGTTTATTATTAAAGGCCCTGAGTGGAAAAGAGTTTGTCCCCTAAACCTAATAACTGGTTGGGCCACGCTTAGCAGCAACAACTGCAATCAAGCGTTTACGATACCTGGCAGCGACTCTTTCACAGCTGTGGAGGAAGGTTGGCTGAATTGTTGTAATTCAATTCAGCTGTGTCCCTGGTCATGTGCCCGTTTGTCTGTTCTCTGTCTTCTGTCTTCACGTCTGCCCCCAGAGTAAGTGTTTTCTAGCGTTTCCTGGTCTCTGTGATATTTAGTTTCAGTTCATGCCTAAGTTTTGTATTCCCTGAGCTCTGGAGTTTCAGCAATCAAAGCTGTGGTCAAAGGAGCTTGCAAAGAAAAGCGTCTGGACTTCTTTAAGTAGTTTAAACCCACTGGGTTTAAATCTGGGACTCCCCACCATTTGACCGTAGAACTGAAGAAGCTTCTCGGATGAGAGGTGAAACGTCTTCAGGCAACTTAAAGAAGTCCAGACGCTTTTCTTTGCAAGCTCCTTTGACTACGATGACCTGGATGACTGAGAACCTTCACAGAAATAAAAGCTGTGTTTGAGTTTGAGTCATCTCCAATTCCTGCATTTGGGTCCTTGCCACCACCGCATTTTACTGTTGGTATTCAATTCAATTCAATTTTATTTATATAGCGCCAAATCACAACATAAGTCGCCTCAAGACGCTTCATAGATACAGAGAAAAACCCTGAAATGATCTGAAACATTTAAGTGTGACGAACAAACACCACCGTGTATGGCTCCTTTTTACACACCCTGCACATTTACGTCTGCCTGAGCATGTCCACACACACCCTCCCCAGCGTTGTACTACACTGTGTTATTCCTCAATATTTCTTGTTCTGGTGTCATTTTTATGCAATATTACTCAAAAACTTTACTGGGTCAATTTCTGTGAAAGCTCGGGGGCATCAACAAAGGAAGAACCACAAAGTTCTGGATCAAATCTGGGTCATTCTTCTCGGTCAGTTGCAGATTTTGGTGACTTGGCGCTGGGAAAATAAAAACAACTTTGTGACACCTTCAACCTAATAAATGAATAAAACAGCCACAGTGATCTGTTGTGGTAATAAAACATTCTGTACTGACTCAGAATAGTGTGTAGTTTAAGAAACATGTTCAAGTTCAAGTTGGAGTTTCTTAAGTGCCAGTTCATCACTAGAATATAGTAATAAAACTATATTCTCTCTGAAATATAGAAGCATTTATTACGATTATACTTGACATTAAGGAGAGGAAAGTTACAAGAAATAGCCTGGAGTTTTCATCTCTCAGATTCCAGATAAAGGTCACTGGGATTTCTGCACCAGCCTGCTGCTGAGGCCCTCGCGATGCAGCAAATAAGTCGGGACAGTAGACAACAGAACACAGATAGTTCCTCGTGCCTGATCCATATCTCACATGATAAAACACACCCAGTTCTTGCTGAAACTCTTACAAGGAGTTCCCTTTCAAAACAAGCTCGTTCATCTTCTTAGAAATCACGTAAGGGAATCCCGACTCCCACGCACTAGAAGTTTCCTTTCAAGGTCCATACAAAGCACATACTTGTGGTATGAAGACACATGACCCAGACTTAAGGATTACTCCTCTCTGTTACGAAACAAAGAATGCTCAAGTGTCCCGCAGGATGCTTTCATACAAGATTGATATATTCAGTTAAACTGAATTATTAATTATCTCCTCACTTCCTTCCTTTTCCTCCTCCCTCAGGGTCTCTACCCAGAGTCAAATGGTCTGATTGACAATACCATGTATGACCCGGTGTTCGATGCCACCTTCTCCCTGTCCAGTCCAGAGAAAAATAACCCCGACTGGTACCTTGGACAACCTGTGAGTCTTGATTTACACACACAAACTGAGCGACCTTTGGTCAAATTACATTTAAATTACATTTAAAAATTAAACGTTAAGGGGAAGGTGACCTTTTAAAGCAAATAAGATGAGAGTGAAGATCTTACAGGTTGAGATCATTTCTGTCAGTGTAATCGAATGCAAAAATGCCAAATAAAGTTTTTGGTTTTGGATTGTTTTGTTTTGTTTTGGGCTTTTTTGCTTCTGACAGTTTCACCTAAGGAAAAGTCCCCGGGCACTTGCACATTCCTGCTCTGCATTGCTGCATGCAGCAGTTGTATAATATGGAAGAAGCTTGTATGGCTCTGTTGGTTTAACCCTCCTGCCTTCTTGGGACCTTTTTGTGCCACTGCTATGTGTTAAATGGCTGCCATTTCCACTGTGTTCAGTGGAATATAACCAAACTTGCCACAGGATAGTTTTTACCTGTCAATGTTAATATTCCAGTGTGAATTCCTTAAATCAGCCTAAAATGGCTGAGCAGCAGAAATCCCCACACCCATCACCCTGGGGACCATTTTCTGCCCATTGACTTCCATTATAAACGCTATTTTTCAACCCCAAATTATCATCATGTGATTTTATTTTTTCTTCTTTTCTTGGATGTCAATGAAGACTCAGGGCCTTGAAGTTTTAATTTTTAAATTGCAAAAAAAATGCAAAAAAAATAATGGCAGGTCAAAATGTATGTTGGTGCCAATCTTTGGTCCATCTAAAGGCCTACTTATAATGACAATCACATATTACTTCAACTGGTTTTTTGTGGAAATATTTAGTTTCGTTTTTTGGTTTTTGGGGCTTATAACACAGGGCGCTCATGTAATAACACTGGGATTTGAAGGGTTAAAACAACGAAAATATAATTAAAACTTTACATGAATATTTCAGGGAGAAGTAGTTTTACAAGGTTGGCTAATTTAAAGTGGAATAAAATATGGATATATGGTCTTTTTATGGCGTGGCTGAGAATGGTCCTTAGGGTGATGGGTGTGAGTTTTTTAAAGGATGGCAGGAGGGTTAAGATGGTTAACATTGTTTTGATAATAAAGATTCCACTTTGACATGCTGCTTCTGAAAATGGACACAGAGCACATTCATTTAATGTCAGTGCAGCAGCGTAGAAACATTGCATCTTGTAGAAAGAGACACTGCAAGTAACTTTAATAACAATAATATCAACTCTTATAAACGTTGTTAAAAAGAAACTTCAGAATCAGCGTTGAGCATGTTTCAGTCAAGCTCATACGTCTTCTTTGTTTTTGGAGATTTGGCACACAGCAAAGTCCCACGGACTGAAGTCTGGGACTTTCTTCTGGCCTGGATCGGATGTGAAAATCGCCGACAGTTTTCCTGACATCTACGTACCTTATGACGGGTGAGACCATCGTTTCTAGTTTAAAAAAATCACTTTAGAACTGAATGATGCATGAGAGCCTCGCATCCCCCTGGAGAGTAGTTAACAAAATCCCTGAGACACAGATATTCAAAGTTTGCTGTGTAAAAAATTCCCCGTCTACTTTTCATCCGCTACTCCAGAAACAGCAGCTGAATGTCAAACACTTTGCTGTTCCGCCTCCTCTTTAACCTCCCTCAGTGGCCTATTGTGACTCCCAATGGATCATTTCATGGACAATCGGTGTGCCACCCCATTTGACCGTGCAGTAACTTAAGTATATGAAGCCAATGCAAAATGATACCATAGTAGGTTAATGAATATAAGACTTAGGCAACTGAAAAAATACATTTAAACTGTGTAGAAATATAGTAGCAGTAACTCGTCTTACACTGTGATCCCAGCTCTCTTGCTCGCACCACATCAGAGCTAAATCATATTGCATCAGGTCCCACTGTTTGATTTAAAAGCCATGGAAAATCTGCCAATCAAAACAGCAGCACCATGCTGGTTGCACTCAGTATTTTACAGTAACTTAACAGTGAATTCATAATTAGGCTTTTATGTAATCTGATTATTTAACCCTGGGAGTTGATCTTTGAGCCAAATCACATACTGGAGTCCATGAAGCAACATCAGTAAATGTGCAGTGTGTTGGAAATATTCCGATATGTTGCACGAGCTCTTATCAAGCAGGACGATGTACTTTATCACTGCGTGGGATGGTTGGCTGGGAGACTTTGGCTCCAGAGAACAGATGGCGTCAGAGCTGATTGGCCCATGCTCTAAGTTAAACATCACATGTGAAATGTTTTCCCGCTATTTTCAACACTCTGGATGACGATTGTCGCCACATTGAAGCCTTTTTTGTCACGGTGTGGGAAATGATGGTTCACACAGCAACCACCATTCCCCCATTCTCTCACATCAATCCATGATTAGAATAGAATAGAATGTCTTTTATTGTCACTATACACCTGTACAATGAGATTCAGAGCATCTTCTACTCAGTGCAGACACGTGGGAGAAGAAAAGGGGCGGGCTGCACAGTTCTGCAGTACTTTATACATATGAACAGTCCCAATCCAATATCAGCGATACAAATATCAGGGGAAAAACAGTATTATTGTCACGGTTCTGGGTCATGTTGACCCAGCTTTCTGTTTTTCATGCTTTGGTGTTTTTCTAGATTATGATTTGATTTATCAGTGATACTGTTTTGATTATGATTATTATTTAGTAGGCTTTGGTCAGTGTCTAGTCTGTCTCTCTCCGTCTAGTCCGTGTCTTAGTAAAGTGTGTTTTGTTTCCTGTTTTACTTTGAAGGTTCTTGTTCCTGTCTGATGTCAGTGTTCCGGCTTTGCCCTCCCTGTCTCATTAGGTCTTATTTCTCCCAGCTGTGTCCCCCTTCTGTCTCTAATTCCTTGATGACTCAGCGTATTTAAGCCCAGTGTGTCTTTGTGTCAGCGTCATGTCGTTAACGTCTGTTCACCCTCACTTTCTGTGTGTTCATGATTTCAAGTCCTCCTGCATCTCAGTTTAGAGTTTTGTTTGCTTTTGTGAGTTTTATTTTATGTTGAAGTTTTGTTCCAGCAATAAAGCTGCATTTTCAGTTGAAAGCTTGTTTCCTAAGAGTCCTGCATTTTGGGTCCACCACTCCTGCCTGCCTGCCACACAGCCGACCATGACAATTATATGTTTACAGTGTGGGTTTTGGCAGGTAAATTAAATATTGCAGAGTGGTGATGGTAGTTTGTATAGTCTGTGTATAGATTAGGGGGTGAAACTGTGTCATCAGTGCATGTGTGGGTTCAGGGTGGTTATGGCTTTTGGAAAGAAACTGTTCTTGAGTATTTGAGTCTCTGTGCTGATGCACCTGTAGCGCAAGTTTAACAGGTCAAAACCAGTGTGGGAGCTGTCCTTGATGATGTGTGCTACTCTGCTGAGGCCAATAAATAATTTTTCAGTTACTATTGCAAACAGGTGTATTTTAACCAAGACCTCACTAAGCACATACTAAACCAAAACAGTGAGTAAAAACAAGACTTAATAAAACCAACAGACCGATGGGAGGCGAACTGCAGTATCTGACTAATGAAACCTCTTACGTGTTACTGCCACCAGCGTCAGTGCAGTCAACGCACTGATGATGCAGACGTACACGACTAGTTTCAAAAGTGCTAAAGCTCACTGGTAATGTTGTAAGCACGTTCGTGAAATTAAAATATTTGGAAACTTGGATAGTCAACTTCACAGTGATACGGGCATGTTTTTCAAAATTGTGCATCAGCCAGGGTGGCTGTTCGTTAATGGTGTTCAGCAGGAGGGACTGTTCTGTGTTTACAGTGGTGGAATATACACAGCCGTGATGATCACTACTGTTAGCTCTCTCTGTAGAAAAACATCAATATCACTATTTTTACACTGACCTTCTACTTTCTATTTGTTTTTATTCTTTTAGTACCGTGCCGTTTGAAGAAAGAGTATTCACTGTGCTGAAGTGGCTGCAGCTGCCGGCTAATAAAAGGTTGTTTGTTTTTTTTCAAAACAAAGACTTCACAAAAGGAAGATGAAAAAATATAAATGTGAACTATGTTTGCTTTGACTCGATTCCAAGTAAAACAACTCTTTCCCGCCAGGCCGGATTTCTTTACGCTGTATCTGGAGGAGCCGGATAAATCTGGACACAGCTACGGTCCTGTGAGTGGAGGGGTAAGGTCACTCGACTCATTTAGATAAGAAAGAGATGAAGGGAGAGCTGCTCTGCTCTTTTGGTTCAAGAAACAAAACAAAAGCTCGTTATATTCGTGACTGACGTTTGTCGTTGCTAAATATTGCGGAAGTTCTGATAAAGCCCATGGGACAATGATTAAATGAATAATTGTAACATGTTTAAGTAGCACAGAGAAAGCTGACCTATGCCGCCTTTCTGGCACTGGCTGGAAATGCGAGAGCGATGTGCAGATGTTATTCTGTTGTAGCCCCTCTGGCCCAGTGCTGAAACAAGATCCTCATGTTGAAACTACTCGTGCATTATCCACACCAGTAAAACACCCTGCAGTGAATGATCACAGATAAGTGAGCATAATAACAAAACTCTAAAGTCCACTGACGAGGCTCATAAATCTCCATAAATATTTATGACACTTCTAATTAAACAATTAAAATTGCATCTGTCAAGTCAGGCTTTTGGGAGACCTTAATGGATCGCGTATACATCCATGTGGTGACTTTTGGGAACGGGCTAGACAACTGATGACAATAGCATCAAAAATATGGATTTAGTGGATCAGTCATAGGATTTGGCCATGCAGACAAATTATGAAAGAAAAAGCATATTTTTTAGGGACTGTGTGTTGGGTCTGGAGATAACGCTCAGCAGAGTTCTCCTGAATTTCATTTCAAATAGTTGTAATCATTAGATGTGGACGTGGTTGGTTTCAATGACAAAATAAAATCAACATGCAGATTTTAAAAGGGAATCAACCAGCTTTACTGGCTGAGTGAGTGATGGGGAAATGCCTGAAAAGCACGAGACTCACATGTGAAGAAGTGATTCATGCTTTCACTCATTAACGATGAGTGAAAAAGGAACGACACAGTAGGCAATTTATAGTGTTCCTCTTGGAAGGACGGCTTGAAATAGAAACAAGGAAAACACATCAATGGCCAAGATTTGAATTACGTTTTTCTAACGAAGTTCGTCATTGCTCGGTCATGGATACTTCTCTTCCACTCTCGTATTACTTTGTTTTCAGTAATTTAACCTTTTCAGGCATAGTGGTCACTACAGTTACAGCTATTCAAAGGCTGTTTCCTGTGTCAGTGTTGATGGCACACATGCACATAAACCACTACATTGGACACTGATGAGTCACTCCATACCATGCCACCCACTGGCCGGTTAATGTTACTATAGGTGTATGATGTGCTTCATTGTTATTTAACCCTGTCATGCAGGAATTATGACAACCTCAATCAGGATTTTCTCGTTTTTATTCCTATTTTCATTCCTAAAGATGAATAAAAATTCTCAGACAGGTTGTCATAATTCCTGCATGACAGGTTTAAAGTACAACAACATCATTTGCATCATATTTATTTGAACATTTAATTTGCTTTCTCCAGATTATTACATCACTCCAGGGTGTGGATAAGATCATTGGTCAGCTCATGAATGGACTGAAGCAAATTAATCTACACCGCTGTCTCAACATCATTATTGTGGCTGACCATGGTAACAAAGCACTCAGAGTGATGTGGCTCTGAAAACACGTCTGTCACATGTGTTCAAAGAAATCAGTGTCAATAGAAATGTTTACATGTGCTCTCTTTTTACCATGCATGTAGCTTTACAACAATCCTTGGCTTGCCTCATAAATTTTATAATGATTTAAGCAAATTTTATTTTTGGGAAAGTCCAACATGGCTACAAAGACCAGAGCATTTAAAACAGTACTGGGAAGTAAGAAGGCATCGTCTTCACCTGCCTTTATCCACTTTGATCTTACTTTATCTTTGTGGAATCTCTTCACTGGAATCTTACCACTACATAGGAAATAAAAGCAAACACACGTTCCAGCAATTGGACATTGATAATGCAGTAACACTACCACCATCTAGAACGGGATCATAATGCTTCATGAGTATTCCACATAAGGAATAAAGCATTCCAAAGTTTTTGTTCCACTGAAGAAATTAAGGCTGTAATGTAACAGCTGAATGTTGCTGCAGGTATGGAGGAAACAAGCTGTGAAAGAAAGGAAACAATGAAGGAACTCGTGGGCGATACCAGCATGTATGTGGTAACTGAGGGTCCCATTGGACGCATCAGAGCCAAGAGCAAAGACGCACTGTGTAAGTAAATGCAACAACAAAGTGCTCTGCTGCTTGTCTTTGATCACACAAAGAATGAGGAGGTGGGGTGAGTCGTTGATGATAGGTTTCACCAGCTTTTTGACGTTGTGAGCAACTATATGGTTCCTAAAGCATGTGAAATCTGCGAGATTACCTAGGTCTCTTTTGTGTTTGAACCTGGTCATACTTGAATGTTCTTGGGTTGCAGCCATATCAGTACAACATCAGGGCATGGCTGTTTCAGAGACAGTAAGGCTGTAAAAAGGCTTGATGCCTGATGCATCAAACACAAAAGGCTTGGATGTCTATCAGTTAGTTTCACCTGTCCATGGCTGACCCAACATATCTGATTTACTCTTGATAAAATGCTTGTTTTTAGAAGACTTGATTTTTAGTTTCTATTGAAAATGCATCACACAACATTGTAGATGTAGATGCTCTCAGAGCTTTGCTAAAAGACAGACATTGAAAAAGAGGCAACGATGCCAAAAGGATAAAGAATCATACAATATGTTTCCACTCCTGCACAGACGAGTTGTGTCTCTCTAAGACTCTGTAGTTGTGTTGGGACACAATGCTGACTGAAAAAGAACAAATCTGTCGATTACAAAGCTATTTGTGATATCTCACTAACAAACATATCGCACAGGAAAATTCCTTCAACATGCCATTTAAATTTGAATTTTAAACGAAACACGATTTAATTGCCGTGCCTTGGCTTTGAACTTTCAGCAATGACATAAATGTTTCCCTTTCAACAGGGGACTCTGCTGGACTTGTTGCTAATATGACTGTGAGTATTTTTTTTTAATTTCTTACCAAAATGTACTGTGAGGAAAATAATTATTGATCCCTGCTGAAATGGACTGCCTTTTTATGGTAGTTTTTTCTTGACCCACTTCTTTGTTACCTTGGTGGTATTTTTGGGTCACTGTCGTGCTGGAACACCCATCTACGATTCATCTTCGTGGTTAAGGTTTTACAGTATATGACACCATCCGTTGATAGTCATTTTATATTTCTTCCATTTCTTAAAACTTAACACCAAGTGTTGTTACCCTCTCACAAAACCTTTTCTTAATGGTCTTAGAGCCCATTCATTACATTTTTGTGCAGGCTTACAATCTCGTCCCTCACATCCTTTGACATATCTTTGGTCAAAGGATGTGAGAAACATGATGTTGGAAAGGAAGAAACTGATTCCCTGGAGAAATGTGTTGCATATAACAAGTCGAGAGTTATATGTAGTTATTTGTAGTCAAGTTGAGAGTTGAAGTAGCTGTAAGTGATTGACACAGTTAATTAATGGAAGCCAGAATTCTGGCTGGGTTATAGGCAAGCCAATACTTATTTCACTCAATGGTGAACAAATCATGTTATAATTTTTATGTCATTTCTTTCTTGTTTTTTTTGTGGGGGGAGGGCGGGGTTTTTTGCAAAGGCACATCAGCTCCATGTTCACAGACGGAAAATGAAGCATATCAAGAAAAGAACACTGTCCCAACTGTGAAACACGGGGGAGGCTCGGTTGTGTTCTGGGGCTGCTTTGCTGCATCTGGCACAGGGTGTCTTGGATCTGTGCAGGTACAATGAAGTCTCAAGACTATCAAGGGATTTTGGAGAGAAATGTGCTGGCCAGTGTCAGAAAGCTTGGTCTCAGTCGCAGGAAAATGACCCGAAACACAGCTTAAAACACCCAAGAATGGCTGAGAGGGAAACACTGGACCATTTAAAAGTGGCCTTCTCTGAGCCCTCACCTCAATCCTATTGAGCATCTTTGGAAGGAGCTGAAACATGCAGTCTGGGAAAGGTGCCCTTTAAACCAGAAACAGCTGGAGCAGTTTGCACATGACTGGTCCAAAATACCTGCTGAGGGGTGCAGAAGTCTCATGTTGTGTGTACCATCATTTTTGTCCAGGCCTGTTTCATGCATTTTTTAAAAATAATTCATTTGAAGCTTGGTTGAAAAGCAATGTCTGACTTTCATTGGTTAGGATTTATAGAATTCTCATTTATTATTACTTTTGTCAGATTAAAGTTATTTCTGTGACCATTGTTAGTTTTTCTTTCATTGACCGAAGGGTACCAACAAGTTTGTCCACGTCTGTATGCAACAAAAATGTTCCAGGATTGGATCACGAATGAGTGTCTTTCATGATTTCAGTGTAAGAAGCCAGACCAAAAAATCAAGCCGTACCTGAAGGCGAACCTACCAAAGCGCCTTCACTTTGCCAACAGTCGTCGCATTGAAGATGTCAGCATCCTGGTTGACACTAAATGGCTGTTTGAGAGGTATTTATGGTGCTACAGTCTTAGACATTCTCTGTAACGGTTGTAGCCATGTGCTTTAGAGTACAGGGATTCATAATGTTAGCCAGAAACAAAGTGCTTGTTCTATGGGTTTCAGACTTTTATAGTGTGTCAAACACAGTTTCCCTCAGTTTAATTTCTTCCAGAAGGGTATAAATGCTTTTCCCCATTTAATGGGCATGAAGTCATACTCTCTAAAGGTTTCTGGTACACTCTTGTAAGGCATAATATCCTGGCACTTGAGCTAAACTCTAGTGGGGTGTAATTTTGCCCCTTTATCGCTTCATGGGACTCAGTAATCATTTAGGTCTATATTCAGAAACTTATGTGATTGATTACAACTGGCAAACTCTTCTTTCCTCATAGGGATCCAGGCTCTCTCACATTCTGCTCTGGTGGTAACCACGGCTATGACAATGACTTTGAGAGCATGCATGTAAGCTATTACTCTGTTCTGTGTTTCTAAATTGGAAAAACATTTTCCCAGTAACAACACTCACTTTCTTAATCTCTATTGTAGGCCATGTTTATCAGTTACGGCCCCAAGTTTCAGAAGGAAAAAGAGATTGAGCCTTTCTCCAATACTGAACTTTACAATCTAATGTGTGGTGAGTATTTTCCCCTCTGCAAATCATCACCACTGTACACCACTCGACCGTATCCACTCAAAATCTGCTGAACATAAGACACTCATAACAACTGCATATAAATAATAATAAAAATAAATAAATTAGAGCAATCTGGGCTCCAGCAAAACCCTGAATAGTTGAAAAGAGTTTCAGCTGATTTCACAAAGAGTAAAATCAGCTGAAATTTGTAGACAAACCATTTTTGTACACAGAACGTTTAGTGCTGTTGCAGTGCCACAAAATGTTATAGGACTCTCTATATAATAATATGAGATATAATGATCTATATAATAGTGGCTGGTCTACTGTTCTGTCACTGGGACAAAAACCGCATCGTTCTTCCTGAAGTTCAGCTAATGGATGACTCTCCTTTCCAGCACCCTGGGATAGACTTTCTCGGGGAGGCAAAGGAGTGTGATCCCCCTGTAGTTGGAGCACACTCTGCCACTCAAAAGGTACCGCTGCTGATCTCCATGCAACATTGTAGACAGCCCAACAACATCCAGAGCCTTCAGGAACTCAGGGTTAACCTCATCCACCCCAGGGGCTCTGCCACCATCGAGTTGTTTACCTGCCTCAGTGACCTCATGAGTTGTCTTGCTCGTTTCCAGACTCTGGTTCCACCACGGAGTATTCCTTCTACCGCCCGACGATGTTTAAGTCAACAACTTTTAATCACCATACTTTTAGGTGTGCCAGATCTGTCGAGCATCATCCCCCACCACCTGATCCAACACGCCACCAGGTGGTAATCAGTTGACAGCTCAGCCCCTCTCTTCACCTGAGCATCATCAGTGGCCACAGATGTGTTGATACAATTACAAACTCGATCATCGACCTGCAGCCTAGGGTGTCCTGGTGCCACGTGCGCTTATGGACGCCCTTATGTTTGAACATGGTTTGTTGTGGACAAACTGTGGTTTGCACAGAAGTCCAGTAACAGGACACTGCTCAGGTTCACATCTAGCAGGCTCCCAATCACATCCCTGCAGGTCTCACTATCAGAGCCTACATGAGCATTGAGTCTCCCAGGAGGAGGACAGGGTCCCCCAGGTGGGGCGCCATCAAGCTCACCACCCAGGGACTCCAAGAATGCGGGGTACTCTAAATTGTCATTCAGCTCATAAGCATAGACGACAGTCATCCCCCCTCCTGAATGTGCAGGGAACAAAAGATCATGCAGACTGGGACCTTGTTCAGCTTGCTGTTATTCATTCCTGCATTTTGAACTACAGTACATCTTATAAGAATGTGAAGTTTATGCTTCCAAAATCCAGGGCTATGAATTCTTAAATTTAGCTGATTTAGCACAGTTAACACACAGTATTATGGTTTTTGCGTATTAGTTTCTTTGGTGATTTTTTTTTTTTTTTTGTTACTGTAAGAAAATCGTATCTTTAATCCTATAATTAAAGATATAAGTAAAGATAATGATTATGGTAATTCAACAGGAATTTGAATGACAACACGTCTGCTGCTCTGGTAATATTCAAAGTCTCCCGTATGGAATCTTTAAAAGCATCAATCAAGTGAAGAGTTATTAATTAGTGCCAGTTAACATCCAGTAGCACAACAGCCAATTGTTGATGCTTGTAATTTAACGGTTACACAGCAGACACTGATCCTTTGGCCGCAGGCATATTGGCTTCTGAGAGACAGGATAATAAGTCTGTTTGGATGTTAGGTTAGGTTTAACCCTTTAAAACTATTAGGGTTAGGAAAAGATTGTGGTTTGGGTTAAACCACAGCGCCTCACAACACCATTGATTAAGCAATGCATGTGGGAATAAAACATGTGGCCTTGTCTGTAAATATGACGTGAGAGCAGCTTTGTTGAGATTTGAATATTTGTTGCCCTGACAAGGGGAACAGACTGACTAATTGCACACATCTGGTACTCAACAAACAGCCGTCATCAGGGGCACAAAAATAAATTCATGTTTGTTTAATGCAGATGTCCTCGAGGTTTCTCCTTCCAGCAATAATGGAACTCACGGCAGCATGAATCACGTATTGCAGCAGCCCTACTACACACCAGTGCACCCCGCTGAACAAAGTGAGCCCGCTCAGTGTCCACTGGTCAGCCTAAACCCTGAAGACAACCTGGGATGCTCCTGTGGTGAGGTGGTGGGTACATCACTGTCACTCAAAAGCATATATATAAAATGATATGATCATTATTATTCTGTGGGAATTAAGTCTGTGGAAAGCAAAAATATGACAAGAAATACAGACTGCAGCTCAAGACTGGATGAAAGCAAACTCAAATCAAATCAAATCAAATCACTTTTATTGTCACATCACATGTGCAGGCACACTGGCACAGCACATGCGAGTGAAATTCTTGTGTGCGAGCCCCACAAGCAACAGAGATGTGCAAACACAACAACACAAACGAGCAAAATACAAGAATGGCCAACCTGAAACTAATAAATATATGTACAATATATAATAGTGTATGCATTTCTGGATGTGTATACTAAATATTTTCCTGTGTGTGTGTGTGTGTGTGTGTGTGTGTGTGTGTGTGTGTGTGTGTGTGTGTGTGTGTGTATACACATTTTTACAAATTAAATAGTTAAAAAAAAAAAATAATAATAATAATAATAAAATATATAAAAATATACAGAGTTGAATATGTGCAAAACAAGTGGCATTTATATACAGTGTGGAGTGCATAATGTTGAAGTTCCAGTAGTGAAGCTGAGGTGTCTATGACGTGTTCAGCAGTCTGATGGCCTGATGGAAGAAGCTGTCTCTCAGTCTGCTGATACGGGACCGGATGCTGCAGAACCTCCTTCCTGATGGAAGTAGTCTGAACAGTTTATGGCTGGGGTGACTGGAGTCCTTGATGATCCTCCCCGCTTTCCTCAGGCACCGCTTCCTGTAGATGTCCTGGAGGGAGGGAAGCTCACCTCCAATTATCTGTTCAGAGCACCGCACTACTCTCTGGAGAGCTTTACGGTTGTAAGCGGTGCTGTTGCCATACCAGGTGGTGATGCATCCAGTGAGGATGCTCTCAATGGCACAGTGATAGAAGGTCCTGAGGATGCGGGGGCTCATGCCGAATCTTTTCAGTCTCCTGAGAAAGAAGAGGTGCTGCTGCGCCTTCTTCACTGTTTTGTTTGTGTGTACTGACCACGTAAGATCCTCAGCCAGATGTACGCCAAGGAACCGGAAGCTGCTCACTCTCTCCACAGCAGCGCCGTTGATGGTGATGGGGGTGTGTACTTCTCTGCACCTCCGGAAGTCCACTATCAACTCCTTTGTCTTTGCGACGTTGAGGGTGAGATGGTTGTCTTGACACCAGTGGGTCAGGGCGCTGACCTCCTCCCTGTAAGCCGTCTCATCACCGTTGGTGATAAGACCCACCACTGTAGTGTCGTCCGCAAACTTCACAATGATGTTGGAGCTGTTAGTGGCTGTGCAGTCGTAGGTGTAGAGTGAGTACAGGAGAGGGCTCAGTACACACCCCTGTGGAGCACCAGTGTTCAGTGTGATGGGGGATGAGGTGATGCTGCCCAGTCTGACCACTTGGCGTCTGTCAGACAGGAAGCTAAGGATCCAGCTGCAGAGGGAGCTGCTCAGTCCTAGATCCTGCAGTTTCCTGTCCAGCTTCGAGGGAACGATGGTATTGAATGCTGAGCTGTAATCTACAAACAGCATTCTCACATACGTGTCTCTCTTCTCCAGGTGTGACAGGGCAGTGTGTAGTGTCAATGCTATGGCATCATCAGTGGACCTGTTGTGGCGGTATGCGAACTGTAGAGGGTCCAGTGAGTCGGGTAGTGCAGAGCAGATGAAGTCCCTGACCAGCTTCTCGAAGCATTTGCTTACGATGGGGGTCAGGGCTACAGGTCGCCAGTCGTTCAATGAGGAGATGGTGGAGGATTTGGGTACAGGGACGATGGTGGCCATTTTGAAGCAGGCTGGGACTACAGACAGAGAAAGGGAAAGGTTGAAGATGTGCGTGAACTTCCATGGTAACAGTCAAAGCAATAATAGTTCACAGAGCAGCTGTCTGCTTTTTTAGCAATGCACTTTCATGCAGTTGGGGAACACAAGAAAAAGCATCCAGACTTCTGGAGAAACGTTCTGAATGGGTTCTCACCTTTGGTGGATATAAAGGCATTATCCTGTTGTAGAAGCCACCAGCCTTTTTAGGGCTACTGTGATGCATCTACAATTTCCTTGTATTTCAAATCTGTTATTCACAAATTATTAGAGTCAAACTTGCTGCACCACAGCCCCTAAAGCATGATATATGGCCAACTTTTAGAAATACTTTTATCTGAATGGAAATCTGTTTTTCTATTTTCTATTTTGCCTACCACTGAATCCTGTCCGAGGTCTAGATTACTGCCAGCAGTCTACAAGTCTTGTTTCTGAGATGCTATGAAGTTACCATGAATTCAATCTTTGATGTGTTATTGTGGTTTTGGTGGAAGTGATTTATTCTTTTAAAAAACCTCAATCTGTTTTCTATGACCAATATCCAACTAGTCACCAGTGTACTTGATTTGGTCTGCATGGTTTGTTGAAAATAGAAAGCTCCCACAACCAAACCTTGAATCACTGAAAGTAAAATTCTGTTTCACTTCCTCTGAGGTGCAAATGCCAAATCATCCACCAAGTTAGTTGGTGAGATTCAAATAACCGTCTGCTGTGACTAAAGGGAGGATTTCTGGATCAGCGCTCAAACTAGAAGTCTTGCTGGACTCTCTCACCAGCTGAAACCTCAATGCTGCTGACTAAGCATCTGCAGCGCATATTTAAAAATAATAGCTTACCACAACTAAAAGCTGGTACTGTTTTGAAAGAGGTATGACAAATGTTTGGAAAAAGTAAGAAATGGAAGCTCAGCAGTCATATGGTGGAAAAATCTTTGGGTTTTACAAGAAACCAGCAATAACAACATAGTCGTGCTCTTCAAGTTTGGGTGGCAAGGCAGCTCTAGTCACAGAGTAAAGATGTGTTTTCAGACAGGATTTAAAAATGTCAAGTGTTGGAGAGATCCTGCTTTGAAGAGGCAGACTGCTCCAAAGTTTAGCAAAAGGTCCGTTCTCCTCTGTTTCAGTCTGCTTCTCGGAACAACCACAAGCAATTAATCAGCTGACCTGGGCGTTGTACTTGGAGTATTTTTTGTTAAAAGATCAGAGAAGTACGAAGGAGCTGATCCATTTAAAGACTTATGTGGCTGTCACGAGTCGGGCTGCAGCATTCTGAACAAGCTGAAGACGAAAGATCGGAGCCTGGCTTATCAACAGATCGACACGTCCATCACAAAGATATTAACCATGTCTAAGGGCTGCGATTTGTAACTGCCAGCGGCTCAGTGTACTGATATTCGCGGTAGCTGTAGCTCAGATGGTAGAGCAGGTCACCAACTGGAAGGCTGGTGCTCTGAGCCCAGTCTGCAAATATCCTTAGATATTAGAAACACTTAGAAACAGGGTAGAAAAAAAGTGCTCGTGCGAATGTACAAATTGTGTAAAGTGCTTTGAGTGGTCAGAGCAGGAACACATTATATAAGAACCAATCCCTTTACCACTACTATCTTTGAATCTTTGTTTCACCTTCCAATCATGTCAAAGTAGAAAAAAGTGTAGCAGCATTACAGGTTAGACTAAAGGAAAATGTTGTCTTCCCTCAGGATGAAACTGATATCAACAAACGACTGAATCTGAGTGCAGAGGAGGGTGAGACATTTCTACTCGCTCCCGACTCCACGATTCTCTTCTCTACTAAGATCTTTTTTTTCTGGATTTTTGATTTACATGACAATTTTCTTCAAAGGGAGATCTGATCAAACTAATCACATTGGCATGTTTTACTTGCATGCCTCCACATTTTCTGCCTTGTTAAATTCCCCTGCATCTCAATGCTGCCTGTGAAGGTTCTCGGTCACCCGGGTCATCATAGTCTAAGGAGCTTGGTAAGAAAAGCTCCTGGACTGGGTGTTTCTTGAAAATGTAAAGGGCTTAAAGAAGTCCAGGAGCTTTTCTTACCAAGCTCTTTAATTTAAATTCTGATTTGACCCCTAACTGACTGGAAAAGCATAAAAACACAGTCTTAATGAAAATGCTCTTACTGGTGCAGACATCATGAAGACAATTATTCTTCATTTCTTTTTCAGCATCCGCTGCAGAAAAGAAGCACGCGCTTTTTGGTCGACCCCGGATGCTGCAACCTGACCAAAGTTATTGCATCCTCTACCAGGAGGGATTCATCAGCGCCTATAGCCACAAAGCCCTGATGCCCCTGTGGAGCTCTTTCACCATTGACAAGCCTGTAAGTCCATTGACTGGTGATAAGATGTAATGTTTTGGGTTGTTTTTTGGGGAGGAGGGTGGTTATCTGATTACAAGTTTAGGCTTCAGATTGATATAAAAGTTCAATGTGAAGACACATAGATAATCAGTAGCTCTATAAAACTCCATCACTCTTTGAAAAATCTTATATGACAAAAAAGAATTACTGACTCACAGTGAATAAGATTTATGCAGTTTCCACATAAATCATGGATGGTGTGAACATATGAGGAGCTTGCAGCATTTGAAATTTCCGACTCATTCCAAGGGGGGGTTTAGAGGAAATGTGTCTGATTATTGTTTCCAACTATTCACTCTTATAGAATAAAAATCTGGATACACTCACCATTTTATAATTGTGATTATTTTAGGATTAGGATGAGATTTTAGCTGATGTTTCTAAAATGTGAAACTGCCCTAAACTAAATATTTAATATTTTAATGTGTGAACTATTGAATAGTTAGTTATGAACAAGTGCTAAGTGCACACTAGTAGTCCTCTAAAGACATCCAAATTTAATTATGTATTTACCATCTCAACACATAATTTGGCGGGTAGTTATTTATTAGTTGTTGCGGCAATAATCATCACAGTCTTGACCTATCAGGTTATAAGCTGTGAATCACGTTGTTAAGTGTTACTGCTTGTTTTGTTTGGGCATATTTCTTACCTTAAACCAAAAAGGGCAAAGACACGTGTATAAAGATTTAAAATATGAAGTCAACTAATGCAATATTCAAGAAACATGATATCACTGCAGTTACATAATTGTAACCAATAACAGATGCAGAGGTGCCTCTTTGGCATCTCTTAGAAATACAGACAGCTACAACATTATACACTATATAAACGATACATGATGTATGATGCAAACAGAAAATTAAAAAGTGATCTAATAACAGAGAGAAATGTTTCATTATTTTAATGATAATGATGCACAGATTTTGTCACCTTAAAAGTGATGATTTAAACAACAGTAGAAATGCAGCGTGGATGAAGTTTGGCTAATGATCTTCCACTCGGACTGTTCAAACATGAAGCGTTGGATTTCTTCCTACCACAGTCCAGTTTGACACATACACACACACACTGTGTTTTCGTATCTTTGTGGAGACATCTAATTGACATAATGCTTTCCCTAGTTCAGGGGTGGGGAACTCCAGGCCTCGAGAGCCGGTGTCCTGCAGGTTTTAGATGTGTCCTTGAGCCAACACAGCTGAGTTTAATGGCTAAATTAGCTCCTCAACATGTCTTGAAGAGGCGCTGCTCCTTCTGTGTGAACCCTAGCATGCACAAGTTGAAAAACTGGCAAAGTAAAACCCTCACAATTTACATACATTTAAAATACATGTTCCTGAAATAGAACTGTGGGTCACTTTGTGGTTGTACTCCCTGTGCTTGGTTTGCTATAAAAGACTGAAGCAGCAAAGTGTTTGTGATAACCAGTTTTTAGACATGATTTCTATTTTTCCTTTGGCAGAAATATTTGAAAATAACTGTTAATGAAATGAAATTGTAATTGAAATGACTAAAGCATGTTTCATATTCTTGTAGAATAACCTGGACCCGTTGCCTTCAGTCACACCAGATTGTTTTCGGGCTGATGTGAGAATTTCAGCATCTCAGAGTCCCAGATGTGATCAGTACCGGTATACTGCTGCTGGAAACCTGCATTCAGCCTTTTTGTACCCACCCAGTACGTACCCATCCTCACATAAATCCTAACTGACACAACAAGCACGCTAACTGACCTCCAGTCAACCTGGAGTCAGCGTTGAGGGACCACATGAGTACTCACAGAGTCACTACCCCAGTAATGTTCTGTCTAAACATTTTCTTATAGATTATAATAAGATGGGCATTTCCATCGCAGTTACACTCTTTCCAGACTCCCCCACACATCATTCCCCACAAATGTGTCTATAAACCATTTTCCAAACTCGTCTAAACTTGGACACAACGATCAAGCACACACTGACTCACTCTTGATGTCTTGATCATTGTGTGCTGGATCCTGTTCTACAAACCAGGTTCAACAAAGTCTGAGTCTAACCATAAACCTTGATTAACTCAACTCAAGGTTTAAGAATTCGGGGGGGGGGGGGTTTACTGGAAAGGCTGACACAGTGCTCACCATGAGTGATGACTGAAACCAACAACAATGAGGTCTACAAACCATTTTAGCGCTATTATCACTCTGGACTGAGAAATGTGTCACCGTGCTGCGACTGTGGAATATACAAGTTAAGCATTTATAGGACACTCATTAATATACATGCAAATTCTAAATTATTATGGGAGCAGCACTTTACCCGTGTGACTTTTTCTAAATGTTTCATTTTATTTAGGCACCATATTTGGTTCTTCGTCCATTTAGGGTTTATGTTTTTATAAGTGCGTACATATTAGAAGTATATTTAAAAAAATAGGAAAAACACAAACTTAAAAAAAACATTTATGAATTGTTACTGACACTGTTACATTTCTGACACTGGCACAAATATAATACATTGTGTGTAACATTGTGATGATGTCCAATAAGACCAAACCTGCAGAAATCTCGAGACGAGGAGTAAAACTCAAAAACGACTTCGCTTGAACTCACAAACAAATAATCCAAAACTACAACTCACAAGGAAAGACACAGCCAACACGACAAAGAACACAGAGACTCGGACAATATGTACACACCAGGCGATTGCAGAGACAGGAAACGCCAGGGAGCACAGCTGAATCTGACAAACAAGACTACAGGAAGCAAAAACTGAACATAGGCCTGTTCCAGGGGTCGGCAACCTGCGGCTCTTTAGTCCTTCTAGTGCGGCTCCGCGTGGTTTGGGAGAATAAATTAGAAGTATTTAGCTGAAGTGTATTTCATTTATGTTAGTTCTTTTTAACTTGTAGTTCTAAATTGGAAGATTACTGTGATTTTGAAATATAAAAATAAAATTATATTTTATTATTTTTCATCGCTCAAAATAAGAGTCACACTCGCTGAAGCCGGTGTACCCGCCGAAACGCCGTGCATTTATCGAGACTTTCAACCCCAGGTAGGCCAGTTATGGATCTTCGGATCCACATTATGTCAGCAGCTGTTCTCCAGCGTTAACTATGTTACAAACAAACACCGCTCACGCCTCACAGACGACAGCGTACAGTCCTGCGTAAAGATGAAAGTGACAGCCCCGACCTGCAGACGCTGTGCGCAGAGCCCCAGTGTCCCAGGCTCCTCCCTGAAAAGAGTGTCAGTTGCACGAAGGGACCAGTTGATCAAATCCATAATTCCTCTTTAGGCTTTAGAGAGCAAGAATGAGACAGAGGCTTTCTGAGGCTTAGAGATTTACAATAGTAAAACTGCTTTATGGTCATAAAACAAACAAATCTACATATTTACAATTTCTAGTCTGAAAATGTCTAAAAATGCTTTAAACTGAATTACTATAAAGTGATATAGAAAACTGTGGCAATATCCAATATATTGTTTCTATGTTTGTGCTACATTTATGATGATGTATATTTTTTAAGAAATAACACAAGTAGATCTCACTAGATGCATTTGCTGTCTAAAAATTTACTTACTTTTAGTTCCTCTATAGCTTTTAGGTGAACTGGGTATGTCACCATTTTTATACAACCAATTTCACTCATTTCAGAAACCCAACAAAAACAATATTCATCTCAGCATTTAGAACAAATCCTGAACTACACAAACCATCAACGTGTCTTTTAGACCCCATTCCTACAAAACTGCTCAAAGAAGTCCTGCCATTAATTAATGCTTCGATCTTAAATATGATCAACCTATCTCTAATAATCAGCTATGTACCACAGGCCTTCAAGCTGGCTGTAGTTAAACCTTTACTCAAAAAGCATCTCTAGACCCAGCAGTCTTAGCTAATTATAGGCCAATCTCCAACCTTCCTTTATATCAAACATCCTTGAAAGTGTCACGTTTTAGTTAACGGACTCAGGCGCAGACCGGGAATCTTTACAGAGTTAACAATCAGTTTATTGACACAACGACACCAGGTGATGCTATTTACAACATGCTGGAGGGAGGGGAGGGGGGTCCAGGGTTCCGGGGTATGTGAGGGGAAAGACGGGAACCAGACGCCCTCCAAAGGCTCTCTCTCTTCACTCCCCACACTGGGGAAACACAAATCCACTCACTTGTCCACGGGATGACAGGCAGGCAGGGAAAGGGCCGGGAAAGATCTGTACAAGGAAACTTTAGTTAGAGGCGAACAGACGGAAAGAACTCACAGATTCTGATTCACAAACTACTGAGCGACTGACGCTGATAGCTCAACGATCCAGCGACGAGTGACACAGTGCTGCTGTCTTAAATCGGCCTTGTGATCATCCCGATAGGCAGCAGGTGCGTGGGCCAGGGGCGGGAGCCCATAATGAGCACCGCCCCGGCAGGTGAGAGAGAGAGAGAGAAAACATGTTGCCTAATACAGGATCAGCTGGTGAGGCACAGGGACCATGACAGAAAGAGTAGTTGTCAAACAGCTAACAGATCATCTGCAGAGGTTTATTTGAAGAGTTTCAGTCAGGTTTCAGAGCTCATCACAGCACAGAAACAGCTTTAGTGAAGGTTACAAATGATCTTCTTATGGCCTCTGACAGTGGACTCATCTCTGTGCTTGTCCTGCTAGACCTCAGTGCAGCGTTCGATACTGTCGACCATAATATCCTATTAGAGCGATTAGAACATGCTGTAGGTGTTAAAAGGGAGTTTTTCCTCCCCACTGTCTCCAAAGTGCTGCTCATAGGGGGTCATATGATTGTTGGGTTTTCTCTGTATGTATTATTGTAGGTTCTACCTTACAATATAAAGCACCTTGAGGCGACTGTTGTTGTGATTCGGTGCTGTATAAACAATATTGAATTGAATATAATTCAGGGTTTCATCAACTTACCACAGTTTTGATGTAATGACCACAAGTATGGGAGTAGATGGGAGTGAAAAACACAATTTTCCAAGTGCAGTGGAAGTGCAGTGTCCAATGATAGTTTACTCTGCTGTTACATCAGTAACATTGATCATACAAGTGGTCAATTTAAATGTAAAAAATTAAGAGAAAGACACAAAATTCTTCAAATTAGTGTGATCGCACATGTGCTATCATGCTGCAAAGATCATACGAATGAGGAAATGAAAGAAAGATGGAATCAGTTTGTGGGTGGACAGAGAGGAACTCAACATATATTAAGAAAACCTGTTTAACAAACTCTCTTACCAAAGTAACCGACGTATACTTTATAATAGTTCTCGATACAATGTAGCTATGGCTCAGGAGGCAGAGCCCTAACAAGCTAAATACGAATGAGATGGTTGGTGGTTCCAGTGTCCATATCAAGTAATTTTTTGAGGTTATTTAATAGAAAAAAAGGACACTGTACTCATAAATGTAGACTGAATATTGTAGTCACATCTTCCAACAACTTGATGCACCTTCATTCTCAAGGAGGAGGCATCAGACCTGTTTTATCATCAGGGAAGGAAAACCCAGAGGATAGAGACAGCACTCACCTGCTAACACATGAAAACGTGTATAAACATGCTTGTTTATTCACAATATTGTCAGAATTACTTATTGTCACGAGGTTAGACATGTGACCCTCCCATTTCCAGACGGTTGAAATAAGCTGGTTTGACAACAACAGGTGGTTAAAAGCCAACATTATGCCAGCTAATGCTATGTTCTAAAACCCACACGTTCGCTCTGATAAACAGTCTGATTACATTCTCACATCCTGTGAGAGTCTGTTCAAAGAAGGTTGAAGTGGCTCTAATGTAGGGTAACAGTTAAACTGAATGGTTGTTTGATTCTCTCTGTTGGCCCTGCAACAGACTCAGGGTCACTTGTGTGCTGCCTCTCACCAGATCCTCCTGAGAATCAAGGAAAAAAGAATCTTTCCATTGAACTTTTTTGTGATTTCCTTCCTCTTTGGAGATTAAAGAGGCCACCCAAACACATGAGATATCAATGGAGAGCCCAGGATATCCTCTATTTAGTACTTGGTAGGGTGGCCCAAATAAGTCAAAAGACGTAGACCAAAAACAAATGTCCATTACACAGGACATAAATGAATAGGCTGCTTCTCAGGAGGATATGACAGCTAGGATAGGCTCCAAAACAGGAAGCCGGTAAAGCATGCAAACCCAGCACGAACTGGAGGAAAACAGGCTGATGAAGCAAGAGGGAGACATTTAGAGAAATCATTTTTTGTCTGGTCTTACTTCCACATACCAACCAGATGTACTTCTCTGTCCAGCTGAGTGTAGCAGGAAGAGGTCATTGTTTATCTGTAACAGTATCTGATACAATGTGTGAGAACTCGGTACAGCTGCAGTGAATTAATAATTGCTTAACTGCTCCGACAATGGCAGAGACTGTCACTCGGCCATCCTTATCATCATTCTCTGCAGGCCGGGGGATTAGCTCAAAGTGTTTTAGTCGAGTGATGATCTGAATCAGGTGTTTTGTTCTTAATGTTTGCATTCTTAATGCATCACTGGCATCAGAAACATATTCACCAATATATTTAGTGAAATGTGAAACTTTACATTTAGAGTTTCCAATATGTTTAGACTCATTTTCCTCTCCTTTGCCCAGAGTTTGGTTGCATGCAAGGAGTCAAAGTGAATGCAGAGCTGTCAGGAGACTGAACTATTTACAGTACAGCAAAAACTCCAAATGCCAACAAACTTTATTAGAAATGATAACAAAAAGAGCTGAAACAATGAAATGGAACTATTGAAGTGCTTTAGCTTTCTTGTTTTGCTCTAATTGGCCCAAGAACACAGTCCACAAACATTAGTTAGGTCATTATGTGGCCTTCACAAATAGACAGAACAACAACCAGGCACTGGCTTCAGTGGAAACTACATGAGTCATCCATTTCCTGAGCCAGATGCATTGACTTCTGTAAAACAGTGGTTCTCAAACTTTTCACAATAAATACCACCTCATAAAATATATGGCTCTCGAAGTACCACCCCTATGACGGACAATAAAGTACAGTAGTATAGGCCTATTTAACACCATATACAGTTTACACAAGACAATTTTCTTATATAAATGTTATTTATTTTAACTGTCATAAACAGGTTGTGACATGTGATGATAATAACACCTGTACTGCATTAAAACATTCACAGCAGGTGGGATATCCGGTCTTTTAGTGATGACCTGATGAACCCTGCTTCTGGGTCCAAACTACTCTGCATTTATCGAGGCTGTTGTCTTTTTAACATGTTTTAATACTTTGTATCTTGCTCTATTTAATCTGAACAAGTACCTAAAACAGTCAGTGATCCCTGATCCCTGTTGCAACCTGGTTCCAGCTGTAAGCATCCTTTATTCTACTGAGCTGTGAGTGAGGGTGGCTAGCGGCTGCATGTGTAGGCTTGCCACTCAAATCTGTTAAAATCACTTTAAAAATATTGTTTTCTCCCCAAAATGTCATATTCTACTTCTACTGTACACAGGAAAGCTTAAGATGATCACGATTTCACTGTTTGGTAAACATGATAATTCATGTTATTACAGAAAGGCAATTAAATATTAAGAACACTTAGCTACATCTTCTGAAATTTGGTAGTTGTGTGAAACTACTGAACCTCACGTTGTTTTACATGCAGGAGTAGGGCAACCATCATCATTACTGCAACAGAATTTCTCCAGGGATTCCTATTGAAGACTGTCTGAATTATGTCTGATGTGGTACTGCCTCTCACCTTCTGTTACCCTCTAAAAGTCCTTATTTCCTTTTGTGTTTTTGCAGATCTTAATACAACGACGGACCAGCAGTATGATGCTTTACTGATGAGTAATGTGGTACCAATGTACCCCGAGTTTAAGAGTAAGTGCAACATTAAATGTTACTGAAAAAGCTGTAATGCACAATATTATTGGAGGTTGTAAAGAAAACATGTGGCTGTGAAAAAACACCAACAAAACAACTTCATTGCTGAACATAAAATTATTGCAAAATAATACAGATCAAAAAGACATGGAAGGGAAGTTCACCTGAGTCAGAGGGTCCTAAGAACATTTTGTTAAGGTGACAGCGTGGAAGGCAGAGTGCAGCTGTTCTGACTCAGGACTCCCCAGGGGGCCACAGCTGCAGTCAGAAACCACTTTAACACGGGCCATCTCTAAAACACCGGACAATGTTTGATTTGTGGTCTGCGAGACAAAGCACTCTGTTACTTTTATTATTGTTCAGCTCATTCTCCAAAAACTCTGTTGTCTCAGGAACAAAAACACAGTCTTTAAAGTCTTTGGAGTTGGAAACCAAAGTCTCTGCTTTAATCTCTTCTGCCTCGTAGAGAGCACCAGAGAAACAATTCTTTTCATTCAGCCTTTAACGAGATCTTGTGTAGCTGCACATGAAGTCCTGGAAATCAATAAAAATCTTCTAAGAGGACAGACAAACAGAGTGTAGACTGCATGGGTTCACAGCTGGGGATCATTACAGATGATAAGACAAAGGAACAGAACTACGCACAAGTTACAAGGAAGAAAGAGAACACAACACAAAGACATGAAGATAGCACGCAGCGACAACAGACAGACAGAATACATGTACCGGTGTTACATAATTAAAATACAAAATATGAGTAACTGAAACCGTTGCATTTACCATGGTAATATTCATATGTTCGGCTATGCCCTCTCTATTTTTGGTAATTCCACGCTGGTGGAAACCCAAACAAAACACGAAAAATCTAGTTGGTATTGGTAATAGTAATAAATCACACAGCAATAGTACATTCATGTGCTCGTAAAAAGCATGATAATATGTTAAGTAATACGTTACAAAATACATTTTGGGCATATATTCTGTAATCTGTAGTGGAATACATTTTAAAGTAACCTTCCCAACACTGCAGACACGGACATACGGCTGAGGTAACAAATACACATTACATAAAAGCAAGACCCTTGGATGCATCTAGAATATAAACAGAGTAAATTAACTTAGAATACGAGCCGACTGCTGGAGGAAGTGATAATGACAAAGGTGTCATGGTCCAGGGTCGGTGACCAAGCGTTTTGACTTTATCGTTGTTCTAGTTTCTTCTGCTTTTGTATTTGTTGTTGGGTTTGGTTCTGGTGTTCAGTGTTTTAATTATCCCACCTGTGTTCTTCCCCCTCGTGGACTTTGCGTCCCTGAGTTTGTGTTTGTAAAACAGTTTGAGTTTCCTGTTTTACTTTGAAGGTCTGTGTCCCGTCGTGTTTAATTAGATTCAGCTGTGTTCCCCTCTGGTGTGTCGTTCCCTCCTTACCTTCTGTGTATTTATAGGCTGTCTCCCAATTTAGGGTCTGCAGCCTTAAAGTACGCAGCCTCAACGATCCTCAAGGGCCGCGTACTCAAAGACCGCTAAGGCCGGAAGTGCGAGGCTTGTGAAATGGGCGGTCTAGCCTCCGTTGCTGCCCAGGTTGCCTAGCAACCATGATACTAACCACTGGAAACGTGTCATACAGCTTTGTTTGACAGAAATGAAGGAGAAAATCTTTTGTTCATTTGTTTGTTTCTACATGAGCTTTGATCATTCTCTGTAAGATGAAGCTCAGCTATTGAACGACGTATATTTTAAAGGCTTTAAAACCAAGTTAGTACAAACGTCACTAATGTCACATGACTTTGCCGACATGTGGCCAACAGTAATGTTTAATGTTCTTCGTTATTAAACATTTGCACATAAATAAGTGACATAATATTCAGTACTTACTTAAAGTTTACTCTTCGGCCGCCCCTCATCCGCCGTTTTTTTCAGGCAAAATTATCCACACCCACCGCCGCGCTATGCATTCTGGGATATGTTGGGCCACGAAGTCTACACTGCCACAGCCTTAAAATTCAGGGAAATGAAGGACGCATTTGAGGGCCGCATTTCGAGCAGCCTTTGAATTGGGACAGCGTTCGGCGCGCCGCTGTGACGTAATCGGCCTTGAAATGCGGCCTTTAAGGCTGCAGACCCTGAGTTGGGATGCAGCCATAGTGTGTGCCTCCCTGTGTTCCTTGTCGCGTCGTCTGTGTAACCTGGTGTAATTTCTGCGTCTCTCTGCCATATTCGCTCCTCATGCCGTGTGTGTGGTTTCAGGTTCTTTAGTTTTCCCCAGTTTAGGTTTTGTTGCCCTTTCTGCTTTTGTACTCTGCTTTCACTACAAATAAACGCTCGCTCGCACCCCAGCCAATACCTGCATTTTGGATCCTTTTCTCACCACGCCACACGACTGCTGCAGCCATGACAAAAGGAAAATAGCAATCTTAAAATATTTCCAAAGAAACCCCCAAACAAAGACATAAGTCATTCAAAAACAAATCAATAAACAAAGAAACAAAAACAAAAGAATCTCACAACGACCACGACTAAGAAAAAACGACATTTCCTCCTTTTGTGCCTTCACTTCTCTATCTTCTCTTCTTTTTCAGGGATCTGGGACTATTTCCACAACACACTGCTTAAGAAATATGCCTCCATTTACAATGGCATGAATGTGGTATTGGGTCCAGTGTTTGATTACAACTATGACGGACAATTTGACACTCCAGAGCAGATCCAGCAGTAAGTTTTATTTCTAGTCCAATGATAATATTTTCTTTTGAAAATTCCATCAATATAGACTGAGTTGTGATATTGTGCAAATATCTTAATGCTTTTTAACAAAAAGACCAAAACCAACTGGCCTGGTGCTAACCCACACTATCCATCCCAAATAAGTAAAGAAATTAAATGGGAACTCTGTCTTTTTTACCCTTTTCCACAAAATTAGAAATGAGAGCGAATCTGAGGGAGGACAGTAAAAACGGTGTGTGTTTCTGAACAAAGATGCTGAAAGGTTTTAACCCTCGTGTTGTGTTCGCTTCTCAGGAACACCAATTTGACCCGGGGCATGTTTACTTATCTAAAAGTGTCAGAAACCAAAAGAATCCCATTAAACACGGTTTATCTCGTCATTAACTCCATTACTCACCATTCCAATCAACATTTGGTGTAATGGTGTTCTTCACACAGATCATGGTTCAATCAGGATAATTCCCTTGTTTTTCATTTAAAAAAATGCATTTTAAAACTTTTTGATGTACGTTGTAATTATATTATTAGGTTATTGTTTTTGGTAGTTTTGGTTTTCTTTAGTTCTTCCTGATTGTAGTCCTTCCTCCCTTAGTAGTTATCTTAGCCTGTGTTTAGTCTCTGTTCCCTGTATCCCACCTTTCATGTCTAGTCACCCATGTCGCTGTGTTCCCTATGTCTCCCCAGTTACTGTGTTAAGCTTGTGTGTCCTGAGTCTGTGTGTTTCCTGTTTTATTTTGATAGTCCACGTCCTGTGCGCAGTGTGTCTGGTTTTGCTTCCCCGTGTCTCGTTAGGTCTGATTTGGCCCAGCTGTGTTACCACCTGTTCCCCATCCTCTCGTTGTCCTGCTTGTGTATGTAGGTCCTGTGTTGTACCCACTCTTTGCTGTGTGTCTCAGGATTATATTGGAACTTGTTAAAGTCTTGTGCTCTGGCTTCTTTGTTACTAGTTCTGTTTCCAAGTTTAGTTTCCAGTTGTTACGCTCTGTTTCCTGTATTTTGGCACCCGAGTTTTCACAGCTCAATAAAAGCTGCCTCTTTTAGTTCATCCCTCTGCGTTCCAAGTCGTGTGTTTGTGTCCTACATTCTGCCTGCCACAGCACAAACATGACAGTTTGTATTGAAACGAAACTTTATTGAAGCGCTGTTTTTGATCTAGAAATGAACAAAATAAGAGATTAGCAATATGATCGCAGTATGTGTCCGTGTCTCCACCAGTGTTGGTCAAGTTACTTGAAAAAAGTAATCAGTTACTAATTACTGATTACTTCCCCCAAAAAGTAATCCCATTACTTTACTGATTTTTAAAAGTAATTAATTACTTAGTTACTTAGTTACTTTTTAAAAGCACGATTTACAACCTTAAGGGGTGATAAAGTGATAGATCTTTCAGCCCAATTCTACTTTTTCTGCATAATCATCATACAAAATGTAATCAGATGGAAAAGTCTCTTTTTAAAACTTGTTTTATTAGTTTTAATCTTTTAACTTTATGCATCAAGCAAAGATTTAATTATCTGCAACATTCTCTGACTGGAAGAAATTAGTTTAACATTGAAACCTATTTTCTGCACATTCAGATGCTTGAATAAAATATTTTAAATGTTCCTGAAATGCTCTCGGTGTGGGTCTTACCTGATAAACCTTGGTTCATTGAAAGGCAGGCAAAAGCAAATAGTAACTGAAAGGGATGAGTGGTTTCAGTAGAGGGAGACACATCAGCTCTGCCTGTGAAGATCGATACTGTTAACTGAGGTCCAGGTGAGAAGAATCCGTGATTGTTGTTCTTGACTGCAACAGTCTCATTTGTTGGAGGCACACAGAAAAACTTTGGTGGAATGTGAATTTCCAAATGGGAATCCAGACGGAGAATCTGCAAATAAGAATAGAACAAATAAGTCCTTTCCTTTCAAGGAAGACACACCGGAGCTGGTAAGAGCAGCCAGATGATCCCACGGTCCTCAGGTTAGATGAGTTCCACACAAGCAGGGTTCCAAGATGAAATCCACACTCATACCTGGAGAGATCAGAGACAATATCAGTTAAAGACTGAAGAACACTAATACGAGCATGTAACAAAGGAGGTCTGACAATCACCATGTGGTGATGTGATCTTGTTGGGGAGTGTGACACCACAAAATACAGACTTGACTCAGACACCGTATGGGATGGATATAACAAAGACGGCTTGATAAGGAAACCACAGAGCAGAGCCTCTGTTCTGTCGGTTAACTGATCCTGGGCATTGATAACGTGCTGGTGGTAATTCAGCAGCTGGGAAAATGTTTCTTCAAACAATGTTTCTTTCCTTGCTTATGGGTAATAGGTTAAATGAGATAAGACCCACCCTGATAGATCATAACAGTAAAGTATTTGTTTTTCCAGCCATCATCCGTCCATCGTTCTGGTGTTCAGGCACTCTACACTGACTTGCTGCAAAGGAAAAAACAGTGCTGCTATGTTCAACTTATGTATTTATTTATTTTAATTTGTGCATTTTTTAAGCTTGAGCACCTGCCCCCCATATGTGTATGGCTGTGCCTACTGGAGTTTATTAAAGACGTGCTTTTGGTGTAGCTGGCTTTCAGAGCATTTTCAGGCATCTAAGAAATGGTAATAAGTTGATAGCTTAGCATTCCAAACTGACATGACAGCACCCTAAATGCTAACGAGGCTTCAAAATGACTTCACAAACTAATGGGTGTTGTCATGGCAACTAAAGCTACAACCACGTTTAGTTATAGTTTAGGTGTAAATAAATAAATCAATTCAATTTTATTTAAACAGCGCCAAATCACAACAACAGTCACCTCAAGGTGCTTTATATTGCAAGGTAGACGCTACAATAATACATGCAGAGAAAAACTCAACAATCCTATGACCCCCTATGAGCAGCACTTTGGCGACAGTGGGAAGGAAAAACTCCCTTTTAACAGGAAGAAACCTCCAGCAGAACCAGGCTCAGGGAGGGGCGGGGCCATAAAAAAATAATAGACTTAATTAAACAGTCACAACAAATGAAAATGACAGTAAAAGTAACACAGCTTCTTGTTTGATCTCTTTTATTTTTTCCTTATGACTTATCATTCTTCATCTTTTGATCTATAATATACATGTCAATATTTTCAGTGACTCGGATATTAATTTCCAACAGCATCAGTAACTTAGAAATAGCATAACCATGAGTTACATATAATGTAACTTAAAGTTACATTATATGTAACTTAGGATAAAACTGCAAACATAGCGTATATTGCAGTGGACTACATACTGTCAAGGCTCGGCTGTGTGGCAGGCAGGAGGAGGACCCAAACGCAAAACTCACAGACACGGGGATGAACTCAAAATCACAGCTTTAATGCTGGAATGGCCGAACATAGGAAATACAAAACTAAACTGGGAAAAGTAAACTAACATACGCGAAGAGACACAGGGAGATCCACACAACATGAGGGACGACGTCACGCTGAACAGAGGGAGACGCAGACAGAAATACACAGAGGGTTAACGAGGGGAGTGGGAACACACGGGGAACACAGGTGACACTGATAACCATAACGAGACAGGGCGGGGTGAACTGAACACTGACGGGAGAGGTGAAACAAGGAGCACAGAGGTTCAGACAGGAGGAGAGAGAGCACGAGTAGAACACCAACGTAACAGGCAGGGGAAACACGGAATAAACACGAAAGGGGACGAGGGCTCATAAATACATAGAGGGCACACAGGGGGAAGAGAGAGCACGGGGAGAACTTAGACATGATGGGCAGGGGAAGCATGGAATAAAACATAAGGAGAGACGAGGGCTCACAGATACACAGAGGGGCACACAGGGAGACATGAAGGGCAAGGGATCAAAACTAGAAGCCATGGAATAAATCACACAAGTACAATAATACGAAAATCACAAAGAACTAAAAACGCTGGGTCAGGAGACCCAGGACCGTGACACATACAGTAAGCGCCTGACGGCCTAATAGGTTTTCTTGCAGTAACACCATCTACTCGTTCTGCAGTAGGATTTTGTGTTTGTTGTTCATAGATCAGGCTTGTATCTGAGACCAGGAGTTCAACTGTAATTTAAATGGAATTCAGTAATCCTGTGTGACCACCACATCTGCACCAACAGAGCTCCTCTGTGTCACACTGCTAAGGTCAACAGTGACTGTTAGAAAATCAGCTTGCTAATGACTGTGTGCATTTCTATGGGACTCTAGGTTTCTTCCTGGTACAAACATCTCCATCCCCACACACTACTTTATTGTGTTGACCAGCTGCAGGGACTCTGCTCAAAGCGTGACTTCCTGTGACAGCGAGCTGCAGACTGTATCCTTCCTCCTCCCTCACAGAGCTAACAACCTGGAAAGTTGCAAAGTAAGTGTCCTGATGTCATAGTTTTTCAAAGAAAAAACAGTACTCACTTTGAGTGACCACAGCCTGAAAAATGACTGAAACACTTTGTATTGCTCAATGTGAAACTGACTCCGAATGATAGTCTACTATTCCTCACTCAACCCATTCACAAGGCTCCATTGTCTTCTGTTCCCATATAGCGATAACACTTTGCTATGGCAATACAATTCATGTCTATTTGTAGACTGAGAGCATGGTTGCAGCAGGTTGAAACTTTTTTGGGGTTTTTTAGTTCCCTTTTCTTCCTTGTTTTTTTTCTTCTTCAATCGTTTCCATTTATAAACATTTACCAGTCTTGGCCAAGATACCAGGAAACTGTTGTTCGCTCCCACATTTCCTGCTGCAGGACAAAATATCACATTGTTTGCCATGAAATAACCCTTATATAACACTCAATGTGTGTTTCTGTGATAAACTAAAGTATAGTCACATATAAGTATATTTTTAATGTTTTGTACATGGATTTGTTATATAATGTAAGACATATACAGTGTTTCAAATAACGTACCCTGGTGCAGGAAAGGTAGAAGAAGAAGAGGGTAAACTGGATTACATAAGTCAGACATACTGTAATGTAGTGGTTTACATATTTGCCTGACGGGCAAAAGATCTAAAATGCCTCGACTTAAAAATCTGCCTAGTGAAATATGCAGCTCTACCTTTTGAGGCGATCCCTTGATGAGAAAGAGAAGCAGGAAGTAGCTCACGTTAATCAGATGTTCTGAAAAAAGAAACAAGAACACACATCAGACAGATGTTTGATTCCAGCTGTTCAGAGTCCAAAATTAGCTAAATATCAAGAACTGGCTTAAATATTCCTTTATGCTAGTTAGCTGGCTAACATGAGTTCAAGCAGGTCTTGCGCCTCGGAGGAGTGAGGGACTTTGTGATGGAATAACATAATGTGTTACAAGCTTTTATCTCCCAAAGATAATAGAAACTATTTGTTTGTTGTATTGGCAGAAATGCTCCCAAGTTGTGTGGATGTACTTTTTACTGACAAGTCATATTCATTCAATTTATGTTGAATTATTTTGAAAATCCACTAGCTATGGACCATGAACACAGAAACCTACTCTAAGATTGTTGTAAAATAAAAAAAGACTGAATGATGACTGAATGAACCCAGAAGTGTCCAAAACACTCAACCCTCTAAATAGCTTGAAAGTACTAAGTACTTTCTTTTAATTCAATACAGTAAAATAGTGCTGATCAATTACCATAATAAATTAATGAAGATATAAGACATTGTTGCCAAAGATGTCCATCGTCATCATGGCTCACTAAGCTTTAATCAACTTGTATAGCTGCAAAAGCGCTCTGTTGAGACAGCTGGTATACAGCTACCGCAAACAACATTCAAAACAGTTCCACTGTTCATAAAAATGGTGAATGGCATCCATACAAAGTTATGATTTTTAATTGTTTTGCCTTTTTCCTTCCACAGAGTACAGAAGCAGAATCTCAGTGGGTTGAAGATCACATGTGGTTCCACCAGGCACGAGTCAGGGATGTTGAGTGGCTCACAGGGCTGGACTTTTACCAGGGTAGCAACCGACCAGTCCCAGAGCTGCTGAGGGTGAAGACCCGCCCCACAGCAGCCATTTACAGAAAACAATAAAATAACCCATAAGCACCCCTTTAGTTATGTCATGACACTGGTAGCACTGGTCATCAGTTCATCAATGAATAAAGTAGAAGTTGAAGGAATTAACATTGTCATTGGGTCTTCTCAAAACAGAAAAAAAACATCCATACTGATCCTAAAAGAAGTTATTTATAATATACAGTATTATATTCTCTCCTATCGCAGAGATTTTGGGTTTGTTATTGGATAAACTGACTGCCTGCTCAGTCATTCAGGCAGGGAAATCCCCCAAGAAGGTGGTTCTGTTGATCTGGAAGTTTTCAAGTGACTTGTTCTGTCTCCACTGAAAAAGGAGACTAAAAAACTCAGACTTTTTACTCATAATTCTGGGATGGAAAAAATTTAATTAAGTCTGTCTTTAATTAAAATTAAAGACGTTCAATTTAAAGTTTCACACAGGACACCTGTGTTTCCACACTCTGGGATAGAAGTAGAGATATTTTTGCAAATATGTAAGTATATGTGAGTAAAAATCCAACGAGGGTGCAAGTCACAAGTCCTCTCAGTAACGTTTCATGGGTGGGTCACAGTCTGCCTCAACCGTTTGGAAGAGAATAACCGAAATGTAGAAGATGACACATTATCTACTAGCACAAACAGCATTTTTGATTCAGAGACAAAACCCTTACTGTGACACACCTCGAATACCACACATGTCCAACTTGCACCAAATTCTACAGGAAACGCAACCACAGCATGAACATTTTGCTGCTGATGCTCACAACATTTTTAAATGTTTGGCTCAGGGCAAGCATGTGATTAGTGGTCTAACAAGAGGAAAAATCACACAAGTAAAAACAAAGTTACTCACTGTATTTGTGGGCCAAAAACTGCAGAATGGATAAAAATGGCGTTCAGGATAAAAACTCTGGAGCCCGGTCCCTTGCTGATGACACATTACAGTTCTCTTGGTTTGGATGTTTATTCGCCTGCTACATCAAAATGAAGGGGTATTCCTGCCTGAAGGGGTCATCCAAATTCCACTCTTCATTGGTACTGACACAGGGTAATTTCCTGCTCACAGACTTATAAGCTGTTCTCATAAGTACAAGGACAGTCTTCTAGTGAAGGGCAGTAATGTGTGGAGGAGTGACTTGAAATAACCTTTACTGGTATAGCATACATCAACAGTCACCTGTGTGGTGGTCATTATTATTATTGCCGTTGAAGCAGTGCTACTGTCATCACAGTGGATTTCTCTGGAAGATGGATTACTCTACAGCTCTGTGAATGTGTGAATAAGACTGCAAGTAAAAATGAAAGTAGTTACTGAATGACTCCTGCAGTAAAATAACAATTTACAAAAGCCCAAGCACCTTTGAAAGAAAATTACAGTGGACAAGGTAAAATGATGCCGCGGTGACACTTCCCTGAGGACTCATCTTATGAGTCCCGAGAGCCTTTTGCCAGTAAAAAAGCCATATTGTTATGCAAGCATGCTTCGAGAACAGTTGTGTAACATTTTAAATTAATGTATTCATTTACAATCCCAGAGTGATCGAATACTGTACACATAATATTTATGGATTATTCTTGTAATGTTGTTTATATTTAAAATTTGTGATTTTTGCGAGATTAAACAAAGTTTGTCTAAAAAGTAAGACGAGAGGAAAGATTTTGGAGCAAAACTATACCGTCTCCATAGGTGGATCTAAAAACCACGGGATCAATAACCTCAGATCCTAACTTGCACCTCTTCTTTCATCACCTCTGATTCTATGATTTAGATGTTTAGCTAGGATTCGAAGAGAGCTCAAATGACCTGATTTATTTTTGGTTAAATAAGTTCAACAAGATGAAAAAGGAGGTTAAATACACAGTGGGCCAAAATTCAAAACTGGAACAAAGTCGCAGCCTAACATTAATATTTATTGAAAAAAAAATCTTCCTCCAGATATAAGAATGAATCTTCTCTTATGGACTCAAACAGGTTTTGCTGAAAGACTGAATATGGAACAAGCAAAGCTTAATACTAAACGATATATATATTAGCTGTTTAATACCAGTAGGCCAGCTCTAGTAATTTGGTATGGCTTCGCGGGCCAAATGTAATTAGGCTGGCCAGAGTTTGACACTTATGTGCTAAGGTTTAACAGATCCACTGAGGCTCAAAATTGATTGTCTTTAATATTTGGATGGAATTTTTTTGTATTAATCGCTGCCCGATTTCTAGAAGCCAAGCCTGTGTCGCTAGCTATCACGTAGCACATCATTAAATACCAGCTAGCCCAACTTCAGTAACCCTACAAACGTCACTGCTGTTTAGTTTTCTGTCTTCATTTGTGTTGGAAGTGATAGCAGAGCTGTACGTTTGAATTTTTCTCGAAATCTCAGTCAGAACATGCTACATCATGTTTAGCTGGAAACTGAAGAAGGCTTTCCACTCTGTAAACCATCAGATATTGTTGTCCAGATTGACTCAGTTTAATATCTCCAGTCAGGCTCTTCAGTGGTTTGCCTCATATCTCTCACACAGGAAACAGTGTGTGGTGTTGGATGGGGTTAAATCTCCATATTTAGACTGTGATACAGGGGTTCCTCAAGAATCTGTTCTAGGGCCCTTATTGTTCTCTCTTTTTATCAATAACTTACCTGAGGTCTGTCCAAATATATTTACTCAAATGTATGCGGATGATGCAGTTATATATACGCAAGCAAATAGTGTCCAGCAGGTGGCAAAAGATCTTACAGCTGCTTTAGCATTAATGCATAGCTGGCTGGAGGACTCATGCCTAATGTTGAACACCTCAAAAACTGTCGGTATGTATTTTTCGAAACGCTCCTTAAACTTGAAGCAGTCAAACATATTCCTGGATGGAGCAGAGCTTGAATTAGCTCCAGAATTTAATTATCTTGGGGTCATTCTAGACCCAACATTATCCTTCAAGAGTCACATAAATAAAGTGTCCCAGGTACTTAAATTTAATAATCGAAATTTTATTTTATTTTATTTCATTTTTTTTTGCCTGTCCCGTTTGGCTCTTTTGCATCAGAATTGTTGTCTAAAGGCAAAGAAAGATGCCCAACGGATTTACTTTACCAAATTGACCATCCCAGCCTTGCCGTAATGGTCCATTTGATTCACCTTTTATTGTTTATTTTATTTTCACTTACTGAATACGGGACAGACTTGACTGGGGGAAAGAAGGGGAGAAAGAAAGAGGGAAAGCGAAACAGCTGAGAAGAGGGACGGGGGAGAAGGGCAAAAAACAAAAACCAACAGAACGGGCAGAGAAAAAAAATGCATCTATCAATCACCTGGATCACCTGCTGAGAAAGAAAAAAGAAAACAAGCAGAAGAGAACAAGAGTAATAGAATAAACAACATCACAATGATATATGGGAATATGACAGTAAATACTAAATGTTAAACATTATTGTGCAGCACATAAGATCAACAGAACACAGTGTGCTTTGAGGTAGGAGCCAAAAAGGGTGTAGTTTGTGGGTGTGATCACCCGTGTGTACACCTGTGAGCATGGACGCGCTTGTTTTTTTAAAAGGTTCCTTCATGTAATGATCTGCTAGAGGGTGTGGGGGGGCCACAGCCCCGTCCTCCAGGGTGTGAAGCAGGTGTGGAGCAGATCAAAACTCCAGACATCCAGAGGCCCCCAGAACACAAGAGACCAAGGAAGACCAACAGAGGGGCAGCCGCGCCACTGTCCCAGAAAGAGCTGAGGAGAGTCCCAGATGAGGGCTCACTCAGCAGCCGCGGAGCAGAAGCCAGGGGGAGTTGCAGTGACGCGCCCGTGAGCTCCGCCGGCAGCCAGCCGTGCCTGAGTGACCGAGCCCCAGGCCGAGAGGCCGGGGGCACCCCACCTCTGAAGTGGCCCGAGCGAGCCCCAGGTCCCAGGCCCCGATAAGCGGCCGCCAAGGAGTGAGCCGGTGTGTACCTGGACGCCCATCCCCAGACACAAAGAACCACCAACGCACCGACACCTGAGGGCGTCTGCCACCGGCAGGGGGAGTGGTGGTAGGGGGAGATAGGCCTCCAAACCTTGGAGGGCCTGAGGTGTCCCCAGAGAGGTGGCGCCTGACACCCAACCTGACATATAGACACAGACATACAGGCACACACAGACACAAACATCCATTCCCACCCTCATGCTCTCATATGCACTTACTCCACACTCAACCAACGTGGAGACAGACATAAAGAGACGCTGTACACACGATCACACTCCCCCAAGTGTACTCTACAAACCGGGTCTAGGTACCCTTGCCCCTGGAGGGGGGAACTGCACCCAGACCCAGGTGGTGTTACCCTTTTCCCTGCGGTGGGGGGAGGCAGACCGCCCCGACTCCGCAGCAGCAGGAAGGCTCCACACTCCAGACCGCAGTCGGACGGCCAACTCCTCCTCCTAGCCCCCCCGCTCCAGCAGGTCGCAGAGAATGGGGGTGAGAGAAGACTCCAAACCTCCCTCCACCCGCTCATTGTAATGTTGATGCATGTGTGTTCTAAGGTGCATTTAAAACCCAGGAGGGCATGGAGCTACCTGCCAGAGAGCAGCAGGTAAGCGCATGGTCCCTCCTGCTAGCCCTCAATGACTAAGTGTATTTAACCTTGAGAGGTGGGCAACGACGCCAGGGGTGGGGTGTACACCCTGATGGTACTTTGGACTCCGTGTATCGTGCCCACCCCCAAGATCCTATATGTATGTGTAATGAGAGTGTGAATAATGTGAATGTCTAAGTTGTGGGATAAAATTGAGGCAGAGGCAGCCAGAAGGGGACAGAGGGGGGGGTGGCCTCCTCTGCACCCTGGTGACATACCCCTACTCCAAGGTCCTGCATGTGTGGGTGGTTGTGGTGGAGCGGGAAGAGGGAGGCAGCTGGAGATGGGGAGGGAAGGAAGGGAGGGGCAAGTGACACCTCCCTGGGGCCAGCTCCCCCGCTGACCCCAGTAGGCACCCCCATACTCCGCGACCCGCCAGGGAAAGGGGGCCCAGGCCCATCCAGACCGGGGCCCAGTGCAGCAGCGCCTCCCGGCCCCACAGAGCCCGGGACAGTCCACCCAACCCCACCACAGAGAAAACTGCACCCACCCCACCATCCACTCATCTTCCAGACTACATAAGACAATAAACACCCAGGCTGAGATCTTCCTAATCTAAATTTTAATCATATACGTAATAATTTAAATATGAATGTTGCAAAAACTTACTTTTACTCAATGATCATCTCTCATATGGACTATTGTTTGACGTCCTGGTCACTTGCATGTCCAACAACACTTAAAACTATTGAAAACATTTATAAAAGAAGTTTAAAACTACTTGACAAAAAACCGACTTCCCACCACCACTGTCATGTGTTAAAAAAACATAAATTACTGAACTTCAATAACTTAGTGAAACTTAAAAGAGTGTGTTTAATATATAAGGTCTTACACTCCCTTGCTCCACCACCACTAAAGCAGTTCATTAAAGCAGTTCATTAGGCATAAAGAAAGCTCAGACAGGACCACTCGAGCTACAATCCGAGGAGACGTGTTTATACCCCACAGACGGACAGCATTTGGGCAGAACGTCCTTTCTGTCCAGGGTGGCCATCTATGGAACAGTCTTCCTCAACCCATTAGAGAATGCTCGACATTCAATTTGTTTAAGGCAAAGGTTAAAAACTGGTTATGGACAAATCAAGTGTGTGATCATGTATGAGTTGTATAGTTTTAATGTTTTATTTGGGAACAGAATGGTGTGTATGTGTAAGTTTGGTGATGGAGTTTTTATTATGAATGAATGATGAATTTTTATGAATTATTATGTCTATTTTTTATGTTTAAGGACAATAGATGGAAATTAGCCTTTGGCTATAATCTGGCATGTTTACATTCATGTAATTTTTTTTTTTTACATTTATGTTCATTGACATGCACTGTCCTAAATAAGTAAATAAAATAAATAAAAAACTAGCGAGCTAACTTCCTGCTAACTGCTCTCAGTGATGCCGCAGTGTTCGTTTGACTTTGGGATCTGGGGTTGACGGACTTTAGGACCCAGATTACTCCACAAGGCTCCTGACTACGGCAGCCGTAATGCTCCCACAATCCCTCAAGCGGTGCGGCTCCATAGCTCACCAAAGTCGTACTAAAACATTTTTTTGACAGATTTTTGAGTGCTGTGTACCACATAAAATCGGTTCGAGGTCAGTAAGCACAACCAGAATGAATACATAAGGCGCACCGGATTATAAAGTGCACTGTCAATTTTTGAGAAAATTAAAAGATTTTAAATGCGCCTTATAGTGCAGAAAATATGGTTTTATATACTGTCAAATCACAACAACAGTTATGTCAAGGCGCTCTATATTGTAAGGTAAACTATGAGCAAGCACTATGAGCAAGGCGACAGCGGGAAGGAAAAACCCCTTCGTGTTAAAACTTCCTTTGAAGACATGCTGTGGAAGAGAGCCAGAGATTAATAATAACTAATAATTAAAGCCAGAGTGGTGTATAAACATGGATGATCTGATATTGTCATGTTGGTGTTGTTCCTGGAACAACATTGCAAGTAACCAATCACATTGTTGTGATGTTATTCTTTGGCGCACCAAGCCATTTGTGCATTTATGAAATTCCAATGTTGCAAGGACAATATCAATTCTGCTTAGCGTTTATTAAAGGGTCAGGGTCAGGGTCCGTTGATCGGTGGACAGAGGCACTTTCTCGCAGCTTAAGTACAGTTTTTTGTTTTACGGCTTTTTTTCCTGAAGTCGCAAAAGTATGACATCACAACATTCTGATTGGTCACCTGCAATGTTGATCCTAGAACAACATTTACTATGTTGTTCTAGGATCAACAACAACACGACGATATCAGATCGTGCTATAAACACATGGTGGGTGAAAGGTGGTGAGAGAAGGACAAACGCTCAAGCATTAGCAGCCTAAGTGTATTGCAGCATTAGGGAGACTTCAGGGTCACTCGATCCATTTCTAAATATTAGCTTTGTTAAAAAAGAACATTTTAAGCCCAATCTTGTAAGTAGATTGGGTGTCTGTCTCACAAGTTTAAACTGGGAGCTGGTTCCAGAGAAGACGGGCCTGTAAGCTGAGCACTGCCTCCTATACTTCTTTTGAATAAAATAGCATCCACCAGCCAGCAGTAGGAGAGCGCTCTTTTTGGGTGATATGCTAGTATAAGGTCATAAGATGGGACCTGACTATTTAAGACCTTGTGTGCAAGGAGCAGGATTTAAATTTTAATTCTGGATTTAATATAGGAGAAAAATGCTTATCACATTGTCTTCTACTCTATTCTAATTCTTGAGGCATTAGTTTTTACCGAATGCTGAAACTGAATCCTTTTGACTCAGTGGCCTATAAACAACGTCTCACATTTGCAATCATTTTTCCTAAGTAGTGTTTCTTAGGTTTCTTTCTAGGAAGGACTGTTTTCTATCTCATTACCTTTAAGCCACTCATACAGTTTAGACTTTAAGTGTACTGTTTAGCTAAATACACCATGACAACATGCAAGTGTCCTTACGAAGAGTCTATACAAAGTCAAAATACAACATCACACCCCCAGTAATTACAGGGATATTCAGAAACAGGTCCAAAGCTCCTTTTTTGGCGTTGTCACAGCAACAGTCACATCAGTTTGCCTTAGGTTATAGAGTAAGGATCCTATAATGATAGAGAAAAACTGCAGCAATCACTCATCCTCCCATGAGTTGCCTCATTGCTCATGGGACAGCGGAAAGGAGAAACTCCTTTTCAACAGGAAGAAACCTCCAGCAGAATCATTTAGATAACCTCTTGTCTTCTGTGTTCTACTTTATTTCCTTTGTCACCAGCTTAATTAGCTGTTTCAGCTGCTTCTTGTCTTCCAGGTGTTTCCTTTCTCTCAGATTACTCCATTTTTGCTCTCTTCAGTCTTTGTTAGCATTTTCCCTTCCTGTATGTCACCTTCCTACTTAGGATTTGTTTTACACTTGTGTATCTCACTACATGTTTTCAATGTCTGTTATCTAATATATCTACTATTTTCAAATATTCTCGTCTTTTTTGTTTGTAATACTGTAGACTTTGGAGGTGGGGTGCCCCCGGCCTCTCGGCCTGGGGCTCGGTCACTCAGGCACAGCTGGGGGCCGGCGGAGCTCACGGGTGCGTCACTGCAACTCCCCCTGACTTCTGCTCCGCGGCTGCTGGGCGAGCCCTCATCTGGGACTCTCCTCAGCTCTTACTGGGACAGTGGCGCGGCTGCCCCTCTGTTGGTCTTCCATGGTCTCTTGTGTTCTGGGGGCCTCTGGATGTCTGGAGTTTTGATCTCCTCCATACCCGCTTCATACCCTGGAGGACGGGGCTGTGGCCCCCCCACACTCCCTAGCAGATCATTACATGGAGAAACCTTTGGAATACAAGCATGCTGATCCACACAGGTATGCACACATGGGTATTCACAGACGCGGACTAAAGCTTTCTTGGCTGCTGCCTCAAAGCACACTGTGCGCTGTCTATCTTGCGTGCTGCACAATATCGTTTATTACTTAGTAAATATTGATATCTATGACTAGCTAGTTTATTGTGATGGTGCTTTGTTTTCTCTATTATTATGTTGCTCTTTGTTGTTTGCTGTCTCCTCTGTTTGTTTTTTTTGTTTGTTTGTTTTTTTTTTCTCCATACAGGTGACCCAGGAGTTTTTTTTTTTTTTTCTCTCTCTTCCCCCCCCTTCTCACCGTCTCTTCTCCCCTTTGGTTTTCTTTCTTTCTCTCCCCCTCTTTCTCTCATTCATTCCCCCTGTCCTATTTATTAAAAAAAAAAAAAAGACAAAGGATGAACTGAAGCTCTGCCATCACGTAATGTCGCATACTGCTGTTTCTGATGTCATTTAGAAAAAAAAAATAGTATTTGTTTTACACTTGTGTATCTCACTACATGTTTTCAATGTCTGTTATCTAATATATCTACTATTTTCAAATATTCTCGTCTTTTTTGTTTGTAATACTGTAGACTTTGGCTTCCTGCTTTAATTTAGGTTAGTTTTAAGTTTATTTCTGCATCTGAGTCCTCTGAAAATGTATTTCTCCTGCAAAATAACACAACTCACCTTTAGCAGGTTTAAATACCACATGTTATTAAGTCATCTCTGTCTCATCTCTTTGTTTTCACCTGCTACAGCCTGCATTGACCCTGTCAGGTTACAGGCGAACAGTTTGGTTTGGAGCTCAAATGTAAATGAATTCATTCATTAAATTATGGATTACTAAATAGAAGATGACCAAAAACAACCACTCTTCATTATTTATCCATTGCCATCATGACTCCTAGGATGAAACTACCACTGGTTGTTTTTTCAACAGGGTGAGTTGATTGAAATGATTCAATTCTAACATGGGAAACTCAGGGAAGTCAGAGTTTACAGCTCCTTTCTGTCACAGAGCCCAGGATCCCTGGTGTTGTTAGAAATAGCTGCAACTATGGTAACGCATGAAATCATCTTCAGTGAGTGAATGCAAAACAGTGATTATGATGGAAATCCTTCCCTTAGGAACAAGCCGTAGTCAAAAACACAGAGAATAAATTCATTTGTTTATTTTTCCGAAGACGGTGACAGAGAGAAGAGGGCATGCAGCTGTACGAAGTGGATTGCTAAACCGTGGAGGAGACAAACAGATTTGTTTCTAAATCAACATTCAGTGGGGAAGTATCTGTTTTCTCAGGATTATTAGTTGTTGGTGAGGAGGCTAAGAAAAACAAGACTCATGGGGGGTTTGTGGTTCATTTAGGCAGGTCTGGCACTTACAAAGATGAATGGAGCTCCTGTGACATCATCCACTGGTTTCTGAAGTCTTGTTACAGAGACTAGTGATTAATGCTTTCACTGTCACCAACTGGGAGATTTGAAGCCACATACCATAAGAACTGTCGGGACTGACTGGAATACCGGGAACGTCTTGATGTTCACCCGGATTAGCTGGAGGACAAGTTTTTTTTTGTTTCTTTTAAATGGAGAAAGAATATCAACCAAAAAATAAATAAAACTCTTTTCATTGTTGTGACTGAGGGAATGAGGGTCTCATCCAATTCAATTTTATTTATATAGCGCCAAATCACAACAAAAGTCGCCTCAAGACGCTTCATAGATACAGAGAAAAACCCAACAATCATATGACCCCCTATGAGCAAGCACTTTGGCAACAGTGGGAAGGAAAAACTCCCTTTTAACAGGAAGAAACCTCCGGCAGAACCAGGCTCAGGGAGGGGCGGGGCCATCTGCTGCGACCGGTTGGGGTGAGAGAAGGAAGACAGGATAAAGACATGCTGTGGAAGAGAGACAGAGGTTAATAACAGATATGATTCAATGCAGAGAGGTCTGTTAATACATAGTGAGTGAGAAAGGTGACTGGAAAGGAAAAACTCAATGCATCATGGGAATCCCCGGCAGCCTACGTCTATTGCAGCATAACTAAGGGAGGATTCAGGGTCACCTGGTCCAGCCCTAACTATATGCTTTAGCAAAAAGGAAAGTTTGAAGCCTAATCTTAAAAGTAGAGATAGTGTCTGTCTCCTGAATCCAAACTGGAAGCTGGTTCCACAGAAGAGGGGCCTGAAAACTGAAGGCTCTGCCTCCCATTCTACTTTTAAATACTCTAGGAACAACAAGTAGGCCTGCAGAGGGAGAGCGAAGTGCTCTAATAGGGTGATATGGTACTACAAGGTCATTAAGATAAGGTGGGGCCTGATTATTTAAGACCTTGTATGTGAGGAGCAGGATTTTGAATGAAGGGAAGCCAAAACAGGAGAAATCTGCTACCTGTCAGGACTCTTGCTGCAGCATTTTGGATCAGCTGAAGGCTTTTCAGGGAGTTTTTAGGACTTCCTGATAATAATGAATTACAGTCGTCCAGCCTGGAAGTAATAAATGCATGAACTAGTTTTTCAGCATGACTCTGAGACAGGATATTTCTAACTTTAGAGATGTTGCACAAATGGAAGAAAGCAGTCTTACATATTTGTTTAATATGTGCGTTGAAGGACATGTCCTGGTCAAAAATGACTCCAAGGTGCCTCACAGCGTTACTGTGGGTTTTACAGTACATGGCCCCATCCACCGGCCGCTCAGTGTGAAAAACAGCCCCAAATTCTTTATTTCAGAGAAAAAAAACACATTACATGAAAATTATAAACTGATTTGCATGTCAGTGATTGAACGATTTATTTGATCCCCTCCAGAATGGCTGTGTGTCCATGTGGCTCACATACTGCAGTCCATCAGTTACATCAGGGACAACATTATACAGCTGCACACAGCTGGAAGGGCCAACAAGACCATCTGCACGAAGCTTGGTGAGAAGGTGACAACTGTTGGTGCGATTATTCAGAAATGACTGTCAGTCTCTCTAAGTGTGGCACATGCAAGATTATTTAAACATAGAATTCATATTATTGCATTCATTTTGATTTCATGTTTTTCCTTATTAAGAGATTTATTGTCATAATGTGTTTAATTTATTATTGACCTACGTACGACTATATTTACCCTCCTGTTGTGTTCACCCTCACCTGCCTTACTTTAGTGTTCTGGTCACAATTAAACAGTTAGTTTTAACAGCTCTTAAATGATCACAAGAAACATTCTTCACCACCAAATTCAGCTCAGTGGGTCATTCAGTAGGCCTCCAGGGGGCCAGAGGCCAAAGGGCGGGACTCCCGTTCATTCACGTTTGACCGGGAACACCACAGATGTAACAAAGTTGACTAAAACACTCAAAATTCAATGAAAGACACGCTCATCACTTTTATATGTTCAAGCACATAGTGTGGAGGATGTCACAAGGCCTCGGATGTAAAACTCAATATTTATGAGGTTTTTTTATTTGTAAATCGCTGAGATTTGACTTTTACTTTTACAAATCTAGACAGGTGTGCAGCTTAACTAAACCCGCCAGCCTCTCTTAGTCGTCAAGACTCCAGTTCGACCACATTCTCTGTTAGTTAATAAACAAATAAAAACCGGTCTGTGCTATCTCTAGTTTCATTAAGTCACTTTTATATACACACACTGGAATGTATGTAAGTATCAGCATGATCTCAGGTCTCTCACATTCCAGTGAATCGAGACATCTGAAAAAGTCTCTACTTATTTGTGGTTTTAATTAAAGATCAAACGATTCATATCTTTAGGAGCAAGATGTAAAACAGAGCATCTTTAGTCCACAAGGTGTCATCACTCACAAAAAAAAAACGAACAGCAACAGGATCAGTGTTATGATGATTTCTGATATGAGGTTCAGTTCTACGGTGGTGATCGCAGGGTGTGCACAGGTCAAGTGCCACTATGACCCTCCAGGAATTAACGAGGACAGGGGATGATCGTTCAGCTCTTTAATGGCAGATTTAGCGTGGGTGTGGGTATGTGTGTGTGTGTGTGGTTCTACAAACAGAATGGAAAATAGAACACAAATTACAATCAAATTATAGACAACAATAATCACCATATAACATATTACAGCCACATACTTGTCTTATAGGCCCTAATACTAAGCTGGCGGCTTTTACTTATAGTCTGAACCATATTTGACAACAAAGAAAATAAACATCTTCCCATCACTTAACTCTTGTGCCCCACTCACTTATGATGCCAACTAAAGAAGGCAAATACACATAACAAATCCCCAACTCAAACTGAACTCAGTTTGGCCTAGGCGAACTTAGCTTAGCTTAGCCCGCTTAGCTTAGCGATAACTTAGCTTATAGAAAATGTACAAACAGAGGACGTCCAGAGCAAGAAAACATACAGGCTATCCTTCTTACACAAGAAATATCCTGTAACTCACCAGTCTTATGGACGCACACTCTCATTGAACCCACATAAACTGCTCCCGAGCATAACTTGTGATTCACACTGCCTTCATGAACACCATTTTCCATCCCAGTCAAACATTACTCACAAAACGGCCGCGCCCTCTAGTGGCGAGGCAGAAAACTGCATCACAGTCCTGCCTTCAGAACAATCAGTGTTCTGTGGTGAAAGTCAGTCTTACTGCAGGAGATGAGATCAAAGTAAAGAGCGATGTGAAGGTGTAAAATCTGCCTCTTGTTTCCCCGAGCAGTCTGATAACTAGTCTCAGCAGCAACCGCACTCTTGGATTAGATTTTAAAGACACTTTGAACATTTTCAAGGAAAGAATTTGTGGCCTTGTTAATGACTGCTGTGAGTTGGAATATTTTCAAATACTGAGGGAGAACAGTTTTTTTTTTTTTTTGGAGGAAGGGTGTTTGCATGTATTCCCTGTGTCTGCGTGGGTTTTCAGTCCAAGACAAGCAATTAGTGGGGTTAGCTTAATTGGTAATTCTGAATTATCCATAGGTGTTCATGTGGGTTTGGATAGTTATTTGTCTTTCTGTGTTAGCGTATCCAAGGTGCTCCCCGCCCTACAGCAGCTGGGACAGGGTTCAGCCCCTCCACAGACACCACAGTGAGTGTTCCCACCACCCAGCTTGTAATTTTTATTTAAACCCACTTTTATACCCGGCAGCTTGGACTGCTTCCCTAGTATCGTTTCAACGCATGATGTATCATCATTACTTACATCGCACCACAGTTTCAGGATCTACCACATCAAAGCACCTGTCAAACCGCACCGTGGGCTCAGTGTTACCCAACACCAACCGGAAAGAGAGAGAAAAACAACTGAACAGTAAAAAAGAAGAAGAAGAAATAAAGAAAATCCGAGGAGCAGCTTTATTTTATTTAAAGGTTCTTCATTCTGGTGGGAGTCCAGTCAATGCAGCATCCCGCAGGATGGATAGGTAGTGTTTATACAGACATCCCAAACCTGTATGATGATATAAAAAAATTTAAATGTAGGCTGTAAGAAGTAATTAAACTGGGGATAAATACAAGCCTTTTTTAAAATACAAATTAGCTGGAGTCATGCGGTGATGATGACGCATCCTAAAGTTGTGTATTGATTTTTTTACGGGGGCGTCATAGCTTAAATAGCGAGGAGAGGAAGCCGAAGCCAATCCTCCTGACAGCGATGAATCCTGCTGCAGCGCGCACACCCCAGCTGTTTGCAATGGTAGGTGACGTCGTCAGCGTCTGAGGGATTCCCTCCTCACGCTAATCATTGTAGAACAAGCTCGCGTGGACGCATTTATTCGTTTAGTAAAGATTTTTGTTTGAGTTTGGTAAAAATGTGAGGTAGACGTTTTTAGCATGGACCTACAGTTTTCATTTATTTTGACTACTTCTAAGAGTAGCCAATAAGAGAGAGATTCATCTGTTCCACGTGTCTGTCGGACGCTTCTGTTTTCCTTGAAGTTATTTTCTTATTTCCTTCTTGGATTTTGCCGGACTTTGATGTTTCCTTGCACTCACCGTTGGTACTTTTCTCGTTTCTTTCCAGATGACGTTATCGGTGCTCCCGGTGGTGCTGCTCTCACTGCACGTCGTTCGAGTCGACAGCGTGGCCATGACCTTTGAAAGCAGAGACCCCATCACCGGGTCGCCGGTGAGCTGTGACCGCTGTCCCCCTGGGACATACCTGCGATCTCAGTGCTCGTCCGAGAGGAAGAGCGACTGCGCAAATTGTCCGCACGGCTCCTTCACTGAGGTGTGGAACCACATCGGGAGGTGCCTGCGCTGCGGAGTCTGCAGTCACAATCAGGTGGTGAAGACCCCGTGCACAGCGGACAGTGACTGCCAGTGCCAGTGCAAACCGGGGTACTACTACAAGACGCAGTACGACATGTGCCTCCCACACAGCGCGTGTCCACCCGGACAAGGAGTGCGGGCCAAAGGTAGAGTGCGCAGAGCTGCTGCATGAGCTCAGAGCTTTTCATCATAGGGAAATGTGTTTTCTGCAGCACGTATTTTGAGGTGTCATAGCAGTGCTGTTAGGTTTCCTCCTATGACGCATCGAAATTGCTGCCGCTCTGCTGTGTAAAAGGGCAACAACAACTCAAAATAGCCTGCTTCCTGAATTATGTGCCTATTTATATATTACAACAATGACGCTGTTTCTTTGGCACAGATGACATCTTCAGAACACTAAGCAAATACAAACTGACAGTCTTTATGACACTGTCATTCTTCCCACACTGCAAACATTCTGTGCAATTTAAATTTTGCGTGCAACAGTTGTCTTGGCCATCTTACAGCTTTTGGTTTTTCTACTGAAAAGCCAACACCGCAACAAAGAGCAGGATTGCTTTAGGAAGCTGTAGGTGTTGCTTTTTTGTCAGCATTGGACTGAAGCAAGTGCACAGTCTGAGTTTGAGTTTCAAGACTGTAGTTTGCTTCCACACAGGGGAAAAGACTGCAACTACATGTATTCATTCAGGGTACAGCGACACAGAGTCTTAGCAGGACCACTGTTACACCTACTGCATTTTTAGCACATTGAGCCGAGGGCGATTTCACTTAGTTCAAAGGGGTTTGGTTTTATTCCTTTCGATTAGTATGTTAATTGTTAACCTATCCCAAATAATATTCCATTTGTTACACGACTGATCTCAGGTGTCTTCATCAAAGTACTCATTACCTTTTCCAGGTACACCTGATGAGGACACCGTGTGCCAGACTTGCTCTGACGGCACCTTCTCCGAGGTTTCCTCTGCTCATCACAACTGCACAGAGCACAAGAGCTGCAGTGGTGCAGGACTGCAGTTGGCACTGAGGGGCTCCTCCTGGCACAATAATGTATGTGCAAACTGCGCAGATCTCAAAGGTGAGATGAGCAGTTTAAAAAGGCAAAAGGATGCATACGAATTTATTAAATCTGAAAAGAAACAGAAAGGAAGAAAATCTGAAAATGACGATGATTTTACGGGTGTTTATGTCAGCTCTTAGCGAGTGATCACAGACTTGGCTTTTGGTTATCAGAGGGAGTAAAACAACTGTGTTCAAACAGCTTCTTCCTTCCACCTGGAACAGTTCCAGTAAATACAATAAACAGTTTCATTTTCATATCTCAAGGTGTGGAAATCACCTATAACCATAACTTTGCATTAGTCTAAGAATATCTGATGGCTTATTATCAGTTTCTATAATAATAAGAATGGCTCTTCCACGCAAAATGTTTTATCTGAATGCCTTGTTACCATCTTGCTGTCAGAGCATTGCTCCATTTCTTTATCAGCTACTGATTGTCTGTACTTTTTGCAGATGGTGCCGACTACCTCAGAGAAATCCTCCCAGCTTTTTTTGTGCACCATAACATAAATATCAAGCGGCTGCGTCGAATTGTGCACAAGCTCCCATCTCAGGATGGGAAGAGACAGGGAAGAAACACAGAGCTGAACTCCTCAGAGCTTCACCAACGGCTCAACGCCTGGATAGCATCTGCGACAGCAGAGGAGATTCGGAAGCTTCCATCAGTACTGACGAACGCTGGAGCAAGCGGCGCTGGTGAGAGGTTAGACCAAAAGCTGAAAAGAGTTGACAGTCAGCTGAAAACTGAGTGTAGAGGGAATGAGGTGGAGATGGTTAATGTGCCAAAGTAGGTTGAGATTAAGAGAAAAAAATAAATAAATATATATATCATGCACAGGCACCAAAGAATTTTCCTTGTGTATTGTTCGTTTTAAAATCTTTTTGTATTAGAAAGTTGCTTCGTTAGTTTAAATGCACTGAAGACAGGCTTTGGCACTTTTTTGTTACCATAAACATTGGTTTCATTTGAACATTAAGATTGTTTTGTCATTCTTTTTTTTTTTTTGGGCCAATTTAAAAAAAAAAAAAAAACAAAAAACCTCACTTTAGTTACAAAATGTTACATTTTTTAAAATCCTTTGTCAATGATGTGCTGCTAATAGTACATTGATGACTTATCTGCTACTTCTAGGATCTACTTGTGTCAGTTATCACTTTATAGGTTCCCAGCAAAGTGACAATGTTTCACCTGTGTTTCTAAACTAACAAGCACTGAATTTAAAAACACCCATTTTTATTTCTGGAAGTGAAAACAGAAATATGCTCCAGACTTAATAAAGAAATGCTGGTATTAACCTTTACAGGAGAAAAAATTGACCTACCTCTTTCTTTGTTGCAACGGTTCTGCTCATTTCAAGGCTTTTAAAGCTTTAACAATGTGTAACAGCTCGATGTGTGAACTTTGTAATTTATTTTGCTATTTATAAGCCCGAGACGAGTAGAAAGAGAAGATGGTGTAGCCTGTTAGCCATCTTTATTTTTATATGTAAACAATGAGTTCAGTTTATTTTGAGCTCTTTTGGCTATGCTAATCTACCTGAAGCTTTGTGTAATGCAAAATAAAATTAATATATCAAACATAAAAAGTGGCAATTTATTTGTTTAGTTAGTTTTCAAGGTCTCTCTAGTACCGAGAGTCATTTTTGTTGCAAGCCTGGCTTCAGAGACTGTAAGAAGAAAAACTGACCCCCACCCCTTCAAAGTTTACAGATCCATCTACAGTGCCAGTTATGCCAAAAAAAAGTGAAAGTGTCACTTAACCAGTGTGTGAATGTGAGAGTGAATGAATAGTGGTATTGTAAAGCGCTTTGGGTCCCTTGAAAAGCGCTATATAAATCCAATCCATTATTATTATTATTATTATTATTATTATTATTATTATTATTATTATTATTATTAAAAATGTAACCGAGTTGGGTGCCGGTTTAGCTCAGGCGACCACATGTCATACAACTCACAGCGGTCGGCCCGGGGTTGAGTCTGCCCCACGGCCCTTTGTCATGTCTCTCTCTGCCCCCACTTTCCTGTCCGCTCCACACTTTGTTTATCTAAAGTTGGGAGAAGGCTGGAGAACTGGAGCCCTCACTCGTCTCAGTTTAGGTTAGAATTCATGATTCAAACAAAAGGAAGAGGACGGGAAAAGTTCAATTCTTCCAGAAAATTCTGAAGCAGACTGTCCGTCCATCAGTTTGTGGCCTGAAGCTCAAACACAGTTGTGTTATGTGACAGGACAGTGAGGCAAAACACACCAGCAAGCCTGCCTGTGAAAGCTTTCAAAAGCAAAAGAGGTTTTAGATGTTAATCCGATCGGGCTCCTTTGGAATAACCTTGAATGGGATATTCAGTCTGCAAAAAAGAGTTTGCCAAAATCCCCCCAAATAGAATAAAGACTCCCTGACAGTTATTACAGACACTTGATTGCAACTCTTGCTGCCCAGTGTCCCATATGGAAAAGATATATATATATATATATATAAATCTTATAAAGTTTGTATCTGACTTGTATGAAAAGCATATAAGTGTGAAAACAGATATAAGATCCGTTGAAAAATTATATAATGAAACTTGTATGTTTCTGATACTTACTAAAACAATGTATGAAAGTAATGAGAAAGTGGCCACTTTCATGAGTAATCACATAAGTTTTTACTATTTCTTTTCCGTATGGGGTGGCACAACCAGTTATTAGGGTTTAGGGGGAAATTACATTTTCACAGAGGGCCGCGGAGCGTTGCTGCACACTACCTCATTACAATTAAGATAAGTGACTGGAAAAGCCCTCCAAGTCTCCAAACCACAGCAAAGACGGGGATGTCATCAGATGGTCTGAGCTTCATTACAGAGTATTGCAACCCACAGGAGGATACACATGCATTATTGGTCAGCCAGTGTCACATGTTTGTCAGCCAGTAACATTCTCTTGTGACCTTTAAATGTACTTCCCATTTCTGCTTCCAGCTTCCTTTTTTCTGACAGGTTTACAGCAGTTAAACACTAAAAACTGCCACCCAGGGGCCCAGCACAAGTGTGTCACAGCATGTCCATCATAAGAGTCCACTCATGCTCACTGGAGGTTTTTTAGTCATGGATCACAACAGAAGCTTGAATTCCACTGAGGAGATTTCTCCACTAATCCAAACACACACACTGTGGTTAAATAACATGCATGCTTACGTTTGGTCAGCCACAGTGACTGCGTGTACTGCTGTTCAGATTATTTTGGGTCACTGCAGAATGGGTTCTCCGTTAGCAAGTGATATGGTAAAGCATGAAAGCCGGTGAGCTCCATAGCCTGTGTCTGTGCATGTCTGTGTTTGCTGAGATAAAAGCTCCAGTGGCTAAAAGGTTCAGATTATGACAGAGCCCTGTGTGAAGGAGCAAAGGAGTGCAAGTAGTGCCAAAGGAGGTGGTTGGTGTAGAGCAGGGGTGTCGAACTCCAGGCCTCGAGGGCCGGTGTCCTGCAGGCTTCTGGAGAACTTCAAGACATGTTGAAGAGGTAATTTAGTCATTTAAATCAGCTGTGTTGGATCAAGGACACGTCTAAAACCTGCAGGATACTGGCCCTCGAGGCCTGGAGTTCGACACCTGTGGTGTAGAGAGATCAATCTCTGACTGGAGAACTGCAACTATAAAACTGGTTGAACCAACATGCTTTATTCTTCCAGTAACTCTGAAGTGTGATTTGTAGTTATTTCTTTTCTCCTTACTGTTGTTAGCTTATATTGCACCGCGAGCTGGAGCCAAAACTCCTCGGTTGAATTCCCCCGTCAAAGAAACATAATGAAGGAAGTCCTTTTGGGTGAATAATAATTGTGCCAGTAAAAAAATTCAAATATGTTCCTGGCAGGAAGACCAATATTGTAATTTATCTTCACATAATTGTCCATGTGTTTCGAGACTTATCTGAGATTAAATTTATTATCTACAATACTACTGGAGAGGCTTTAATAGCACTCTTGTTTGTCTTTGATGTCCTCAGTTACTTTGTGTCGTGACCTTGCAAATACCAGGAAAGCACATTTGCACTAACCTTGACTCTGTGTTGCATGACCAAAACAGCAGAATGCGGTGCTCAACCCTATGAGTAATCGGGACAAGAAGATTCCCATAAATGTTTTTTTTCCTCGTCCCATTGAAAGGTTATTGGTTACAGTAATGAGCCTCGAGGGAAATTCTTCTGGCCCACAATGCCACAGTAAGATGGAACGGACACTTGACTGACAGACACAAAGTGAGTGTTGAATCGGTGTTGGCGTAACTTTGGAGAAGGAGATATATAAAGCCAAGAATGTTTTTACCTTCGCCAAGGAGGGTCCATTTTTGCGCACATTCTGTCTGTAAGCATGTAGCTCGAAAAGTTTCGAGGGGATGCTGATAAAATCTTTGTAGGGGTGCAGAGTGGGGTCATGGTAACAATCCATTCGAGTGTGGCTGACAGGCCCCAAAGTCTTCAGGGTCAACTTAATGACTTATCCACTGAAAAAAATGAGAAAAAGCATGGTGGGTATTGTCAGCGTATAGAAAGCACCTCTCCTTCAAGGCCAATAGAAGAGCTATTGTTTGCATTGATGTAAGCATATTAGGAATGATATATAGGGATTTTAAATATAACGTTACTTTAGGATTCTGACGTCTTCTTCCAGGTCAAATGATGTGGAACAATGCTCTGAGTAAAGTTGGTGCTTTCAGAGGCCTCCTGGTTTCCTACATGTCACGACACGTTTCCAAAGCAAACATGTACTTCCGACTTTTAAAGATCAAAGTGTACAGCTCATGTGAGCTACTGTGTTATTCCTTCTTATCACTTCCTGGAGACCTTTCACTGTGTAATGACATAATAAATGTCATTTTTATTCCACTGAAGAGTAAAAACTGACACTTGAGTTCCTCATATGCTCAAGTCATTAAAAAACAAAACAGACGCGCACACGTCTGATAAAATCTCACATCAATTGTGAAACAACAAGCAACAAAATGGGAACATTTTTCACTGAATCCAGACACAATGCTCAGCACTTCTTTTGTCTTTGCTTTATCTTGTTTTTAATATATTTTTCTTTTACCAAAACAAATACAGTCCAGCTTAAGTTTGGCATAGTTGTTGAAATAAAAACTTTTAAATACTTTTTTTTAAAAGACTTAAAAACTCCTTTGTCCCACACGCCATCAGACTGTTTAACTCCTCTCTGGAGGGGAGAGGGAGGGGAGACAGGAGGACAAAGGAGGGGGAACAACTGAGCTGTAGTGCCTCTTCACCTCACTGTGCAATACTTTTGTTAATAGTCAACGGTGCAATAGACTCCATACTCGAAAGGTGCAATTTCACTTGTATTTTTATTTTTATTTTTTATTCCTATTTATCCCCTTTGTATATTTTATTTATATATGTCTCTGTATTTATATATGTGTATATATATATATAATATTCTGTAACTTCTGTCGGTGCTGTGCTTTTTTGGAAACCGAATTTCCCAGAGGAACCCACCCGAGGGATTAATAAAGTTTAATCTTATTTTATCTTAATCTCTAGAATCTCACCTTTTACCACTGTGGCCACATCTGTTTCGCTTTGTGTTTCCTTTGGTAACAACACTGGAGAAACAAATTAGTGGACATGCTTTCAGTGAAATTAACCACTTTAAAAGGTATTTGATGGTGCAAGATGGCTAATAAAAGTAAACTTGGAACTAGCTGACAGAAATTTCCACATCCTTATTCCATTTCTAATTTTCAGTCAGCGCACACAGCATACAAATACAAGGTTTTCATTTTTTATATAAAGAAAATGGTTCCACCCACTCCACCCATTTTCTTATTCATGCATCCAGTTCAGGGCCTATCCCAGCCACCTAACCGCTGTGTCACTAATTCCTGTAGTGCTGAATAACAAACACAGTATGAAGAAAGAACGTTCTGGACAGTCACGATATACAATGCAAATAAAGAAAGTGTGGACAACTCTTAAAAACGCCTGTTTTCGTAGACACTGTGTGGTAATTGGAAAAGTTTTGCATTTCACAAGGTCTGTTAAAAACAAACAGACAGGACTGCTTCTTTCATGGGAAAGGGTCTGCCTGCTTGTATAAGGAAATCCACGGGGGAAACCAGGGACAGCTTCACTGCTGTAATGTGTTGCTTCCTGATGAGAACTGTCTCTACACTGTCACAACAAGGAAGCTCAGTCATTGGCTGGTTTCATAGTGACAAAGCACTTTCTGCTGTTTTAATAATCAGTTTATCTTATGCTTCCAGTCAGGAACTTCAGGCTGAAGCCTTACAATAATCAACGGACCCGAACAAACTGAATCACCCGAATTCCATCAGTTCATCCCTCCTTTAATAATAAGCTGTGAACACAAAATCTAACCATGAAACCAGCAAAACACCTAATGAATATCACTAACCACGACTTTACTGTAAAGCCTGAGGAAACACTGACGTATGGTTGCAAATTTATGCCAGGATCTTTGAATTTATTCATGGATTTTATTTGGTCTTTATTTACATATTGATTAAAAAAAAAACCCTGAATTGAGTAACTTGTCATTTAGACAAGAGCTGAAGCTGTCGATGGGGCACAAGAAATCACAAGAATTTCTCCTGGATGTCAGCTGACTATTTTTTAAACACTGTTGTTAGTTGTGTGCTTTCTGACGTTGTCTTGTAGCCTCAGCTGACTCTTAGTTAGTTGACTCTTCTTGGCCCCTGACCTGAAATTCTCCTGTAAAGCCTGCTGTGTCCAGGCCCTGGGAGCAAAGCCAGAGAATGGGCTCACACAACTCGAGGCACGCAGCAGTATGACTTCCTTTATGGCGTTCTCCCCGTTAAAACTTTAGTTCCTGTGAATGCTGCTGTAATCAGCATTCACGGCGACCAGTCTTTCTTCAGAAAAACAGCCTCACGTCCTTAACTGGAAGGATGGACTCGGGCCAGCTTGTAGAAACATTTTAGCTTACAGAAGCTTACTGAGTGTTTCCACTCTCGACTGTGTGCGATTTATCATCACATGAGAGCAAGGCTCCAAAAGCTGTTATTAACGGGTCATTAGTGTCGTCTGATTATTTTTGTCTGAAACTGCAAAAGTGGCTCTGTCTTATTATTTTATTTATTTAGCAAAAATGCACAGCAACACCTCTATTTGGATTTTTTCTACACATCGAGAGCGTCTCTGCCTTGGTTTCTAACTGCTGCTCAGTTCAGTGCTGAAGAGGCAGCGTGCTGTCGCTCTGTAGCAGATGATGCTACGATGCTAAGCATTCAGCAGCATGGCTGAGATAAACTCTCCAGTCTGTTGTGTTTGTTCTTAAGAATATGCCCATAAGCCTGATTAACTATGTGGTGTATATGTACAGATGTATAAATCAACGTTTAGCACTGGATAACCATTAAGAGTAGTTTTTTACTTCCAAATTGTAAATTACATTTCTGATGTTGCCTTGTGAACAAAGTGCTGCTGCAGGTTATTCTTGTAAATCTACACATCAGCTGCCTTTTGGTATGAAGGAAAATGTTACCGTTACTGGAATTGTTTTAAATGAGCTGCTTTACCAGCTATTCTTGACATTAGCTTAAGAGCTCCACCTATGTGGGGAAACCGGATGAACATTCCAACCTTAGTTTGAAGTGTGGATGGAGATCTTTTACTGAACCTCTCTTAGCTGGGTGAGAGGTTACATGATACGTCTCCAACCATCCTTTAAAAAGGCGTTGGTTATGGTACATCATCAGGTGACAGCCTTCTTCAGGCTGCATAAAAGCAGCACTGTGTCCATGATAAAAATACACATGCTTTTTTTATTTTGCAGAAAACTAAAAACAGAAGCGTTTACAGTAAAAGGTGCAGAATCAAAAGTTTTAATAAAACTCCAACAGGGGAATTCAAAGCTACAGTCAGTGATTTAAACATGTCTCATTACCAAGCAGCATGTTTGGTTATCTCCAACAACATGGGCGATGGTGCCGCAGCAGCCTCGGTTTGGTTCTGACCCATGGTCCCTTGCTGCAGGTCTTCCATGCTTTCCTGTCTCATCTTCACTTAAAACTGTCTAATAACACAAGATACACTCTTAATGTGCCAAAATTAAACTCCAGGCCTCAAAGGCCGGTGTCCTGCAGGTTTTAGATGTGTCCTTGATGCAACACAGCTGATTTAAATGTCTAAATTAGCTCCTCAACATGTCTTGAAGTTCTCCAGAGGCCTGGTAACGAACTAATCATTTGATTCAGGCGTGTTGCCCCAGGGTGAGGTCTAAAACCTGCAGGACACCGGCCCTCGAGACTGGAGTTCGACACCCCTGATCTAAGTATTTCAAATATTTATTTAATCCAGCAGCTCAACCACTAAGCTGAAGAAGAAATCCTCTCATCCTGACTAGTTTACGCTTGCTCACACTTGCTCTCCATATTAAACCCAATGCATGTTGGGTCTGGCTGTTTCCTTCATCTTCCTACTCAGGCATACCTCTGTCCACTCATTAAATATCCACAAGCTGAAAATGTTGAGTGATTACTTCTTGTAAATACAGTAGCTGCTTCTGAAACAATACCTGGCATGTCTATAATTATAGCTCTTTATAGTCCAAAGTAATACTTTTGTTTTGAGACACATAACATGGAAATATACCAAGAGGTGGAATATACCCTGGATGTTTATCACAAGATATTCTGAAACACAACAAAACAGCAACAGGCCACATGAATAGTTAGTTTCCTTATTTTTCCTCCAAATGAATATGCAGTTATTTCCCAGAGGACTTGGGAATCCCAGATTTTTATACCTAGATTCAGACTGAGTGGAAAGAAAAAAAACCCAAAATGGTGATGTTACATCTGTATATTGTTAGAAAAATGGGAAATAGGAGAAACAATTTACTGGAACGTGCAAACACACGTGGACATCTAATACATAAAACAGAAACAGAGCTTCAACAGTTCTAACAAGTTGGAACATCAATATTTGGTACGACCAGCTTTATTCTTCAACTGAACTGTCATTTCTTTACGTAGTCCTCGCCAACACTGCTGAAGCTGTCATAAAGCCCTTCATTCGATGCCTTTCCTTCCATGTTCTGTCAGCTCTGGGAAAGTGATAGTGATAGTGTCCAGGTATGTTTCTACTGAACTGAAAGTGGATCCGGGATGATCGCTCTGCTGTAAAATGAAACCACTGACAATCAAATGGCATCAGTTTTGACAAGATTTCTAACCCCGTTGGCTGAAATGCAAACCCCCACCACTGTGGTTTACAGATGGCTGTAGGCTCTTACTCCAGTTACCTCCACCTCCATTTCAAATTTGAATTATCTTTCATTTGTCCAGTTTCCTCACAGTTTTTGAAGATAGCTTGCAGATCGTGTTTTCAGCTCATCGCTCTTTGGAAATCACCTAAATAATGCAATGATATTATTTTCTGCCTGTCAGAAAATAATATCATTGCTAGTAACAAAGTTGCAATTGAGGTACTTTATTGTCTGTAGAGGTGAAACTGGTTAGGTACTGTTTATGCTTAAATGACTGGTGGGTCAGTGTTAAGTGATTTTATTAAATCACTTAACACTGAGCAAAAGTAAAGCGCTATACAAACACAGACCATTTAATAAAACACAGACACAAAGAAAGTCCCTGAAATGTTCAAGGACTGGACTGAAAATGAGTGAAAGGCAAAAGAAAGACTTTCAAAGACCTGCCTGGAAAATCAATTTAAAACATTAAAACAAAGGCCTTAGAAGCAAAGTATGACTTTTACACTAATGCACGAGAGGTGAGCAAAACGATCTAGAAATTGTTCAAGAAAACAAACAAACGAACTTCTACCTGATTTGAATTTGGTCCATTTTGTATTCAAGATCACCTTCACGATGATATTTTGTACTGGCGCCATTACCCTCCAGTTGTCCTCTAGTATGTCATTTTTTTCTAATCAGGTGAACAAAGTTGCAGTAAGGCAAGGTTGGTGGTAGGTAGTTGTCCCGGTGGTAAGTGAAAAATGTGTTTGTGTGGCCAAAAACCTCCCCCGTTTTCAAAGTGCCCCATGCTGACATGCAGGTATGCGCCACAGTTCACGCAGTTTTTTCAATATCCTCTCTCAGACGCCACGGGACAAATTGAACTGATGACAGATTCACCTTGCAGAATGAATTTGCTGTACAAAAGAGTCCAATTTCAAAAAGTAACCAGGAGAGAATGTTTTGGATTTGGTTTATCCCTCAGCAGATGTTTGCTCTCTGAGTGAAATCACAAAACGGCAGAGCACGCACTGCAAGTGCTCGGAACGGAAGTTTTTTTTTTGTTTTTGTTTTTTTTTTGCCTGTCCCGTTTGGCTCTTTTGCATCAGAATTGTTGTCTAAAGGCAAAGAAAGATGCCCAACGGATTTACTTTACCAAACTGACCATCCCAGCCTTGCCGTAATGGTCCATTTGATTCACCTTTTATTGTTTATTTTATTTTCACTTACTGAATACGGGACAGACTTGACTGGGGGAAAGAAGGGGAGAAAGAAAGAGGGAAAGAGAAACAGCTGAGAAGAGGGACGGGGGAGAAGGGCAAAAGACAAAAACCAACAGAACGGGCAGAGAAAAAAAATGCATATATCAATCACCTGGATCACCTGCTGAGAAAGAAAAAAGAAAGCAAGCAGAAGAGAACAAGAGTAATAGAATAAACAACATCACAATGATATATGGGAATATGACAGTAAATACTAAATGTTAAACATTATTGTGCAGCACATAAGATCAACAGAACACAGTGTGCTTTGAGGTAGGAGCCAAAAAGGGTGTAGTTTGTGGGTGTGATCACCCGTGTGTACACCTGTGAGCATGGACGCGCTTGTTTTTTTAAAAGGTTCCTTCATGTAATAATCTGCTAGAGGGTGTGGGGGGGCCACAGCCCCGTCCTCCAGGGCATGAAGCAGGTGTGGAGGAGATCAAAACTCCAGACATCCAGAGGCCCCCAGAACACAAGAGACCAAGGAAGACCAACAGAGGGGCAGCCGCGCCACTGTCCCAGAAAGAGCTGAGGAGAGTCCCAGATGAGGGCTCACTCAGCAGCCGCGGAGCAGAAGCCAGGGGGAGTTGCAGTGACGCGCCTGTGAGCTCCGCCGGCAGCCAGCTGCGCCTGAGTGACCGAGCCCCAGGCCGAGAGGCCGGGGGCACCCCACCTCCGAAGTGGCCCGAGCGAGCCCCAGGCTCCAAGGAGTGAGCCGGTGTGTACCTGGACGCCCATCCCCGGACACAAAGAACCACCAACGCACCGATGTCTGAGGGGGTCCGCCACTGGCAGGGGAAGTGGTGGTGGAACGGAAGTTTTAGAGAGTGAAGTAAAAGCCGCAATTCACATGGGCACACCTGAGAGGACCGTCCTGGTATGAAATTGAAATCAGATATGACTTCTCATTTTCATAGGCCCAGTGCCAGAGCTTTTTAATCAGACCTTGTATGTACGAGCAGGGTTTTGTAGTAACTCTATAAAGAAGCAACTGGAATGCTTACACTGATTCCATTGTAATTAGCAGTCAGTGATTCCCAGACAGCCATGAATAAGTCAATTATAGCTGAGCATGAATGACGCACGCAGACTATGCACTTAGCTAATCCCACAGTCTGAGTCTATGATTCTGTTCTGTCAGTGATGAGAGTGGAATGTAATCTAATAGTGTTTCTGACGCACACATTTAGCTTGACTGCACCTTGTGCAGCTCTATTGGAGGTCATCAGGTCAGCTGCTGGGCTGTTTTTAGACCTTGTTGCGAGATCGATCAACTTTAGACCAAACAACAAACGACGGAGGCTCCGGAAAAGTGCAATCAAACGATGAGTTTTATTATCACAGGAGAACAACCAACCGTCAGCATACGGAATGTATTGCTCTGACAAAAATACACTGGGTTCTGGTTTTATAGGATAAAATATCACACCTACGTCAATACAGTTCAAAAATACATGGTGACAGACGGGCAAAAGTTCAACTCGTACAGACAAGGGTACATCACATATATTTTTAATAACTATAAACTGACATATAACTTCTCCTTTCTTCATTACTTGCCTTTTAAGGTAATAACTTCAGGTCTTAGCTTTTCTGAGAGCTAATAATTTGACCCTCCTCATTAATCACTAAGTAAAGTACTTTAGCAGCCAGTCTCAAACTGAAGTAGAAGACGCTTAGGCCTTCACTCAAACCTGCTACTAGATTAATATGTGTATTGTAAGCATGCATGCAATTAACCTGCTATGTTCTCATCTCCCCTCAGCATGTATCATCTGGACACTCTCACCAGTGAAGCTTAAAACCTTCTAGAATGGAACATCAACTCTTAACCAAGCACATTCATGCATTGTGTATAAAATGAACTCAACCTATAAAAATAGAAAGGTCAATGTGATGACAGACATATTCAATGCAATTTTATAAACCCTGTAGGAAATATTACTGATAAATGATACTGTGAAACATGTTATTAATACATTCTTCATAAGGCAAATTATATGGTAGCAATAAAATCTCTGAATCCCAACAACCTCAATATCAAAATCAAGTTAAGATAATGATGGAAATGATGTCATTCAATATAATAATAATAGCCAACTGGCACAACTAAGGATTTCTCATTATGAGCTCAGTCTGTGAAGGGCAGAGACAGGGTTCGTGCTCCTGTCCTGACCACAGCCTCAACTTTTCAACTTTTCAACAATATGGAAAAAAAAAATCCTCTCAAGATAAAAGCAGGAAGTATATTTTAATACTGATAGTGTTTGGTTGAAGAGCTGCTGCTGTGCCAGCATTATCTCCATGATTAGATATTCAAATGGGTTTCTGTTGCACAGTCAAAATGAATGTGAAATTTCCACATAAGCAAAGTCAGTTTCATTTTACTCAGATAGAACATAATTAAAGTTTAACAGCTTTTATAATAAGTGGCTTATCACTGTGTACTCTTACTGAGAAAATATACAAATCTGTGAATTTATAGCCTAAGCTTGTTTACAGCTTATTTAAATCTTTCCAGCAGAACAACCTCTCATTTGCCTCTCTGCACATATCTTTTTGTTTCCATTTCACTAAGATATGTGAGAACATTACCAGAGCAGCAGGTCTGGCAAGCAGTCCAAACAAGTATGACTCAAAAGTAAAAGTCAACGCTGACCTAAATGACAGAGCCAGATAGACTAGACCAGACACCAAATGTAAGAATAAAATTGAGTGATTCACTGTGTGACACTCACATGGTGGCCCAGTTTCAGTATGAAGCCTTTCATTAAATGCAACCTGGTAGAACGAGGTAACAATACAGGATGTATCAGTCATTCATTTTTCCATTCTCCATTTATCGTCAGCTGTCATGGGGTGAAAGACAACCACAGATGCACACATTCACAGTCACCTTTGAACCAGTTAACCCAATGCCATATTCATTTACGTCTTATGACTCCAGGAGGGAGACACACTGGGATCTTTTCTCATGGGCCCAGGGCTCATGTGTTTTTCTGGAGTTGTTTACATTTTCTGAGTGTATATTGGGCTGGCAGTCCTAGCAGGTGGACTGGATCACTGCGAGATTACCAGCATACCATATGTTAGAGTGTTTGCCGCAGTTTTGTCGCATGTTACTAACGACCACCTCTGTTGGAATTCTTTCATTTCCTTTTTCTTCCCCCCCCTTCTGTTCCATACTTTAGCGACCAGAACTGTTGTCTGAAGGCCAGGAAAGATGCCCAACGGATTTCTTTTTTCAAATGGAGAAAATATGGCAATGCCATATTGTTCCACTTGATTGATCTATATTATTATTGTTTATTTATTTTAAGTTATTACAAATTGGACAGACAATAAGACAGAAAGGGAGAAAGAGTAACAGTAAATACTAAATATTGAATGTTATTGAGCAGCATGCAAGACCCTCCCTGGGACCAGCTCCCCCACTGGCCCCAGTAGGCACCTCCGCTCCCCAGAATCCACCAAGGCCAGGGGGCTCAGGCCCATCCGGACCAGGGCCTACAGCAGCAGCACAGAGCCCCCAGCCCTGAAGAACCCTGGGAAACCCACCTAACTCTGCCACAGAAGAAACTATACCCACCCCATCATCCAGTCAGCTACCAGACTACATAAGACAAGACACCCAGGTTGAGTTTATTGTCCACCTGTCCTGTACCTCTCCCTCAGCTGCAGGGTGGACTCCTGGAGAGCAGAGACCTCCTGCAAGGATGTGACAACCGCCCGGCCAGTTGAAGAGGCCTCCATTACCACCGGTGCACCAGAGGCCCCCTGCGCCAGGGCTGGGCACTCGTGCACGCACCCACCCACAACCCCGGTGACACACCAACCAGGACCCAAGCCCCCAGGGCCCACCCACAACCTCAGCCAGAACCCCAGCCCGAGGGCAGAGTGCCCCCAGAACCCAAAGCCTGCCCCAGACCACCCAGGAGCAGCTAGGTTACCATGCCAGTGACCCACGCCCGCCAGCACAAACCCTCCCCCAGCCCTGCTGCACGCCTACACCAGGAAAATGCTACCCAAGAGCCACCAGAGGCCCAACCAGGATATGACCACAAGCCCCGGGCAGTGCCCTCCAGGGAAAACGTCTCTAGCGAATCTCCAGATGCCCAAGCCCGCACTACCCCCACAACTGTTGGAATTTTTAACTTATTAACTTATTTGTCACTTAAGGTTATCAAACTTGGTGAGCAAGCTGGATGGATACTCTCAGACACAGATGCCAAGTAACAAGTATAAAATCTCACTCATTAAAGCTGAAGCACAGTAAGTCCTGCTATGTGTCAGACAGAGATATTAAAAGTGCTCCACTGCAAACAAATTGGAGACATTCAGATTAGCAGGGAAGAAGCTTACCGAACAGCTAGTGGCCACATTCACCAATGCGAGCAAGGGGAGCTTTGTGAGCTGGCTCGCTAGGATAGCGTGGTGGTCCTGCGCTTGAATCCGCCTGTTAACTAGGCTCCCACTGTGTGGGCTCTCTACAGCTCTGGTTACCTTATACAGTGCACAACATGTACACTGGGTTGTTTGCTGATGGTTATCGGTCTCTGTGTGTGTCCCAGAACCTCCAGCTGGGATAGGCTCTAGCATTCCATAAATATGAATATCAGGAAAAAATGAATGCATGGTGGAGGAATGGATGAACTGCACTTTTACTGTTGTACTTTACATAGAGGACAGTATATTGGAACATATCAGGGTAGCTGTAGCAAAGGAGGTAGAGCAGGTCATCCACTGATTGGACGGTTGGGAATTCGACCCCCGGCTACTTGCCAAAATATCGTTAGTTGAAATACTGAACCCCACGTTGCTCTCTGACGCAAATGGTGGAAAGACTCATAGAGAGCCCATGAATTAAACACTCAGACCTTCAGTTAGTTTGCAATCCAATTTGAAGCACAGATTTTATTGCTGGTGTGGAATGTAAATTTGTATCTTCCGTTGCGTAATCAGTAAGCACATCTATGCCTTTCGTGTGAAGGCAACTCAGGATGACTCAATTTATTCAGGTGCTGTCTGATGACACTCCATTGACTACAGAAGATAATTGCATTCATTCAAAATAATGAGCAGCTTTGCTCCTGATAGAGGGTTGAATCAGACTAGCAAACACTCAAATACAAATATTTGGTTAAAGTCTGTGAATTCTTTAGAAATACCAGAATTTTTGACGTGATTACTAATATAGTTGTGGTCAAACGTTTACATAAACTAGAATGACTGTCATGGTATTATGGAGGGAATACTGATGTTTTTGAACGGATCTTTTTCCAGTTAAGTAAAGCTCAGTTGAAAGGTTAATTGTTAACATTCATGCCCATGACGAGTGTGTGCATAATTCTAACCACAAGTGTGATTTCATCATCTAAGCCAAAATGTTCACCTGTTGCACGACTCATTGTGACCATCAGGAAAATCTTTAAAGTTAAACCACATTTTTTTCTCTGAAATTGGATAATAAGGATACATTTTCCCATGTGTATGAGCTCATCTTTAATCCTTTCTCTGGAATGTCTAATGACTTTTTGGATGATCATGGGAAAGCTGAGTTTAGTTTATCAGGTTTATTTGTCACTTCCTTTTACAGTGTTTTACAATTAATTTCCAGGCAAGAAGAAACTCCTCTGTCATGACTTACTATGACATATACAAAGAAGTTATGATTTATCCTGAGCATAGGGGCAGGGGATAGCCCAGTATAGCCCAGTACGTAGAGTGGTGGCCCCATGATCGGAAGGTTGGAGGTCCGAATCCACTAAACGGCTACCCTGAGGTGCCCCTGAGCAAGGTACCTTCCCTACACAGTGCTCCCCGGGCCCCCAGTGACTGCCCACTGCTTGACTGAGTGAATGGGTTAAATGCAGAGAGGGATTTCCCCACAGGGATCAATAAAGTCTAACATTAGATTAGATTAGAATAATATAATTCAGCCTGACCTCCAAGTTGACCTTGAAGTCATCCAACTGACATCCTTGTCAGATGCTGAAGGCAGGATCCATGATGGGTGAAGCAAGTGTTTTATGCATTATCAATGATTCTGCCTTATTTGGGACCCTTTTCAAGTCACCTTGAGAGTTGAAGACCACCCAACTAAAAAAAAAATACCAACATGGCAACATAACGGGACTACGCAAAGCAGTGGATGACAGCATGGTAGCTATACTGGTCTTTTATACTGGGCCACCACTACAGAAGTTCAAGAAACAGTTCTCTGCTGGTTTTCAGCAACAATGACCAAAAACCAAATGAAAAAAAAAACAAACAATAAATAAATGCAGTTAAGGGATGAGCTGAAAATGCACAGAAGTCCACTGTTCTTTTACGAGGTAATAAATAATAATGTTCTCACCTATTGTGAAACCAACTCCTAATTTGAATGCTAGCTTCCGCTTCACCTGGTTATCTGCAGCTGCTATTTTCAGGCTGTTCCCAGGAAGTCTCTTTCTCACCATTTGCACATGTAAATGGTGACAGACTCTGGTGCTTTGGATAGCTTTTCTACTCAGTTTGGGCCTTTCTTACTTTCACTAGCCGGGCCCACGTCCTCATTTTAGGTTTGACAGCGTTTTAGTAGGTAAAGGTGATGCTTTGACATGAACTGAGCTGCGGTTTGGGGAAGACCTCGAAGGGGCCTGCGACGGCTCCCGGGCCTGGCAGATCCCCATGTACTAAATAGGAGTGAAGAAGTTGAACAATGGAGAACAAGTAGGGAGGGAGGGTGGGGCACGTAAATGTACAGCTTGCAGAACTGGGGGAACCTATATAGAAGACAGTTGGAAGGAGCCTGTTTGGAGGTGCGGTCCCGCTCCTGAAATTCCGATACATAATCTCCAAATAAGGCTAAGTCATACACACACCTTTTTTCTTTCTTTTACATTCACACACACAAATGCTGATGGATGCATCTCAGGGGCAACTCGAGGTTCAGTATCCTTCCCACCAACTCTCCCATAGCTACCCTAAAAATTTGCATCTGCAGTTTTCCTATGATCCCGAAACCTGCGCCAAACACAGAGTGCAGAAAACCATTGTTCAAATACTTGTGACCTGAGTACATCTCGGCTGACATAGCCAACGGAACGAAAAAAATTGCAACCTAACGACATAAAGAAGAAAAAAAAACGTAAGCATTGTTTTGACTGCAAACAGAGCAGCAGGAGCACTGGTGCTTTTTACACTGACATAGAACATAAATCAACTTTAAGAAAAATGAAAAAACTTCCCAGAGTGTCTGGAATGTTTTTGTAGTAATTTGTAGTGACATCTTTCCTCTGAATGTTGTGTAAACCTCATCCCCCCTAGTTTGACTATTCATTTAACCTAATACCTTATGTTACAAGTAGCTTGTGTTGGAAAAGATATGTCGGCCTCTCTTCATTGTGTCTGTGTGACGTTTCTGCTTCCACATGAATCAGACCATCAAAGAAAGAAAATGTTCACACAAGGTCAAGTAAATATCTGTGGGGTTTTTACAAGTGTTATGTGTCATTAATGCCCTAACAAATGACATTTTGAGGAAATGATGTGGATCCCACACGTCTCAGTCATGAAATGTCATACTTACTTCAGTTCTTTATTTCAGGACCTTGGACAGATCAAGTCCAGTTTTCGCCCCTGAAATCATCTTTTGTTTAGTCACTTTAAAAACATTTGATCTCATCACTGATTTACGTCATTTATTTTTACAAACCAACCAACGCAGTTACACAGGACATGATGTGGCCTCCTGGTGATTCAAGATTTTAAACCGTTTCAATAAATGTCTGTATTGTCATCTTTTTTTCATCTTTTCTGCACTGCAATGTCTAGATATTTAAGAAAACAATAGTTTTACTGACATATTTCAAAACCTACTGAAAATGAAGCAGTTTTGTTTAGTTAATCTCGCTAACACACAGTGCTAACTGTTTTACAGTTAATAACAGCAGCACTACCAGAAGTCACTGCTCCACAGCTCTGATATGTGATAACTCACAGTGCATCACACTGGGTCAGATCTTATTTTTAAAATGACTGAATCACACAGCTCAGACTTGACCAGGCGCTTTTTAGTCAGGACTTGATTTAATGCACTTATGATATAGCAAGAAAAACAGTTTAATGGCTGTTTGCCGCCATCTAGTGACTGATTCAAATGCACACAACAAATTAACAAATCATTTTGTTGAATTTAGGTTGAATATAATCATTCCAACGCAGGAGGTGAGGGCTGTCTGCTACGACTCCAGAGGCCATAAAACACTGGAAACCATACTTATGTGCAAACAGATGATAAAATGAGCTCATAAGGACAAAAGCAATCACGTCATGAGGTTCTAATCCCCGAGTACATCTCACACGTGGCAGACGGACCCAAATCCCGAGTTAGGAAACAAAGTAAACAACAAAAAACAACCTCTGTTAGGCAGAGAAATAAAGCAAAAGCTGGATCACAATTCTTCTCTCATTGTTCTCTTAAGGGACACCTGAACAAAGAAAAGCAGGACTTAAATACTCACACTGAGGCCCAGCTGGGGTAATGAGGAACAGCTGACACAAAGGAGACAAGGGAAGTCAAATTAAACACAAGCTACGAGATGCACGACTTGCCGGAATAAACAGGAAACAACGTAACAAAGATACTCCTAACACAGCGACGCCGCTGCAGAAAGTATAATAAATGCAAAGATTACAACCTAGTTCAGAAAATAAACAGATGGTTTTTAAAAGCACTCACTCGTAGGCATCCATCACTGCCTCATCACGCAGCTGTAATAAGAGTTTTAACAAACTAAGAAGTTTCGATTACGAAGTTCACAAAATCATTTCAGTTAGTTTAGCTTTTTTTCAAAAGTGTAGTTTTTCTCCTTATTTTTGTTGTTGTTTGTATAATACAATTTATCCCACCCGCTAACAAAAGCTGTGAAGAAGAGATAATCAGTCTCGTCCACCTCAACTGCCTGTCTGATGTTATGTCGGATCAGTGTATGTTACAAACAGAATGATGCTTTTCCTGCTTCAGAAATTTTGACATTTAGACCTTAGATTAAATTATATTGTACTTTATTTTGTTCTTGTTCCAATGTCTGCATCCATTGATACTCGTCTTTTTTTTTGCTAGCATTATGATGGGTGTGTTGTTGCTGCAACGTCATAATTATTGCCACATGTCTGTGACTCTGGAACAAGAAATCAGCGGGAGAACTTTGCCTTTAGTTCAGGGAATCAGGGGACAAAGTCAGTGTGAGGAGCAGAGTGTGTGTGTGTGTGTGTTTAGACATCTTTGCGGGGAAAAGAATTAGGAACGTTATTATACTGCTCACTCGTGAGGACTAAAGTGGCTGTCCTCATGAGCATTTTTGAGACTCAAATGTGGTTTTAGTGTCAGGGTAATAGTTAGGGTTAAGGTTAGTTTATTTATACCTGTAGGTAAATGGCCATTTTTTATATAGAGAATAACATATAGCGCTTTACTAGTCCCTAAGGACTAGTAAAGCATCCTTAAGGACGCCCCCACTGACAGAGGCGAGGCTGCCGGACACTGGCGCCACCGGGTCCTCTGACCAACGGGTGGCAACGGGTGAAGTGTCTTGCACAAGGACCAAGGACACAACGACCGAGACTGTCCAAGCCGGGACTCGAACCAGCAACCTTCCGATTACAAGGCGAACTCCCAACTCTTGAGCCACGATCGCCACGTGTAAATCTGCTTTACACAAAAATGATAGCATTCAGCATCCCTTCACAAAACACAGACATCTATTTACACCTGACAGACAGAAGGAAAATCGACGAGCAGAAGTCCCTTTACTCTCTACATGAATCAGGTTCAGTGGAGTCGAAAGTGCGTCCACTGCTCTATTGGGCCGATATGCAAATTACATTGTATCCAGCTCACGTTCGATCTCTTTCATAATCACATTTCTGATGATTTTTTATTTTTAGATTTAGGAACAGGAACCATGATGGGTTTGTAGCATAAACCTGTTCGCTGGAACGTTCAAGACAACGTTCAACTATACAGCAAAAAGCACCAAGCAGGCAAAGTTCTTTATGTTTCTCGTGCACGGGACAGAACTGGACAAACGCCGCTCCTTCGCTTGACCCCAGTCGCTCTCGTCCGCTCCCCCGTAACACTGCTCTTTTATTGAGGTTACATGAATACGCATAGGTTCATTAACATATGACGTATACATACAAACAAAGAGTACCTTGCCTGTGCGTTGTGTGTGTGTGTGTGTGTGTGTGTGTGTGTGGGGGGGGGGGGGGGGGGGGGGTGTCAGAATGTGACCCCATAAAGACTTCTCTGAAGCTGCTGGTCTGGAACTCCAGCAGTTCATCTAAACAAAAGGCGCTTAGCCTAAAACAGATATAGATGTTTATCCTACCATGAAACAATAAGAGCAGGGACGACCTCTCTCGTGACCCCAGAGTCTGAGTGTGCATGCCAGAACACTCTGGGAGGCACACAGAGTCTTTACGGACTGCTAAGGATCAAACCTCTATCAATATGCAATTGATTATAAAACTAAGCATATATGAGTAAATATTTCTAAGCATAAATGACAATCAACCATATAAACCTAACAAACCACGACAGTTCTTTCCAAAGTGAGGAAAGGATTGATTAAGAATAACCTGAAATATTCGACTGAGTTCTTTAGAACAAGATTTAATCAGCCAGCCACTAGTGTTATCAGGACCCTGGCTCGTCTTCACGTTAAATGCATGAAAGGCCTTTTGGATATCTCTGAGTTTAATGATAAAGTGCTGAGTATCTTTCTGTTTCTGTTCCAAAATATTCTTGCTAAAATCAGAAGAACATATTCAAGGCATTTGCAAAATCTCTGTCTGAATTAAAACCGTCTAAAATGATCCGACTGCTGCTCTTGGGATTTTGAAGCCCTGCTATTTTTTGCAGAAAATTTGTTTTGTGTGTGCGTGCGTGTTGTCTTGAAGGATTGAAGGCCTTCAACACAATCTTCTCTTAGGGTGGCTGTATCTCAGGAGGCAGAGCAGGTGTCCAGCCTGATACTAACCCTGCAGAGCTGCTCGGTATCATCGGCGTATGAATGACTGTGAAGGTAGAAAGCACCTGTGTCGAAAAAGCTCTGAAAAACTATTTGTGTGCACAGGTGAATGAGGCAAGTGTTGTATAACATCAGTCCATTTAACATCTTATGTATGGACTGGTGTCGCCTCTTCACTGCTCAGACTGTAACTGGTGTACCAGTCAGTGCATATACTGGTACACGGCTGTGTACAGCTCCACTGTTCCTGAAAATAAAACTAACAATGTCACTAATATGTGCCATCCTAGAGCAGCTGTACTACCTGTGCAGCCTGAGGGACTTGCAGGTATCGTCTGTCTTTTTATTATTATTATTTCGTTTAGACTGGTGAAGTTAAAGAAAGCGACTGTGCAGCAGCAACTGGACGCCAGGTGTCCCCAGTCTCCCATTTTTCGCAGCAAGGGGAATCCTGCTGGAAAGAAGGGCTGACTGGAGTGTGTGAAGAAGTGCGTCCGCATGAGTTGTTTTCACACACACACGCCACTTTCGGGTACTTTTCAAACTGAAACTACTTTTAATCCATTTTTAAACTCCTCCGGGTTTCCTTCAGCCGCAGTAATGCAGACGTAAAGTCAGAGTGTGTGTAGGCATGTAGGAATGGATGAAGACAGTTGCAATTAGGAAAGCAGGGTGGCGACAGGTAGCCAAAGATAAGGGAAGAAAACGGGACTACACCTTTACCGCATTACTCGCCGCTTCCATCGGTGGAAGTTCCGCACAGCAGCCGCCTTTCTTCTCGGGTCTGCCCGCTTCTCCTGAACTCTCCAGCGGATTCCTCTTAGGTGTTTACTCCGGCACAATCATGTCTGAGGAAACAACGGATTTCCCTAACGAACTGTTCGGTAAGGTTACGATAGCGGGGATTCGTGTTTACGCCAGCTGACCGACGCGTGCGCTGCGCTGTTATTGCCCTCAAAATAAAATAAAAAGTTCGGAGTTCGTCGAACTGTTTTGACGTGGCTCAGCTGGCTCAGACGTCTTTTAGCTGCAATGGTTTAAAGGGAACAGCGCCATGTAAAACTTAACGCATTGATCTGATAGCGGTGACGTTGTGTTTTTACTCGCTTTTGAAATCACTGCGAGTCACTTTGAGACTCTCAGAAGTTACATAGAAGTTGAAGTTTTCTAAATATACGAGTGTTTACTACAATTCTGGGCCAGTGTTTTGGAAAGAATAACGTGATTCAACTGAAGGCAACAAGCTCATATTAAAACACACTAACTTCAGTAAACAACAGCTACACTGTCCTGCTAGTACTGGATCACACTGATTGGGCCTTTTATTAACAGGTGAAATAATCTCTGGTTTTCATTTGTCCATTTCTGTAAAAATAAAAAAGTCATTTTCATGCCCTGGGGCTTTGGCTGGCTACCTGAGAGTCCCTCCTCTGCTGCCACTTCCTTATCTGAAGTGGGGGAGAGGGGTGTGTCTGTGAAATTCCTTTGGATTGTGGGATATTATCAACACAGACTGCCTGGATGACTGAGTGTCAAAAAAGAAGTGTAAATCACTGCATTTAGCTGGAGAAAGTAGCCTGAACTGAAATAAAACACCTTGCTGATACAGCCAGACAGCTGCAGGTCCATGTGTTTGACCTACATTGACTTCTGCAGGCTGATGTTGGACTGAAGCCACCTGCAACCTATTTTAGAACCAGTGTCTTACTTACTGACAGTTTTAGAGACAGCGGTGGGCCGTGAGGGTGGAGAGGCCGATTAAGGAAAAGCTTGAAAAACCATGAGGTCTTTCTATTTATTAGCTCACCATTAGCAGACTCAGATACTGCGTGATGAAGCTGACTCACTACCCCGTGCTCTCTGTTACGGTGTCTGCAGACCAGTCTCACACTGTATATCTGCGCTGACTGATGAATGGGGCTTTTTGTAGGCAGCCCTGCTGTTGGTTTTAACAGGACGGGCTGACCTGATGCTGCTCATCGTCAGTAATTTAAAACTAGGAGGGGAAAAAAGCTTATCGGCAGCGCTCGTTAGGCCTGACCTTTGTGTGCACAGAGACTGAACTAATGAAAAGTGAGGAGGATCAGATGCTGGGTGATTACATGCCAAAAGCTGTGTGAGAAAGTTCAGCAAGTATACGGACACCCATTCATTTCTTGTCTAATTTTTAAGCAGTCAATTTTACAAATAAATAACTAGAACCCATATGAAAGTAGACAGAGTCCATCTAATACCCCAAAATGCCAGTAGCTCAGCATTTCAGAGCCACATTTATCCCTCAAAAGTTGGTAGAGATTAAAAGCATTGCTGTCAAAGAGAGACTGCCAGACTTTTATTTAAGAAGTGGCCAAAAATACACCAAAAAGTATCAGGTTAGGCAGCTTTGTCTTTATATTCAGGTGTTGTTATACTCCCATTCCCACAGGTTATTTTAAAGAGCTGTACTAGGACATGTTACAGTACAAGTCCTGTTAAAGTGGCAACAAGTCAGCTTGTGGAATCTCTTCACTGCTAGATATTCTATAATCAGCTGGCATTATTGCAAACCAGAAGGGTTTAGGAGCCACAAAGGTCATGTAAAGTTACAGAGCGAGGTCGCTGAGGTGCATAGAGCATAAACGTCACCAGGACTCTGCTGACTCATCAGCATTAACATCAGCACAAAAACTGTGCACCGGGAGCTTCGTGGCATGAGCTTCTACAGCCCAGCCTCCTGTAGGCGTGACGTGCAGAGCCGGCACCTGTGTCCATAGCTTCGATGTCTCTAAATGTGAGCTTGTGCTGTCTTATAACTTCTGGCTGTGTAAAGAAGTCACAACCAACAGTTCAGGTTCAAAGCAGGAACTGTGATTTAAGTCAAAGACAAAACGAGTCTCGAGCCTCTCAAATCATAAATGAGAATCTGGAAGAATTAATTGTATAAAGGATGAAGCCGTCTGCACAGCATTTAATGGACTTTCAGAAAATAGTAAAGACTGAATTTCTGCCAGTGTGAAGTAACTGGAGAGTGAGAGCAGACGTTTGTTTAGATTCGGCATGTCGCAGGTTGTTACTCTACACTAATTAGTCTGCTGGGAAGTGGAACGTGTTTTTTATAGGAGCGGGTTGGACATGTGTTTCCGATCAGCCTCCACGCTGCTTCATGCTCTAATGTTTTGATCCTCCTCATGACCTCATTGTGTGTCTGGGTGGAGGACAGCATGAAGGCGGACCCGTGCTTTTTGACTTATTAAGACTCCTGCACACAGCACAGCGCCGCTCGTTTCTCCTCGTCTCACCCTTGTCTTTTACCCGATGCTTCCCTCTCTGCGTTCCAGCTTCTTCACCCTCGTTCTTTCTTCGTGTCCCTGGACTTCCACACCAATACTAAAACAACATACAGACTTTACGGGTAAACCATTAACAAACCACTACTGGTTCCATCAGGGAGATCAGATGTGGTACATGCTGTGAGCAAATAAGATGTAAGGCAGTCACACTCGGTAAAACAGCACTGAGAGGGAATAACTAAGGAGTAAAATAAATATTTCTGGTGAAAAGCAAGTCCTTCGAGTTCTTGTATGTTCTGATTACAGGAAGTTCCAAGTTATAATGGATGTGGAAAAGCTTTGACTGGATTTTTCTCCACAGAAGTGCCACCAACCAACGTGCACTGCACATAAATGAAAGGAACCGTTTTTGATCAGCATTAGGTCAGTCAAACTTCTCGGAGAGCGATCTGCTCAGTTAAATAGCAGAGGAGGTTGTTAATGAAATGAACAACTGGTGCACTAGAGGGGCAACGATGAGACATCCCCAAACACGTTCATATTATCACAGCTGGATGCCACTGACGTTTTTCCCTACTTATTTTTTCAGACTGTTTTTCCTGTAGTGTTGCATTTGGTTAGAGTCAGTGTCACTACAGGTAGCATGAGCCGATACCTGGACCCTACAATGTTGCACGGGTAGTCCTGATGCACTGTCCTGAAGGTTTGTCTCAGCACAGTCTCAAGAGCCTGGAGGAAATTCCAGGAGACATGCAGTTACTCCAGAGAGCTGAACAAGGCTGTAGAAGACCCTTAGTCCATCAGGAGGACTTATGAGTGAGCTTGCAGGAACAGTCTGAGCGCTGCCAGAGCTACAAAATGACCTCCATCAGGCTACTGGTGTGAATGTTTCTCACCAAACAATCAGAAACAGGCTTCACCAGGGTGGCCTGAGGGCCTATTGGGGACCCTATGCTCACTATCTGGCACCATAGAGCGCAGTTGGCATTTAGAATACAAGACCAGAATTGGCAGGTCCACCAGTGGTGCCCTGTGCTTCTCACAGGGACACATAGCCCTTTTCAGGCTAGCCAACAGCAGCCTGATTGCCTTCAGGTACTGGGATGTCAGACCCTACACTGGCACACTGGGTCCTGGGTTCCTCCTGGTCCTCGACAGTGCCCGGCCTCATGTGTATGCAGACAGGAACTGCTGACTGGCTTAAATCCATCCTTTCTCAGCACAAACCTCTAGAATCCATCTTGTAATGCTAGTCTAAATTCTAGAAGGCATTCATCGGTCTTACGTACGTATTAGTGACCTCTTTGAGCCGGCCATACAAAATATCATTTGGTGTGATTTGGCCTTCTTTTGGTGCGCATGGCCCGCCCGTCTCCTTCGATGCTGACAAAGCAAGAGATTGATGCTCAGGGAACCGTCCTGCTCCAGCACAGCTGCGTTGGCGACCTCGTCGTTCAGTATTCATAATAGGAAGCAAAGGTGAAAGCTTTCTATGTGATTCCTTTATGTAGACATAGTTGTTTAACAGAGAGCTTCATTTCTAACGTTTCTATTCTCGCTCTTTGTACTGTGGAGAAACTCGATGTTCATCATGAACATCATGCAGCTTCTTAAACAAATGAAATCATTTGCATGATAATCTGGAAGTGATTCCAGTTCAGTGAAGGATGAGTTTCTCGTAAAGAAACAGACACTCTGCATTTACACTCAGCCTGTCGACACTAAACCCTCGTAAATAAAAACACGTTCTAAGTGATTGATTCTTTTTTCTGCGTGCATAAAAAAATGATAGCTACAGGCTGTGAAATGTTTGGTGTTGTGTTCGCGGTGCAGCCTTCCATCACTCATGTTTCCCTCTGCAGCTCATTAACTTTTGTCCGCTCTCTCCTGTAGAGAGACAACAAGATGCAGGTTGACACATAATTTGTGTTTTAGTGATTGCAAACCACAACTCAGTTTGCAGCATAAAGACGTTTTTTTTTTAAACATTTATTTATTGGTTTTAAACAGTTTTACATGGTGCACCGTGAGCTAAAGAAAAAATAAAAAAAACACTAAATAAGCAAACTAAGAACCCCTTTTTAAAAACACTATAATGATCTGGTTAGAAACACATAACTACTTGGGAGAAATGTTACAACTGTCTCGGTTTACTCTGACATTTGGAAATAACAGCTTTCCTCCTGGTAGGGCGGATGCAGGTTTTAAATTTTGGTTCGATCAAGGTATAAGAAAAGTGTCTGATATATTTAGGAATAATATTCTTATGTCTTTTGAACAACTTGGAAGTACTTTTTCTATTCCTGTCAAACATTTTTTTAAATTTCTTCAATTAAGAAATTTTATCTTAACCACACAAGGTGACAGCTTAGAAATCTCCACCTCCTCCTCTCTAGAGAGCACAGTTATAAAGCATCTAAATGGGCGAGGCCGAGTTTCTGCATTGTACAAATTATTTATGGAAAATTCCAAAGAATCAACACAGTCTGTTTTAGAGGCTTGGAGGAAGGATTTGCAAATGAACATATCTGATGATGAGTGGTATAAATCACGCTCCTTGGCCCAGAGTCAGACAATTAATGTGCAATCTCGACTACTTCAATATAAATGGTTAACAAGACAATATATTTCACTGTATATGGGAGTGTCCACATGTGAAAATCTTTTGGGAAAAGGTAATAGAGTCAAATTATTGGTGATGTGATCCATGTGGACTTAACAGCCTGAAACTCTAACTTGATTTGTGTATCTGTCCTTCCCTTTTGTTATGGTTTGCTTTGTTTTTGTTTCTATTGTTATGTTGTTTCTGTTGTTGTTGTGGTTTTGTTTTTATTTATTTATTTTTACTTTATACGTTTTTTTTTCTTTTAATTATTTCTTTATGTTTTAAGACCATCTCAGAACACAATTCTTCATTAGTAAACGAGACGTGTTAATCTGACCTGAAAGCATCTGCAGGCCACCAAATCTCCCATCCTCCTATTGTTGTGTAACCTGTGATCCCTCCAGCTGTTCTGGTGTCAATTGTCGTGAGTTTTTGTGTGTTTGTAGAGAGTGTGCGGGAGGCAGTGGGGCGCAGGGTGAAGCTGACCCTGAGGCAGAAAGTCCAGCTGGAGGTCAAAGGTGACAAGGTGGAAAACAGAGTGCTGGTAAGTGACAGCTGTTTAGTGCTTTTTACTGTAACCATGTGTACTCACAGTTGTTGTTAAACTTTTGTTTTTGTGCCCTTTTTGGCATCAGGAATGTTATATGTGATGGGTGGGAAGCAGGAAGTGTCACTGCTCTTAACCCTGGAAAACACAGTAAGCTGAGTGTGTGTGTGTGGGCATGTTGCTGGAGCGGGAAGGTGATGAAGCAGGAAGTGCAGGCTGACGGTTTATCGCCACACGCAGCAGTTTGTATGTCTGTAGGAATTCATCTTCTTCTCATCTCAATGCTTACTCAGTATTTATTTGAATAGGCAAAATACAAAAGGGTGCTCTCAAATACTCCAGATGTCGTGCGAGGAGCGCTGCACAGGCAGTGTTTTTGTGGTCATTTTGGTTTTTTAGTTGCCTCGACGCGACTGTAGATTAGCAGCAGCCGGTGACTGATGAAGACCAGCGAGGAAGGATCGGTGCCATTTTTTTTGAATGTTTGAGTGTTTATATATCACAACAGAACAACCCGCACCTTTAAAATGAAACTTCTATCAGCAGTCTTGGTTCTGATATTGTGAGGTTTTCTCGTCAGCTCGTGTGCGGTTGTTAAATATTTTGTTTGCAGCAGCAGCAGCTCGTCCGTCGGGAGCTGCTGCTGCTCTGAGTCACGTTGGGAGTGCTTCCTTGTTTGGGTTCAGTTTCTCTGCAGCTCTACGATCTTTAAAAAGTGTAAAAACTGATGCACAGCTTTTCCCCTGTTTTCAAAATGAGCAGCCATTCTGAAACTTTTGTTTTGATTGGCGATGTCGGAGCAAACAAAAGAAGGAATGTTGCTTAAGTTGCTTAATTGCAGGGTGGACGTTGTGAAATGGGCCTCATGGTCGAAGTTGAAGAGGGGCTGGTAGAGCTTGATATCAGAGCTCTGTGGTGCTGCTGTTTCATGCCAGGCTGGAAAGCACCTCCTTATGGACACGGCTTCGTGAGTGGCGACATTGTCGTGCAGAAACAGGAAAGGAAATACCTCAAACGTTTGGCACCAAGTTGAAAGCAAAATATCGTTATGATGAACTTTGTTTTGATTGAACAAGCTGTGCTAAGATGACGGGCTGATATTTACAGTTTAACCACTCAGGGGGTTTTTTACCTGCAAGCCTCATTTGTACGAGCGCCGTTTTCCTTTTCTTTGTGTTCTTTTGTGTAGGAATCATGGAAGAATTTCCACACATACTGGGGAAGTCCTGAAATGAGGAAGTGGTGCAGAAATGAGGACTGATTGTTGGAACTTTTTGTTTGGTGATGTTGCTGCAAATATGATGCAGCAAAAGTAAAACTCTTATGAACTGTTGGAAGACGCAGCGCAGGGATAGGTGGGTGTTACCGGGCTATCTGGTTTCACCTAACTGCAGGTTTGTGTGAGTGTGGGAATAAGAACAGACAAATGAGTATCACCACTTCTGCTTAAAGCTCGTCCGCTCAGCTCAGGAAGTGCCTTCAAGCTCAGTTCATTTTTTTACGTCTTTAACACACTTGTGTTTTCCTTTGGCCACATACCACGGCTCTGCAGCTCCTGTCAGGACTTGACTGAAGCAACCCACTCACAGCCACAGGGTGTTGGGACACACACATTCCACAGCTGTATATCAGCAGTTCTACCCTATAGCTATAACTTCTTGAAATGAGCCAGCGTGCTCAGTGTTTCGCGATAAAGCGTCCTGCTGGGTTTCTTTTCATTTGTGGAAATTAAAGTAAAAAACACATTTTTCTCCTGAACTCCAACCCAGTGAACATGAATGTGTGTCTGCGTCCTGCATGTCAACACCAGGAATGAGTTTGTTTGTGAAGATGTGGGTCTGTAGTTTACCTTTGTGAAACCACTACAGCTGAGCGTTCACACTGTCGATGTCTTTTGCACCCACTTCAATCGTCACTGACTCCAAACTATGAAGGAAACGTGTCTGAGCTGACACACAAAAGCTACAGATTATAATTTTATCTATTTGTAATATTTGGGTCTCAGGACTGAGTGCTGGTGACCACCTAAATGTGCCCTCCATATCCACACGACACCAGTTTGTGTGCAGATTATTTTATTTGTTACAACTAAAAATTGATAATTTCATCTCAATTAATAGATTTTTTCAAATATTTTTTGTGCCTTTCGCACAAAAGGCAGCGTTTGAACATGAATATCTTAAAGACTGTTAAAGATAAAAGCTCAGGATGAACCTGCAGGCTTCGACAGCACTTTGATGCACTCTGGTTCAGACGCTTTGCATCTGATTTCTCTTCCCTAGTCTGCTTACGTGGACTTACTCACCTGCTCACTGCAGCTCGTCTGCAGAACGACCTGAAACAGGCCCGCCCCTCGGTCCATCGTCTGAGACAGTCGTATCTTCTTGGCTCGCCTCTGGCATTAGCAGATGTAACCTGGAGTGACCTCACTAAACTGTAGGCGCCACAGCTGGCTCGGCCTCCTGTGGCGTACAGCTCGCTTTCACTGCCCCACTTTGTTTCCTATAAAATCGTTGCAGTGAAAGTGTGATTACAAGGACCATTTACATCCCCACCATTTCACACCATAATTCATCAAACATCTCAAAAATAAGTCGCTAATTTTGTCTGTAGGAGTCTGGCTAAGGCCGAGCGAGCAGCCATAATGCGCACTTGCTCCCCGCCAGGATTGAGGTTCAACACGTGGTGAAAGATAATGTGTATTATTATCCCACTGGGCTAAAAACCTCTCCAGAAGCCGGCGCTGCTGCCAGCTTCTCTGCGAGGGAGAATACACAAAGCTGTTGGGACCAAAGGCCCAGAGGGACTGCTGCTCACATTTAGACTGAAAATGACTAAATTTCCTTTATTCTATTTATTTAGTTTTTCATGTGTAACATCATCAACGCCACAATTACAGTTTCTAAATTGCTCTTCCAACCGCAGGGAGTCCATTTGAATTCTTTTTCATTTTTTCTTCTTGTTGTTATTATGATTGTTATTATTATTATTATTGATGCATGAAAACCCTTTTTTGCCTGTTTTATTTAAGGGTGATTTCTTGTTGGGCGCTGATTGTACTCCATGACAGACAGCTGGAAACTCAGTGGCCAAGCTGTTCTTTGGGTGGATGCGTACACTGTAGTGCAGATGAGTCCACGTGGTCGCTAAAGCAGGCGGGCGCACAGATGTCCTCGCTGTCCACAGTCAGACCCCAGGATTTAGGTTGAACAGTTGCTGGCTGTGTGGTAGATGACTGTAGAGCGTGTAGAATAACCGTATGGATGTGTGGTTAAATGTGTAGTCCAAAGCACTGAGCGTTCATTCATTTAAAAAGAAAAGTCTTCCACATGTTTTCATTCATGTCAGAAAGCAAAAACTCAGTTTCTTCATCCTCATCTGTTGACCGTTGTCTGTCTTTGTCCTCAGGCTTTGGCTTCACATCGAGCCTTTCTGCTCACAGCACGAGTCCCCTCTAAGGTTAGTGACCCCGTTCATCTCACACTTTTTATTTCAATCTTTGTCTTTGTGTTTTGTGCTAAGTCGCAGTCTTTAACACGCTTGTACCGGCTGAATGTCAGCCCGTTGGATCGGCCACTGTCACAGAGAGCGTTTTGACTGGAGGGCAGCCTCGCCCCGAGCGTGACTACAGACTGTATTAATCTGTATTTCATCACAAAGTACAGCTATGTTTCTTATTAGTCAGACATTATCTCCAAACACACCTTTGTTTTTGGGCACTTGGCTGTGTGTTAACAGGATGTGTTTAACTATTATACTCTGGGGTGTTTTGATCACATGATTTGCCGAGCTTCCATGTTTGCTAATTATCCTCCTTTTCATCCCGGACAGCTCCAGCACAGGTTAACATTCAGAAAAGTCCCCTGCATAAACACTATGGTTCCCTGATAAAACACATTACCTTTCATGCATGTGCTCATGGTTTTTATTGGTCATATTGAACGTTACAAACCCACATTTTTTCTTGATTTCTCCGTATGTCTGAATTGTTGCGTCTCTTCTCCCCGTTCGCTCGCTGTTTCCTGCATGTGCCTCTCTACACAGTTGAGCAGGTCTCAGCACCATATGGAGACATTTGATAGTTTTACCCACAATGCAGCTGTGAGAAATCAGCCTGTGGGAAAGAAAAACAGTGACAGGAAGAAAAGTTCAACCTAGAGGGCGAGAGGCAGGAACGGAGAGGAAAAACATTCTGGAAAGAGCAGAAAAGTAAAGATTTAACTATTTTCTTGAACTCTTCAGACTGAGAAAGATACGAAGGATCGTGAAATGTTTACGCTGCTTTATTTTTAGGCTGCCTGGGCACGATACGGAAGAGCAAACGTGACGTAAAACTAAGGAAAACCCCCCGTACTCTATCCCAAAACCCATTTTCAGCTGAATCCTGAATCTTTGTGTTTCCTCGTTTTAAGTTTAATAAACTGTTTTTAGAACTTCCGGCTCATCACAGTTCTGTATAATTAAAAAAGAGAAGTAGCTCTGTGATTAAACACAGTTTCCACGATGCTTCCTTTTTGGTAGCATCTATTTTCATTGCTCCCTGGTGACTCTCGAGGGTTTTTTTTTTCTTTTTTGGGGGCTTCTTAGCAATGAGTGTGTGAACCAGGCCAGACAGAGACATAAAGTCTGATTCAAAGTGAAACTGAGTCCTGGGACTTTGCTCAAACTAAAACTAAATGGCTGTTTGGCTCCAGAATGTCAAACACAGAATCGTGACCCCAGAAACGATGTATATGTTGGAAATATGGCACATAATCATGGAAATCTCAGTCATATACGGCGTATAGAGGAAGATCTAAGACGAACACAGATGAACAGATCCCTGCTAATCAGTGCAAACTGACAAAGTAATAAAGTAATCACATTTTCCTCGCGTCTCGGTAATGTCACCATATTATTTGTCAGATAATTTCATTAATGCAAACACCAGCACCGTTAACGAGAAGCATTAATTCATCAGCACTTTTGTTTACATGTGTTTTTTATAAGAAATCAGAACAAAATAACTGAATAGACTGATTACGTTTGTCTCTGTATTTTTGTTTAAGAGGATTTCATTGCTACCACAGTACAAACACAGTGGAGAGGTCCACTTTAGTGCCTCGGTGGAGCTTTGAGCCTCAGCTGTATCCCAGCTGATGAGCTGCTGTGAAGTCGGACAGTCTGCGAGGATGGACTCGCCTCTGGAGCCAGCTTTAAGGGGGCGTCAGAGGAAGTGTTCTGGCTCTGTGGTTTTGGATCTATGTTGCCAGTTGACGTTAATAGTTGCGTCATCACTATTGTTTTATTTAAGGTTGTTTTACGTTGTGCAATCGTTGCTGTCGGGGATTCCCTTATGACGGGATAATTGTTTTGTCTAAGCAAATGTTGTCTTTGATTATCAAATGACTGAAATAAGACTTTGTAGTTCAATGAGTTTAAAGCAGGCACTTTGTTAGCCGAGCGACTTTATTGGAAGCCACAGTAGAGGCCCCGTGTTTAAAATGAGTAAATTATGACTGAAGTTACGTATCACGCCTGTAAAAATCAGAGCAGAGTTTAACTTATTTGAAGTTTCTTTAATCAAAGTTTGGACCTGTGGAGGACCGACTGTGCTTTTGTTTGTCCGGGTTAATCCGGTTACCCGACTGAACAGAGCTCCTCAGATCAAAGTTGTCGGTCTTTTCGTGACACATTTAAAACCCTCCTTGTTTTAAAAACACGTTATGATGATGAGTTGCGATGTTCAGAAACATGAGTGAACCTTACAGGCTGCAACGTGTTTCAGCTCCGCCAGCTGACCCCTGATCTGTTGTTCCACAGTGGGCCAGCGGTTTTTCTAACTGTGTAGGAAGAGAGTGGAACAGAGGGCGGTTTGTTCCTCGGTGTGTACTGTCCCAGCCCAGAGAGGCAGCGGGGAGGGGGGGGAGACAATGGAGGAATTTAACAGCTGGTGAGGAGGGCAGGGAGGGGGCACGGCTCGCCCTCTCGCTCTGCTTTTCGCTTCGTTTCTTATTGATTTCTTCTACTCGGGCAAAGTCCAAACCGTCCTCTCTTCCACCCTCCTCCCCCTCTCGCTCTGCATCGCGCCTCTTCATCGTCTAACAGCTCTCCGGTCACTCCATCTCTTTCGCTTTCTTTTTCCGCCTCCCCCCTTCGCCCCCGCCATCGTTGTTGTGCTTCTCCCTCTTTTCCTCAGTCACACTTGTTCTTTTTGGCAGCGACCGCACATTATTTTTACTCTCTCTCTGGATTCAAAGGGAAGCGAGTGTGAGGCTCTGCTCCAGACATTTGTTCTGCAGACTATTTGTAGCCTGTGTTTTTTACATTCCTGTAGTCTCGCTGATTTTTCTTCTTGCTCCTCTCTTCAGGGTTTGTTCAGTAGCAATAATAACCCGCCTCGTATCGGCACTGCACACTCTGTCCATCATGGAAAAGCATTTAAGAAATTCCTCACTGGAGAATTGTTGATAGTGTAAATGAAATATAGTCCAGATGATTGGGTTGATTGAACGTTCTTGCGGCACAGCGAACTGTCTCTGTTGCTCAACCACGAAACAAGTCGGCGCTTGAGAAGTTATTCTCAGTCCATCTAAAAACAGATACGCACTCATCAAGGTAACACTTGTTCTGCTCCATGACTGAAAGTATGTGGACCCTCAACATTTCAGCCACGTGTGATAGTTTAACGATGATGTTTCATTCTTTCCACCAGATGTTGCCTCGCTTGGCTCACATCAGCATTGCTAACAGTGAAGTTGGCTGATAAGATCTGCCTCGCAGTCGGCCTTCGGTCCTAAATGTGAAGGTCAGGTTCAAACAATGAGCACAAGTGGTGTTCTTAGAGCGGTAGAGATGTGCACCTCTGGCTGCCGTCATGTCCACATCCACGAGAGTGAGCCTCTCATCACCAGTCGTTGCACGCCTCCTGTTTCCTGGTGCAGTTCAGGAGAAAGAAATTAGTTTTCTGTCTGAATTTTTTAGGTAATAATAATACGTTTTATTTATAGGCGCCTTTCAGACCCTCGAGGTCACCTTACAATAACACGAGAACAATAGCAGCAATAAAATATGATAAACATGGCAAAATAAAATTTAGACATAAGGTAAAAAAACAAAACACAAGCATAAAAGTATATAGGTCACGATTTCTGGAAAGAAACTTTGCTGCTGAGTTTTTCAGTATGTTTCGATGCTTTGAGGCGAGTGCAAGGATCCCTGCAACAAATATGCAAAGGAAAAAACTGGGCAGCTCAAACCAAACCTCTCCCTGTACATCCTGTTACCTTCACATCTGCCCAGTTCAGTTGTTCAGACATACAGCTGTTGGCTCAAAAATGTAGATCAAATGTTGTGTGTGTGTGTGTGTGTGTGTGCGTGTGTGTGTGTGTGTGCGTGTGTGTGTGTGTGCGTGTGCGTGTGTGCTCTCCTTCATAGACTTCAGCTTGTCCAGAATGCTGCCGCTCGCCTCCTGACTGGCACTAGAAAGCATGCCTCTATCACCCCAGTTCTTATTGATTTGCATTGGTTACCCATAAAATATCGCATTGAATTTAAAATATTGTTGCTCACCTTTAAAATTATAAATAATTTAGCCCCTCGTTATCTTGTCGATCTTCTTAGTCTAGATGTCCCTGGACGAGCCCTCGGGTCTTCAGCCCAATTACTCCTCCAGCCTAGATCTAGACTTAAATCTAGGGGTGACCGTGCTTTTGCCCTGGTTGCACCGAATCTGTGGAACAACCTTCCTTTCGCTATCCGTGCGTCAGACTCCGTTTTATCTTTTAAATCCCGTTTAAAAACTCATTTATTCAACATAGCTTTTCCATCTCGTTAGCATCCCTGTTTTATATTTGGTTCAATTTCTTATTTATGTACTTTATCTTTTAGCTATATCTGTTCTTAGTAACTTTGTTCTTATATCCCCTTTTATTGCTGTATAATTAGTGCCCTTAACCTGATGACATATGTGGTACTTTGTTAATAGTCTTTTATTTAATCATGTCTTAATTTTCCTGTTTTTATTGTAAAGCACTTTGGGTTACCGCTGGTCTTTTAAACGTGCTATACAAATAAAGTTGTATTGTATTGTGTGTGTCCGTGTGTGTCCGTGTGTGCAGCACCTGAAATCCCTTCATCCAGCTAATGGCAGCTTGTGTTTTGACTGTGTGTGAGGGGTAAACGTTTCCTGGGAAGAGCCCGAGTTTCTCATGCTGAAGGAGGAGTGACTGTAATCACTTCGCTTTGTTTTCCGTTGTAAATGTTCACATTGTGGGAAGAAAAAGCTCCTTTGTGATTGATGAAAAGTAGAAAAACACTTCTGGCTGTTTTTTCTCAGCCTGCTGCCCTTTCAGTGGCTCTTTGATCAGATGTGGAAATACAAGATTACGTTGACGGCGTCTCTTCTGAACCCTTTCAGGTTGAACAGTCCTTCAGCTATCTGGAAATCCAGGGAATCCAAAGCAACAAGCCCACACAGGTACAAACAACATTATTGAGCTTTTTATTCATTACATCGCAGCACACATGACAACATCTGGACTACATGCACATGTGTCTCATGTAAAACATTGACAGCTTTTCCTCATGAAGCTAAAGCAGGCTTGACTCGTGTCGAGAACTCTGACGCTGTCCTCTTGTCCACTGTGTGTCCTTCTGCACCATGTTGGTCTTTTAAACTGGAGAAGTGAAAAAGGCCTCCAGCTCTGCATTAACTCACTCACCTGAATCAGCCTCCTCAGGCTTTCAGGGGAAAACCAATCATCATCATCACGGGGTGTCTGCGTTTCTTCACATCCGTGTTTCCTTCATGTCCGATTCCTTTGTGTGTGTCGCCCCCTGCAGCTGGTGTTGGAGCATGAGCACGGCTCGTGGAGCCTCCGGCTGGGCTCTGCAGAGGAAGTGGACAAGGTGATCGCTCACATCGGCAGCTGTCTGCACCGGATCTGCCCGGCAGGCGTACCGGTGTAGGTACCACACAGCCAGCAGCCGCTGGCACTGTTAGGCTGATAACACAGAACCACAACCTGACAGAGGGTTGGAAAGACCCTTTAAGTGTGAAATAAAGTTTTCAGTGTTCAGTTTATTCAGTAAAGTTTAGAATGATGATGAACAATTAGTTTCCATGTGATACTTAAAACAGGAAAAAGCTCATTTAACAGGAGAAGCATCTTTAACAGCACGGCACCTTTAAGGGTTTGACATCTGTTGGAGGTCATTGTGTTTGCTGGAGGGACGCATTTGTGGATGCAGAGGAATTAAAATATAAGTATGAAACAAATCTTCAGGAGACTTTTCTGGACTCTGCTAGAGTGTCGTTCCTGTAATCGGCTGCACGGTGCACGTTTGAAGCAGTCTGACGCTTTCAGATCACTGTCATGACTGATACACGTGTCGGCCTCATTATTCGTCTCTTTGACCATGTTTAATCTGAACGTGTGTGAGAATCAAGAGCCTGAGCAGATCCAAATTGTGCAGATCTTAAGTTTAAGGTCATCTTCTTATGCACCTCTGAAGCATTTTTAGCACGGCTGTTAGTTTTAGATCCCACAGTGGATCTTTGCAGTGTGTGCAAATCCTCTACAGCAATCCTTCAACGTGGTTTCATTTTCAGGATGTTGCAGAAAGTCTCTGTGATGATGGTCGCATCCATGGTGACCACTTCATGTTCACAGTAATTCAGTTCATAGAAATCAGACGTTTGTGGCCTTTGCACCCAGATGAAACCAAATGTATGTTTTCAGTCTAGTTGACTGCTAAACAAATCTCGTCATTAGTTATGAAAATGTGAGTTTAGTCCTCGTTTCTTTTTATTAGCTAATAAAGTCGAGCTTGTCTTTTTTCTTGTTTCCTGTCTTTAGTTTCAGTTGTTGCTTTGGGAGTTTTGTGAAGCTTTTGAAATGATTTTTAAGAAGTGTGGAAATGAATATGAAATGATCCTGTTTTGTTGTCCTGCTTTCTCCTCTTTTGTCCCTTCCTCTCTCTGTAAGGAAGGAAGATGATGAGGAAGTTAAACTTGAATCCCCCGGACAGGCTGGCAGCCCTGCAGGCCATCTGGGACGAGCAGGCGTCAGCTGACCTGGGACCGTGCGGTACATCATCATCACTCACTTCCCAGTTACACCAATTCACATGTTTAAAGTGTCTGTGCTTATTCGCTGCTGTCATGTGATTCTTTGCAGGCGGCTTCTCCCATCAGTACTGGTGTGTGTGTGATTACCTCCGCCAGCCGTACAGAGAGGAAGTCCAGTGGGTCGGTGCTGCTCGCTGGAATCATTACTCTTTTTAATCTGATGAACTTTGTTTCCTCTCTTTCGTCTGTAGTCATCAGCTTCTTTTCTTATCTGCCGCTTTCTGTTTTTCACTGATACCTTTTCCATCTTTTTTTCTTCGCCTGCTTCTCTCCAGATGTTTTTACTGTGATGTCACAGCCATGTTGAAGCAATAACTCAGATTCTTGTCACATCTGCTGGAGCTGCGTGTTTCTGCTCTTTTTTTAAGTTTGTGGTTTCTTTCCTCTCAGCCTCACGTCTTTTCTTGTTGTCACCAGGATGTGGACACCATCTATCTCACTCAGGACACCAAAGAGCTCAACCTGCAGGACTTTGTTCATCTGGACAACAAGTACTGAAACCACTCAACACCTCATTATGTATCGAGAGTGACTTTGAATATGGGGGGACCAGTTTGATCTTCATTTTTTATGTGCAGTATCAACGCATTTAATTACAGATTCAGCTGTTTTGTTGTTGACGCTTCAAAAGGACTCTTGGCATCACATTTTTCATTGTGCTGGGTGAATGAGGTGTAAACTTTCAGGTCAACGTCAGCAGCAGTGTTTGATGTCCTTTTTTCTGTGTCACTGTGTGGAATAAGTGAAGGTAATGAAGGCACATTTTTGTCCTTTCAGGGATTTGATTCCAATCATTACAGTTCTGGAGTACAACCAGTGGTTCACTAAGCTCTCCACCAAAGACTACAAACTGGTAACATCCTGCACAAATCCCGCTTTACCTGTGACATAAAACATCCACACATGGCCTCCTGTGTTTTTATCATAATGTTAAAAATCCTTCGCTATATAATAAAAATTCTTTATTTATTTTTATGTGACTGGGATTCAGTTTAAGACCCGAGTCTGTTTTGTCTGTTTCAGCCGACAGATGTGTGCGACCAGATTTTGAGAGTGGTGGCTCGATCGAGCCGGCTGGAGGAGCTGGTGCTGGACAATGCTGGGCTCAAAAGGTCAGAGGTCAAATAAGAGAGCCAGGCACATGTGATTTGTGCTCATTTTCCGTTCTTCCATATTCTCCACATTTGACAGTAAAGAATAAAAAGAGACCCCGACTGACCGATCTGCATTGTTGTTGCTCGTGTTGAGACTCTGTTAACAAAATCTTGCTAAGCCTGCTCGCTCTTCTTCTCCTGCAGTGATTTTGCTCAGAAACTGGCCGGCGCTTTGGCACACAACCCCGCCTCCACACTTCAAACACTCAATCTGAGCAACAACTCGCTGGAGGACAAAGGTTAAAAAATGTGTACACACACAGACACACACACACTACAGGCCGTGACGTATCAGCACGCCCTTAAACATCCCAGGAATACAAAAGAGGCGATGTTCTCGTAGAGCATTACTTCATTTGTTATTGTCCTGGATGAGAACTGTCATTAATTTCACTTCTCATTATGTTTAATTTTTTTTCATCTGTTAAACATTTGTTCAGAGTTCTGTTATCCGTCTCCCTACGGGGCTTCCAGCTGCAGTCAGGCGCCCTCTGGTGGTCATTTCTTTAGCACTTTAAAGTCTAACGCACAGGTGTCGAACTCCAGGCCTCGAGGGCCGGTGTCCTGCAGGTTTTAGATGTGTCCTTGATGCAACACAGCTGATTCAAATTACTAAATTACCTCCTCAACATGTCTTGACGTTCTCCAGAGGCCTGGTAATGAACTGATCATTTGATTCAGGTGTGTTGACCCAGGGTTAGATCTAAAACCTGCAGGGCACCGGCCCTCGAGGCCTGGAGTTGGACATCCCTGGTCTAACGACTTCAAATACTGATGTTTGTTTCCTGCAGGTGTTGCAGCTCTGAGCGCTCAGTTTGCCAAACTGCCCATGGGTCTAAAGCACGTGAACCTCTCCAGGACTTCCGTGTCTCCTAAAGGTGAACAAACACAGGGACACTGAGAAGACGTCCTATTTTGTGAATTCTTACCTTTTTTTTTTTTTTTAAGTGCGCGTTGTTGTCATCATTTTCAGGCGTAAACAGCCTCTGTCAGGCTCTCTGCGCCAACCCGATTGTGGCCTCCACCCTCACACACCTCGATCTGTCGGGAAACTCCCTCCGAGGGGACGACCTCCCGGTATGCAGTCATCCTCGCCACCGCATCTCGTATCAAACGCCAGGCTGGGCAACACTCGAGCTACAGTCACAGTTTGTGTTTTTTGTCTTCACAGAACCTTCACAGCTTCCTGAGTCACTCAAACGTCCTGGAAACCCTCGATCTGTCCAATAGCGACTGCTGTCTGGAGCAGGTCGGAACAACTTTAAAACTAAAAAGTCGGGCTCTGTGGTTCCATCGCGTTCTGATTATGTTTTTCTTCATCGTTTGTTATTGTGCTTAGGTGTGTTCGTCCCTGCTCAGAGGATCTTTGAAGCACCTTTCTGTCCTCAACATGTCAAAAACAGTCTTTTCTCACAGGTCAGATGTTAATAATGATGCACCTTAGTGTGATGTCTCTGCAGATATCCAATCTGATCACAAATGATGCATTCATTTCTCTTTTGATTTCTCCTTCAGCAAATCTTATCCAACAGTTGTTTTGTCACTTGACATTTATCGATGTGTTGATGCACGTGTCCTCACAGGAAGTGTAAAGATATCCCTCCGTCCTTTAAGCAGTTCTTCAGCTCTGCTCAGGCTCTGACGTCCGTCAGTCTGTCAGGAACCAAGCTGCCTCTGGAGGCTCTGAAGTAAGACTGTGATTTAAACGACACATATTCTGTACACGTTTCACATGAAAGCAAATTCGTCTCTGAAGCGGTTTGACGCTGAAGTAAGTGCTTCAGTCGCTTTGGTCATGTTTGAGCGTAACAGGTCTCCTGTTAGTGTTTTCAGTATAACATTTAGCTGATTTCTGGAAACCTCAGGGATGTGTTGCTGTTCACACAGAGACAGATGTTAATAAAAGGAAGGATAACCTGGAAAAAGTGACACTGATGTCTGTAAGTCACACTCGCTGATTCATTTGTGTCTCTGCAGATCTTTGCTGTTGGGACTCGGCTGCAACCCGAACCTCAGCGACGTGTCTCTGGACCTCAGCTGCTGTGAGGTAAGACTGCAGCACGCTGCGTGAGTGTGGAGACTACATGTTGTTGTGATTTGTTCTACACAGATAAAGTAAACTGGAAGTATTGGAAAAGTGTTTACAGCGACTGTCTTCTGCTCCAGCTGCGTTCTGGAGGCTCCCAGATCCTGGAGGGTTGTATTGCTGAGATTCCCAACATTACCAGTCTGGATATTTCTGACAATGGTGTGGAAATTTTACTTTTAGTATTAAAGCTGCTCCTGTACTTGCTTTGACTGTGATCTTGGTTCATTCATGTTTCCGTGCTGCCTCACGCAGGCCTGGATATGGATCTGACCACCCTGCTCGTGTGGCTGGCCAAGAACCGCTCCATCAGGCATCTTTCACTGGGCAAAAACTTTAACAACATCAAGACCAAGTGGGTGACAGACAAGCCACAAACATGGGTTTGCACTCTTTGTTTCACTGCGGCACAATTACTCACCAGGTAACGTTTCCTACAGGAATGTGGCTCAGGTCCTGGACAATCTGGTTCATATGATTCAAGAAGAGGAATCCGTAAGAAACTTTAAACACTAAATTCGTGTTTAAGGCTTTAAATTCATCCTGTTTTGATTTTAAACACTCAAAATGTGTCCGTTGCGTCCCCGTTTGCAGCCGCTGACCTCGCTGTCCCTGGCTGATTCCAAACTCAAGGCCGACCTCTCCATCGTCCTCAACGCTCTGGGCAGCAACACCTCTCTGACCAAACTGGACATCAGTGGAAACTCCATGGGAGACATGGGGGCTAAGATTCTGGCCAAAGCCCTGCAGATCAACACTAAGCTCAGGTGAGCTCAGGTGTTTCATCTTTAACTCGTGTTGTGGTGAACATCAAGAAGTTGAAGAGGATTTTAATGTCCTACAGCGATGAGCGTGGGAATCTCAAAAACATCCTGACAATCTTTTCATTTCTAAAAGTTTCTCATAGAGGATACTAAAAGAGTTATTTTCCTTTTTTGGCTGATTAGTTTTTATATTTGTTTTGTATCTGCAGGACGTTAGTGTGGGACAGGAACAACCTGAGCCCGCAGGGGCTGCAGGATGTCGCTGCCGCTTTGGAGAAGTGAGTGTCCAGGAAGGCACAGCTGCCAGCTTTAAAGCCCAGCCCCGGCTTTGGTGTTGTGTGAGTGAATCAAATGTGGTTTTTCCCCATCAGGAACTACACCATCCGTTTCATGCCTGTTCCCATCATGGATGCTGCTCAGGCGCTGAAGGCAAATCCAGAGAAGACGGAGGACGCCTTGTTCAAGGTTTTGGTTTTCTCTGTTTTGGTCGTGTAAAGATCATTTCTGTGTGATCTCACCGTGTGTTTCCTCGTGCAGATGGAGCAGTACCTGCTGAGGAACCACGAGACGCGTAAATACCTGCAGGAGCAGGCGTACAGACTGCAGCAGGGAATCGTCACCACCACCACACAGCAGGCAGGCGCAGCACAGATTTCTCTCTTGGTCTTTTGCAACAACTGTTGTGTGTTTAAGAAACAGATCTGTCAGAGAGGATGTATCTACAATAAAACCTCCCCCAGCACAGAGCGGCTGCAGAGGTGGTCAGGATCAAAGGAATGGCTTTGATCCTACTGCTTGAACTCAGACTTTACAAGTTTAAGAAACACAATGACACATTCAACAATTTGACTTAACAGTTTTATTGATTACAAAATACGCCATATCGGATTCATATCGGTATCGGCAGATATCCAAATTTATGATATCAGAATCGGTATCGTGCCATCTCTACTCTGTACTGACTTTTATTTAATTGTACAGATCAAAGGGACTTTAAATAATTAAAGTATTCAAAATATCGCGTGCAGTGTTGTCTGACCTTTGACCTCTGTGATGCAGATGATGGACATGATGTGTGTGAGGGTGCAGGATCATCTGAACTCTCTGAGGTTCACAGAGACCAGCGCCGTTCAGGAGGACATGAAGGTGGCCGAGAACCTCATGAGGGATGCCAGAAACTCCAAAACCGTAAGAACGTGCAGCTCACCTCAGATCCACCAACACTAACAGCACAGCCTGTGTGCGGCATGGAGACCGACCCAGATGCTCCTCACTCATATCCTTTACTTTTTATCGCAGCTGCTTCCCAACCTGTACCACCTGAAGAGTGCAGGCTCCACAGGTACGTGTGTCGGAGCTATTCAGGATAAACTGGAGTCGATGGCTGGAGAGGTAGCTGCAGTGATGGACGACCAGCTGCAGGTAAGAACGGCCATTTTTACCCCTGAAACGTGGCTCTAATCTCGGCTGTGTGACAGGAAAGCAAGTCGAGCCTTAAACTCTAACTCGCTCACCTCAGACGATGCTGAGGTCCATGGTGGAGGCTGCAGAGGCCCTGTGTCCTAATGTGATGAAGAAGAGCAGCCTTCGCCAGGAGCTGCTGAAGGCCGGTGCGGGGAGGATGACCATTCCTCGCAGCTTTGCCACCACCACGCTGCTGGAGCAGTCCGGGGTCGACATCATCAATAAGATCAGGTCTGAAATGCAAACGAGGTTCCTTAAAAACACTTAAAGAGCTTCTGATCCTCAGCACACACACTTTTTTAAAATTGTAAAATCTTTTAATACCTTTTGATCTTAATATCCTGGGCACATGTGTAACACGTGTCTTATGTCGCCCGTGTGTGACAGTGAAGTGAAACTCGCCGTTGCCTCGTTTCTCTCTGATCGCATCGTGGATGAGATCCTGGAGTCTCTGTCCAGATCACAGCACACTCTGGTTGGTGTCCTCTTCACCTTCACCTCCACCACCTTTCTTTTTCTCCTCGTCGAGGTCTTCCTGGTTATCCCTCGTTATCTTTCTCTGGCTGTTTTCAGGCTGACCATCTGATCAGAAAGGACCAACCTCTGGTGCATCACAAGCCCCATTTGGAGATGGAAGTCTTAGATGAGACAGTTCTGCAGCCAGAGAGCTACGACCAGGATCAGAACCAAGATCGGGGAAATGACCTGGACGATATGGACTCCATGGTAGGAAAACACAAGTATGAATGATGTGCTACGAATGTTTCAAAGTCATCAGTAACAGAGCACAAGCTTGCCACATGAAGCAGGATTTAAAGAAAACAGGTCTGTTAATCCGTTCAAAGTGATCTCCTTGGGCCCCGCCCCTCCCTGAGCCCCTCCCCCCGCCCCTCCCTGAGCCTGGTTCTGCTGGAGGTTTCTTCCTGTTAAAAGGGAGTTTTTCCTTCCCACTGTCACCAAAGTGCTTATTCACAGGGGGTCTTTTTCTGTATCCATTATTTTAGGGTCTACCTTACAATATAAAGCACCTTGAAGCGACTGTTGTTGTGATTTGGAGCTTTATAAATAAAACTGAATTGAATTTCAAACATACAAACTTGAAGACAGAGGCAGGAGATCATTTTCTGCTCTGGGTCTAAACTTCTTACATCTACAACATGGAGGAGGAGAATTCACCTCGAAGAGTGAGACTTCCACAGATGTGTGTGAGTACAGCAGAGACCTGGGAGCGGTGTTAGCGCTGCGCTAGGAGGTCACCTTGATGGGTTAACAGCTACGCCCAAATCTGCTGTGTTTGTTTTTATGGCTGTACTCGTGAGAGTTTCACGTATTTGTGTGACAATAAAAAAAATAATGATTAACAAAAATACTTTGCTGTTTAGATGATACCCAAGTCCAAGAGGAAGAGCATTCTGGTCAGGATGCTGAGGCCCGTGTCTGTGGCGTTTGGTAAGTAACATGTTGAGTCAGGCGCCGGTGACCCTTTGAACCTGGAGGAGGTGGGAAATAAACAGTATGGAGACAGTCGGCAAGCATTTCATCCAGACGGGGAAAAGTGAACTAGATAAACAAATCTACTCATTACTGTTAGTCACTGATGAGACTGACGTCTAAGCATGTAGAAACTCTTCAAAATAAAATATAATACAGCTCCTTATAAGGCTTTAGACCAGGGGTGTCAAACATCAGGCTCGCGGACCAGAATCAGCCTGGCAGAAGTGAAGAAGGACACAGATTTGAACTGTATTTTCATAAGTTTACAATCTGTCTTCTAGTTGTTTCATGTCTTGTGTATCCAGTATCATGGGACAAAATATAACACAACATCTTAGCGTGAGGACCTGCTGCGGTGGTATTTGACTTGTTCGATCTTGACTTGTCTTTTTGAAATTCCCATGAGGCTTTGCTTCCTTCTGTCTTTGCCTGTCAGAGTTGGAGTTTGACCTCGACAAAGCTCTGGAAGAGGTACCTATCCACGTCGAGGACCCTCCTCTTCCTTCTCCTTCACAGCTGGACAGAACATCAGCGTACTACGAAGACCTCCCCCCTCCCCCGACTCCACAGGACGCAAAATCTGCCCCGCTGGCCGAGCTGCCGCCCATGGAGCACAAAACTCTGGAACATCACACCAAATTCCGGCCAAAACCCAAGAGGACGAAACCCGCTCGGCCACACGTAGGTCTCTAACATCCCCAAATCGACCCTGGGATGGATGTTTGGGATTTGTTTTGTGAGTCCTTTTAGTGTAAACTCATCATCAAATAATTGAGCTCTGTTTGTCTCTTTCAGCGGGAGGCCACGGGCGGCTCGGCGCCACAGGAAGCAGAGCCGAACAGCATCATGGGAAAGCTGGACGAGGGCTTGGATGACTTCTTCTCCAAGAAAGTCATTAAACTCGGCTTCAAGTGAGCATCGTGCCAAAACTGTTTTACATATTTTCACTCTTTAAGTAATCTTACTTTTAAAAGTAACTTATTACAATAGTAACAGTTCATTACGTTACCTGAAAACAGCAGTTTGCTAAAGTACAAATATGCACATCTTTGTATTTAGCTTGGCGACCGAGGCTCAGGGGGTTGGGAAGCTCATCTTGTAACCGGAACGTTGCCGGTTCGATCCCCAGCTCTGTCTGCCTTGGTCGTTGTGTCCTTGAGCAAGACACTTCACCTACCGCCTACTGGTGATGGCCAGAGGGGCGTGATTTAGCAGCCTCGCTTCTGTCAGTCTGCCCCAGGGCAGCTGTGGCTACAACTGTAGCTGCCTCCACCAGTGTGTGAATGTGAGAGTGAATGAACAGTGGAATTGTAAAGCGCTTTGAGGGCCTCGAAAAGCGCTATATAAATGCAATCCATTATTATTATTATTGTTAGCCAGATGGTGTAAAGCCTACCGTGCATTTACCTTTGACTGTAGGCTAAATACAGGCTGGAGGACGTTTTGCGGATGTTAGAGACCTGCATGTGACCAGCTGGGATTTGTCCTCTTGAGTTTTGGATAGTGGCAGATGCATGTATTGGTTGGATTTCCTCCACCTCGTCCTCATCTGGTGCTAAACAGCTGTAGGATTGGATATTTTCCAGTCCTACAGCTGTTCAGCTCCATGTCGAGAAGTCAAAGAGACGTAAACATTGTTTTCCCTTTTTTTTGTGACATTAAAGTGATCATTTCCCAAATTCAGTTGGTCATGTTGGTTAAGGTTTTCTTATAATTTGAACATGTTTGGCATCAAATTCACTTTTGAGACTGAATAAATTTAGATTTTCTCATTTTGATCATCTCCAGAATTCCCTCTGGGAAAGGTTCGTCCACCAGCACTCAGGAAGGATCGGATAAAAAACGTGAATCCAGGAAGAGTGGTTTCTTTAATCTCATCAAACGAACGTCCCGTTCAGAGAAGAGCCATGGATCTGCCGCCATCACCCCACCTCAAGCTGCGTCTTCTGCCACAGCTGCACCCCTTTCCCCGTGTCCAGTGACTTGGGAGACGACACCGGCATCTCCCACATCACCTGTGAAAATCTGTCCCATTGTGCCGGAGCCCGAGCAGGAACCCCACAGGTCTCACTCTTCGAACCACACAGATTCTGAGATTGAGGCGTCTCCAGCTGCCACCGAACCTGCAGAGGAGGAGAAAGAAAAGAAGAACGTGGAGAGTAAGGAGAACCTGGAGAAGACAGAGCATCTGGAGAAAGTGGAGAAGAAGGGAAACCCCCATAAACCCCGTCACATCGGAGTTCCTATGATGAGAATGGACCTGATGGCTGAGATGAAGGCCAGGCAGGAGAGAATGGCTGGGAAGAAAGTAGGTGGAGTTTAAAGTTTGGATGCATCATTATCCAAAATATAAGACATGAATGTTCATGGGGTGGACAAAATAATAGGAACAGACCAGTACCACATTACTGCTGAGTGCAGCTACAGTAGTAAAGTAGATTTATCGTCAGAACTCGTCAGAACGATGCAGCGACGTAAGCCGAGCTGCAGATGTTCCTAATGAAAAGGCCAGTAGGAGCGCACTCAGTGACTGAATATAAAAATGTCTTTCTCTGGTTTCAGACGGAGGCAGCTCACGCACAGGACAAGGTGGACGGTGACAAAGGTTTGTGTCTTTATCATCTTACCTTCAGATGAGGCTGAACATGAAAGGCGGGGCTCCACATGAAATTTGAAATGCCATGAAAAATGTGATGTTTCAAGCGTGCTGGCTCTGTGCTGACGGTGCTGTCAATCGTCTTCCTGCAGCCAAGTCAGAAGTCCATCCCGCCGTGCCAGCAGACACTGATGAATCTAAACCAGAGCCATCACCCAGGGCTAAGCCATCTGGTGTCACCCCCAAACCACCCCAGGCTACCAAAGCACCCCTGGTAGCCTGCACCTCTGGACCCCTCAGCCCAGCTAGCCGCCGACCAAGCAGCACCTACGTCTCTGGTAAGCAGGGAGAGTGCGAAGCCACCACTTTGAAGCTGAAAAATATATGCAGTTCCCATTTAAAACCAGACCAAGTGTCTGACTGGTTGATTCCTCTGTGTGTCAGATGAATGTGGCAGTGCTCCAACGGGCAGCTTGTCTCCCAAAGCACCACTTCCTGCTCCTCGCCTGAAGAGGGCACCATCAGAACAGGAGCGAGCGAGTACCAGCAGCAACCCTGCAGAAGCTCTCTCTCCTCAGAAGGGTTAGTACCTACAGCACTGTGCAAAAGTCTTGAGTCACTCTGATTTCTTTATATTTTTCTTTCAAGCCACCGGACCTCCTTATACTTGTTTTCATTGTTTTTCATTGGACACCGTCATTTTCGGTCCAGTCCTGGATGATCTCGTCACAGCTGATGAGACCGATGGACAGAAAAGTGCCGTCATACTTTGGTCCACCGTGCAGTACCGTCTGCACATTTTTCAGCAGAACAATGATCCCACATACGATACCAGTGCAGTAAAACCACTATGGGTCATGGATCGGCCTCCCCAGAGCATGATTGAAGCAGCACATCTTGGTTTCCTTTGCATGGATCAGATGTTTCAATAAATCGCAGCACTTATTTTTCATTATCCTGGTAAAATGTAAAGAAATGAGGCGTCACACAAGACTCATATATGTAAAACCTTTCAATAAACAATTTAAGATAATCAATCTTTATTAAAAGGCATCAATCTCAGTCTATAAACATTATAGTTCAGGTATTATTTATTTATTACTTATTTTTTATTGATAAGGTGGTTTAAATTCGGCACAGATGGTCACTCAGACGATGTCAGACAGCCACGGCTGCTGAGACGCTTCCCTGCGATGAAGGCTGCACGACTCGCCGCTCTGGCAAAGCACAACACTTAATTTACCAGGTTCCTGCATGTTTAATGGAGGCTTCCAGGGCCGTGTTTGACGCCTCCACACGCCACACATGTTACGTCTGAAGCGATGGTCTGTCACACTTAAAGCAGATGCGTTCAATCCCAGCCTGTACTTGATACGTCCAAATGTCACTGTGCGGGGGATTTAGTAGTTTAATGCTTTAGTTGTGTAATTAACGCTCACAGGGACTCAGTGTTTTTCCTTAAAACAGCGACTCAGCTGCGCGATAAGAAAAAAAGACGACTTCTCTTCTTTTTTTAATTGTTGTGTAAAAAGATGTGATTTTAAAGTCAAAGAGACGAGAAGAAAAGGTCATTTGTACGTTTCCAGGACAGTTTATTGCACTCTTCAGAGTGAGTGTGTTTCAGCTGATGAAGCGTTGCAGAATATCTCAGTGTGAACCGCAGAGTTGTTGTTTTAACCTCGTTCAATATTTTATTTTTAAAGCAAACTTACACCCACTAGCTTTAGGATCACCACAATCCTCTTTATGGAATCTAAACTATCAGAGCTCAGCAGCTAATGCTAAAAAGTCTGATCATCAGTTTGCATCCACGTGTTTAATGGTGTAGATACATGCAACCCTGCACATTAGCACACAAATATTATACCAATTATATATTCACGAAAACTTAAGGAAAGACTGATCTGTTCGTACAATAAGATGTGTAATTTGTCCAATATTATTCTCAGAAGATGTCTTAAAAGGCACCGACACCAGCAAACACAGAGCAGAGGTCCAGTGGAGGTCGGGACGCCTGTCAATCAAACGGCCTGCGGCAGTTATGCTAAACTGCTTTAAAATTTACTCAATAATAAAAAAGCTTTTTTAAAATCATCCACTATGAAGTTATATTGGAAAGATTATTGAGACACTTTTTGCATCAAGCTGTAAACAAACTTTGCATTTTAACAGAAGAGGCTTTGGGGATGGAGCCGCACCTTCAAGTGGCCATTAGAGGAACTGCACTTTATTTATTTCCTTAATTTTCATTAGTTTCTTTGATACCGTCTTCATCCTGTAGGATAGTACCTTTCTGACTTCCAACACTTACCTTTGCATTCAAACCGGTTCCTAATCAGTCATCGGTAGTTCATATCTGCTGTCCAAGTCCACGCTGGGAAATCAAATGAAGCCGCTGAGAGTTTTCAGCTTCAAATTCGTGTCGGTCTTTACGGACAGTGTGTCCTTCTCTTCCAGCAGGTGAGAGTTCCACAGACGGCGATGTGTTTGATGGATCCGTCGAAGGCGCAGCGTCTGGCGCGGGCAGCCAGCGGTCGTCATCTCTGAAGAGGACAGTCAACCTTTCAGCTGCAAGCGAGGACAACCGAGAGCGCACCAAATCCCTCCCTGCCTACGGTACAACCAGTCACACTTACAATCACTGCATGTTGGTGCTCGATGGATCAGTCAGGAGGATGATCTGCTGTATTCTGTCTCTGCAAAGATGTTTTGAATGCCCAGAGCATCACGAGTAATCTGCAAAACCTCAGGCCACAGCAGCTCGCAGCATCCTCCCTGCTGATTGGGTCTAGTACTGTATGAATAATAATCACATCCTCTTTTTATAAAAACAAGCAAACCTCATAGTAAAGTATACAGACTGTATTCCACAGGCTTGAGGTGGTGTTAGAGTGCATCAGTATGATTATCTTTATCACTCTCTGCAGTGAGGCCTCCATCTCTGTCTGACGCACCTCCGAGTCCAGCTGATGAAGAGGCCGATCTCAAGTCTAACAGCAAATCAGAGGACGAGTCCAGTGATGACACGACATCAGTCTGACACCTGTAAGGTGTTTGCAGTCACCTAAATCCTGCTCGGCCACCTTTAAGGAGGCCGATCCCGTTCATACAGACAAAGACACACGTGTAAATATTTTTCTTTGTACGTGCAGTGGATGCTGCACTTTGTCATGCTGTTATCAGTGGGACTTTCCCGACCTTGGATTAGTCCCAGCTGTCAAAACAACGTGCACATCAAAACAACCCCACCACTGTTTCTGTCCAAAGCTCTAATAGGACCATGAAGAGCAGGAGGATGGGTTTTATCTGTGGCTGCTTAGATGAACATACTCAGCAATAAAAAGCTCACTTAGTCCAAAGCACTGAGGAAAATGAGTCTGACTTGTTGTTTTTGTGCGACTGTAAGACGGTCAAAGTCTAAAAATCTTTCTTTATTATCTTTAAATCAGCAAATTCAAAGCAGCTGGAAAATTCTCAAACTCATTAGAAGAGCAACAAACTAGTCAAAAAATTCTGTTCTGAATTCTCTGTCGCTCCGTTCTGATAGCGAGATAAATCATAAATCAATCTGCACATTGTGACAGTGATGTTTCCTCAAAGACACGCGTGTTTGAGAGCGAGTCCACTCCATGGACTTGCAGCAGAAAAGGAACAAACTGAACTCCGGCCTGGAACATTAAAAGCAGTGACTGGAGGTTGGGGATGCTTTATATAAGCAACGTATTAGCTTGTGCCAAATGTAACAGATGTTGATTTATGTGTAAAAGTGCTAGACTCCAGCTCTAATGTCATAAAGCAGCATTAAATATAAGGTTAATGTCCACGACCAGCCAGCAGGCTGAGATGATTCCGGCTGTTCCCAGGATAAAACACAGAGTAGGGACGATTGTTAAACCAGAAACGATGCGGTGTATTTAATTAGAGCACCATCAGATTATCATTATTATTATTTATTTTTATTTTTTAATCAAGATCGAGATGTAACATTTTAGCGACATAAACGGAGCGTCAGAGGAGCAGTGAGACGATGCTGCGTTTATGTCGAGTGGACTGTAAATGCTGCTTTCGTCCACGTCCACTTCCGACTGCAAACCTCCAATTAGAGCCTTCCAGTCACCGCGGAGGGAAATGATACAGACGCCTCATTTCATCCACAGCTTGGCCTTCAGCCCAGTTGAACAGTGGGTTTGAACCCAGAAAAACAGCTGCTACGCTCATTTTACGTGATGTGAACACAGCAAATAAACCTCAGCGGGTGGAGACAGAGCAGCTCGTGCTCCTTTTATTTATTTGCTCAAAGTCAGGCAAAAGTAAGCTAACAAGGAGGATGGTAATATTAAGATTTGAGATGCAAAATTTAAAGCAACAGTTCACCCCAAACTCACGTTTGCATGTTTTCCCCCACCCTGTATTTCTGGATTGTGTCGGCGTGGGTTCCCCGCTTTTTCTTATTTAGTTTTTCTTGATCATGAAGTGCACAGTAGTTCTTGAAGCACCTGAAAATATACCTGGAAACCTCTTTGCTGAAGTCACGCCCCTGTTTCTCATGAAGTCCACAAACTTTGCTGTGAGCAGTTTCATGTGGGAACTATTTTCTTTCTACCAAACTACAACCATCCAACAGTCTGCTCGGGCAAACGAGCACGTACCCATGTTGGGACGTGATTCCTGTTACGGGATGTAAACGCTGACGAGTCCTCTTGAGCAGAGCTGTAATGTTGGCTGTCTGCGTGCTTCTCTGGGCTGGTAGAGCTATGGTAACCGTTCCCATGTGAAGCTGCTCTTTCCACGGCTCGTGGAGGGTTTTTTATAACGAGCCGGTCATGATGTCTGGAAAGACGCATCACTGCTGAGCTATTCAAAGGTACTGTTTGGCCCTTAGAGCACCCCGAGGTGAGTTCACATCTCTGCAGCTGATCTCTCGGAAAGAATAGCACATTTGATTTGGAGGTGAACTGTCCTGTAATATTTAATTGGTTCTATCTAAATGAAAATAAGCAGTGCGTGTATCCGAAACGTCAAACTGCCTTTGGTAAATGTCACCATCTGTTACTCTTCTGCTATCACGAGTCCATAAAGTTCAGTGTTTAAACAAACAAAGTGATTTCTGTTCATCATGTACTGCTGCCCTCACCGATGTATCCTGTAAATATGAGCCGACACTGATTACAGACTAAGAGGGGTTTGTGTCATGTGATTTAAAATCCTTGGTGATGGGTTTCTTTTCTTTTTTATCTGTTTTTATAGATTTGCTGTAAATGTGACAGCGCACGGTCAGATATTTCTGTATTTGAATGTTTATACCAATAAATATTATTTTACTTGTGTCTCTCTCTCGCTCTCTTTACACGCATGTCTGTTGGGCACTCTCGCTCACCCCTCCCTTCATATATACAGACCACCAAGTCTTTATGCTCATTTGGCTGATTTCAGGCGACGCCTGAGCAGATTTTATTTCAGGGGGACAGAGCGTCTTTGTCTCTCTGTGAGGACGTCGGGCACGTTTGTTTCCTGCCTGTAGACTGGTCTAAAGCACCATGGACAGCACACTGGACAGACTGGACGCTGCAGGATTCTTACAGATCTGGCAACATTTTGACATAAATGGTAAGAAGGCGAGCTTTTTAATGGACCTTAAATTACTAATATATATAGATATATGAACGTATTAAAAAGATATCTGGCATACAAACTGTATAATTGATTTGAGTTTGCTACTGCTTCTAAATACAAAGTGCAAAACTTGACGTGATATGAAACCAGTGAGTTGGGACGATCATGTTACAGCAGCTTAACAAACAGACCAATAATTAAATAAAATAATAGCTTAATAATGTACAGTAATCAATAAAATGGAACAGGACACGAAGAAATGCAAAAGTCCTTAAGCAGAAAATGATGATGGAATTCAAATAAAAGTAAAACTAAACTACAATCAAATACAAAAATAAACGAATAAATTGTTGTGATTGTGATTTGTAGCTGATGGAAGTGAATGTGTGAGATGATGATGATACGTGTGAACAGTGCAGGGTTTAATCAAGCTGTTGAGACTTTCTTCAGTTCCAGCTTCAACTTTGTGACTTTAAGAGGAAACTCAGTTTTTATCTGAATTATAACAATTAATTTTAAACAAACTACATTGTTTGGAAAGATTGTAACCGTCGCAGTAAATCCTGTTATGATTCCGCTCTCTGAAAACGGCTCGTGCAGAAGAACTGAACCAGTTTAGCTGGAAGAAAGAAGTGAAACTGTATCAGTGTCACATAAGCAGTTCTACTCGAGAGTAAGTGACAGAAAAACCATCATTTTGTTTCTGTCTTAGACGACGGCTACATCGAAGCCAGTGAGCTGGAGGCCTTCTTTAAACACACGTTGCACAAACTCGGGATGAAGGTAAGAGATCCACGTGTGAGAACGGTTAACGATGAGCGAATCGTTTCCTGTTGGCCAAACGAGGTTCTGAACTACAGTTTGTATTTTTTTTAACATTTGCACTGTAAAAGTCAGACACGATTAAAACAACTATGGTAACTTTTTGGTAGCATTTGGATTTTTCTGGGTCAGCTGTCACATTTAAAGGCCTCGAAAACTTCACTGTAACTCCCAGAGGTTAAAAAATAATAAGTAAACAGGACCCAGAAATGCCCAAAACTCATTAGATGCAGACTGACGTCCATGCTGTTTTCAGAAGGAGGAGATAACTGAGGACAAAATCAGAAGGCTGAAAGAGAAGTTCATGCCTGCGTGTGACATCGGGGCTGACGGACGTCTGCAGATCCAAGAGGTACGAGGTCAGCCTTCGATGTGTTCTGTCAGCAACCAACAAGCATATTCACTCCTGTACAAAAAAGACATACATTACAAAAAAGAAGAAGAAATTAGACTCAACAACAGATTCTTCTGTCACCTTTTCAGCTGGCCACACTGATGCTGCCAGAGGAGGAGAACTTCCTGCTTCTGTTCCGCAGAGAGACGCCGCTGGACAACAGTGTGGAGTTTATGAGGGTGAGGGTCAAAGGTCAACAAATAATGGAGCGATGAGGAATGGAGGAGGAGGGGGAGGATGGGTATTTAATGAGTAACAGTGTGGAAGAGCATTTCACAAATCAGAGATTAATCAATATCAACAGTTTTGTTTCCTTTTGGTATTTATGTGCACATTTCTGAAACACCATGAGTCACAAAATGCTCAGAATTATAATTACATAGATAATGCATGCAAATAAAACAAAATACTAAATGAAACTGTAAAGGCGTTAACCTTTTAATTTAATAGACAATCAATATTCCCTGTCTTATCAATCATTACGAATGACACCGCTCTGCAGCCCCTAATCTCTTTGTAGGGCGAGAGTGTTCAGCTGTTGGCAGCAGTTGGTGAGGTGTGGATAAAGGCACACCTGAGGGAGGCTTATTATGTAATTTAAATTAAAACCTCTTCTTTGTGAAATTCTGGTATTAGTCTCCATATTTATGTTGCAGCTTTTGAGTCGTAACAGAGGAGAACCTGGATTTCTTTCTTTATTTTTAACCATGGACACTTTGGTAAAAACACGTCGGGAAGCTCCACCTTCTCTGGTTTCCTCCTTGGACATTGCTTCAGTTACTTTAAACTTAGTTTCAGCAGGCTTCTCGCTGACACCATCCTCCTCCCGTTCTCTGCTTCACCTCCAGCTAACCATCTTTCCTTAAATAGGAAAATGAGGAAAATTCCTCACCAAGAGAGTTGGAAACCATCGATGGAAAGTTCTGGGCCCACCAGCATGATGTTTGCTCACCATCTGCCCTACTGTTCACATTTGGCTTCCTGTGACTTTGCAATCTTCCACAACATTTACGTGAAGTTTCACACACTAGTAGAGATCCACTGTGCATCCACTGAATGATCTAAAAAGTGCAACGTGCTGGAAGAGGTCCAAAGCTGAACAAGGAAAGGACCTTGAAGGGGAGACCTGTAGGTTAGACTGTGTGGCTCAACCTTCGGCACAAAGACGAACTGTAATTTCATGTTAATGGTTTATTTTTAGGATTATTCCTTTTTTTCTTTTTGCAGATTTGGAGAAACTATGACACAGACAGCAGTGGCTACATCTCAGCTGTTGAACTCAAGGTGACTGTTCAAATCTGAGGAAATATCTTAAAAGCAGACACAGCTTTCGGAGGTGGTGAAATGATTTCAGATCCCCAAAAATCAGCGATTTGCTTATTGTGTGAACCCAGATTAGATCGTTATTGGGGCTTAATTAAAATGAAAAAGCACATTTGGTGGAGTTTCTCTGTGGCAGACGCGTCTTTCTTGTGTCTTTCTTCAGGGGTTTCTTCAAGACTTGTTCCTCCAACATGGGAAGACCATCACCCCCAAAAAATTGGAGGAGTACACTGACACCATGGTAACGGGCAGTGAGGTTGGGATTTGGGGGGCAACAAGTTTGGCTCATCTTCACTCTGACGGGGTTTTTTTCCCCCCTCTAGATGAAAATGTTTGACAAAAACAAAGATGGCAGACTGGATCTCAATGACCTGGCCAGGTACTGTTCGAATTGTTTCACTTTCTGGCACCAACGAGTGTTTTTACACCCTTTTTGCAGCAACGCCTGCAGTACTTTTTCATGGGGGTGACACAGGGGAGGGGGTGAGGATGGGAAATCGTGAGGGACATACTACATGACACACTACAGATGACAAAAACTGTATAAGCAGCATTGAGGGGGCCAGCACATTTTGGGGGGGATGGCCCCTGCCCCCCCTTGGTGGCACCCCTGTCACTTTATCGGTCATTTTCTTTGTTTTGATCGATCAGCCTCTCTGTGTTCTTTTGTTTTTGTGACCTTGCTTGTCACGGTTTTGAGTCTCTTTATGATGTTTTTACATGTTTTTCTATTTTGTTTTCATTTTCTATTGTTCTGCTTTAAAATATTTTCTTTTTTTTGTCCTTGCATCCCGATAGAATCACTCACAAAAGCCTTTGAGGGATTGAAAATATTTATTGGATTCTATCATATTTCTATTTGACAAAAATCTGTTTCTTTTCTCCAGAATTTTGGCCTTAAAAGAAAATTTCCTGCTGAAGTTTAAGATGGATGTAAGTGTGAAGATGCTGACTTGTAGTGTAAAGTGGATAAACTGCACCTAACAACAAAGCCACTGTGACTGAATCATATTTAACCTTCCATACTCAGTTTGGATGTTCATTTATTCATATTCAGTGCAACATTCTGCTCTCAGGCTTGCAGTCAGGAAGACAGAAAGAGGGACTTTGAGAAGATATTCGCTCACTATGATGTTGTAAGTGGAATTTTGCCCACTTTAATAATCATCTCTTTCTCATTGGGCTTGAATTCTTTTGTTGTTTTGTTAATAGTACAACCAGAGAGCAGGACTGGTTCACGCAAAGCACATTTTTCATGTAGCTTTAAAAATGTGAATAGAGAAAGAAAACCTTTGAAATTCTGACACGCAGTTATTCTTGATGATAAAATAATATTATGCCACGTGTGTGTAGAGTAAGACGGGTGCACTGGAGGGCCCTGAGGTGGATGGATTTGTCAAAGATATGATGGAGCTGGTGAAGGTATAACTCTTACTCTTACGATCCCGACAGCAGTGTTTTTGTTTAGTGCTGTTTAAATGTTTCTGTTGTTGTATGATTTTTGATATCACTCACAAAAATGCAGTTATTCTGTAACATTAAAAAAACCCTTACAGAGTAGGGTTGGTACTTTCTTTAAATAAACCTTTCTTTGTTTTAATAACCTGTAGAGACTTTTATTTGAAGCATTTAAATCCACTAAGACTTTCACAGCTATAAATTCTTTCTGCAGCCCAGCATCAGTGGGACAGACCTGGATAAGTTCAGGAAAGCCCTGATGGGTCACTGTGACATCAATGGAGACGGAAAGATCCAAAAGAATGAGCTGGCTCTCTGCCTCGGCCTTAAGCTCAGCTAACTGACCCTGGAAACATTCAAAGAAGTGTATATCCTTCCTTCCTCTGCTGATCTCTTTTACTTGCCGTCTTCTTTGTATCCTGCTGATTGTCTTAACTCGTCCCTTTTCTTTCTTCACCTGTGGTTTCTCGTCTGATCCCAGTTTTTGCAGGCATGTTGATAAATGGTGTTGTGTTTTTATTAACTGGGTCATATTTCCATAACTGTAAATATCTTTCTTTATTTGAAAATATTTTGCATTAAATGTGGATCTTGCCATAATGACATTACTCTACTGTAGATAAGTAAAACATATCTATCTGCTTTGAATTATTATAATGTTGCTTTTTCCAACGCATGCTGATTCTGCGTAATGTGACTAAATCACTGTTTGCATGACATTACTGTGAAAGTAGCAAAGATAGAAGAGATTTAATAAAAATGATTTACGTTTTGTCAGTAGTGTCTTTCTGAACATAAACCACAGGAGTCACAGACGACCGGCAGGACTCCTGAAGTCTTTTTACTGAAAAACATCAATCTGGCAACAAGGACCACCTTAGATTATTAAATATCACATAACAGGAAACAGTCCTGTTTATTACTTTGAAAATATACCTTTCATATGCTGTCCCTCCAAACTGATGCTCTAGATTTAAGTTTATATTAAAGCCTTCTATCCTGAAACTAATCAGAGGATGTGCCTCTTACGCTGAGTTAGTATAAAGTCTTAGAGGCCTGTACTGTGAAACAATTTTAAAAACTTCTACATACCCAGGACATCTTTTCTCCTATTATATTTGGCTTCATTTACCCTAACAAATCTTCACATCTACCAGAACTTGTTCACATAAAATGAGCTCAGTGAACCATGATGCCGTGTTGTGTCTGCTTTACCCCAGACAGGTTTAAGGTTTATTTGTTTATAATAAATCCCTCTGCACCCATCAGAAACTGAATAAGAAAGAAGAACATGTGCAAGAAGGCTGTAGCTGTTGCAGTAAACAGTGTGTTAAGTGGATGAGTTGTACAGGGAGCCACAGGCAGGAATGATTTCCTGTGTCGTTCAGTGGTGCTTTTCGGTAATCTCAGTCTCTCACTGAACGAGCTCCTGTGACTGACCAACATGTCATGAAGTGGGTGGGAAGAATTATCCAACATTGTCTTTATCTTGGACAGCATCCACCTCTCCGACACCACCTTAGGAGAGTCCTGCTCCATTCCTACAACATTACTGGCCTTGCGGATCAGTTTTTTGAGTCCCCCAGCATGCAGCAGCATAAAGGATCGGACTGACCGCAACAGACTCATAGAAAATTCTCAGCATTGTCCAGCAGATGTTGAAGGACCTCAGTCGCCTCAAAAAATAGAGACGACTCTGGCCCTTCCTGTAAAGTGCTGTGGTGTTTTTAGCCCAGTCCAGTTTATTATCAATGTGTACTCCAAGGTATTTATAGTCCTCCACAATGTCAACACTGACCCCCTGGATTGAAACAGGGGTCAAGTGTTTCCTGGTCTTCCTGAAGTCCACGATCAGTTCCTTGGTCTTTGCCACGTTGAGCTGCAGATGATTCTGCTCACACCACGTGACAAAGGAGTCGACCACAGCCCGGTACTCTGTCTCATCATCCCTGCTGATGCATCCAACCACCGCAGAGTCATCAGAAAACTTCTGAAGATGGCAGGTCTCTGTGCAGTGGCTGAAGTCTGTGGTGTAGAGGGTGAAGAGGAAGGGGGAGAGGACAGTCCCCTGTGGTGCCCCTGTGTTGCTAATCACCTTGTCAGACACACACTGTGGGAGACGTACATATTGTGGTCTTCCTGTCAGGTAATCAACAATCCAGGACACCAGAGAAGCATCCACCTGCATCGCTGCTAACTTATCACCCAGGAGGGTCGGCCTGATGGTGTTGAAAGCACTGGAAAAGTCAAAAAACATGACCCTCACAGTGCTCGCCGGCTGGTCCAGGATGAGCCTTTCCAGGGTCTTCATGATGTGGGAGGTCAGTGCGACAGGTCTGTAATCCTGAGGTCACTGGGACGTGGCGTCTTTGGTGCAGGGATGAGGCATGATGTCTTCCACAGCACCGGGACCCTCAGACTCAGACTCAGCATGAACACTTGATGGAAGACTCCACAAAGCTGGGGGGCACAGGCCTTGAGGACGTGGGGACTCACTCCGTCTGGTCCAGCAGACTTGCCTGAGTGGAGTCTCCTTTCAAATGTGAACCTGCAGAAAACTCCTTCCTATCTACATTTTATTGGTAAGACTAAACAAAAATATAATGCTAACAACATTTCTACAACCATGTAGTGGGAAAAAGGGACAGCATGTGGTTTTTTATGATAAAATATCATAAAGCCTCTAGAAACCAAAGTCTTGAATTTTCATCACTAGGTTTATTTTAGTATATTTCATAATTTAACACCCATTTTAAGATAATAGACCAATAAGGAATGGGGTACCTTGGTGTGAAGACATGTCAGTTTAAAGTCATTATGCACCACAAATTTGAATGTAAACTCTATTGGATTTAGGTGGCATCCAAAAACTCGTGGTTGGGTGTCTCAACAATTAGACACAGGGGCTAAAGTTCTGTCATCACTTTGGTCAGCTGATCCTGTAAGTAGTCTACAAACTACGCTGGCTAATTAGTTTAATTCCAAACAGCTGCTGAGGTGGATGGAAGGGCCTCTGCTAATCTCTCCCGCCTGATTCAAATTAGTGCTATATGATTGGTTCTCAACCTGTTGTTTGTTTGCAAGCAACAGTGCGTGCTCTGCAGGCTGCTGGGTTGTGCTTTCTGAAAGATGGCCTCTGGACCTTGTGTGAGGTAAACTTGTTTTGTTCCATTTTAGCAAATCTGTTGATATGCTGACTTTGTTTAACACACATTGTATTTCCAGGGTGTTGTTGCTCTCACTGTTGGCCTTCAGCAAGCATGCTGAGGGTGAGTATTGATGTGTGCAAACTACATTATGCAATCACTAACCTGTTAGAGCACTGTCGATTTAATTTTCTCTTTGCAGCTCTTACTTACAGGAGGAGCTACTCCAGTGTCATTAAGCCTTATTTTGGGAAGCCTGAGGATTTTCCACACAATCAGTATCTTGTCTCCAGACATAAGAGCTATGCACAACCCCGAAGCTCTCTGGGTGTTTATGGGCCTGAAAATGGGTCACCTGAGAGTTCTTACCCCACTGCTGCAGGTCTGCCTGGTGGTGCTGGTGCTTCCTCTGGTAGGCCATTAAATGGTTACCTTCAACAAGAAAGCATGTCTAGCTACAGATCTGGCTCATCACAACCCCACAAACCATCATATTACCAGGGTGATACTGATGGTGCCCTCCAGTCCAAGGATGCCATGTGGGGTTTGGCACCATCCCAGAAAAGAAACTGGATTGACGCAGGAATCGTCTCAAGTTATCCAATTGAGATGCGTTCTGTGCCCCAGCGGCCAAGTAATGAGCACCAGACCCAGCCACACGACAAGCAAGAACAGTTTAGCGATGAGTCCAGTATGTTTCAGTCTCGGCCCCAGCCTCGCCCGCTGCCCCAGCAGCCACGCTACGAGGCCAGCAAGCCCCAGGCCCGGCCTTTCCCCCAGCAGCCACGCTACGAGGCCAGCAAGCCCCAGGCCCGGCCTTTCCCCCAGCAGCCACGCTACGAGGCCAGCAAGCCCCAGGCCCGGCCTCGGCCAATGCCCCAGCAGCCACGCTACGAGGCCAGCAAGCCCCAGGCCCAGCCTTGGCCTTTCCCCCAGCAGCCACGCTACGAGGCCAGCAAGCTCCATGCCCAGGTACAACCCGAGCGTGGACAGTTGGGCGACGAGTCCAGTAAGTTTCAGCCTCGGCCTTTCCCCCAGCAGCCACGCTACGAGGCCAGCAAGCCCCAGGCCCAGCCTCGGCCAACGCCCCAGCAGCCACGCTACGAGGCCAGCAAGCTCCATGTCCAGGTACAACCCGAGCGTGAACAGTTGGGCGACGAGTCCAGTAAGTTTCAGCCTCGGCCTTTCCCCCAGCAGCCACGCTACGAGGCCAGCAAGCCCCAGGCCCAGCCTCGGCCAACGCCCCAGCAGCCACGCTACGAGGCCAGCAAGCCCCAGGCCCAGCCTCGGCCTTTCCCCCAGCAGCCACACTACGAAGTCAGCAAGCCCCAGGCCCAGCCTTGGCCTTTCCCCCAGCAGCCACGCTACGAGGCCAGCAAGCTCCATGTCCAGGTACAACCCGAGCGTGAACAGTTGGGCGACGAGTCCAGTAAGTTTCAGCCTCGGCCTTTCCCCCAGCAGCCACGCTACGAGGCCAGCAAGCCCCAGGCCCAGCCTCGGCCTTTCCCCCAGCAGCCACACTACGAAGTCAGCAAGCTCCAGGGCAGTGAAGCCAACTCTCCAAGTGGAGGTGTGCTGCAAACCAAATCTGGCATGTGGGACTTGGCTGACCCAAGAAGTTTCAGACCCATTCCAGTTTCATTAAGAAATCTCTACAGGTGGCCACAGCAACAGGCACCCATCTACAACAGATGTTAGCAATAGGTATTTCTGAATGGTTGTCTTTTATTTGTTTTGTTTCTAAGAAGCTATAAAAACTCCATTTATTTTTCTCTCCTCAGGTTCTGGCCTCACCTGCAGTTCGTTCTGGCATGGCATCAGATTTTCTGAAATTAATAAAGTGCACAGAGCTGCAGTCCCTGGCTATTGTTAAAACCTCCTGTTTGTTCAGTTTTATGCATGCTCTCATGATAAACTGAGCTGCTCAGTAGATCTAGGTTTGTACTGTTGCTACCATAATGTTGCAGTATACAAACTGATGCACAAAAGGCACTTTTATTTCCCCCCTGAAATAGTTAAACATAAAATTCCTCTCAGGCCTTAAGCCCCAAAGATTGTAATTATCTTACAGTTGTGTAGCTTAGCAAAGCAAACCTGCTTAGCTTTAATGTTTCACCAAGTGTTCAGGGTTCACAACCACAATTTTCACTTCAAGAACAAGGGGTGGAAACATGGCAGTTTAATGCCTTCTATCAATGGCAAAAATTACAGTCCAACCAGATGCTAAACGGAAAATGGTGGTAGTCTGCCAAGCAGGTGGTCACTATTAGGGATTAGCATAAACTAAGGCAATTCAAAGCACAAGCAGCGATTATAGCTTTGAAAGGTGTGGGTGTCTTGTTTTTGGGGCCCAGTTGTGAACTTTGATCATTCCTTCACCGTCAGTATCAGGTGTTGTCTTTTTGTGCCTTAAAAGTAAACTGTATTAACAGACTCGGATTAAAGTGTTTTTATTCTGTAGAGAATATTCACTATTGCTTTGTCTTTGGACAAAAAGTCTTGAGTATTAATATACATATCTCATAGATGTATCATCAAATGCTACTTTCTTGTCTTTTCACTTTTCTGCTGCTTCTTGCTCAAACAGTGTCCCACCCCTCCTCCTCTGATAGCTGTTATTAGCTTAGTCATCTCCAGTTTGGGGAGATAATGACAGTGCTGTTTTTTTGGACACTGACTTCCTCTGTGTGTGGTGTTTCTCCCTGTCATTAAGCAGCAAGTCTGTGTGGTCAAAATGACACAGCTTTGACTGCAGGAGACGCTTCACCATCCGATCCCAGCTCCAATGAACTCACTGTTGGTTTTCCATTTTCAGCTTTCGTAGTGTCTGTTGCTTGTTTGGGGGTTTTACCATCCTTTCCTTTACTCATAGATAGATAGAGATATCATTTATTGTAAAACTTTTTATAGATATTTTGTAGCACACCGTTTACAGTACAGTGTTGTGGGCTTTGCTTTACATTCAATCAAAATGCACTTTAGTCAAAAGTGCATTGCAGTTCATCTGCAGTAACATATATTTGTTTTATGGATCTTTTACTCCCTCATTTATTTAAACAGTGTCAAATTGTAACAACAACCACTTCAAGGCGCTTTATATAGTAAGGTAGACCCTATAATACATACAGAGAAAAACCCAACAATTATGAGCCCCTATGAGCAGCACTTTGATGACAGTGGGAAGGAAAAACTCCCTTTTAACAGGAAGAAACCTCCAGTCAGAAACTGCATGAAAGGCTACGGCTTGCAAGGCAGATGCAGCTGCTTAAATCAAACTCTATTGAACAAAGTGTTTCAAAGATGATTAAAAAGCTAATAAAAGAAATGACATACTTCAATAACTGACATATAATTAACAACACAAATCAAATAAATTAATTACAAATTTGAATGAGTAAAACATTACAAAAAATTAATTGATAACAGTTAGAAAATAAAATAAGCTATAAAGAAAGATAACTTTAGATAAAATAGATTAAAAGGAGTACACCATGTACAAAGTGTGTATGAGTCCTGATCAGTGAATAAAATAACATAATCCAATGGTAAAGACTAGAAAACAGCCATCCCTGTGGTTTAAAGAAAACAAAATAAACTGGAAATAAGTTTGAATATTAGTCCAAACAGAATTTCTATAATGATCGATTCTTTCGATAGCAGATATTTATGTTTGTTAAGGTTCAAAAATTGAGGAAGGAGAGTACAAACCACCATGGTCCAGAAGCTCTTGGTCAAACAATGATTTTAATACACACGTGGGAAGATCGCTACAGACAGCAATTGATCTTCGACTTCCTCAAAGCATACACAGATTTTTATAGCATCAGGGTTTGATTTACTGACGCCCCTTCATGCGTCACAGACAGGATATATACACATACGTCAATATCAAAACCACAACGACTTTTGACACAATTTAAAAGAACAATTGTCTTCTATCTTCATAACAGGTGCTTCCTGTCACTGCCGGATGCTCGCTTGTCATCTTGACACCTCAGCAGCAGTTCGGCGACAAACTGCTTTTTGCAACCCCAAGCAAAACATAATTAAACTTTCATCTATAAATGATTCTCTCTAACTGAGTGTGTGTGTCTGTGTCTGTGTGCTAACCACAATTGCACCCTGTTTCACCTCGCTGACTAGCTCCTGACCTCTAACCAGACAGAGAGACAGAAACCACTCTCGTATATGTAATAATCGAACTGAAACTATGGATATATCATCTACTTAAAATAAATGTTTTAATCAAGAACCTCTACTAAAAGCTTAATAAAAGAATATAAAAGTATAACAGAATCTTTTGAATAACCTAGACATTGCTTTCACTTCTGCAAACTCTCTGCAACTTCCTGTCAGCCTGCAACTTAGTCTTTCTGAAAGACACACACTGTTTAAACCTCTGAATGCAATATAAACTACAGATTATATTCTTAATGCAATGGTACTGTTGATAATTATTTAACAATAGCAGTAAAATAATTTCCCTGCTCCACATGTTCTAGAATCAGTTCTCGTACTTAAGTATAGATATTTTAGTAATTTGAGGTAAATTTGTAGTTTATCATTAACAAGAACAGTAACTATATTACTGGAATTGTCTAAATGACGGTAGGAACTACAACAGTCTGTTGCAGGGCAAACACAGAGAGAGAGAGAACCACTCACACTCACATTCACCCCTATGAGCAGCTTAGAATCACCAACTAACCTGACCCCACTCACTTCACGTTTTTCGACTGTGGGAGGAAGCCGGAGTATCCTGAGAGAACCCACACCAACATACCAACTCCGTGCAGAAAGGCCCTGGCCTGGATGAAATTCTAACCACCACACTAATGTTCAAATACCATTAAGAGCACTGCACACTGTGAGGCAACAGTGCTACTGCACCACCTGAATATCTAATCCAATAGTATTTTTTAACATCTGTTAGTTTCTTACTATTTCTTACTTTTTTCTTGAAGTTTCTTGAAGTTTGCAGCAGAATAGCTGTTTCCTCTGTTGGAAGAGGCGGCCATCTTGGAAAATGCTATCGCGTTAAAATTCTAGTGACTGACAGGATTTTTCAAATTAACGGCTCCAGAGAGACAAAGACACAAGATTGTAACAATTCTCTACTTCTCTAGTTGTGTAGTGTGTTCTCTCATAGAGTCCTCAGAGGTTAAAGAATATAAAACAGCTCACAGTAAGATGTAAAGACCAAACATGACTAAACATGACCCGTTATGGGTGGGTGGAGGTGAATGCTCTGTTCTTTCTGCTTCAGTATCTTGTCTTGATAGTTCAAACTACAGAAAACAGAATGCTCTTACAATCATCTCTACCAAGAGGTGATTGTAATGTTTGTTATGTGGTTACATGTAAGTGGATAATGTAATCCACTGTGTGTTGTTGCTTTTTCTCATACTGTTTTCTGCCAAAGCTTCACTGACTACATTTGACCATTAGATGTCCTCCAACCTCCATGAACACCAGAAGTCAGACGTCAGGGTGACGTTTACGGTGACACAGACAAAATAAATCACTGCACAAGACTTCAACTGACCAAACTTTCTTTGGTGTCCGGCTCATTTAAATTGTAGCAAACTTTAAAAATAAACTCATTTATGAACTTCACTTTGACAGTAATTTATACTTTTTTTATTATATTTTTATTGAAAAAAAAGGACTTGTTACAATAAAGTGCATTGATATTATTTAGTCGAAAAAAAAAAGACTTTTTCTTATTCCTTTTGTTTTACATTCAGGTAACAAAAAGTGATCTCGGTGCTTGACAGTGTTTACATAATCCAGCACGTTTAACTTATTTACATAAAGTACATTAGGTATAAATTATGAAGTAGATGGTCGACCTGACATTGTACAGTACATGGGAGATACACCAATTCAGAGCTGGTCTTATATTTCAAAAACCACCTTAAACCAATCAAGTGTTGGTGGAGTTGGATTTGACACTTCCTGGTTATTAATTTTTTGCTGGCTGCTAATAGCTCTTGTAAGAGCTTTGTGTCCCCTCCCCGGACCGAGCCAGCAACCAGGCCCAAGTACAAATTTACAAAATTAATATCAAATTTTATCTTAAAGACCTCACACAGAGTCTCATGAATTCCCAGCCAGTGATTATTTAAGTTAGGGCAGTCCCAAAAGATATGGGAATGATGTGCCTCTTCTGATCCACATCTTCTCCAGCATTCTGCTGTCCCATTTTTATATTTAGTTTGATGAGGGCTTTAGAAAAATCGAATAATGTTCTTCCAGCAGTGGTCTCTCCAATTAATGAACTTGTTGCGTACCAATGAAAATTACAAATCCTCTCCCAGTTCTCGTTTGTTTACCCATCCTTGATTCCAATTCCCATTTAATCTTAATATTTTGAGTAGTATCCTTCCTGGGCTGAAGAAGCACATCATATAGTTTGGAGATTGCCTTTCTCAGAGAACCAACACATGCTCATTTAACTATCTTAAACATTTCTGACTCAACCGAGTTTGGGTTTGGGATATTGCAATGTTTGTTAAAATAATCCCGCGTTTGAAGGAACCTACTTGTCTTAGGCCAGTTCTTGTTTGTAAAGATTGAAAACTCTGTAGTGTCCCTTTATGTGTGAAGGGATGGAGTGTTGTTAGTCCACTCTCTATCCAGGACTGAAATCTGGTAAATAAATGATTCTGTTTAATAAATTATGCTGATGCTTCAACATTAATATCTTTTATGAAAAATGTGGGTTCACTGTGAATTTTCATTATTGCATTTTCTTTAATCTCCTTTTTGGCTGCTCTCGTTACTGTGAACATACACATGCACTTATATTAATGCACATGTAAATGAATGTATGACGTGTATATATGAGTGTGTGGAACAATATGCAAACCAGGTTCACAGATGAAAACACTGAAACACACCTCACCTCACAGACTGAGCGTCAGACTGGTTCATGAGAAAAGAAAAGATGAAGATTCATCTTTGTGATTTTGTTTCCTGTAGATCCACGAAACACTCACTAGGGGGCGGTATAATTTTAAATATCTGTCCTACTCAGGTTTCTATTTCTTTAAATCACGAGCTCGTAATGAAATGAAACTTTACTGAGACTTTTATTGTTCAAGAACTCAGCTCAGTAGGTTATTATTTTGTGTGGCTGCATTTAGAAGTTTTGCATGAATGACAACTTCACTTGCAGACTGACAATAACCCAAATAAATATTTTAATGACTAATTCTTTTAAACATCCTGTTTTTACTCGTCTAGTTCTAGCAAACGAACCACAATTTACCTTCTTTAGATTTAAATGCTGGAAACAAAACATTTGTTTTACTGATATTATTTTTCTTTTACATGTTTGAACAGAACAGATTTTTCTGTAATGTTAAATACGGTCATTTTTCATATATTATTCCACTTAACAATAATTTAACTCTTTTGTAATCTGTAAAAAAAAAAAAGACTAAGTATCAATATGAAATAATTTAGACTGTTTGTTCTTTGTCAGAGAGCCATGCCTTTCTGTGACATTTCTTTTGCACATTTTATCTAATAAAATATTAATATCGCAGGCCTCGGCGTGTCTTTTGTTTAGAATGGCTTTGGTTGTCAGCAGTTATTTGGGTCCTTTGTGTTTCTGTGTCACTAGCTTTATATTGTGCAGTCATTTCCCAGCGCTATCACAAAGACAACACCCTCATCTTTCCATTAAGAAAAAACCTTCCTGTGCTGAAGGCGGGGCCACGGGAACGCGCGTCCACGACCTTCCAAGCGCGCTCCCGGGCCGTGTCTCCTTCAGCTGTGTCAGAGGAGCAGGTTGGTGTGTGAGGTTGAGCTTCCCCGCTCTGGCGCGTCTCTGCTCCTCCGGCTGAAATGGGATTTGTGCGTTCCGAGTGGACACCGACCGGCTCCTGCGCTCCTGCTTCTGTCCGCCTTCTAGTCTCCTTCAGCCGGGGAAACCCTGCAGCGCAAGTGTGAGCGCTTACATCCGCACCGAACAGCGTCTCTCTCCCTCCCTGTGAAGCCCGTTTGTTTCCCGACGCTTCATTTATGGACTAAAGAAGCTCCGAGTGAGCGTGTTTGTAATTTCCGTTCACACAGCTGAAGATGGAGACGATGATGGAGAGGGAGTGCAGCGCGCTGGGGGGGCTTTTCCAGACTGTCATTGGAGACATGAAGGTAACGCGAAAAAGACGCGATTGTTCCACCTGATCCTGGTGGTTAACATCTGTGTTACACACATCTGATGTTTAAGGCAGGGCGGCTGCTGCAGAGGCTTCTGATCTGCAGACCCTGTTGCACAAAACCAGAGAAAAGCGTTCCGCCTGTGCTGGAGATTTTAGCGACATCATTAATTTTCTAATTAGCCCGAAGTGGGAGGTGAGCGCAGTCTGCTGGTTCTTAATGTTCAGCATCTGATCGCCTGCAGCTTTCTCCAGCAAATGACTGTAGCATGTAAACCAAGCTTCATCCCGGTAACCAAACACAGCTGCAGGCTACTAATGCATCGGAGGGATGAATGACACTGTTGCAGTGACACTGCAGGAGATAAACACACAATGAAGTGCAAAATGCTCGGTGTCCTCCCCGAGCTTCACAGAAAAAATCACACTCCCGGGGTTTTGATTGCCACAGGGGTGCGACTGCTGGGATGGGCTGCTTTAACAAAACAAACAAACAAGCAAAAAACATTTCAGATATATTTCTAAATCAATCTCGTCTGTAAGAACTGCCAGAATTGTTGTGCCAGATAAAACATTTCAGTCTCAGGCATGAAATAGTGACAGAGCTCGATTTGTTGGAAATTCAACAGCTTTGCTCAAACCTTTTAAAAATGGCTGCTTTCATTTGTTCCAGCTTTTAAAATGTGAACATTTCTGCTTGTCTTTGTTCTAATTGTTGCTTTTAACTGGGTATTTATGGCTGAATTTTCCACCTTTCTGTGTCAAACACGTCATTGATTAATTGAGGAAATAAATGGCAGCTTAATGACAGTGAACTGAGTCATTAGCTGCATTTCCCTGAGCAAGAACACAATCAGTTATGGAGACCCGATGGCTGTAACTGGGGTGTTCTGTTGTAACGTTCGTGGGGCTTTAGTGTTTGCATGTCCACCAAACTGACCCATATTTAATTTGAATGGCAGGTTGTAACTGGCAGACACCCATCAATTGCCATACACATGTAGCACATACACTGTAGGAAAGACGCAAGCTACTCATGAGCAAATGGCAACGCAATCAGACAGCAACAAGCCATAATGACCGACACTAATATGAGCTGCCATATGTTAGCCAGAGGACAGAAGTAAATTAATAGCAGCACTTTGTGTAATAATCAGTATATGCAGATGAGAAGTGGTTAATTGTAGATGAACTCTGGTGACAAACCAGTAAAATAGCAGCAGTACGTTACAGAGAACTGACTTCCCATCAGCCCCTCCATCCTGGGTCCTGCTGCGCCAGGCTGGCTGTGGTTCAGGATTTATGAGTTTTATTGAGTCAGATTATCTCTTTGAGAAAAAGATCTGTTTTCCAAAATAGACCTGAAGACATGAAGCATTCAAATTCAAATTCAAATTTTATTTGTCACGTACACAGTCATACACAGTACGATATGTAGTGAAATGCTTGGACAACTGCTCGTGACCTAAAGAGAACAAAAAAGGAAAAGGCTATGAATAAGATAGGAAATAAATATGAAAAATTAAAAAGGGTAAATTTAACTAGGAAGGAATAGAATATAAATTAAGGTTAAAAATGAAATAACTGTACAACACAAATTAGAATGAAGGGTAAATTTAACTGGGAAGAATAAGATAAAATATATAAATTAAAGTTGAAAATAAAATAACTGTACAACAAAATACACAATACACAATATAGAACTATATAAGAATGTATGAAGAAATCTAAATATAAATAAATATATACACAATAACAGCAGCTGTACAAGTATTAACCGGAAATGAAGACTATAGTGACCAGTGTTGTGCAAAACCAAAGTCCAGAAAGTCCAGTGTGTGTGTAAGAACCATATGTGTGGGTCAGTACTGTGTGGTGGTGTGATTGAGAGACCGTATCGCCTGCGGGAAGAAGCTCCTCCTCAGTCTCTCTGTGTTGGTCTTCAGGGAGCGGAATCGCTTTCCTGACCTCAACAGAGAGAACAGTCTGTTGTTGGGATGGCTGAGGTCCTTCACGATCTTCCTGGCCTTGGTCCAGCACCGCCTGCTGTAGATTGAGTGCAGGTCAGGGAGCTCGGAGCGGATGGTGCGCTCAGCTGACCGCACAACCCTCTGTAGAGCTCGTCTGTCCTGCATGGTGCTGTTCCCGAACCAGGTTAAGATGTTTCCCGCCAGGATGCTCTCTATGGTGCACGAGTAAAAGTTCCTGAGCACCTTGGAGGGCAGTTGGAAGTCTCTCAAGCGTCTGAGGTGGTAGAGACGCTGTCGGGCCTTTTTCACCACGGTGTTGATGTGACAGGACCATGACAGGTCCTGCGTGATGTGAACTCCGAGGTATTTGAAGCTGTCCACTCTCTCCACTGGGCACTCGTTGATGACGGGGGTCTGGTAGTTCCTCTCCTGCTTAGTGCTGAAGTCCACTATCAGCTCCTTTGTCTTTTCTGATAAACACACGGTGAGCGTGAGGACACGGCACAGCTAAGACCAGATATTAACAAAATGAGTTTTATTAACAAAGCCAGTTATGAGTCCAGCTAATATCTTCAGTCTGTTTTCATTCTATAGTTTGATGCTTATCTGAATTGGATGTTGAATATGGAGCTCCTGATGAGTCAAACTGTGTATTATTTTGTAAAAGTCAGCATCACTGTCTTTGGGTAAAGTAACAACAGGACAGTCAGAGGTAGAGTAAACAAACAAAGCCACAGATCTCAGTCTTTTCTACATTTAAAGGAACAGTTTATTTAAGAACTGAGGCATTTTTTTTGTAACCTTTGACAACACTCAGTAAATATTTGGCAACTTAGAAGACCTCCTGCTGTTATTTAGAAAGCCAAAGCTTAGGATTTCAGCTGCTTGGAGTCCTTCTTTTTTGTATTTTTGGTTCAGATGTTTTCACTGTGAGGCAAGTCTGGACTTCAGGATTCAGTTCAGTTTTATTTATAAAGCGCCAAATCACCACAGCAGTCGCCTCAAGCCGCTGACAGTATTAGGATGCTGTTGATTAACAACACTCGTTGTGTATTCTTTCCTTGTTGTTGTGCCAATACCTGTGCATATTATTCAGCATTAGTGGGGCCTTCACTGATGTGCAAGTTACAAGGAATTACCTCCAGTTTGTTCATGTAAGTAGGCAGTCTTCTTCTGGAGTCCCGCAGGGTTCTGTGCTAGGACCACGCTTCCTTTAGTTGCATTGTTATGCAGATGATACCCGACTCTATCTATCCATGAAGCCAGATCAATTAGTTGAACTGCTGGAATGTTTTAAGGACCTGACTTCTAATTTCTCATTTCTAAATTGAGATAAACCTGAGTTTATTGTACTCATGATCTGATATTAATTGAGTGCTATAAAAATAAAACAGAAATAAATGACCTTTGTCACAGGTCATAATGCAGTGCTGTGGTGAAGATCAGAGATTTCTGCAGATTCTCTGATATAACTCACAAATTATTTACTTTATGTTACATTAAAACATGTTAACGATCGACTCTTAGCTTCTTAGGGAGGCTCCTTGGAAAGTAAATAAATAAAAGGAATTAATTGTGAGATATTTCACCAGATTTTTCAAATCTCATATTAAATTAAAAATGAGTCCATTCCATAGTTTTTATATTTGTAATGTTTTCAGTTTAATATGGCTTTTAAATGGTTTGTAACAAGTTGAAGTTTCTGTTTGTTAACATTTACAAGGTTTTCTGGTACAACATGTACGTCTTACCTTCCCCTACTGTAACAGTGAGGTCCTGGCCCCTTTGTAAATTAGTCTCTGGTTCACAAAGCTCTTTAATGCGGGGTTCACACTACACAATGCTGTTGTTTAAGAAGATGTCAGATCAGGTAATTAGAGTGGGAGACAAATGACAGACTATGCGTTGGTCCCCTGACAAGTCGTAGCTTGCACATTTTTCACAACCTGAGTGATATCACCAGAAAGTGGTGCCGGCGAAGCACCACAAAGATGGTGGCAAACGTGCTGTGTTGGCATGGAAAAGCGCTTTGGATGCCCGTAGTGTGGATATGTTTTAAAAGTCTGAAGCCAAATGTATTCTTAGGTCATGGTGAACAGTCCAAGGTGCAGCACTGATTGTTGTCAGCCATATGCTAGATTAGATAAAACGGTCATCAGTCGTTTACAGACCCGACTCCTGACATCTTCAGGCTGTTTTCCTGCTGATATCATGTAGCTGGGACCTGACCCAAGCCAATGAATCAATGCAATTGGTTGATTTATTTATTTTTTTCAATTAAGATTTGTAATGCACTGTTTTCCTGCAAAGGTTCTGACATCATGAGCACCTAATAATACACACGAAAGTTAAAGATACTTTATTCTCATTTTTATCTTAATTGCTGAATTATCGTCATCATCCACCGCCGTTTGGATCAGACATGTGAGTCACAGATGGTCAAAGGTTTCCTTTTGTTAGTGTAAATGTGTGTGGGTGGAAATGGCTTCCACTCTGTCAGTGGGGAGACTCCAGTCTCCTGCGTTTCATTGTCTTTTACATGCAGACGTTTTGTCTGCGTGTTTGTGTTTGTGGTGTGCCCGGCCTGATGAAAGCCTCCCGACTCCCTCTGTCATACTTTGTGTTAACATGTAAAGTGATCGCTTTTGTATTGCTTTTAAAGTGATGCTGGATTCCTGTCACCTGGTCCTCAAACATTTGGAAGCTTTGAAGGTTTCATGTTGTAAGTTCTTCCTCTTGTAAGAATGATTTTGATACACACCATGAAAGACTGACTGTTTACGGACTGCTGGGAAAAGCACATGTCGAGAACTTTTAGTGTGGTTTTACTTTTTCAGTTGTTCATGGCACTGTTTGGCTTTAGGTGTCATGTAACTGCGCTCATGAGATTGACCTCCTACCCTCATTTTATTAAGATGAGGGCATGAAACAAGCATTGTGGCCTCTTTTCACTTCACTCATATCCTCCCTTCAAAATATTTCACGCTCAGTTTGTTATGATGTGCTTAGCATGTTGTGTACATGCAAAAGGTTTCCTGCATCGTGCTGTATGAATGTGAGGGTGTTTGGCAGCGTGCAGTCCATCATCTCCACATCACTGTGCTGTTTAAATGGAAGCAGACACATAACTGTTGATCCGTTTAAGTCGAACCGATCTGGATGTTTTTCCCTGGAGGAGAAACGGCTTCATCCTCTCATACTGTGAGCTGCTTGACTCTGAGCTGCGTGTGCCTTTAAACTTTCATTGTGCGTTCGCATTATGAACGGACAGTGAACTGTGGGTTTAGATAGTTTCTTTGACGTGCTTCGTGCAGCATATTTATGGTGTTAAAGATGGATTAAGCCTGATTTGTCTGATTTTTCTCTGGGTACTCCAGCTTCCTCCCACAGTCCAAGTACATGCAGTTAGTGGGGTTGGGTTAATTGATGCTTCTAAGTTGTCCATAGGTGTAAATGTTAATGTGAATGGTTGTCTGTCTTTATGTGTTAGCCCTGTTATAGATTGGCGAGCTGTCCAGCGTGGGACATTTACCCCGCCACCCTGAAGTGGATGGATTGTATAAGAGAGACAAAGATGTGTGTTAGCATCTAGCAGACATAAATGTCCCAAACTTCTGTTTGAATGCTTTGTTGTTGTACTTCTGTAGTGTGTGAATCAAGCGTTGTGGGATGTGCACTGTGCCTTTTGGAGGTTGTTGACGTAGCTCCTTTGTAGATACTAAACTGCTCTTACTCTCAGACATGCCCAGGATTGCCTCATTGTATAGCATTGATCTTACCTTATGACATTTTTATATCATGTAAAAATTTTTACCAGTATTTTCATGCATATTGTGATACATCACAGACCTAATGACACCAAACCAACACAAAAGACAAACAATGTAACTAGCTAGCAGTAGTGTTTCCATCAGCTGTGGTAACATAACTTCTGCTGGTTGGAAATAAGCTTGTAATCCTTTTCCTACATTTTGCTTCCAATGAGGCAGCTATTGAGGGTAAGCATGAACGCATGAACGTGCTTATATGCTCAAAGCAGCGAGTATTGAGGAAGTATGTGATTTAAAATGCAGCAGGTTCTTTGTCTGTCTAATGAATATGCTCCATTATTTGCTTTGTATACACTCGCTGAGCCCGTCTGTGGTTGTTTGCTGGAAATGATGGGTTGTTTTTAATATGTGGGTAGAGGAGAGACTCAGTCATGCAGCCTGAATGAAAAGTAAAGGAAGTCAGAAAGTACGCGGAGCTCCAGAGAAATGTGACCGTTTTCCACTTTTTAATGCCAAACAATTTATTTACATTGGATGTCAGATGAATATCATCCTTTCTAAACAAAACTGATCAACTCTATGTTCACATAAACCAAAGCAATACTAATAAAATGAAGATGGTTAAATCTTGTTTTGTCTGAAGAATCTTAAATAAGAGCACAGTTGTATAAAACACAAGTAATCAAAGTGGTTTTTAGTGATTAAGCTACTAGATCGAAGTATTTCATGTTAAAACTCCTGTTAGGTTAGCTGATGGTTTTAAATCCCTGACAGCAGTGAGCTTCCCAAACAGGATAATGCAGATCCAAGCCCACAGGAGCAGCTCATAGGGCAGAAGAAGACTTTGACCGAGCCTCCAGGAGTTTCCTCCTGCGTGTCTTTTTAATAAATGGATGTGAGTCAATCCGGGACATTCTTTAAAAAGGACGTCAGACATTAATGAGAGTGCAAGGCCATTATCAACTCATTAGTTTCCCCTCCATCTCATTTTGAAGTTGCTGCTAACGTGTTTTACAGCATTTACCTCAGGGCAGCAATTAAACAAGACGGGCACATAAAGAAACAAACTGGAGCCATTAGACCACTGGGTGGGGACATATTAGGGATATGTGGGTGTGTGTGACGCATAAAGTATATGAGTGCATTTATATATATTTGTTAAGTCAGACATCAAATGAAAGATCGGACAAAAAATAAATGCTATAAAATAATCCTTATCCTCCTATATACTGTAGATATAAACATGCATGCTTACATCCGTACCCACACCTACATCTATAAATGTAAATATTCAGGAATATTATATATATGCATAATGTCATGATTAATCACTCCCAGACTTAATCAGACGGAGCCGATCCAGAGCGGGACAAAAAAACAGACCTCGAGGAGGGAGTCGGTTTTATCAGGTGGAAAATGGTCGATTCATTTTGGCATTGTATGTTATAGAAGAAGTCAGCGACCTGGTGACCTGTGCATGCTGCCCACCCCCTGTGGTTCCCAAATCAGTCCTGACTCAGTGACCTTTAATCGGGTTGAAACAGAGGTGGTTGGTCGTTTGGTTTGGTACCTGCGTGGCACTTTTCTACTCAGCTGAGCGCTCACCCAGTCACACACACATTCATTCAGTGCTTTGATCTAACATGATTTCTAACATTCACACTGCAAGCAATTCATTAGGAGCAACTTGAGCTTCAGTATCTTTCCTGAGGGTATTTCAGCATGCGGACTTGAGGAATCTGGGATTAATCCATTGACTTTCCAGTTGGTAGACGACCCATTCCTGAGCTAGAGTCACCCCAGGTTTGGTGTGCATGTGTGTATATTTGTTCACCAAAGATATATGAGGTAGTACTCCTGTTCGAAAGATGTCCCGTGAACGATTACACCAGAACCAGCAGCAGGTGAGGAGTGTGCTTCTATCCCGTGATCACGGAGGTTGGACCCGCTGCAGTCCAGGGCGATGGAGTTGGAATTCATTGGGCTGATTACTCAGTTATATAAACTTTAAGAAGTAAAACCTTTAAGGCAGTCGTTCGCATACACAAACGCACACACGCACTGATTAGCAAGTAGACACAACTCTCTCCACCCAACAACCTCAGATAAACTAAGACTGAACATTAATGTTGTGATGACATCAGTGTGTAAAGTGTTTTTTGCTACTAAACAACAAGGCTTTCATGTGTGAGAGAGGTAAGTAATGGACATGAGCACATTCGCTTGATGCTAATTGCCATTTGTCTTGAACTGAAGCCTTAATCACCTCAGACCTATAATAAGCCTGGTCTCTTTCTGCAGCGGGCTGCTGGTTAGACTGGTCTGTGAGTCAGGATTGTCATGGAAACATCACGGACAAAGCTGCAGCATTGACTTTGGTTCTCTGGCCAAATGGGTCACTTTGTTTTATTGTAGTGGTGCTGACATTGACTCGTGGGGAGTGAACTCTTGGCTGGCATCTGATTTAATTAAATGTAGGTACTACTACTGAAAATCAGCATAATAAAAACATATAAACAGCAGTAGCAGCCAGGGCTCTAGACTAACTTTTTGCCATGGTTGCACTGGTGCGCCTAAAAATAAAATTTAGGCGCACCAGCACAAAATTTAGGCGTACAAGCACAAAAGTTAGGCGTACCCAAATTTTTAAACTGCATTACTTAACACCGCAGTTTTACATGTTCACGTTTTTTTTGATTTGTAAATGATTAACTAACAACCTTTCAAAATGATTAACTTGACACCCCCTTTGCTGCCCAAATTAACAGCAGCTCCATCAGCCCCCATAGCAATGATTTTATCCAACCAGTTACTGCACTGGTCCCCAAGAGCAGCAAATGCTTTCTTTGAGGCAGCATAAATTCCTAAACAAATTAAAAAAAAATACCATTTACTTATCAGATCAAGAGTTTACAATGCAGTCTTTTTCAGTTTGAGTTTCTATATTCATGTATTATTGCTATGTTTAATTTTCAATGATAAGAACATGCTAGATATGGTTAATTCAGTAACACGACGTAATATTATTAATCATATACATAGGCTACGTGACATGACATGGCTTACCTTGGGCATGGGCATGCTGGACCTCAATGTGTCCAATCAGTATATTCGCTGGTCTTCCTTTTTGCAAGATACGAGCGTACACAATGACACATTCTTTTGTGGCGATGTCTGTGTCTCCATCGATCAGGAAGGCCATGTATGTACTGTTCGCAATTTCCACTGACGTCTTTTTTTTCAGTGTGTCAGCGATTACGCCTATAAACTGGGCGCACGCAACATCATTGCTGTATGTGGGGTTTATGTCCAAGCCATTTTTCCTGTGAAGAGTTATTTCTGACTTGAACTTAGTAAACGGAACTACTTCTTTTGCAATATTGTAGGCGATGTTAAACTTAATGACAAATGCTGTGTTGCCGGCCATGGTCTTTCCACACTCGCGACAATAAATGCAGTGCCTCATATTGTCAGCTTGGCTGTATCTTAGCCAGGGAAACTGGTCAAGCCACTCGATTCGAAATCTATACATTTTCTCACTTTTACTTTCAGTGGACTCCGGCTGGGAGTCGATCGTATGTGGCTCATTTTCTGATGCCGTCTCCGGACCAGTGTTTGACAAAAACGGAGAGGTTGATGGCTCCGTGTCAGAGCGCTGGCTCAGAATTTTGGACTGATCAGGCCTTAACTTAACGAAAAAGTTATCAATTGTTCTTTTCATATTTTCTCAATACCAACTTCATACACTTCTGACCTGGGCTACTCACCCTTCTCTATCTGCCCGCACTTTCAAACGTAAACACAAGTAGGTCTGCAGGAATATCTGGACCACGGCCAATCACAGAGGTCCCCGCCTCTGAGTATCTCTGATTGGTTTAGAACACGACATGGGCATAATGTGTGCCTGTTGTTGAACACACGGAGACTTTCAGGGTTGCTGAAACTTTTTTTCCGAGAAAATACTTGGTTGCACCGGTGCAACCAAGTATTTTTTATTAGTCGCACCATGGAGAAATTTGGTCGCATTTGCGACCAAATTGGTCGCACTCTAGAGCCCTGGCAGCACCCTTTGTGCTTATCCTGTAACACAGAAATGAAAGACACTCATTTGCTTTTGTATTTTTCGGAGACTTGAAGAAGATCGAATCAGTGTGGCACATATATTGTGTGCAGATGCAAATCTGCTACCACCTGCCAGCGTAACGTTAACAAAGGAAATTAGGGCTGACATATCCACCATACAGTATTCAATTCAGTTTTATTCATACAGCACCAAATCATAACAAGAGTCTCCTCAAGGCGCTTTATATTGTAAGGTAGGTCCTACAATAATACATTCAGAGAAAAACCCAACAATCATATGACCCCCTATGAGCAAGCACTTTGGCAACAGTGGGAAGGAAAAACTCCCTTTTAACAGGAAGAAACCTCCAGCAGAACCAGGCTCAGGGAGGGGCGGGGCCATCTGCTGTGATTGGTTGGGGAGAGAGAAGGAAGACAGGATAAAGGCTGTATCCCAATTCAGGGTCTGCAGCCTTAAAGTACGCAGCCTTAATGGTCCACCAGGGCCGCGTACTCAAAGACCGCTAAGGCCGGAAGTGCGAGGCTTGTGAAATGGGACGGTCTAGCCTCTGTTGCGCTGCCCAGGTTGCCTAGCAACCATGATACTAACAGCTGGAAACGTGTCATACAGCTGTGTTTGACAGAAATGAAGGAGAAAATCTTTTGTTCGTTTGTTTGTTTCTACATGAGCTTTGATCATTCTCTGTGAGATTAAGCTCAGCTATTGAACGGCGTATATTTTAAAGTAAAGGCTTTAAAACCAAGTTAGTACAAACGTCACTAATGTCACATGACTTTGCAGACATGTGGCCAACAGTAATGTTTAATGTTCTTCGTTATTAAACATTTGCACATAAATAAGTGACATAATATTCAGTACTTACTTAAAGTTTACTCTTCGGCTGCCCCTCATCCGCCGTTTTTTTTTTTTTTTTTTCAGGCAAAATTATCCACACCCACCGCCGCGCTATGCATTCTGGGATATGTTGGGCAACGAAGTCTACACCGCCACAGCCTTAAAATTCAGGGAAATGAAGGATGCATTTGAGGGCCGCATTTCGAGCAGCCTTTGAATTGGGACAGCGTTCGGCGCGCCGCTGTGACGTAATCGGCCTTGAAATGCGGCCTTTAAGGCTGCAGACCCTGAGTTGGGATGCAGCCAAAGACATGTTGTGGAAGATTGGTTGGTTGTCCAGTTTGTGCCTGTATAAAATGATATAAATGCAGAGAAACATGTCTGAGGTAATTTTGCAGTAGTGTCATCAGAAAGAACTCAGTCACCTGCAGCGTGTGTTGCAGAGACTGAATTAAAGTTGCGATTAACATTTTGTGCAGTCTGTATGTGAAGGATGGGCATAACTTCCAATTTGACATAAACACCTTAAACCTCCATTTTTTATTTTTTTATTTATTTTTTTACATTTTTTTTATTTATTTATTTTTTGTAATAGCCGGTTTAGGACAACTCCCAGATACAGAAAGATATCTGGGAGTTGTTGTGTAGACATCTATGGATAAATTAACTGAGCTCTCACTTGATTTATGACCTCAGCAATCAGGCTGATGAGCATTAATTCCACCTGTTTTTGAAGAAACATAGATTCAGAACTGGGGAAAAACCAGCTTATTCTCAGTAGCTAATAGCTTGAAATTTAAGTCTTTAGCCAATAAGCGCGCAACGTCCCTCAGGTTCACAGTTTGATAGGTCTGTTGGGCGGATCTATGTTTATCTAGCTTTCAGCATAAAGAAATATCTATTAGGTGAAGCAACCTTGTGTTTTCTGTCATCTACCTGCCTGATATTTCGCCTGTATGATGTCCCCAGTTTAAATTGTGAGTGATCTCTGTGGACGAGGTAGCAGTCCTTACACAGAAACATTAAAGAAGCAGAAAGACTCAAGCAAGGATTGTATGGTTTGAAGCTCTTGCAGGTGTTCACAGAGCCATACAAAAAACAGAGGGATGGATTCCTGAAGGACCAGCATGCTGCTGCCACCTTTGGTTGTTGCCACGGTGACAATTTATGTCGTCAGTGACTGATGGATGCAGCGACCCTGGCCTCGCCTGTGTGTCCAAGAGGAGATAGAGAGAATGCAATGAGGTGTGGGCGTGTGTGCGTGCACAGCGTTAGAGAGAGGAAAGGATGAATGAGTAGGAAAGAGCTGGAAGAGGACATGACAGTGCATATGATAAATGTGTGTGTGAGGAGGGGGGGGGGGGTGAGGAAGAGGGGGAGAAAGGGAGGAAATATGCAGGTGTTGAATATGGATGAAAGGAAACAAAGAAAACAAACATGTGACACAGAAACTGTGTGCGAGATTGGGTGAGGATGCACGCACATGTGATCCTCCCCTCCTCACACACATCCTTCTCTGTGTGAAGCCCCTCTGCAGCCACCGGTGCTCCGGCAGCAGGGTTGCCATGGTAATGTAATCCAGGCAATGACGCTCGGCATCTCTCTCACAATCAGAGGAAGGCTGAACACACCCAGCTCAGCTGCACCGTGAGAAGAGCAGTGGGAGCAAAAAAAGGAGGGGGGGGGCAGCACCCACAAAGTGCAGCCGAGAGGTGGAGGCGTGCCGGCTCTCCACAGGATCACAGGGTGGAAACGTTCACGGTCTTTATGTACGGCTCCTGTGCCGTGCATTCGTTTAGTGAGTTTGGATGTTCTGGCTCATTCGGACCACTTCCTGTGCAGAAGTAAGCGACACCGTCTTAAAGCCTTGTGTTGCCTTCCTAATGATGGAGGTCAGATAGAAGCAGTCTGTAAAAACACAAGACACATGAACCATTGAGTCAAATGTACCAAATCTATAAAATGAAATTCAAAAAATGAGAATAGAGTTTACATTGTTGGTAGTTTTGCTGTATTTTGGACTGCAGTGTTCCCCTGTGGAGATCCTTCGGGTTAGTGCAATCAAAAATAGTGAAAGAACCAAATACGTTTTGTATGGGTTCAGGTCGCCCGACACTTTAATGAAGTCTGGGATAAAAGCTTAGTGGCTGAAGGTGTGTGCATACCTTTCTTGTATATTTTATTACATTGTGATACTAATAATGCACTATGCAATGATAAAGCATCACAACATAATATATCAGTAGGATTTTGAAATTTGGTGACAGTATTCTGTCTAGACAACCAAACCCTGTGAGGGAAGACGGCTCAGATCTGTCGCTGCAGTTTAAAAAGAAAGAAGCTCCACCCGTCCTGAAGGCATCAGGAGACTCCTCCTGACATTAGAAGCGTAGCCTGGTTTGTCTCGCTGTGGTTGGCTGCAGTGGCTCGGTGTTTCCCTCCATGCGGCCTACTTTCTGAACACGCATCCGTCGCAGCGACTGGCTGCTCAGTCCTGCTACACCCAGGCAGCAGACCTACTGTATTTGCATGCCTGGGGGTGCTTGTTTGGCCTCCTCCTAGATGGGTGGGTGGTTGGAGGGAGATATGGATCGGTCGTATTGATCTGTCTCCTTGTTGTCTGTTTGTTAACTGCTGTGTCTGATTCTCAGGATTTATGTGTTTGGAGCCTGAAGAGGCGTGCGTGGGTTTTGAGTTTGGTTGAGTTATCTGTATATTTATATTTAACAGATAACCCAGACTGTGGGACCTTTGGGTGAAGAACAACTGTATGATAATGAGTATGTCTGCAATAGAGATCTCATTAATCTCATCCCCATCATTTCTATTGACACACTGACCTGATACGTTGGGTTTATAGCACTGCTGTCTCTGGCTTTAAGTGCTGATTGGTCTTAATTGAATACGTTTCTTTTGTCAAAGCTTCATTTTTTTTTAATTAAAGCTGCAAAATGTAAGACAAAATCTTCCCCACATTTTTTGCTTTCACTGATATAAAACTGTGGATTATTTGATATTTTCCTCATAATTTTCTTTCTTTTTCCTTCAGGGCAGTTACCCCGTCTGGGATGACTTCATCAGCAAGGCCAGCAAACTACAGTCACAGCTAAGGTAAAAATGCTTATTACATGTCGTAACATGTTTATTTACAAAAGACCAAATAAAGGGTTTAAAAATGACTTACTTGAGGGGAAAAGAAGAGCGAGAGGTTGAGCCACTGGCATAGGCCCGGCCCACATCTTCAGACGCCCCGAGTCTGTCATCAGAGACGGCACCTAGAACTCAGAGACGCAGATCACACAGGAGCCGAGCAACGACAGGAGACGGGGTGACACACAGCAGGAGATTGAAGGGTTTTCTCCAGCCTGGCTCCTGTAACGACAGCATCAAAGAACTGAAAATAACACGCAAGCGAACAAGTGAAGAAAACACAAATATACAAAAAACGCACCAGAGACAAAAAGTAAAAAATAAAGCAGGAAATCCTGCAAAACATGCAAGTCTCAATTCATGCAATCATGCAATAAAGTGCAGAGTACTGATGAATGTGTCACTATCTTATCTGTTCAACGTGTTTGATCAGCTTCCTGAAAACAGCGATTGTGTTCAGTGCAGAAGTTGCTCTTGTTGTGTTGCTCTGAGAGCATTTACACGAACTTTCTCAGAATCGGTCCAGTAGCACCAAACTGTGGCTTCTCATTGGTTTATGAAGAAGGTTATTTAGTTTCAGAAATGCAAAACTTTTGGGTCTCTGTATCCTTATTGAGCTGTTTTATATTGATTATTTATACATAGAGAATCATATTCATTGCTGTTTTAACCTTAAGATAAAAGGAAGCGTACCCACATCCTGAGAGTGTGCATAACCTGAGCTCCTGAACATCCAATCAGTCTGCTTCATTAGGTGTCTAAATGTCAGGCTCACCTCTCCTGTCACCTCATCCCTGACGTCCTGACACGCACGCACGGCTGAAGGTTGCCACCATCAATAGAAACATGTACACACACAGACCACAAAAACCACACACTTGAGCCTTGACAAAGTCTCCACACGTACATGTTTACTCACTTACACTTTTCAGCCATTAACCAACCAGCAATGACTGCCTTCACATACACTGTGTACACACACACACACACACACACACACACACACACACACACACACACACACACACACAAACAACTCAATTAACCTTCTGTGGCTGACAGAGATTAATGATGCCACCATAAAGTCATTATCAGCGAGATGGATCAGCACTGAGCCTCCAGAGATTCTGTCCTGGGACAGAGGTCATCAGAGGTCAAAGCTGATTGCTAATGACTCGATCCTTCGTCCTCTTCCTCACCCTGCATCTATTCTGTGGGGGGATTGTCTCAGTGTTTCAAAGGTGCAGAATTATGAATTTGCACATTTGAAATAGTTTCTCTCCCTGATGATGAGTCAGAGCATATGTCGCATTTTAAGACTGATTACTTGAGTTCAAAGTGCTGCGCCTGATTTGAATTTAGAAAGACGGGGAGCTTTGTTGCTACAGATCAGCTGAGTGATGACATGATATTAAAAACACAAAGAACAAATCAAATGAGTTTAACATAATTTTTTTCCAATAAAAAATTAAAAAGCCAGCAAGAAAGAAATAATGAATAGAAACGTCTTTTTCTGTGTTTCTACTTCCTGTTTTGTCTTCCAGGACGACAGTTGTCGCTGTAGCAGCCTTCCTGGATGCCTTTCAGAAGGTGGCCGACCTGGCAACTAACAGCCGAGGTAAGATGGGGACGAGGTCCAGCCCTTATGGGGACCAAAGTCCTGGTCCTGGTAGCAGGCACACTGTCAGGAGGATAGTACTTAAAGAATCGAGTGAACAGAGTCAGGTGCAGCTGCTGGTTATCGTAGTAAAGATGTCGGTAAGAGTACTGGTCGTATTTCTTACCGTATCCATTAGCTATTTGTTCGATTCTCTGACATTCATCATTGTGGCTCTTTGGGGCCTTTAATCAAACCATAATGTTGTTAGAGAGCACAGTGCAGATATAACCTGCAGGGAACAGGGTGTGCTTGTAGAAGGACTGACAGCAGCAGCTTTGGCTTGTTGCATATAAAAGAGAGACGAGTGCAGTGGATGCTGTTTTATATGTACGGTCATCTGGACCAAGTGATGCTTACTATCATATTATGTGTTGTGTTTGTAATTTCTGCTGTGCCTCTTGGTCAGGTCTGTCCTGAAAAAGAGATTTCAATCTTAAATGTGCACGTGCTGTTTCCGGACTTTTCATTTGCATTTAGCTACAAGAAGACGCATCCTTATGCAGTGGTTATACAGCTGAAGGTGCACAGCATGAGCATCAGATGAATCCTTTGGGTTGGATTAAACGCCGTGTTCTCATCTACTTTCATTATTACTGAGGCCCCACAGTGGCGTGTTGTATCCTCAGCTTTATTTATGGAGTGGAGAGTGACGTATTGCAACCTTTTCATGGTGACACGAGTTTCTCTCATCAGGACGAAGGTTTAAAGCCGCCTTTGTGAACTTTCCTACCTGGAGATCTTTCACCTTCGAGCATATGTTGGTCCAAGAAATCCAGGCGATATGACGTGTGTGTGTGTGTGTTGCTTGTAATGCTGCATGAGCTTTGATTCTTATTGTTGTTGCTGCTGTTGTTATGGAGCATTCTGTTGTTAGTGTGTTGTGATGCCTTCTCGGTTGCGTTTACCTGACAGTTACCACAAGAACACAAATGAAATTTCCAAGAGGACAATAAAATCTTACTTTATTTATTGGCTGTTTGTCAGCCAATAGGAATCAAACAGGAGAAGCCTGGTTTTTCAGTCAAAATGTTGTTGTTATATATGAAATGCATCCGTGCTTAGTGGGTTATTATTTTAGACGCAGAGGTGTCCGGCACAGAGTCCACAGAGAAGAGCAAAAGGCTAGTGATGTAAAAGCCGCAGCAACACTTGGAATATAAAGAAGAGCTGCATTGTTTTTAAATAAATCAAATAAAAATGGATGAAAGGCGGGGAGCTGGGACCAGGACAGGGCCCTGAGAGGTCGTAGGTTTTCTTTAAACATAGTTAAAGACTCACACTTTCTCAGCAGCTCGGAGCATGAAAGCTAAAAACTGCTTAGCCAAAAGTTTTTGTCCAGCAACAACTAAAAGAGGAGCCGAGAGCGAGAGTCCAGGTTCACAGCAGACGAGTGGGCCGCTGCGAGACCACTAAAGTGCTTTAAAGAAGAGCGAAAGAGAGGAAGCGAAACATTTCCCGGGGCTTTATGAATCTGCTTATGCTTGCACAGAGATGAGAAGAAAAAAGGGAGAGAAGATGGAGAGGAATCACAGAAAGAGCTGAGCTGAAAGTGGAAACACTCCCACGCACACAGCCTTCATTACTGCTCTCAGGAAGCATTCAGCTGACACACAGCTGCTCCAGAGGGCGACCATCAAGGTGTCTGTGTGAGAACTCCTAGAGATGTTTGTTAAAGTCTGATTGGTGATTAAGTTCGTCAACACTTTGGTTGTTCTTGTTTTACTCATCAACCACTGAAGTATCTCTGAAGTGTCAGCAGAATGTAAAGTCCTCAGCAGCTTAAACAGCAACAAGTCTGACTGCAAACTTAGGAAAAGAGCCGGAGAAATAAAAGCATCCTGAAGCTTCAGATTTATTCTTCCTCAGTCAACAAACTGCAGGAGGTCCCAGTATTCTGTGCTGCTGTTTTTGAAGCTGGCTGCACGCTTTCTATTGATTTTTACTTTTCTGCTATTGACAAATGATCAGAGGCTGCTGTCTTCATGATCACTGGACTGTAACATCAATGGTGGTTGCTTCCTGGATTGATTAAGTGAAGGAGGCGGCCTTTATGGGCATGTTTGTGAGATTGTGTGTGTATACCATGCTTTCTAGTTTTCTTGTTCAGCACGACTCTTTATTGTTGTCGTTCTGAGGAGATCCATCTCTGTTCAAAAGTCTCGAGTCCAGCGATTTATTTATATTTTGCTTCCAGTGAGCCAGACTACTTTAGGTCAGGAGAGAGGCGTGGCCATGATGGTCTACAGCGTGTGTAAAATGCGGTGGAGGCTGTGTCATGATGGGGCTGCGTTTAATCTAGTGGTGTTGGAGATTTTCAAAACGGGATGAAATTATGAATGCTAAAGTACCGCACGTAAGGTTGTTAGAATTCTACAAACTCGGTTCTTGCCTTCATGTTTGCACTTAATAATCCACTTCCCATTTGAAAGTTGGTTCAAGACTTTTGCACAGTTCTGTGTGTGTCTGTGTGTATTTATGCATCCTTAGGGCTGGATGCCGGCCAGCTTCCTGTTGAGGCGACTCGCTGTCATAATGACAACAGTAGCAGAGGAAACGATCAGTCACTGTCTTGATGATTCAGGCACTCTGTACCTGTGTGTGTGTGTGTGTGTGTGTGTGTGTGCACACCTGGAGCTACATGTTGAATTATTGGTAACTGTTGGGGCAGTTAGGTTTGTAGAGCCCCGCCTCGCAACCTCAGACTTCAGCATCCACAGCTGGTTTCATATATTTTATACTGAACATATATTAACACGGTGTCTTTCTGACAGGTGATGATAATTATCACAGCTAGGCTCTGTGGCCCCGTCAGGCAGCGCCTGGTCTGCAGCCGCTGCTTTCCCCAATGTGGCTGTAGCATCAAATACATCACATTAAGTTATTTTTGTTTTTGAAATATATCTCTAAACTTAAATTGAATGAAATAAAAGCATTTGTTGGTAGAACTAGCTTAGCACATCTTCGGGTTGTTCTATTTTTTCCCCACACCCACACAATTGCTCTGTTTGAGGTTTAAGACTCGTTTTTATTGTTGAGGTCATGTTTCTGTGCGTCATGTGACTTACTGATAAAGACAAATGCATTTAACATGGGATATACAGGTTTTCTCCAAACCTCTGTAACATGTCCAAAAATAGAACGCGCATGGAAAAAAGGAAATTGTTTTGTGGTTGAACTAATGCCAAACGTATAAGCCTAATAGTCATTAGGACCTAGTGTGTTAATGCGTTATTTTATTGTTATCATTGTAAATCTTACTAAATGAAATGATGTGTGATGAGGAGCATTATAAAGAATCAGGAAGAACAGCTTTCATGTTGGTTTTAATCTTTAATGGAAGCTGCAGTGATCCTGCTCTGATAGCTGTGATTTATTGAAATGAACTCTTGGTCCTATCGATATTCCCAGCTTCACCCTTATTCCCTGCATTTCTAGATTAATGGAGACACATGGATAGAAGAGGGGTGAAATTAGAGGAATAGATGGAAGCTGTGTTCAACCAAGGCGAGTACGGATTGTAATTTCGGGAAAATTACAGCAAGTTCAAATACTCTGATGGGGAGTAGAGGAAAATCGGAGAGAAGGAGGTAGAGGGCAGATGGTGATTGGGAGAAAGGTGGAGGGGTGGAGAGGAGCGGGAGGCCGTTGGCTGTCGTGTCCAGCCGGCTGCTGCTGCTATTGCTCATGGCAACAAGATGGAAATCACTGCAGAATTCAGGCTGAGCAGCAGATGCAGCATCTCTAACTGCCCCCGTCTGTCTCTGCTTATCTCTTCTTATCTTATCCGTCCTTCAGTCGTCTTATCAGAAGTCGTCTCCGCTATCATTTGGATTTTCATGTATTCCCATGTATTTACATTTATTTGGATGTGCTGTTGTAGATCAGTTGATTAGTCCCTCAGGAGAAATGGAACTGCTCCACTGTTTCCTCTTAGTGAGCCCACAGTGGGCATGAAGGTTTTCCTTCATCCTTTTTACACCTTGGAGGGAAATCTAGACAGGTTCTCTGCTATCTGTAATCATTGCACGGCTCGTTGCACAGACTGACTGGGAATCATGGAAATGACAGAGTGTGCAGAGGCTGTGTACACACAGGTTCAAAGACCTGGGCTCAGTTTTTGTCTGTTGCTGTCTAATTTTTGTTTTAATCAGAAGTCAAATTCTCGCCCTGAAGCTTTGCTTCTTGTACTGATGGCAAAATGGGATTGTATTGTACAAAATGAGCTTTGTGCTGCGTTAATGAAGACTCGACACGAGTGATTGAGACCATAATCTCACCAGGAAAACATTTGCTTTACTCGTAAATCAGTGAACTAAAGTGTCATTTTCTCATAGATAGCTATGGGCCACAGTCGGACTTCTGATTAAAACGGCATTAATCGCCCCCTGCTGGCCATTAAAAAGACTGCAGGTTTAATGCTCTGTCCAGAAGCTTTGTCCATCTTTTATGTACACCTGTGAATTGATCCACAGGTGTTTCTGCAGTCTGTGGGGACACAACCAAACTGTCCCTGCAGGTTGGTTGTTTTGTCCTATAGTATCACATGTGTAGGCAACATTTGTGCTGTTTAAGCTGAGTCATTATATTCTTTAATGTTTCCATTATTAAAAAACCATAATGAAGTGTGACCTTTTGTTTTGTTCCCTTTATGTGCTTTGATGGTGTTGTTGCATTCTGGTGGTAATATTGAGGGTGATATCCTCAGGTTACTGGATTTGCCAACAGATCAGTCACTCACTAAAGCAAAATTGAGTTATTATCGTTTTTTTAATTATTATTGTTATGAATTTATTCATTTCTAAAAAGCAGGTACACAATGAGCTTCAGCCTGTACCATGTACAGTATACCACATATGTGAAAATAATGAGTTACTTCTTTTTGTGACATGAGGGACGTTAAGATAAAAGCTGTTACAGTAAAAACAGAACTTTTTTTGTGATAATAATAAATGGCCTGTATTTGTATAGCGCTTTACTAATAATACTTTATTTGAACAGTTTCCTTTATTGTTTCTAACACTAACATCGCCGTGGAGATGAGGTGCAGCTGGTGTCGACCTCAATCTCCCTACTTCATAGTGTGTTGGTGTGGTTGCCATAACAACCTGCTGCCAGGGACAATGATGTCCTTAAAGGTTCGGTTAGCTGTGTCGCTTTTTCTTTTTTCCAGGGCCGTGTCAGTATGTAAACACCTGGTAACTGGATCGGACAGAGCAGGAGAAGAGGGCAGGAAGGACTGTGATGAGAGGGAGAAGAAAGGAGAGGAGATGAAATTTGAGACAAAATAGACAACGAATTGAAGGAAAATGAGGAGAAATGGAAAGATGTTAAAAAGACTTCAGGTTTAACATAGGAACATGTAGCCTATGGAAATGCTCCCTGCTTAGAAAGGTTACTTGGTTATGTGAAAAACGATATCAGCAAAGCTCGGGACTACTTCCAGATTGAAGTCTGCTCACAGACCGATTGTCTGCTGACTGCATTAAATCCGTTGCTGACACGCTGTCAGAGCATCCGTATCCAGTCGGCAACCTAATTGTCAGCTATAAAAACTACAGGAGCTTATGAGCCACCAAAGGCAGTAAAGGCCAGATGTTGTTTGGGTTAGAACATTCCCAGTGTGTTTGGCTGGTTTTGGTTAAGCCGAAGGGTAAAAATTCCCAATGTTGAGTTTCCAAAGGACACAAATCCCAGCATCGTCTGGCTTTACAATTACAACAACATGAGAACAAATCAGTCAACCGCAGCTTCTTTGAACCACCTCTGATCTCACTCCAGATCAGCTGTTGCAACAGCTGTCACTCCTCCAGATGTTGTACCTGGAGACGTGCAGCCGCAGGAGCATCGGTGAGGTCCTGAATTGATGCTCGGTGATGAGGTCTAGCTCACCAAGTGTTTTCGGGTCATCCCGCTGGCGTTAGATGTGGTTGCAGTTCAGACTGGGTAAACAACTGAAGGGCAGCACAGCGGCTCGTGGTTATCAGTGCCGTGGTACCTCAGGGTTCAAACAGGGAGCTCTGCAAAAACATGCCAGAAACCCTCAAAGATGAGATTTGTAGTTTCAAGTGTTTCACTTTCTGGGTGAAATAAAAACACTCCTGCAGAAACTGGTAAGAGCATTTCTTTGACTTTAATATGTTTGTCATGTTAAATAATGAAGGGCCTTAGCCTGAATATTGTCTGAAACATTTGATTACAGCGTTTCCCCCATATTTTAAAAAAAAAAAAAAAAAAAAGAGGTTTTGGCCTTCCCTCAGAGGAAAGTCTCCAGGATTGTAATGAAACGAAATGTATTTGATTATTTTCCAAGCAGGCTTTCAGTTACTCAAACATATACGTCAGAAAATGCATAGATCTCTGTTTAGTGTGTTAACTGTAGCTTTGCTTTTTGCTTGTGTGGGTGTAAAGACCCAGGGTACTCCAGAAAAATGCAGGTTTAGATCGTAACCGTACTGTTACTAAAGTAAAATTTAGTTTAGCATTTACTAACTAGGTGCAGCAGAAGACTTTTTTTTTTTTTTTTTTTTTTTTACCAAACAGCCTCGAGATGTTGGAGTTCCCTTTGAAGAACAGTCTCAGTTCTAAGGTTGCAGAAGTATTTGGACAGTTCTAACTAGGGCTGCCACGATTAGTCGACTAGTCACAGTTACGTCGACTATTTAAATCGTCGACGGCTGATTTAATAGTCGACGCGTCGTTTGAAGCTTTGTAAGATCACAAAAGACGCAGGAATAAGTAGCAGGATTTAAGAGTGTAATAACGGACTGAAACAGAAGATGGCAGCACTGCATGTACAAGGATGCCAGCTGCCGTTAAACCCTGAAGAAGAAGAAGCTTTGTCCCAGAATTCATAGCGCAGCCCAGCGCAGTTGTCAACAATGGCGGCAGCTAGTTAGTTTTAATATTACTCTTATTATTCTTTCTGGGTCACAAAATAAACGTTTAACATATTTTCAGCTGTGTAAACCTCAAATATCTGCTCAGTTTATCAGGACACCACATATTTTCAAAAGCGCTCCGAGACGTCTGTTAACCACCAGGTCGATAGCGAGCCCGGGGCGAGGCTCATTAGAGCCGTGAGAACACCGGACTCCCGGCAAATCGTTTTCAAACCCACCGCCGTCTTTCGCTACTCAGGTTAAACATGTAATATAAGTCATTTAGATAACTTAAAAATGTTATTGTTTGGCTTTTTTAGTATTTTATTTGTTCCTGAGTAAATCGGTTTGGCTGAGATTAAAGTTATAGTTTTTACACAGCTGAATAAACCTCAAGCAGACAGCTGATTATCAGAAGTGTGAGATGCTCAGAATTTACTCCGGTGTCCTGTTATATTTTAGATAGCAAGGAGTTTATTAAACTTCACCGAAACAATCTGCAGATTTCATTAAAATTTAATAAACTATCATCTTGTCTTTATTTTTAGTTGGCACATACCATAAACACTTCAAGCTGTAAGCTAATGATAGTTATATACGAGCAGCTGTACGTTTTACGTCCAATGGATGCATGATCTGATTAGTCGACTATCAAAATTTTTTACAGATAATTTTACCATAAAGTTTAATTTTGCATGAATATGCTGTAATATATTGTATAGTTGTATTTGTTTTCACTAAGCAGGACTGTAATGTCTGTATTTTTGTTTTAACGTTGTTTACTGTAGACAGGTTTATAGTGTAGGTGCTCGTTTTGCTATTTTTAAAGTGAATTATTGTCATTTTTTACTGACTGGGTTCAAATTGTCACCATATTTTTTTTTCAGTGAAGTTCTGGCAGTTTTACCAAATCAAACAAACATGTTTATAAAAGCAAAACATAAGCAGTCACATGATGTTTATGATGGTAGGAAGTGCACAACTAAACGTCTATCAAGTGCTGCTGCTGGGAACTATTCAGTGAGCTATTATTATAAGTCATTTAAAAAACTGAGCAATATTATTGGGCAACCATAGTAATGTAACATGTTCCAGCAGCACTGGAGGCACCTGCATAATGACATTATTCTGCAGGTTCAGGGTTTGACCTTTTGTTCTTCACAAATCACATTATTTCCATAAATTAGTTTCCTTGAATGTCACCAGCATAACCACGAGCTTCAGCTGCTGCTGCCAAAGGATGCTTTAGAGAAACTGTCACATACGGAGCTGAATCTGAACGTGATCCAGTTGTGTTGGTGATGGTATGCTTGAAAAACGGTGAACTGCTGGCCTGTAGTCTCGTGATTCTTCTTGTTTTTAGTCTGTTTTATTGTACAAACATGATTTCTGTCGTAGATTTGACCAGATAAAAGGAAAATGATCTTACCTGTTGGGCTGCTTGTGTAATTGTTCAGCACTTGTCTGTGCAAGTTGAAAACGTCGTGCTCTAGAGAGAACGTAATGAAGTGAATCCCTGTGGTCGCTGCAGTCAGTATCTGCAGTGTGTGTGTGTGTGTGTGTGTGTGTGTGTTGGTGGGGTTGAGTCCTCAGCAGATGGCCTTCTTTGGCAGCTCGTTGTTTAATGATATCATCTGAGGCGCAGGTGAATGATGTCATATCTGCAGTGTCCACATGCCAGCATTTTTAGGGTTTTCTTCAAGGTCACATAGAGGTCCAGAACTCGGACTCAAACTTTCGTTTAACCAAAATTAAAGTCCTTGCTCAGCATTTTTTTCCACATTTACAGGAAATCTCAACTGAGTTTAAGAAATCAGTGAATGTTAGGGACTATAGCTGGGTTTATATGCATTTAAAAAAAAAAAAAAGGTTTATAAAAACAAAAACCTTTGCACGCAGTCCCCTTCATGCAAACTCAAACCTGAGCCTGTGCATTTAGAAAGAAGTGACCCTTCCAGTCCTCATCGCTGCTGAAGGCTACATTGGTTGGTGATAGCAGACGAAAAAAAAGAAATCTTGGGTAATTTGCAAGTTACAACTTACAGCGCCCTCTAGTGTCCATGTGAATAATTGCCTGCAAAAGGTACAGCGGTAGCACATTATTAATCCCTCGGGTAGGTTCCTCTGGGACAAGAGCCTCCACATAACTTTGCTGGTGGTCTTCTACATTTTGCAGCTGTTACTGACACCAAGGTTCAGTCTTAAAAACGTGTGGAAAAAGTGCTCTGTGGGCTACTTTTGCTTGTGCCGCTGTCCTTCAGCTAGCTGTGGTAGACAAGAGTAACCGAACTGATGTGAAATGATAAAAACTGTTCGATGTGCTTCTCTTGCTGCAGGGTTGCACTTCATAGCATCAGTAGAGACACTCGGGGAGTAAGTAAATATCCATCGTCAGCGTAACGAGTAAGAAGCTTACCCTGAAAATGTTGAGAGAGTAAATACACTTATTTGCTCGTAGTTGCCACACTTTATCTCATCTCATGGGTTTTTCACTCACTTGGCATGCCAGGATTGTTATCCATCCAAATGGCCGACAAATTAATGCCACGTGGCAAAAGCTCAATACATCAGGATCCTGCAGGAAATCAGAGCTGCACCGCACAGCAAGCACTGTGCTTTAAAAAATAAAGAAAGAAAAAGGAATCAAAATGGTTAAAATTAGAGATCGCTGTTTAAATTTTTTATGAAGCTAATCAGAGAACACGAATCCCTCTGTGATCAATAATTAATACTTCAAGACATCCAAATGTCTGTAAAATTAAAAATGAATTCGTGCATCAGAGTCGCACTCTCACCGAGCTCATGTTTTATTTGTTGTGTTATCGCTCTTTCACGTGTGAATCTCTGCAGACTACTGTGCTACAGTCACACTGCAATACAAATAAATGGAGCCACGGTATGGTAGAAATTTAAATATGACACAAATCTTTAACTTGCATCACATGAACTCACTAAACTCGCAGCATGATTATCTGCATCATTTCACATAACAAGTACGGGTAAAGGCAGCACTCACACTGTGGGACTCAGGATCGATTCTTTTAATCATTATTTTCTGCGAAACCTTTTTTGTAATCTTTCTGTTTTTAATTAATTGCGGCTAAATTTTGAAAAATATCTTGAATCATTCACAGACAGAAGTGTTTCCAGTAGGATTGTATTTTTAGCACTGATATTTCATCTTAAGTTGGATTAAAAGCACCATCGCAAACTCAAACATTTCCACGTGACGGGACGCTCACGTGGGATTTGAGTGAATTATCCCACTGCTGACTTGCACTACTACTAAAAGCACCAAAGTGTCCTTTACAGTGAGAACAAAGACTCCAGAAATGTTCTCTGGAAAACAGTAAAAGCATCAAGGTCGTGTTTCATAAACAGACATCACAAGGAATATTATACGGAGTGGGATGATGTCAGCAGGTTGAAGTGAGCTGGAGTTGGAGTGTTCGCGTTACTGTAAAACCAAACTGCCTGTTCCTCTGTTCCTGCTCCAAACTCACCATCCCAGCAGCCAAGTTACAGCAGTGTCGTATATCCTGTGCTCTGAGGTTTCTGCACCGCAGAGGTCAAACGTTCAGAAGTGTAGGCCGTGACATGTTGCTGCTTATGAGCCTAATACTGTTTTGGCTCTTGGTATGAGCCTGCCTGCTGACTGTGAGGATATTTAAAGGGAACAAATTGAAATCTCTGAACTTCGTGCTACTTCTTGTCTTTTTAACTGCCTTTTTCTTCCCTCTTGATCACAGTATAACATGTAATGTGATAACCACAGAAGCTTCGATGGTGCTTTTTCTCAGAAAGGGAACAGAAATCTGGACAGGTTGGGCTGTTAAGTGGTAATCCTCCCAGCCAACTGGAAAAGTAGCTGGAACTCAAAGCTGACATCATCTTCTTGTGTGAAATGCCCAAACTTGTCAGGTGTTGACAAAAGAAGAGATGGAGGGTCATTGGAGAGAGGTTCGGGGAATTAAAAATACCGTGTGGTATTTCAAACACTGCTAAAGGGAGTAGATAAATGACTAGAGAGTGTCTCGGAAATGTTCTGGCCAAAGCCACTTTGTAAATCATCCCAGTCCAGTCATGTCACAGTAGTCAAGACCCTGTCCTGTTATTTTTAGTCCTGGACTGAACAGTTTCAACGAGATCCAAAAAGCCAGTGAAGCCAGAGTACTGGGCCAAAGTCATAACCCAACAAGAACGACAGACGAAACGAGAGCTCGGTCTCGATTATTTTTTTAAACTCATTGTTTTTTTTTTTTATGTGCATTTTGAAGCCTTAGGCTTTAGGTTGACTTTTGATTACCAGAAGTGACCATATTTAGGAGACAGCATGGACTTTCAGATGGCTCCAGCACAACAATCATAGCATTTAGCCCAGTTCAGTGACGTTTAATCATCAGACATGAGGTTAAATTTACAGGGCGATCGTGGCTCAAGAGTTGGGAGTTCGCCTTGTAATCGGAAGGTTGCCGGTTCGAGCCCCGGCTTGGACAGTCTCGGTCGTTGTGTCCTTGGGCAAGACACCGTTGCCAGTGTCCGTCAGCCTCGCCTCTGTCAGTGCGCCCCAGGGTGGCTGTGGCTACAATGTAGCTGCCATCACCAGTGTGTGGATGAGTGGATGGCTGGATGTGTGAAGTGCTTTGGGGTCCTTAGGGACTAGTAAAAGCGCTATATAAATACAGACCATTTACCATTTAAATCTTTGAAAAATGTAAGTTAAATTAAAAAGAATCCACAGTACAGCTGTCACAAACGAGGAAACACCAAAACTCTCATTGTACCTGGTTATAAACATGTTGAATTTCTGCTGTAGGCGATTTAAACATGGGAACCTTTGGGCATTGATTCACTATTGGAGCGAGCTTCAAGTATCCATTAGAGCAGCGTTTCCCAACCACTGTGCCGCGGCACATCAGTGTGCCGTGAGAAATGATCAGGTGTGATGTGGAAGATTATCTGGTTCCACCTGATTAGTACTCTAAGCAAGTAACGGGCAGAACGATGACATCCTCTTCCACTAGAGGGCAGTGCAACTACCTGCTCTAATTAAACGGGTTGCCAACTGACAATAAAACAGAAGACAAAGAAGAAATTACATAATAGTCTTGCTTTAAGACGATGCAGCGCGAAATAACAAGAGATAAATATATGAAAAGAAAAAGTAGCGGGTCTGACCTGGTCCTGGAGAAAATTCTGAGCCAGATGAAGGCCCAGCATGAGTGGTGGTCAGAAGAAAGCAAAAAGGTATACTGGGGGCAAACCAGCCAATTCTGCTATACCTGCTGCGCATATCAATATGCTTTTTGTGACATTGTTGTTTGGTGGTGTGCTGTGTGAGCTAATGTGAAATATGTGCCGTGGCTCCAAAAGATTGTGAAACAGTGCATTAGAGGAACTCTCAGCAGTGAAAAACCTAGTGGTTAAAATCAGAACTACAGGACATGTGAGAAACTGGTAAATATTTTTGCCATAGTAATTTAGTAGACAATGAATAGTGGTTATAACGGCACCTCTAATAACTGTGAGCAGCCTAAAGCTCTGAGGATACGATCACTCTCGGAGTCGGACGCTTTTACTGCTCGAACACTTGCAGGCAGATGGAGGAAGAAGAGCTTTTATATGAGCTCCTACATTTGCTTCAAATGCCTGAGTTCTTTGTTCTTACTTATCCATCATTAAATCATCTCTACTGGAGAAAGTTCAGTTTTTAGCACGAGTCGGCTTCATTTTTCAGCCTGCAGGTTGACACTTAGCCTCGACTTGTTTTAGTCAAAGTCTAGCAGACAGAAAGCGGAACAATACTCCTTTAGTAGTTTTGTTTTCTCTTCTTAATAACACAGCTTTACACAAAGACTTTGGAACTCTGAGCAAGTAGATATTCTTGTGCTGAGCTAAAACTCTGAAAGCACGGATGGTTTTTATCTGGCAAAATAAAAGTTTGGACTAATGGCGGTAAATTAAAACCAGTAATAATCAGCACTGGAAATGAGGCTCGTGTGCCAAAGCATTGCACAAGATGCCCACTTGGATATTCCTGCATTCTTTTCAGTATTAAAGGACTCAAATGACATCTTTCCGAGATGGTAGGAAACTGGTTTTGGGGATAAAAGTCGACTAAATGGGTTAAATTTGTGCTTCAATTGCAATAATGACTGAATTAGAAATCTGATCACAAAGCGAGGCCCCAGGTGTTCCTGCTTTAATGTGAGAGCAGAGCTGCAGTGACTGCCAGCAGCAGGAGCAGCAGCGTGTGGTCTTAAAGGGCTTCATTATGGTATGGCATCACCACGGCAACAGCAGCAGCTGCCTGCTTTGACGTCACGCAGAATGTGAACCTCTATAAGAAACATGTGCACAGAGAGACCGCAAACAGACCCGTGCAGGGATGTGTTACCTGTACGTCCTGGTGATATAAATGAGTGGTGATGTTTAGCAGCTGGAACAAGCGTTTGTAACAGCGCCTTCTAGTTAGACCGTTTTAGGGACGATAAGCTGCTCGTGCACAGATGGAGAAGCCATTTTTCATCGGTGCCTGGTGAAAACCGTGCATCTCGTTTGGAGTGCTGCTTGAACTGGGCCAACACTCTGCACACTGGCACAGAGCACATCTCATTTCTTCCCACTAATGAATGTAATTACAGGTTTTTGTAGTGAAAGTGGAAAAGCTGAAAGGGAAGTTTGGATTTCTATGCCTAAAATAATCTGGCATCCATAAACGATTTTTACTGGAGAAAGAAGCAGTCCAAATGTCGTTTGTTTTAATAATTTGTGCACATTATTATTAATAGATTGTACCTCATATAATATATATATATATGAATCATTCCACTGCAGATGTGTGAGTACCCTTAATGTATGTTTAACTAAAGCACAGTTTTTGGATAATACAGAGGTTATTGAAATGCCTGTTTTGTGCATGTTGACAAGACTGTCAAATACTATCAAACCATTTGAAAACACAGTCATCAGATTTTTACAGAGTTTAATTACAAGTTCTGAAACAATGAGAACACAAGGAGCCAATACTAAAGTGCCAAAAACTGCAGTTCCTCTAATGGCCACTTGAGGCTGTCTCTAAAAGTGAGTCGGTGGCCACTGACTCCTGTGTTTAAAATATCCAACGCAAAAATTGAGACTACTACAAAAAATGGTTTTGTTCTTTGAATTGTTCCTTTCTTTTCAACTGAACAGAGTAGAATGTTTTTGACTCACCTGTATAAGGTGTGAAGGAGCCTAAAGATAGTCTGGGGTGTGGCCTCTTTTGATCAAGAAGTCTAGTGCTTCAGTTCTTTTAGGATTTAGGTTCTCTTGGGATTTTATTGGTATGTTAATTAGCGCTAGCACTCATAGTTTGCTTGCTAACAAAGCTGGTTGATGACTCCACCCTCTCGTCACTTTTGGCTCAGAAATCGAGAAAGTGAGTGAAATTGTGCACGTCACTTTAAGGCTTGAAAACAAAGCTTTTAAAAGTGTACAGGATGCTGACCTTGAAACTGAAAAGGAATAAATTTGAGTCACCAGGTAAAAACAGGGATATTTTGATGTTATTGGTAATCATACATGTCTGTTTCTGTCTGTGCAGGCAGACACGAATATACCTGCTGTGTGAGTCACTCAGAGGGTGCGTTTGAATTATTAAGCAGGGGCACCCAGCAAGTGAAGCTCTGTGTTCTTTTCATCTCCTAAACAAACTGCTTCTAATTAGTCATGAATACCCCCACTCCCCACCACCCCACACCCACCCTGCTGTCCACCCCCATCTGATATGGCATCAAAAAGAATAACTAAGCACTCTTTTCTGGCTGTAATAATAATGATATTTTATTGCATTAAGCGCATCGTGATTTCCTTATTTGTGTATTTCTGCATGACTTTGGAAGAATTCATTTAAAAAAGTTTAGGGAAAAGAGTTGCATTTTCACAAACTGAAACAAGAAGGGAAGAAAACGTCGACCTGGTCCGATCGCTGAAAAGCAAAGACCCATTCGCTGGAGTGTTCGTCCCTCCCGAGAGCGGCGGTTGTAGCGGTGGAGGTTACCAGCAGGAGGTCGGAGCCATTTGTAAAGGTTGAGCAGCTGTTAAATAATTCACAGCTACTCTGTCACACTGCAGAGATGAACTCTGTGTACACTCTGTCACTCTCAGGCAGCTTCACTTCATCCTCCTTCACTGAATTTGTCATGTTATTCCTTTGCATTTACCCATAGACACTCTTCAGCTGTCACTCTAAACGGGAGACCTGCTCTGCTCATTTCCACCTCCATGTTTTTATTCTTGGACTTTCTAGAACAACTTATTCATCTTATACTGTTCCTTGATGCAGCCAATCCTCTATCTCTATATCTGTTTTGCCTCTCTGTAGCTTTCTTATGATTGGCTGCCCCTCTCAAACAGAACATTATAACAAAAGGTAACGGTGGATATATGACAGGAAAGAGAGGAAAAGCATATGTCACTTTTAAAGCTGAATCAAATAACTAGTTATTTAAATCTTGTCTAACTATGAAATGAGCGCTGATGCACTGTTGCATCCCGAGTCTTGGAGCACAGTTGTGTTACTGTGTTATTGAGGGTATGACACACTCTTCACCCCCATCATAGTGATTTACAGTAAACTCATTATCATGTTGCTGCTCGTCATAGATGTTGAATGTTTCTTTGAAGTTTCTGGCTTTAGGTTTTGTAAAACTAGAGTGTTATCAGCAGAAAACACCCAGCTTCATCCCGCCCACACCTGACCACCAGGTAGTTTGTATAGATGACTGTGGGGGAGCGGTGAGAAGGCTTACACAAAGGTAACCTAATGTGCCCACTGTTAAGTGTGTGTGTGTGTGTGTGTGTGTGTGTGTCATCTCCAGGGAGCAATGGGAGGATCAAAGTGTGTCTGGCTTAACAGACACCAGCCAATCAGAGCTGAGAGAGAGCTGCCCAAACATGCTCTGGGTAGTTAAAACAGTCAGTGTGTTCATACACACAGGTGTGTTGTGCGTTGTGAACTGGCAAAATTACCCCTGTTGTCATAGACCCCCCACACAGTTTGTACTGACACAACACTCACACACAAAGCCTCCTTTAAAGTGGAACTTTTGTGCTTTTTGTGGGTTTTTTCTTATTCGTTGTCATATTTATCCTGTTCCAGTGGTCGATGATCTTATTAAGCATGGCCAGAGTTTTAAATAGTGAGGTCAGTGTTTGTACGAGTGATCCCTGCGGGCTGAAAGCTCAGTTTCACTTAGTTTGCAATTCTTTCCTCTGTTTTCCCTTTTCTTTGGACCTGTATCAGAAGCCCCGCCCACATTCTGGTTAAGAGGGGCAGCCAATCAGAAAACAAAAAGCCAGCACAAAGGGAACAGAGCTAAAACACTGTTTTCACGACAGAGATGATGCTCCGAGGGGCTGCACCGAATCCCAGAGTGAGATAAATAAAGGTTATCTTGAACTGGGAACCATACAAAGCTGCTCCAGCAGAGTCCAAGAACTAAAAAAATATGGAGGTGGAAATGTGCATACGGCCCTTTTAGTAAGTTCTGGTCATACTGGTGTGCACAGCAGCGGTTCTCCATCAGTCTCAGTCTTTTGGAAAGATTAGTTTGTTAAACAGCAGACGAGCAGCGCTGGCCGCTGCCTCAGACTGTCTGCGTGTGTAATTAGTGTTAAGTGCTTTCTGTATACGGAGATAAGGTGGAGCTACAAAGACACACTCTCTCCGCACACTGTTATTATCTCTGCCTGTTTGAATCTCTTCCTTTTTCTTTCCTCGCTGAAAGCTTTTCTGTCTGCACTCTAGTAACTGCTGTTTACTGTCAACACATCCCAGTTTCACTGCTGCGACTCTGCCGCTGCTGATAATTACAGTCAGACCCGTTAAGACGCCGGCACATTTTCTTTTGCATGAATTATTGTACGATTTAAAGAAGAGAAAGAACTAACAGTTTCTTAGATTTGAAGCAAAGGTGCCAGCTCATACTGCCTGCAATTGAGCAATAAGGTTTCATGTCTGAATAATGAACATTAATCACACTTTTTGGCTTTAATGACTACTCCATGTGCTGGAAGAGGAATTTGTAGCATTTTCTTCCATTAGAAGAAGTATTAGGCTCTCATATGTGACCTGCAGTTCTGACTTTCACCACTAGGTTCACTCTGCACGTCCTTGATTGAGGCTGGCCCCAAAAGCGAGTCAGTACGCTCACAGTCCCATGTTGGTTTTTTGTTTGTTTTTTGCTTTTTAAAAGCTCGGCTTCAGCTGTGTAAATAGCATGTTTACAGCTAACAGTTGGTCTCTGTGAAAGGCTTTCCCTCCACACCATCTGTAGGCAGACAGAGTTTCGTCACCCGTTTCAGTACTGTTAAGATTTCAGATTATTGGTATCTGTACAGACTGATAATCAACCCATAGTTTAGTGCTAGCCCTCACCTATGTTAATCTGAACCACCGAACTAGACCTCTGAAACATGTTTGTGGTGTTGGTGCCTTCTGGAGTGTCTTTAATGGCTTACTGTGTCGTACAAACTTTAAGATACAACCGTGCTCCAGTGTTGTCGAGTGAAATGCTAGTGTTTACTGATTAGCGAGTATCTGTTGTGGGTTGAAGCTTGTTGATGCAGCTCTCTCTTCAAGCTTGTTGAAATAGCTGACAATCCTACTTCTTGTCCAAATATGGTCACATCAGGCAACAAAAACTGAACCTAGCGATGCCCAAAATACCAAAGTTGAGACATCAAAATGTGGAGTCCCAAACCAGGGGGATGACAACATGATGGCTGTGCCTGGTTTTACATGCAGTTTGAGTGTAAAGTGATCGAGTGGGGGATGAGACTAGAAAACCACTGGTAGTCCATTTCCACACGCTGGGTTTGTCTCGCAGAGAGAATTAAGTCATGAAATCAAAAATGCCCCCAAACATGGTGAGTGCATTTATTTGAGTTCCACCAACATAAAATGATAAACGAATGTTGTTCTTATAGGAGAAGAACCTGATGAGAGTAATAAAAGATGTGCTGTGGCAAAAATTCCAATCTGACTCAGCTGTTCGATTGCAGACACTGCTGGACACAATGCACAACAACAATGATGGAAAATTTCACATATGCAAACAATATTTAAGGAACTATAAAACGCAGAATATGCATCCAAGATATTGAATATCAGATAAGTAATAAAAACAAATATTCATTCATGGCCTGAATAGGTGAAGGAACACTGCACCAACCCTGAACCGCCGACCTTAAAGCTCTGCACATCAACTCCGAGCATGTTGTTAGTGCTCAAAGTGCAGCTTAAACTAAACTACAAAAAATATAATAGAACAAACCAATGATGATGGCGGTGTTTGCAACCTCGTCATTAAATTCCATCTAGGGATGGGTACCGGTATCATGGCACCGGTTCAGACATAAACGGTAGTAACCAGACCGAAAAGCAGCGCACATTTCGGTGCTTTATTTCGGTGCTTTTTTTTCCTGAGCTGTGATACACTTTAGATTCTAGCCAATCATTTTACGTTTCCGAGGATAGTAGGCGGGTCCAGGTACGTACGATCTTTTAGAGCAGAGCTACAGATTAAAATGCCCAAGGCGAAGCGGTCAAAAGTCTGGCTGTACTTCACAGCAAAAGATGCAAACTCAGCAGCAACAAGTGCTTTAAGCTGATACTGTGATACTATCAAAGGAGGTAACACCTCAAATCCGATGAAACACCTGGCGACGCATAGCGTTTTTTTTAAAAGCCGAGAAATGCGCTGTATTTGATAGCTTGCTGCGAGACCTCACACCGAGCACATCTACTGTGGTGCCTGTTATCGGACCCGGAGTTAGCAACATCCCCCAAGAACCCGAAGAGGAGAGTCCTGGCCCCTAGCCCTACCAGTGTAGCAGAAATGATGATGGATGATGATGCAGCAGCAGCCGTTCTTCTCTGCGTGAGGAGCTTAATGTTGTTTGTGTGTAATTTACGTTGAGTAGGCTAACCACGTTATTACATTAATGCAGGTAAGGTGAACTAGCAAACATCATCATAGCTACATGCGGCTGTCTTCTTGTTTGATGGCAGATGCTCCCTTCACCCTGGCCAAAAAGGCTAAAATGACCAAAGGAAAAAGTGGAAAAACGTTAAACATGAGAGGTTTAGGACAAAGTTTGTGTTTTTTCCATTGTTTAAACACTGCTTCCAGCCAAGAGTGATACCATATATGCCCCATAGCTGCAGAAAAGGCTAACACTGTTATCTTTTTACAAAAAACCAGCTGAACATGAGAGGTTTTTGGACCAATTTTGTGTTCTCCATTCTTTAAGCACCAGTTTGAGCACCGTTTAAGCACCGGCACCGTTTCAAAAGTACCGATTTGGCACCGGTATCGGATAAAGCCTAAACGATACCCATCCCTAACTCCATCCATCAGTGGAGGCAGATTTCAAACCATCAAACATTTGTAATAGTGACTGCGACACCTGCAGTGGAAAAGAAAAATGATCTCGATGTGACTTTTGACCACAGATGTGTTTTTATGTCGCAGCAATTGCACCACAGGCTGTGTTTTCTTACTCGGGCTGCAAATCTGTGAAATTGCACAGAAGCTGCTGCAGCAACACAAGAGGCAACAGCGTCTTTACCAGAGAGGTCGAACTCTGAAGTGACACAAGCTTTTAGCATTCAGACTCCCTCTCTGTTGCACGCAAGCACGCACGCACACACACACACACTCAGAGGGCAGTGGGTGTACACCGTGAGCCTGCCAACTCTTTCAGACTACAGATTAGCGGTGAAATAGGAGCTGTGGTTTCGCCTGAGGGGCTGGCAGCAGCTCGGGTCAAACAAATCAAACGCTCACTTTGCTTTGTTTTAGTCTCAGTTCAAAGAGTGTGTGTGTGTGTGTGTGTGTGTGTGTGTGTGTGTGTGTTGGCTGAAATCTTTCAAAGATGGGGACGACAGCGTTGGACGCTGTTTTAAAACGTTGGATTAAAGAGCGTCTGATATCAGCCGATCTGGTTTCTGCATTCCTGTTTCTCTGTACATTGAAGCAGGTTTCCACCTGTCTCACGTGTGTGTGTGTGGTCAGTGTGTGTGTGTGTGTGTGTGTGTGAGGCCTAATGGCTGTGAGGTCGGTTGGTCCCTCTGTCCTCTGAGTTGTTTCATTCATTCTGTTTTTGCAGCTGTCAGAGGAACAACGAAACTGTCCATCTCGTCCATAAATATCTCCACAGATATTCACCTCATTGAGCGAGCTCCTCAGAGGCAGATAAATTGGCCGCTTTGGTTGTGCAATAGTTCACCGACACATGGGAGTTGTAACGAGACCGAATGATGCTGTGCTTTAAATGTGCAGCATTTGGAGAGCTGTCAAAGTTTAGGATGGCTCACAGAACATTTTCCACTCGAGCTAAAATGTCTTTCTAGGATTTTTACCAGGATAACAAACCAAGATTTCTCTTGCTGTCATTGAATTGTTAAACATTTGTAGCTGGGAAACTCTGGTTTGTCATTTTAAACAGCTTTGATTATACTTCTCATCTTTCATGGGTTTTTTGGAAGGCGTGACTGCTCCGTGGTCATAATGTCCAGGTCGCTGTAACAAACGAAACCCTGATAACCGGGTGGTATGGAGCTTGCCATCACCAGTGTGTGATTGTGTGTGTGAATGGGTGGATGACTGGATGTGTAAAGTGCTTTGGGGTCCTTAGGGACTAGTAAAGCGCTATACAAATTGAGTACAAGACCTCCAACATCTCGGTGTAATCAGTCATCTCCTGACTGCAAGTTTGATCCACGGATGTCCCACCTCACATTTGAAAGCACCTGCAGCCAACACGTCACTGCCTGATGCCACAGCGCAGCTTCAGAGGCCTCGTAGTGTCTACGTCTCGATGGGTCAGAGCTGCTTTACTCACATGGCAGAGGTAGAATTACACTGAAGGTGTTGGTGGAGGCATGTTAAGGTGAGATGCAATATTCCTGACTTCTGTCTGATAGTCACAGCTGTGATTATAGGCACGAATGAATAACTACACATGAATTCAAGGGACACCAGGTCCTAGGTTAACCTCCTAGGACCTGGTGTCCACATATGTGGACGTCACATTTTGGGTTGTCTAGACCAAAATACTAAAATTTGCTCTACAAGGGCCTGATATCCTCGTACGAGGACACTATGCTGCCACTGTTCTATCGAAATTTAAAACGAATGTCCTCATATGTAGATCTCATTTTTCTCAGAAACAAAAATCTGGTAATTTTTACATTCATCAGGTCCCATCAGAGAATTAAAAATGCCATGAAAGCGTTCGGGGAGGTTAAAGGAGATTTTGAGAATCTTTTTTTAAAATGTCAAACTCTTCAGCATTTTTTGAAGCCACTTTATAAAAACAATAAGTCTTTCTTTGTTATGATACACACGTTTTTATAAGCAATGTTATTCTGATGAACTCGACCTTTTTTCTTAATAGTGGAACACTTGGAGCGAACACGTGCCACGCGCTCAGTTTTCCTTCCTGCTCAGCGTTCCTGCAGCGGCTCACTGAGCCGCGGTCGGAGCAGCTGACAGGACGGCAGCTGTCTCACCGCTGATGACTGACAGTTATCAGTGTCCGTGACAACCCCGCCCCGCCCCCGTTACAACCGTGTCGGGTCAGCAGATACGACCGCAAAAGGCGCAAACCGTACGACTGCCTGCTGGAATTAGATGACTGAAAATAAAAAATAAAGATAAAACAGCAGATGATGCAAACCAACATGAACTCTTAAAAACATCGTTAAATTGTTGCTGCTCGTCTTGTTGCGTTCTATGAATCCCAACAGCAGCAAACAGCTTTCCAACCTCAGGACGTGACGAGAGAGGGGAGGTGTTATTTAAAGAATCTTAAGCCTTTACTGTATCTCTCTCACACACACACACACACACACACACACACACACACACACACACTGCAGAAAGCATCCTAAGACTGCAGCCCTATGTTGGCAGGCATCCTTGGATCGCTCCCCTCCCCACTTCTGTGTGTGGTATTCCAGGACTGTACGACCCCGGTCGCCCCTCCGTGAGATGTGAGGAATTCTGTTTACTCCCTAAAAACACTCCCACTGCGTGTGTCCTCTATCCCAGTTAGGAGAGGCGATTTTGAAAGCTTAAAGATGGAGCAACGACGCTTGAATGTGATCAGATCTGGTGCTGCCACATTCATCGATAACAGATATTCAGACTTTTGCTGCACGTTTTCTTATTGTCAGCGACTTCATAGCTTCTCATCCAAATGCCCCACAGCCTTTAGGCTAAATATAGAAGTTCAGGTAATGCATCATCTTGTTTCTGTCTCCATGGTTCAGGAAGCCGGACCTCAAGAAAATTGTGAAATTTTTGCACGTTTAAAAAATCAAATGGGCTGAACTCAAAGCTGCACTCATGATATTTCTACTGCAGCGCTCCGTACAAACAGAAGCTCTCACATAAAAAGAGATCAAAGACATCAAGATGTTTGTGTGCTGTGGAGTACTTAATGGGAAATATGAGTTCTTTGTTTCCATTTGAGCTCAATGTGACCTTTGTGACGTGTGGCTAATTGGCAGGAAGTTGGTATTTCGTGCCTCTGCATTAAAGAGATTGACAGCGAGCGACACGTTGACACGTGAGACGTATTGAAGTTGTAAAGTGACCTTGGCTATATGCAGAGAGCGATGCTGACTGATGCAACCACCAGGCAACACCATGCGCCTGATTTAACGCTGCCCATCACCTGATTACTTACTTCTGTCACGCAGCAGCAGACTGACAGGAGAAGCTGAAGTTTTGTGGGACCTTTTAAATGATTTTTGACTTCTTTACGGCTTTTGTGCCGAGTGTGAACTTAATGGCATCACAGCTGTGGTCATGTGTGTGTTACTGACAGGCAGCAAGGGAAAAAAGAGTGAAATCAAAGTGCTAATGTACGGTGATGCCAAACTCTGGGGTTTTGCGGATTAAAGAAGCTGCTGGGATTGCACCTTCATCACATATTGACAGTTTAGTCATAGCAGCCTGCTCTCTGAACTTCCATCCATCCATCCATCTTCTTCTGCTTTATCCGGGGCCGGGTCGCGGGGGCAGCAGCCATAAGCAAAGAGGCCCAGACCTCCCTCTCCCCAGTAACCTCCTCCAGCTTATCCGGGGGAACACCAAGGCGTTCCCAGGCCAGCCAACAGATATAATCTCTCCAGCGTGTCCTGGGTCTGCCCCGGGGCCTCCTCCTAGTGGGACACACCCAGAAAACCTCGTCCAGGGGGCATCCTTGTCAGATGCCCGAACCACCTCAGCTGGCTCCTTTCGATGTGGAGCAGCAGCGGCTCTACTCTGAGCCCCTCCCGGATGGCTGAACTTCTCACCCTATCTCTAAGGGAGAGGCCAGCCACCCTTCGGAGGAAGCTCATTTCTGCCGCTTGTATCCGCGATCTCGTTCTTTCGGTCACTACCCACAGCTCGTGGCCATAGGTGAGGGTAGGGACGTAGATCGACCGGTAAACTGAGAGCGTCGCTTTTACACTCAGCTCCCTCTTCACCACGATGGACTGGTGCAGCGTCTGCATTACTGCAGCTGCAGCCCCAATCCGTCTGTCGATCTCCGGCTCCCTTCTCCCATCACTCATGAACAAGACTCCAAGATACTTGAACTCCTCCACTTGGGGAAGGAACTCATCCCTGACCCGGAGTGGGCACTCCACCCTTTTCCGGCTGAGAACCATGGCCTCAGATTTGGAGGTGCTGATCCTCATTCCCGTTGCTGTGAACCGTTCCAGTGCGAGCTGGAGGCCCTCACCCGATGAAGCCACTCTCTGAACTTACAACTTTAAATTATTGTGTACTTAAACCACATTTTTGAGAGTTATTTTTATGTGAAATTTCCTTACAAACATCCCATCCTAAAATAATAATTTGTAATTATTTTGTTATGCACACAAGAAGATCCAGATTTTGCAGTCGCGGTAAAGGTGGAGGCAGTTTTTAACAGATTTGCACATTTGCTGCCTTTTTTAAAGAGTAAGTTTCCCGTTTGTTGCTCTCAAAGGTCAGAGTTTGGGTACTTTTCTCTTTTTTGATGTAACTAAAAACTGATCTGAGTTGGTCAGAAAACACGAGTAAGAGCAGCTGACAGCATTGCCCAGATGATCCTGCTGTAGCTACAGGTAAACCCACAGAGAGACCAACCCACAGACAACTGAATGCACTGCTGTCACTACAGCAACTGAAAGGAACAAAGTACTGAAACCGTTTTACTGCGATTCAGTCAGAAACACTTTACTGTCATTGACAGTGCGGCAATGCATCAAAAACTAATCTAGTAAACTCAAGAACAGAGCGGACATCAATATGATATTAGATATGACACCAATTATAATTACACTTGGCATGAAATGAAGACACTAAGGGGATGTGGGTTGCAAAGCGGGTTGCAGATACACTGGAATTGGGGCCTAAGGCAGTCCAAAGGGTGTAAATTCTATATAGGGTCTTCTCTGTGAATGTGTGCAAGGGTATGAGCTGATGTTTAGGGTCTGTGGGTTGGATGTGACTTCTTGGCCTGTTAGAACTGAGGCTACAACGTGGTTTAGCTTTTAGTATTTCTTTTTCTTTATCTGTGTTTTTTGTTGTTTGCACCGTAACACTTGGGTTTGGGATTAAAGAAGACGAGCAGGGTCGTTGAAGTCTTTGTTTCCTTTTAATTTTCACTTCAATCTTCCAGTTTTCCTTTCTTTTTCTTCTTGTATCCCATCTTCTGTCCTCTGCAGCTCCAGTTGTCGTTGTTTTATTCTTTTTCCTCCTCCTTCATGCTCCAGTTCTCAAAAATAGCTCCCTAGTAGTAACGTCCCTGTAGCAACAAGACAAGAAATATAGTCTCGTTCTACAGGACACTGATTTACTGCCTGTCCTGCTGGGCGTGTGTGTGTGTGTGTGTGTGTGTGTGTGTGTGTGTGAGAGTGTGTGTGAGATGCTTCAGCTGCTCCAGTTCCTCAGCCCAGTTCCACCAGTGTTCGTGTGGAGCTGCTCCTGTGGGAATGCGATGGCTGAGCTCACGTCCCAGTCGGATGGATTTAAATTCCAGTCTTAGATTCCAGGTCACCCACTGTTCACTTCAACACCGCGCTGACGCGGCTCAACATCCGCTGGTTAAAGTGTCGAGAGCGCTCGACAGCGAGGTTCTCGTCTCGGAAAAGTCGGTCAGGAATCTCGATTTTTAAATTGGGGTTGAAAGTGTGCGTGCTGGATTAGAGTCGTGCCCCAGGACACTTCCCAAAAAGTTTTTCTGTCTTTTACCCAGAAAGCTGCCGATGCTTGTGATTGTCGTTTGTGGCGCTGAAAGCTGAAGTTGTTTAAAAAGTATTTCAATGACGTCCAACATGAAGGTCAAACATCATCCAGGAGTTCGTTGAGTAAAATCAAGTCTTTCGCTGTTTTATTCAGTACTAAAGATGCAAATAACCTAATTCAAACGGAGCCAAATAAACATTAGCATAAACTCAAATATCAAAGAACTCTGTTTGAGTCCAGAGTCCACGAATGCACCAAATCCTTCCTCGTGGTGTTCCCAGAGTAGAAAACTTCGGGGCCGTTCTGTCTGCAGAGCAGCGTCTCTGTCTGACCTGCAGCCGGTTCGCTCTGAAGCTCAGACAGAGACGCTGCTCTGTCCCACTGAATTGGGTCAGCTGGGTCTCAATAACACACACACACAACACAGGGCCCGAGTGAGAAGTCGGGTCAATCAGCTTCCACTTAGGGCTGAAAAATCTCAAGTTAAACTCCAACAGGACGAGTCTTCAGTTACCTGGACAGATATCAACAATCATTCACTAAATTCAACCCACATCACACAGGAAAAAGATCACACCGCCACATCAACCACAGGTAACAAAAGCTCCTCTTTAAAGGCAAATAAAGGTCATGAGTAAAATCAAAGTCCTCATAAACCAGGATATTTAGTGGCCTGTATTTATAATTCCAGAAAGTCTTCATTGTCTATGACCTCTTTGAAAGAGGAATATGGTCAACTGCAGCAGCTCGCAGTGTAGAAGAGTAAGTGCTTAGCCATCGGGTCGCTAATGTCGCCTGTGTGTTTGGTGCAGTTGTGTTCTGCTCACCTATCCTGCAGCTTTTTGCTTTACTAATGCTAAAGAAACTGCAGCTGTGACGCTCTAGGCTGTGGATTACAAATGAAGTTTTACAGTTAATAAAATAATTCATAGTTTTTGCTATAGATTATGAGATGACAGGGACGTACAGGAGGAAAGACCCTTTCCTGAGCTCAAGCTACTAATAACACTCAATAATATATCAAAGTGAGAATGTCCATACTAGCTGTCGTCTGAGTTTATGTGACGTACTAATATCACTGATTCATCAACATGTAAGCAGCGTTTTACTGTTGAGGCTCTGCTGTTTTTATCTACCAGATAAATCTCAGCTGTTCTGAGATGAGAAATGAGAGAGAAAAGGGGCGTGGCTACTGTACCGTTTTGTAGTGGTTTTATTTTCCTCTAATTTTTGACGTCACTGAGCTTTTTAAAGTAAAATCTGCTTTTACCGACTCAAGTAGAAGTGATGTCATATGAAAACATTCACAACAACAATATTATCTCTATAAACAGACATTATTGGGTTATCTCTTTTTACCTGATGAGCTCTTATGAAAGTTATGAGTCTAAAATCAAAGCTATATGAACACAGACAAAAAGAACAATATACACTTATTTATATTCTTCTCATATGTGCATAACATTTTAAACTACACTACGTAGTTATCATCGAACAGCTTCACTGTTGGAGCTGCTGGTTGTTGGAAGAAAACGGATGAGACGAGAGATTGTTCCAATGCAAAGGGATGATTCTGCTCTGTGTTTGGCGCTGGCTGAAGTCTTTTTGTGGTCCAGAGTAATGAACGCTGGCACAAAAAGTTGAATCAGTCTCGTTTGCTCATTATTTATTCAGATAATTCCCGATTTCCGTCAGAATTGTGCCAAATTTAGACCGCATCCTATGTAATCCCAAAGCAGAATCTTATGTTAGGTACAGAAACTTTGTTTTGTATCATCTGTGCTGTTTAACACGTTTCCAGAAGTAGTTTTTGGTTTCTAACTAACGTTACCTGAGAGGTTTTTTTTCCTCATAGGTTGAGATGTCTGAACCTCCTTGTTGATTAGCATGTTTCCTTCATTTCGCTCCGGTCCGGCCTCAGTTTTGATCTCTTTCCCTTCTTGCTGGTCTCTGACTAACAACTAATTTCCTGTGTGGTGTCACGGCCAGGGCTTCTTCTGTCTGAGGGTTTAAACGGGCCGAGTTTGGTCTTCCATGCAGATGAGCTGTTGTGGAGCCTCGGGCCGTTCTGTCTGCAGAGCAGCGTCTCTGTCTGACCTGCAGCCGGTTCGCTCTGAAGCTCAGACAGAGACGCTGCTCTGTCCCACTGAATTGGGTCAGCTGGGTCTCAATAACACACACACACACACACACACACACACACACACACACACACACACACACACACACACACACACACACACACACAGGGCCCGAGTGAGAAGTCGGGTCAATCAGCTGCATTTGACCAATAACTGATTGACTGATTGTGACCCTGCAGGAAGAGCTCTAGCCTGCTAACACCGGACATGAAGTTCATCTGAACTGTGACTAAAAATCAAACCTTTGTACTGTTTGTGATGAAAGTTGAGAGATTAGTTTCCTTACTCAGCTATTTTTCTAAAATGATCTCCTTTTGTTTGTTCTGCTCAGCATTTGCACTCAGTTAAAAGGTTACTAAAGTCAAATGTGTGTGTTGCAGTGCTGATTATTGATCTACAGTGTTTGTGTGAGTTACCCAGTTTTACAGAGAACTGCTATAGCGAGGTCTGCCTTGTTTTCATACACACCACTCGCCTTGTGGTGCTCAAATCTCTTCAAGAAAAGGACAAATGAAAAAAATATACATTTGCAATCCCGACCCAGTTACTCAGAAAACACACAAACCTTGTTCTGAGTAGTTTCATGTAGGAACCATTTGGTTTCTGGCGAATTACAACCTGCCAACCCAAAGAACTGTGCAGCCAACTAACATCACAGCCCAGCTGAGGGGACGCCACGGACGTTTACATCATGTCACACTGAGCGTGATCATCCCAGCGTTTCTGCCAGAAGAGCTGTTAAGCTTGGCGGCTTCGGCCAGCACGTTCGGGGTGTGGATGGAAGGCAATTTTATGTTTTTATGTTTTGTGGCTCCACCAATCCACTAAAATGTAAATTGTGGGGTACAGATGGGAGAGCAGAGCTGTGTTGACATCGATGCGTCTCTGTGCACACAGACGTGAGAAAAAGACACCAGGAAGTTAATTTTCCACTTTATAGCCTGGAGCAGTGTGAACGCAACAGATCACAGTTTACAGCCATAAAATACAGCAAAGTGACCTAATCTACTGTAATTATACCACTGCATCAGTGCATCTGATGTGTGCGGATAGATCAAAGAGTATTGAGCTGCTACATGTGTTTTATGTCTTAGTAGTTTTCCCAAGTTGCTTTTATGTGTAATATGGCAATAATGGATTACTAACATACAGAGTTCTAGAGTAGTGTCACTATTACGGAGCTCAGACACACACTCTAACTCCTCCAGGATGGCTCATCAGTGTGTGAAGGTTTGCTGTCTCCCAGCACGGTCTCAAGAGCCTGGAGGAGATTTCAGGAAACGGGCAGTTACTCTAAGAGAGCCGAACAGGCTGCAAAAGGTCTTTAACCCATCAACATCTGTATCTGCATCACTGTGTAAGGAGGAACAGGATGAGCACTGCCAGAGCTACAAATGACCTCCACAGGCCACTGAGTAATCAGAAACAGACTTTATGAGGGCCGGACATCCTCTGGTGGGCCCTGTGCTCACTGTCTGGCACCGTGGAGCCAGACTGGCATTTGCCACAGAATACCAGGTCCACCACTTTCCACCCTGAGCTCACGTGACAGACCTGAAAGGGTCTGCCTGTAACATTAAGCATGAGTGGTTTGGTGGCGATTGTCCGAGGAGGCATATCCATGGAGGGACATACAGATATCTGCAGGCGCAACAACAGCACTCTGACTGCCCTTACTTAGCCAAAGGAAATCCTTGGAGCAATTTTTAGACCCTGCGCTGGTGCAGTGGGTTAGGGTTCATTTCCTAGAGGAGGAAGGGACTGATACCACTGACTGGCCCCATCAGCTCAGTGATGCCCTGGTCCAGATCTGGGAGGAGATTCCCAGCAGACCATCCATCGTCTCATTAGGAGCATGTCCCAATATTGTCAGGCGTCCACAGCAGCTTGTGGCGGCTGCAGAAACTACTGAGCAGCATTTTGAGTTGCTCATGGAAACTTTGGCAAAGTGAACTAACCTGCTGCATCTTTTTTTACTTAGATTTTTGAGTTGTTTTTGTATTCAGCTTGTGTAGGTTGATCATTTTCATCAAAATATGTGGCATTGTTTCCTTCCTAAAACGTTACCTAGTCCATATCATTATAGATATATATGCATGTTTTTCCCCATTGTTTTCAAAGTGTTCTTTTAATTTATTTTGAGTGTATTTATTTGCACTTTAAACACATCTTATAATCAAGAGAAGCCAGACATCTCTGCAGCTGATTTCTCTAAAACTAGGCAACGGTTTGGGTTGATAAACAGCACTAAGAGCAAGTGATAAAGCCTTTTGTCAAGAGAGACAGCGACTTGGAGATCCTGCCAGGATCACCACATCCACATAAACAGGTGTCCTCGCATTAGTAGTTTTAGATTTGATTTGTTTAGATTCGTACCAGGCTCTTTACAAATCAGAAGAACAGTTTGTGTACACAAAGTGAATGATGATCTGACTTAAAGGACTCTCACCTCTTGGCTTGAATGTGAATTGTAACGCTTCAGATCATTGATGCTGCCTCCTAAAATAAAGAGAGTGCACTGTTAGTCACGCTATCTCAGACTGTGGTGGTCCTGAGAAATTGAGGATATGAGGTCAAAAAAGGTTGAAAGACGGGGAGTTACAGCGTGTGTGGAAAGCTGCCCAGCCAGCACTCAGGCCAAATGTTTGTAGATGAAATCATTTTCACAGATCTGCACGATTCAGATCGCCAGTGAGAAGCCATCTCGGGCCTTTTGTCCTGTAAGAAAACCTGCCATGTCAGCTTTATCAGCACGTCTGGCTCACATAGACCTTCAAAAGTGAGCTCATTTGGAGGTCTGCTTTCTGACTTTGACTCTATTGTCGTCGTAAAATCTTTGCCGGAGAAGCCCTGCAACAATTCTGACAAATTATATTTTGCACCACCACCAGAGATGGCGGGTGAGAAATTTGGCCTGGACCGATTCTGAAGTGTGACATCTTGTTTCTCAGAGGAGGGCAGCAGAGACGAGGAGATGAGGTGAGAAGAGAGGAGGCAGCACCTCCTCTGAATGTGAGAACAGACGAGAGAGAGGATGGGAGTGATGGAGAGACGGTGTGAAGGAGGGCAAGAGGAAAGTGGAAGAGGAGGTGGTATTTGGAGTGAACAGAGCTTCTTAAAGAAATGGCTAAATCAAACATGGATGAATGGCTGATGGACCGTACAGCCCCGAGGCTTCAGGGTTCAAGAAACCGTCAATAACATCAACAGAGCCCTAAGAATTTCTTCCAAAATAAAATAAATCAGGTCAAGTTAGGGTTCAGCTCTCCACTTACTTTGGTGCTGGAGTAATTTTGGGAGCCAGGAAAACTTTGCGCTTACGTGTCTTTCCAGGAATCATGACACGGTTATTTAAAACCTCTACAAACTTTGTTGTGAACAGTTTATGGGACAACTTTTCTTTTTTCTTTTTTTTTACTGTCTACAACCAAAAGAAGCAAACAGCTCACTGTGTGCTCCCAGAAACACCACACGACAGAGGTTTAGGGTCAGAAAGCCAGTCTTTAAAGTGTTTTTAATACATCTTTGCAATTGAAACTATCTGTAAACATAAAAATAGTTTTAGTGCTGAAACCTTATCAAACTTGGAACTGACACAATTTGGTCCTTTTATCAACCACAGCCTGATCTTTATTTGCACTTGGTTGCCGTACATTTCTTCCACTTCACTCACACAAGTTGATTGACCCGTTAAGCTCAGCTGACGGGAGCGGCACTAACATTGTCATGCTTGTTGCAGTGTCTCTGCTATGAGCCTCTTTTCACGCAGCTTTCTTCTACACGTTGATGTGGTTCAGCTTCCCATTTGGGACTTTGTTTCGTTTTCACTTGCTGAGAATTCGGCATGGAAGATTTAATCATCAGCAATCCATCATAGACACACATGTAGGGTAATGTTATTTCATCTTATATGTGCGCTGGGAGCAGGACGGCTCGTCCTCACTGTGCCTTCGATGGCTCTGAGGAGCTTAAAGAGAAGGCAGAAAAGAGACATAAGGGTGTGACAGAAACATGTCGGAGAGAAGACGAAGAGGAAAGGAGGAAGGCATCGGGAAGGGAGAGGAGTGGTGCATTGCAGTGTTCACCCACCCAGCCAACTCGTGTGTTTGCTCAGTATACTTGTGAGGGCTCTTCCTGATGATATTCCTTCCAGAAGTTAAAGAGTAAGCAAGTCCACAATACACGATATTAAAAGACAAGAATTTGCTAGTCAGGATATTAAGAAGTGAAGAATTCAGGAGAGGTTGAAGTCAAAGCTGGAGAGGAATGTGGTTGTTGGTCTTCACATGTACAGGAAGGCGAGCGCTGGCGTGTGTTGGAGGAGCTGCTGGATCTCCAGGCTGCCAGGCTGAGTTGTGGTGAACTTTTCCCCAGGAGGGAGTGTTCTGTCTGGGGGAAAGAGAAGATGACCATCTGGCGCCTGTGGAGCTTCTGCTGCGCTGACAGTCAGCTCCCCGACACCCTGCCAGAGTGTCCCTGAGCAAGACACTGGGGGTTGAATCCCGTCCATTTCTGGAGTTGCTGAAATTGCTTTATTAACTTGGTTAAGTTATCAAATGTGTTTGCCTTGTTTTCAGTCTTGAATACAGAAGGATATTTATTTAGCTCATGTTTTCATGGGTTTGTTTATCGAGTGGCTGTGTGGGAGAAGGTGCAGCTACCTTCTTTGTCCTTTAATAACATCTCAGATTACACAAAGTAACAGCGAACTCTGACTCGGCTTAAATTCACAGAAGAATGTCAGCCAGTCCAAGATACTTGGAACAAGCTTTCTACCAAGTAAGCTGATGAAGAAATCCGGTGTTGTTGTGCGCTCACACTAAATATTATCCAAGTCATCATTTGTAGAAGTGCAAAGAGTCAAATCCAGGAGTTTCCCTTAGCTTGTAGCAGCTAATGCAGCGTGGCTGTGATGGTGGTGTAGATTGCAGCTCGGCACGTCTCTAGAATCTCTCATGAATGTTCACCTGAGCTGAGATCTGGGTGACTTTGAGGACAATGGATTATTCTGAATTCTGGATCATGCAAAGCTACTCTAGCAGACTCCAGTGGTAAGAAAATCACAGCTGTACATGAGTGGAAGGGCTCACATTTGGATGTATTTTTGATGCTGTGCAGATCTAATGCACGAGCGAAAGATGTCAGACCCACACAGAAGTACGAGTGCTCTGCAGTTCAGTCATTTCGACAAGGGGTGTGTGTGTGTGTGTGTGTGTGTGTGTGTGTGTGTGTGTGTGTGTTTACATTCTCCTAGAGATTTGCTCCATATAACACAAGCTGATGACATACAAGTGTTGTATTCATCAGTTGTTTTTGCTATCTTAGGTAAGGGGAATAATTCTGTTTGTACACATTTAGCATCCCTGCTGATTATAAACAGGATAAGTTATAGCTTGTCAAAGCTTGTGGTTTGTGTTTACCTGTTATGTTGAGGATGGTGGTTGCATGTTTTTACTATAATCCATTAAGGGTTTATTACTTGCTACACTCAGTGGGTGCTTCCTTAGGGTCTGGTGCTGGATTGGACCTGTGTTGGCCATCAGAATGACCTGAATTCTTCATGGCATAGATTCAACAAGGTGCTGGAAACATGTAAGATATTCTGGTCTAAAACCACGTGACAGAATCACACAGCTGCTGCAGATCTGTCAGTTGCATCCATCATGTGAATCTCCTGTTCCTGCCTCGAAGGTGCTCGATTGGATTGAGATCTGGTGACTGTGAAGGTCATGTTCAAGAAACCATTATGAGATGAACTTTGTGACACAGCGCGTTATCCTGCTGGAAGCAGGCACTGGGTACACGGAGTACTCAGACAGCCTGGGGCATTTAAATGATACTGTGTTGGTACTGAAGGGCAGAACCTGTGCCAAAAGAAGTGTTCACATCACACCACCAGCAGGAGCCAGAACCACCAATATAAGGCAGGATGGATCTACCATCAAAATGTTGCAGCAGGATCAGGACTCATGAGACCAGGCGGTGATTCTTCAGTCGTCTGTTGAGTCTGTGAGAATTGTATCCTCAGTTTCCTGTTGTTAGCTGAGAGCAGCGGCGCTCGGTGTGGTCTCTGTGCTATAGCCAGTCTGCTCTAAGGTGCGACGTGTTGTGCGTTTTCAGACGCTCTTCTGCACACCTCAGTTTTCACTGGTCAGTATTTGACTCGCTGTTGCTTCTTATCAACTCAAAGCAGCCTGACCTTTCACTTCTGTCTTCTGGTATCAACAAGGCATTTGCTCCCAGGGAAACTGCAGCTCACAGGATATTTTCTGTTTTTTAAACCTTAGAGATGGTTATGAGGGGAAAGTCATCAGTTTCTGAAATACTCAGACCAACCTGTCCGACACCAACAACAACGTTCAGTCCTTTAAATCACCTTCCTTTAACATTCTGATGCTCAGTCTGAACTTTAGCCGCTTGTCTTGATTACGCCTAAATTCATCGAGTCACTGTGACTGCTTTTCGAGCAGGTGAAGGCTTGTAGCTAATAAAGTTGCATGTGAGCATCTATGGTATTGATAAGTTTTCTTATTTGGAGGAAAACCTGTTTCAGCTTATTTAGAGGTTAAATAAATAGATGATAGGCAGAAACACAGGATTTACAAGTGCAAGAGCTGCAAGGGTGATTTTAGTTGTGAGTTTGCGTCATGTTGAAAGTCTTCCAGTGATCTGCAGCTCCCGGTCTGACTGACAGATTGTCCTCTGTGTCTGTGTTTGCTTTCAGGGGGGACCCGGGACATCGGTTCAGCCCTCACCAGGATGTGCATGAGGCATCGCAGCATCGAGGCCAAACTACGCCAGTTCTCCATGTGGGTAGATCTGTGTGTGTGTGTGTGTGTGTGTGTGTGTCTCAGATGAACAGGAGTGGCCTGTCCTCCCAGTTCTCCATGTGGGTAGATCTGTGTGCGTGTGCGTGTGCGCGTGCGTGCGTGCGTGCGTGCGTGTGTCAGATGAACAGGAGTGGCCTGTCCTCCCAGTTCTCCATGGCAACCTGCTCCTCTGCCTGCCTCAGCTTTTAGATCCTCCATCCTGGTCCATCAGTCTCTGACTCAATCTAATGACATCATCGTGGCTGAAAATAATAATCCAGATCGTTTTTATAAATACACCCTCGTCCATCTTTGTGCCGCCTTCTTTCTGCTTTTACGAATCCTCCTTACACTCTTCATCACTCATGTTTTACATCCACGTGACCGCAGAGTGCAGTATCAGCCCCAGTCAGTCCTGCTGTGACCACATCCTTTCACCAGCTTTCTTTCCAAGAGCCTGTAAACCTCACCTACCGCTCCTCCTGATCAAAATCAGCCTTCCTCTTTTTCATTTTGCCTTCGCTGCATGAGTCCATTAACTCCACCCGTATGAAAGCAGAGAGTCTGAGAGATTGAAGCTGTAAGATGGGACCTCCAGCTGACTCTGTGAATAGGGATGCAGTAGCAGGAGGATGCAGGGTTCACCTCTGTTAATAAAGTATGATGTGTCACGGCAGACATCCAGTTATTTTCTATATGGCTAAGCAAAGCGTCCCAGATGCCCTTCACCCAACCACCTCCCCCCTCCAGCTCCTCGGTGGGGAGGTGTTTCCTGGCCACATGGGATGTAAAATCCTCTTATTGTCACATTATACAGTATCAGGCTGATAAATCTTAAATAAGTGGCCGTGACCTCAGCAGTCATTTAACTTGGGAATGAAAGCTAATTGGTCCCTTTTCAGGGTTTTTATTCTCTACTTGTAATCACAGTATTTATTCTAGACCAACGTTTCTGAGACTGTGAGGCTGCTGCTGGTGTGCAGATGACCAGGGGGAAACACAGGAGTGAAACTAGTGTTGGACTTCCTTTTAATGCTGGACATATGCACAGCAGCTCATGTAAATCCCAGTAAATATGACCTCATAATATCTAATGGCTCCTGATCTCCGTCAGCCTTTAATTACTAAATGGAAAAATGACCTCAGAATAAATCCTCCTACAAACTGCTTTATGAATCAGCTCTCTTCTTCATTCAAGAAACTGAATACATATGCTTGTGTCAAATTATTGGTAAATCCAAACTTCTTAGAAGTGGCATCCTGGGAATGATCTCCATGCACCAGTTTACTGGTGATCGAGCCCCAACGGAGGCAGAGAGGCTCATGCATGCTCCGGATGCTGTATGCACACTTAAATCTGATCTGTATGCTTAAAAATATCAAGTCCTTTGATTTCTGCACGTGCGTCAGTTCTGTTAGGAAGAAACCGCTGCAGCTAATCACTCTGCTAATGATGCCCACACACACATCTGCATTAATTCCCCACAGATTTAATCCGGCCTTCATCTGTAATTTGATTTGTGTTGTGTGGTCTTTGTTTTTGTCTGCAAAAGGAACAGATTTAACCGTGTGTGTGTGTGTGTGTGTGTGTGTGTGTGCACGCGCTTTCAGGGTGTTTCTGGACTGTCTGATCAACCCTCTACAGGAGCAGATGGAGGAGTGGAAAAGAGTCGCCAACACTCTGGATAAAGACCATGCCAAAGGTTTCATACACACACACACACACACACACACACACACACACACACACACACACACACACACACAACCTCTACATGCATCTCAAACTTCACACGCTGTTTGCATTCACACCGTGTTTGTGTGCGTTTTCCAGAGTACAAGAAAGCCCGTCAGGAGATCAAGAAGAGATCATCAGACACTCTAAAGCTGCAGAAGAAAGCTAAGAAAGGTTTGTCACGTGTGGGTTCACTGCATAAAAAACTGCGGCTGAGGGGCTGCGATATTTTGCTGCAACTTGAAACTGTTTAAATTAAACACTTTGTGGTATTTGTGGGAAAATTCAATCAGTAGTTGTTTTATAGGGTGTAACTGGCATGGAGCAATGTGCAGATGTAAAAGCTAATATCATGTTTTTATGTGTTTCCTTTGGCGTCCCATCATGCTTTGCTCGTCCAGCTGATGTTTTCGGTAAGTACACACCCATCTATCCACCTTTCTAGCTCTTCTCAATAATGCAAAAGGCTCAGGAGACTGGTGTTTTCCATTTTTACTTCTCCAATGTTTAGTCTGAGTGTGGTTTTAATATTTCAATAATAAAAAAAGTGTGTTAAAGTTTTCCACGATAATCCAGAGGGCGAGCTTAGAGGGTTGTGAATATATCAACATGGTGAATATGAGACAGTCGCACTCTGACACCTCCAGCTCAGTTTGAGTTTGACATCCAGCCCACTTCGGTCGGCTGAAACATGTTCCCACGCTGTTTAGATGTTTGTGTGACTCACACAACAAAGACTAGAGGCACACTGAACGAGAGTCTTCAAAGGAAATATTTTCATGGCTCGTTCAGTAAAACCGTGTCAACCAGTGTGACTCAGCCCCGAACGCAGCACACGACAGGGTCAGCACCAAATGTTTGGGGTTGTGGAGAGGCTCAGTCAAGCAAGGGAGTTCAAACATCTTGGAATCTTCTTCACATGCGATGGGAAGTCGGAGAGCATTGGATTGGTGAAGCCACTGTGAAGAGAGCGTTGCTCAAAGGTGCACCGTTCGATTTACCCGTCCATCGACTCTTCACCTCTGGTCATAAAGTCTGGGTAATGACTGAAAGAGTCATGTTGTGACGCCTCAGCTGATTCGGATTCAGAGTAAACAGACTACAGGTGTGAAAACGTCCTTAGTTTCATCTGAAGGGTGGGTGGGCTCGGGCTTAGCGATAGGGCGATGAGCTCGGACATCTGGAGGAATCCGGGGGAGTAGAGCTGTCGCTCCTGCAGCGTCAAAATGAGCCAGTTAAGGTGGCTCGGGCTGAATAGATTACTTATCTCATCTGGAATAGGAATGCTTTGGGAACCCCCAGAGGGAACTGGAAAGTTTGCTTAGGGTGCCGCCACCATGACTTGACTTCAGATAAGTAGAAGAGGGCGGGCAGATGAACGGACGCTGACAGAGCTGCTGAGGTTATCCAGCATGTTTGAGGTGTGATGAAGAAGTTTGGAAAACAGCTCCATAAAGACCAAAAGCCCTTATTAATGTAAAATGAACTGAGCTCCTGTTCAGCATCGTCTTCTCGGGCATGCTTCCACGCTGATGCTATTTTCAGATAACAACCTGGAGGTCCACGTTAGCGACGCCCTCAACAGCTCCATCTAACAGCAGTGAACACAGTACGTGCTGAATCCTGTGTAAAGCCCCGTTACCTGTGCAGACTGCGATTTCAACCGAGGACCTCAAACTTGAGAGAGCAGAGATCGATGAGGATCATTGTAGATGATGAGAGCTATAACACAGCCGATATCAGTGGTCTGTCTAAATGCAGTGATATCAGGATATTTTTTGATCATTCACAGTTGTAGATGATGCTCCTCCAGGGTCAGGCTGTTAATGCAGAGTAAACCTCTTATTTGCAGGCTCTTAGAGCTGATAGCATGACCGCTGACTTGACTAAATTGTTCTAAAATAACTTTTAGGATAGCATGAAGTCCAGTGGAATTACAGGAATGTGATGTGGCAATATTACTTCTTCACTCTGCCCGCTGAACTCCAAAGGACTACGAGTAAACACCAAAACAGGCTCTGCTTTTAGAACAAGTAGTCCCAGTCTGAGCAATCGCACTGAAACGAGCCTTATTATGACTGGAAACAAAAGCTCGTTGTTGCTGCCAACAAAGGACTCGATGGTTTCCAGCTTTGAATTGAGCTTCTAAGACAAAACAAACAGGAACCAGGGTTGACCCCAGAGGAACCTCAGATGTGGTCAGACTGCTTCAGTCCTCAGGTCCTCCCAGCCTGTTATTACTGCACGAGAGGAAACTCCCTCTGCACTGGAGTGGATGTCACGAGGGAAGAGGACATGGAGAAGTTTCAAGGAAGGAAAAAAAGAGGTGGAGGAACTTGAGCTGGAATGAAATGAATGTAATGACAGGAGACTGGAAAATGAAGGGAAAGCTCTGAGTAAGAGTTAATATTATGAGAAACAGATTGAGGGAAACCACCTTAAGAAAGGTTTTTTATTTATAGCGCTGGCTTTGAGCACGGGAACTCGGAATGGATCGAGTTTAAACAGGAAAAGGTGAAAGAAACTGTTGATGCGAAGCTGGAAACAGCACAGCTGGTCTAAAGCGGTGGGTCATGTGTGAGGTGAGCTCCAGTACCCCATCATAGACACCACCATGTAGTGCTGAATTTAATTGGGTGTTATGGTCCTCTATAGATTTTATTATAGTATCACATGGGATCCTGGAGTTGCTGGAGTTTGAAAATCCAGTTTTGTAGCTGACAGTTTGCACCAGTTTGTCTTCATGTCTCTTTTAAATTCAAGTGTGTGTGTGTGTGTGTGTGTGTGTGTGTGTGTGTGTGTGTGTGTGTGTGTGTGTGTGTGTGTGTGTGTGTGTGTGTGTGTGTGTGTGTGTGTGTGTGTGTGTGTGTGTGTGTGTGTGTGTGTGTGTGGGGGGGGGGCTAAAAAAATTAAAAACCTAGCAACTGCAGGTATCCAGGGTACAACAGAAATAATGTGCTGCTTCGTTGAAGGGTCACCACCGCAGATCATATTCCACTAGCATCTTGTAAATCTTCCCTTTTACTCTCATTCTTTATTTATCCAGGTGAAAAGTGATTTGTGATGAGATTTAAATCTAATTTCCAAGAGACACCTGGGCAATTGTCTCCACCCACTCCACCTTGCCTGCACTCTTGTGCATTGACCTTTTGCTTTGGGTGTTTGACTCCAGGTATTTAAACTCATCCCATTAAGATTTGAATTATTATTGCATCAGTTCCCAATAACAATTATCCGAAGGAATCTTAAAAATCAGAGAAAGTAAGATCCTACAATGAGAGAGCGAGAGAGAGAACCCGAATGACCAGGCGATGTCTTGGCGATGGCAAAAACTCCCTTTTTAACAGGAAGAGACCTCAGATCCAGGTTCAGGGAGGGACAGCCATCTGCAGCGACCAACGAGGGGCGAGAGGACAGAAAGACCATGAACCGGTTAGGTTATTGGGTTTGGTAAATGCAACGTTCTCACGCAGACCCCTGATTGCATTACAGTGGAACTCCATGTTGTCCAATCCTTTGGAGTGCACAAGCTTGCAAAAAAATCTGTTGTCTTGGGATTGTGGGTCTTCTCAGTTTGACCTGTATCGAAAAGGCTACGCAAAGGTCAACAGAGGACACGAGGATGAGGAGAAAAGAAAGCATTCAGAAATGTCTCGATTTAGACAAAAAAGGAGGCGATCGTGAGATAAACAAGAACATAAGAGCGATGTTCTGCCCGAGACATCCTGTTTGTTTGAATTCTGTGGGAAACCTGGAATTGCGTTCACATTTCTGGAAGCAAGTCTTCACCATTTCTTTCCTCTTTATCACTGAAGCCTGTGCTTGGAAAATTCTTACAGAGAGACGGCGCGCGTTCTCCCGTCTATCAGCCCGACCACAGAAGCCGGCCTCGGATCTCGCTGGAGGAATGAGGAACTTTAATTGCATGTTTATGTCTGTCCTCAAATCCAGAAGATGAGATTACCAAACGATCGCTTTAAAGAGGAGAAACTGAACCCCAGAGCACCATGTGGAGGGGGAAAGACAGCAGTTGTTAGGAGTGAAATTAGCTGATTAAATGTGATCTCGTCACACAAAAGTGAACGTCGCTTTGAGGTTTAGAAAATTGCTGCAGGCATTTTTCAGTCTGCTCTGTCATGTCGTATTTTCATGACAGCAAAGTCAAGAAAAGACTGAGTAATCACATGTTGGTCTGCCTGCTCTCTGCCGCTGTGGGCCTCGGCTGCAAGCGGTTCATGGCACTGTCCGTGGTTTTAACGAATTGGGGGTGCAGGGTGCATTTTGGAGGGGGCCTCGTTGTTGATGGATTAACTCAGATTTTGTTCTCCAGTGAGTGTTTAAGGAAGCAGGACAGTCTGAGGAATCAAAATAAACTTGCATCCATGGTAATGATTCATGTCATGCCACATAACGGTTTAAAAGCTGTTCTCTGGACATGACAGGAAGTTGTCTTAAAGCAGCGTGCTTGGGTAACTTCTTGCATATTTCAGCAAGAAGCTGAAACATTTCAGATCCATCACTAACAGAAGACACCAAAGCAGCTGTTGACAAGCTAACATCCTCTAAAGTGTAGCTGTGGGCTGATGAAACCAGCAAGGAAAGAATTCAGTATTGCACAATGCATTCATTACATGTTATAATACAGCAGTGCAGAAATATTAACTTAACAGCCTCGGGAGACCCGGGTGGCCTGTTTCCGATCTGTGCCGCTATACTCATTGTCAAAAATGGTTCTAAACTTGCTTTCAGCCAACAGCCAAATAAAGAAGGAATAAAGCTGCATTTAAGACTCTGGAATTCTTTTCTGAATTATTCCTAGCAGTGAAAGTAAAGACCTGATGCTGTTTTTCAGAGAATCGTTTGGTCAGTAGATCTGGAGGTGGTCAGGTCTGCAGCATAAGTTGTGAACTTTCTTCATAAGATGGAAATCACAGGGTGAAACCTGAAGTTCCTTCGCTAAGCCCTGAATCCTGTTTCGTAGTACGCGGGCAAATGGAAGAAAAGAGTAAAATACGCCTGGATGTAGTAATGACTCACCAGGGATGATCTAAGTCGCCTTATACTCCTGTTCAACATTTCCACATTTCCAATTGGAACATATGAATTTACCAGAATTAACGTGTAGCGTGCTAAGATCCCCAAACACTCGACATATTCAGCGCTCCGGGAAACCCACACCCACAATAGCTGCTCTCGATCAGTCAATGAAACAATGTAAAAATAGTTCAGCTTTGCTCTGTGTCACAAAGTAAATTAACTAATCCAATTACAGTCGCTGTGGGAGATGATATTAAAGCAGATACAGACTCCAGCTCATCAGACTCATGTCGCAACGGCCGTGTCGACACGTGAAATCAGTTTAATCTTCTGTGTATGAAACCGCTTTAGTAAAGACTTGGAGTAAGGGAGAGTTGAGACATTTGGACAGAGTTAAAAAATAAACCAGAAGCATTTCATAAAAGCAGCAATGTAATTTCAAAATGGCAAACATTATTAATGTGTGGTGTGTTTTCAGTGGGATTCCAGTGGTTGTTTGTTTCCAGCTGACTGATCGCCAGAGAGAAAAGCCTTGTTTGAGACTTTAATGTGGTTAATGGTTTGTGGGAGGCTCTGACTGTTGTTTTTGAAGCCACTGAGTGATCGTAGTTTCAGAGCAGGCTCTGCTCTTTGTAGCTAAAGTTCTGTTCAGTGAGAATTGGATTTCACAGATGGCTGATAATCTGGCTGCAGCTGTGAGGCTGCCTCCTCTTTAGTTCTGTGTGAGTTTGTTGATCTGAGCCAAGATGGACTGAAGTGATTGCATTTTGTTAACGCCACAGAAACGGTTCCTCTGCTCATGTGTAGGTCTGCAAGAGAGAGAGATTTAGAAAACTCTGGTGTTACCTTTGGGTGGCTGCTTAAGTTTAAAAGTTTAAATCAGCATTTTGAAAGACAACTTTTTCTTTTTTTGTGTATCGTTTTGATTTTTAGTTACTTTTTATTGCAAATAGTCCCCATTTCCTTTCTTTTTAGGCTATTTTATGCCTTAAAGATACTTCCTGTGACTAAAACTTTCATCAGCAGAGGGCAGCATTTTTCCAGAATGTTTGCTATTTCTTCTTTTCTTCATTGCCCTGATTTCCACAGGAGGTTTTACCTTGTGCCCATCCCCCACTGTAAAAGAGAATGTGTTTTAGTGACGGGCACAAACTTTGGAACAAAGCAGGCCCAATTCAAACTTTTTGTTCTGTAGCTTTTGCACCCATTCACAGGTCTAGAGACCGGTTGGCAACTGGTCACTAGGGAAAAATGACTATTCTCCAACTGGTTGGCAAGTGGTTGTGAGGGTCTGCTTGCTGTTTCTAGTTGAAATTGGATGCAACGAGGTATGTGCACGTGTTTGTGTTCAGGCCGTGGAGACCTGCAGCCCCAGCTGGACAGCGCCATGCAGGACGTCAGCGATAAGTACCTGCTGCTGGAGGAGACGGAGAAGCAGGCGGTGAGGAGGGCGCTGGTGGAGGAGAGGAGTCGCTTTTGCTGCTTCGTGTCCATGCTGCGGCCTGTCGTGGTCAGTGATGCATTCAAACTGTTTATGCACAACACAGAAAGATGTTTGGAGCTCTAACTACAGTTACGCAGAAACTCTGCAAGCCTTTGAAGAAACACCTGGCCCCCTTAGATTTGTATGTTTATGCTTTGCTGGACGTCAGCAGCTGCAATCCAAATGTAAATCTCTGACGAACATCAACTCCTACACCTTCTGTGCTGCAGCTCTCTCTTTAAACCTCCTGTGGAGCAGCTGCTGTGATGACGTCAGTCTCAAAGCTGTTTTTTGTGTAGAATTTGCAGCTGATGAATGTTTGTGTGTCTCAGGAGGAGGAGATGTCCATGCTGGGGGAGATTACACACCTCCAGACGCTGACAGACGACCTGAAGATGCTAACCATGGACCCACACAAGCTGCCCGCTTCCAGTGAGCAGGTACTCGTGGTGCTGTGAGGGGTCGTGTGACCACACAATCGAACGATTTGTCCTCTGTTATAAATGTCTCAGTTTCAGCCCCGTTCTGTACCGATTAAAATATTTCAGAAGGGTTTTTGATTTAAGCACGTTCAGTACACCTTCACTCACTCTACCCGCTGATCAGTGGTAACCTCGACACGGAGTAAACACGCCTTCCTTTGACCTGACTGCACACAGACACCTTCACAGAAACATCATAGACGATTCACAGCATTTTTTCTCTCCAGGTAATCGTAGACCTGAAGGGCTCCGAGTGCACCTGGTCCTACCAAACTCCTCCCTCGTCACCAAGCACCACCGTATCCAGGAAGTCCAGCATGTGCAGGTTAGTTATGTGGCTGCTGCCAGCTGCTTATTATCTCAACAATAGAGGGAGATAAGGTGGTCTGCTGAGAGCCTGTCCTCTGCTGCCTCTCTGTGGTTAACAAGTGGAACTACAGCTTTTTTTTAAATCATCGATTTTTTTGAAAGTTTTGATTTATCAAAGAGAAATGACTCCAGTAAATGTTATTTTACCATCATGTCTTATTACTCAGAATATTTCATCTGCCTGACTCATTTTTCGGGTTGATTGTTTATTCTTTCATGTGATGAGCTGAGATTTTAAAACAGAAAATCAGCGAATGACTTCAGAGCTTCTCAGGTTTCCTTCTTTCTGACATTTATTTGTCTCCTCCCGTCCGGCCCACAGCAGCCTGAACAGCGTGAACAGCAGCGACTCTCGCTCCAGCGGCTCACACTGTCACTCCCCGACCTCCCACTTCCGTTATCGCGCCTCCTCCTCCTCTTCCTCCTCAGTGCTGCCCCAGCAGACACCTGCCCGCCTCTCTTCAATCTCCTCACACGACTCTGGCTTCATCTCTCAGGACGCCTACCAGTCCAAATCCCCTTCACCGATGCCCCCAGAAATCCTGCAGGTAACAAAAGTCGCGGCTCAGTGCTTTTAGTCATCGACTCACTGAGAACAGACGCCAAAAATAAACCAGTGAGTTCTGTTTATGATGTCTGCGGATGTTCCCCAGTTCCTACGATGTGGTGTGTTTGTTAGCTGGAAGCCACATGTCGCGTGTGCGTGTCTCAGTAACCTCAGAGAGATAGATGGTTTCTATCTATCTATAAACTCGAGGTATTGTCAAATTTAGAGCCATGTCTAACACTCATAACAACAACATCATCTTTTGCTGTTACTTGTTTAAAAACAAAAAAGTCAATCTCGTCGTCATGTTGGAGAAATGACAAAATCCTGAACGAGACCAGGATATACAGCAACGACATTCATTCAGACGTCATCTGCATCCAGTCTTGTTAAGCGCCTTCAGGGTACAGACACTGGTCAGTGTTTACGTTGTCGAGCCTACACAGGCTTTATTTTAAATGGTAAATGGCCTGTATTTATATAGCGCTTTATATAAATAGATCAGTTCCTCTCGCACTCAACGATCCTGGTGCCCAATCAGGTGGAGGTGATGATATCGCCCCTGGCTCTAGCTGTGAGACGCCTCAGGCGGGAATTGGAACTGCAGCACCTGCTTACCACTACGCTACCCAGCTGCATATACATACATGTATATACATTTATATATAAAACACATCATAGGCACTACTCGAGTTAAGCTATTTTAAATACGATCATTTTAGTTTTAGTGCTGTGCCAAGATAATTTACATTAATTAAATATCCAAAGACGGAGCGTGAAGGTGTCCACGGTCTGTTGGTGCTGATGTTTTTTCAGCAAAGATAATTAGGACGTAAAGATTATATGTAGTCAGTTTGTTTGTGCTGATAATTTAGCACATGAACAAAATGACAGGATGTTTGTGTGTGAGAGGAAGTTCAGAGTGCGACAGCCTGCTGTGTGCTTTCATCTTCACCTCACCTCGGGAACCCAGCCCTCTGTGACACTGATCAGCCATGCTGCTATTATAAAAGTTTAACCAGTCATGAATCACATAATAGAAGAAGACACAGACCTGAAGCTTCAGCCTGCGTTAGCTCTGTTTCTGATTTTCACTCCAACATGACTCACTGTTAAATATAATGAGAAAATACTAGCAGTAGTGCTTTTAAAAAAAAAAAAAAATTTTTTTATAAAGTTGATAGTTTCTCTTTCCACCTGCTGAACCGGCTTCTGCTTCGTCTTTGCTCTGTTTGACCTCTGACCTGGGATCAGTGTTTGGGAGATTACAGCTTCTCATTAAATGTTTCATAGATTCACTCCTCCTAACACATCCTAACCCAATTTCACTGCACTTAAACCCGTCTTAATCATTTTAGACGTGCAGAAATCTGAAAACTGCATGTGCATTAATGCTCCCCAGCACTGGTTGTCCTGCTGTTCTAACCTGTTTGTTGCTGCTTCCTCTGCTTTTCTCTCGTGTCTGTGTTTTGATCTGTTTTCTTGGCTTCCCTCTGTGCTTCCTGCAAACTGCTGTCTCTGTGTGCGCTCTGCATGGCGCTGCTGCAGTCGTGCGTCTCTGCTTCACCCTCTCAGTCTGTCACTGTGGGGCCTTCCTCGTACTCCTCTTCTTCCTCACCCTCACACCCCGAGCCACGCTCTGGGCAGCAGCAGGTGAACACGTAGACACACAATTGTGTTAGTGTTTTGTTGTTCTTGTTTTTCCAGGTGAGTCGTGTGTCAGCTTTTATTTTTGAGTGATATGAACGGGAGCCTTCATGAAGCACAAAAAGCCGACTGCACAGAAACGTTTCCAGCTGCTTAACAAATCCAATTACATTCAGTGCTCAACACTGGCAATGAATAAATGAACAATTAAAATATAATCTAGTGTTGGCTGAGGAGGAAGAAATATTCCAGGTTTGATTGGCAGCCTGATAATCATCAACATCCTGAAAACTAAGAACAGCACACGATGTTCACTCCACCGTGAAATGGATTAAAAGATTACTCGCATGTAAAGGGAACCCAGCTCTGTGAGCAATAAAGGGACCAAAAACAAACAGATTTCCCCTCAGGTTTGTCAAACAGAAACATTTACAAAAGCCAAAGAAATCCCAGTCTGGTCTGTTTATGGTCAGAGTGTGTCAGGGTGAAGAGGTCAGGTTACCTGGTCATTTTACCAGGTAACTGTTCAGAATATATGAGATATTTATATGATGAGGCTCTCAGGCAAACAGTTATTCTAAACTTTTTAAAATCAATATTGAGTCGACATGTTTGATTTACTCGTGAATGCACAGTTGGGACTGAGTGACTTTGATGCACATCTCAGCTACGTCACTAAAACAGGAAACGTGCAGTGAAACCTAATGAACATCACCATATGGTCCCCAGTGATGGTTCATAATTTAGTTGGTTATCAGAACTTATGCAGGGCTCTCGTCCTCCTCCGGCGGGGCTTCACATGGATAAATTGCCAAAACAAAAAACACAACAAAGATCGACTTTCATTATATTTGCTGAGATGTTATTGGCTTAAGTAAAAGTATCTTTAGCGTAGAATAAAATTACTCTGTTGCAATTAAAGATGCATAAATGTGAAATACAAATGTGTAGGGAGTATTTGGGTGGCATTAGTTGAAGCGAATTTTTGTAAGACTACAAATTCTTTTCATAATTGTTTTGCAAAATCTCAGAAACTGGGAAAGGCCAGTGAAATAAAATACTGATTAAAAAGTGAAAAAATCATCTGCTTCAAAGAAACTCCAGATGAAATCGTCAGTGCTATAAATCAGGATGTTTGATGTTTGGATGTGTATGAATGCTGGGACCTCACTGCCGCCCAAACATTAGCTTTTTCTGCCGCATGAAGCACCTGTTTTTGCGCTCATGTCTCGTGTTTTCACTCCTCGGTCGTGAGCGTCATCTTTAATTTTTGAATTGTTTCTGCTTCTTCATTCATTCACATTCAGTTGACAAATGGTTTTGACCATCACGGAGCCCAGGACCCCCACCTCCACCCTTCATACTTCTCCTACTCCTCTCCCACCACCACCACCTCTCCCATCTCCTCGCCCTCCTGTTCGTCCGTTTCACCCACGTGGCCGTGGTCTCGCTCAGGCTGCGGCCAATCAGGAGAGTTCCTGCCTCTCAGCCCCTCGGGGCTTGGAGTGATCCCATCATCCAGAGTCCCGTCCTGGAAGGTTTGATCCTCATTCTCCCCGATGTCCTCCTCTTTTCTTTGAGTTGATCTGTGTGTTATTTTCTCTTCTTTCTTGATGTCAGTTCATTCTCTCAAAAGTTTCTCATTTTCCAGTCAATTCAATTTAGGATCAGTTTCACCTGATATTTTTGTTAATTTTATTCCTGCTTATCTTTAAGATTAAACTTTAAAACAACATTGATTATCACTATACAGAGAGCCTTGCTTACCTGTGCTGGTGACAGGTGTGAGTTTTCAGGTTGTCCATTTTTCAGGTACTTTTTTACAAAACTCCTCTCACCACCAGGTGGCAGCATTTTACCTAAAAGCATTAGCCTAGCTGTTCAGCCGAGAACTACAACTTCTACTTTCAAATGTACATAACTTCTAATCCAGTGTTTCATAGCCTGTAGCCTTGTTGTGATAATGCAAGCTCGAATAATTCTGAGATTTTTCATGTTGTGTTTGGGGCAAATCGGATTCTTCATTCATAAAGCTGAGAATGCAGCCCGGTCCTGCAACACCCACCGGACAGAGACGCCTTTAACATGATGCCATAGCTGTTTCCTCACATTCTGTCGACGGGTTCATTCAGATGTCAAATTGAATTGTTGCCCACATGCTAAATGCATTTAAAGTCTTCTGTACATATGTACGAATCAACCACAACATTAAACATCTGACTAATTTTGTGTAGGTCCCTGTTATGCTGTTAAAACAACTCTGACCTATAAGGACCACAGCGAGTGTTCTGTGGGGTGACTGGCTCTGGGATGGTGACAGTCTGGTCCTTTCGGCCCGCTGGGCTGTGGGACAGGGTGTCTGCTCTGGTGTTCTGATTGGATTTGGGATATAAGGACTTTTCCTCAATGACTTGTTCTTGTGGCGTATCCTCTCCTGATGGGGGAGGCAGCTGCCGTTGGGGAGTGTCATTGGAGGTTTTTGTTTAGGTGGGCGGTATGCGATAAAGTCCAATCCTTATGGACACCAGGACGCAAGTAAACGATCAGCGTCGATTCATTTCACCTGTGTGTGGTTTTAATGTTGTGGCTGAGTTGTAAACTCCAACTTCACTGGGAGGTGGAGGCATCCAACTGCAAGGCTGTGGTTTACATTTTTACAGTTTATATAATAGCTTCTACTTTTAAAGGCGTGTTTTGAGGTGCGGCCTATAAAATGGTTTGGTTTGCTTGCATAGACCTCTGGTGTTCTTGCAACAGTTTCCAAATGTTTGCTCACAGCAGCAAACATGAGCATTTTTGTCATTTCTATAAAAGAAACATCCCTCTGTTCATGCTTCTATGTGGACGTTTGACTAATGGACAAAATTAACAACAATATTAAAAAACTATTTTACTGTTATTGATGATATCTTCCTGTGTAGGATTGGGCCAAACCAGGCCCGTACGATCAGCCCATGGTTAATACCCTGAAGAGGAGCAAGGACAGGAGAGAGACTACAGATCCCAGCAGCCACCAGGGTGCTGATGTCACCACACCAGGAGAGGAGCCAAACAGGGGCAAAGGAAACAACACTTCATCATCCCCCAAGGTCGGACACAATGACCAGCAAAATGCCAAACAAGTCCTTGAATAGAAAGTCACATGACTAACTGGGAGCATTCTGATTGGACAGACGAATCCCAATAATTCACATATTCCCGTGTGTGTGTGTGTGTGTGTGTGTGTGTGTGTGTGTGTGTGTGTGTGTCTCTGACAGGTGGACAGGGAGACCCGTGAGGAGCTGGCCAGAGCTCTGGCCCGCGGCCTCCAGCTGGACATCCACGGCTCCAGCAGAGATTCCCTGCAAGGCTCCAGCGGCTACAGCAGCCAGACCAACACACCCTGCTGCTCAGAGGACACCATCTCCTCACAGGGTAAACGTACTTAACTTACTCCCACCAGATTAATTAAATACAAACTACTTCACAGTTTAACTCCAGCAAAGGATGCGTTGCTGCTAAGCTCAGCACTAACTTTATTCAAATGTTCACTGGACCCAGAAACAAGCCTGAATTGAATCACTGAAAAACAAACTTCCGTTGTGTCTCTTCTGAACGTCTCAAATCTCGCTCTGATCTAAACTCTAAACAGAAAAAATCTAATTAAAGTTAACGTGAATTAAAAAGACTTTAATTATATAATATCTGGGGAATGCTTGAGATCATCAGCTGACTCTGCTCTATTCAAACAAATTCTGTTATCGTGCTAAATTCTCCCCCCTCCTGGTCTCTGTAGTATCGGACTGTGACTACTACTCTGTGGGAGCAGATCAGGAGGTGGAGCAGCAGTCCTCAGACTTTGATAAATCCTCCACCATCCCGAGGAACAGCGACATCACCCAGTCCTACCGCCGCATGTTTCAGTCTAAACGCCCTGCTTCCACTGCTGGCCTGCCTTCCAACCCCTCTGCTGTAATCACCCCGGGGGTTGCTACTATCAGACGGACACCGTCCTCCAAACCCAACTTGCGACGACCATCCGGGGGCCTCAACCTGGGCCCCATCCCCATCAAGCCCCCCATGATCCCAGTTAAGACTCCCACTGTGCCTGAACACCCTGGATTCCCCAGCAAAGCAGCGTCAGAAGACGGCAACACCCCGCGGACCCCGCTAAGCCCGGCCACCACTCCTCTGTCACCAGGCAGCAACGGGTCATTGTCACCAAAGTCTGTCCCTTGGGAGATCCAGCACATGGGCAAGGGATCGGATCCTCCAACCCCACCTCCACAGCCCAGCGGTCGGTCATCAGAGTGGGAGCGTCGACCCCTCCCAGAGCTCTTGGAGGAAACCGAATACGCTGAGGTGGAGGACTTTCTGGTGGCCATCCGACGAGGCGTCAAGCTCAAGAAGACGACAACCAACGACCGATCAGCACCAATGATTCACTGAGACTGCAAAGGTTGGTTTGACATGAGCCATTTTGTGTCCCTGGCTGAAAATACTGTTGGAAGGGACACAAAATGGTTAATGCTAAGTAAAAGCAAATCGCTATGACATCAAATGGATGCCAGTAACAGGAGGAAGTTGCCCAGAGACTCTGATTGAGGATCATTTTAGAAATCTTGTCTTTTAGCAGTGATTACAAAAAAATGTGCATTTTCACAGTTTGGCCAAAGAGTAATAATATTTGCATTTAAATCAAACAAAGACCGAGTCCATTGTCAGCTGGGATCGCCTCCAGCCTCACCTGCACAGGTGCACAAGGAGAAATTTTAAGTAAACTTTCCACAAAGTGTTGACTGGACTTGTTAAGCACATCTCCCTTTAAAATCAGTTCTAGTTCCTGCGCGAGGCCGAGCCAGGAACTCTGATCCGAGATCGTTTCCTCAGGGCAACTTCGATAACAGAGCGAGGGAGACGGGATCATCCTGACGACCGAGAGACGCCTGGACAAGGTCGACCTTGTAGCAGGAAAAAAGAGGCTTAAATGAAATGAAATCCTAATGTTGGGGAGAAGTGAAGGTAGAAGAAGAAGAGAACACTTCTCAGACAGACGACGCTGAGCTGGGAGGAGTGATGGAATATTTTCGAAAGATCAAATCATTATTTGTATGTACATATTTCTATTTTGATGTGTTTGTATGTTTTACACCCTCGTAGTCTCCCATTTCCACTAAAGGTGCCAAAAGCCTGTGTGCTGAATACGACTTACATATTTTAATGCTGGATTTTCTTTATGTACAAACATGAGTATGGTGTTTGACAGAGAGTTGTACTTGGACACCACCTGAAAGAGGATTTGTATATGTAGGGCAGCGTATTGAAGAGTGGCGTGTAACCATTCGCAACTAAGGATTTTCTGTTGTTACAGTAGACTGACCTGCATGTATTCAGTTTGCCTCAGTATAAATGATCCTTTTGCCTCTTAAACCGAATAAGAAAACCCCGGCAGCAGGAGAGGATCAGGAACTCTGGATGGAACAACTCGAGGTTAAGGCTGCTGTCCAAACAACGTCCCGGCTCTGAATTTCTAAGCTGAAAACAATACTGCAAGGTGCCGTTGGAGGTTCATTTCCTCTCACTGCGATTCTGTGCTTGTCAAAAGCACTTTGTGAAATTTGAGCAATTTAAAAATGCACAAAAATACAGAAACACCATTAGCAACGCAGCATGGCCACAGCGTGCGTCAGCCAACACTCCAAGTCCATAGCAGTGCAGTAACAGAGGCTACCACAGTTTCCTCCTGTGCTACTGCGTATCTGTAGTAAATACAATCATGTGGATTTGTGTATTGGTCTGGTGTAATAGAAGTGTGCTGATTTAGGAGGCACAGATTTAAACAGTTGTGGATGTTATTTTAGTGAAGTTACTGCTCGGTCAGTGCTTAAATTATTGGCCTGTGACCTGATGTTTAATGCTTAATATCTAAAACGCAGAAAATCTGGTCTATGTTGTATAACTCAGTCGTAGTTAGCACTTTTTACTAAATACTGAAATGTGCAGTGTGCACATATTAAATTGTGTGTAAGCCAGAAATGTGTACAAGTCTAAGGATAGCCGACTTCCCAAAAATGCCAAATGACTGCCCTGAAAGAGCAAGACGGTTGAACACAGTCACTTTGGAAGGCTGAACGTGGTCGGTCGACCCCCCCAGTATTCTGCCTACAAGTATAAACGGTGTCATGTATAAAAATCTCTAAAGAGAGGAGATGCACAACACGCTGGTTTGGAGTTTAGCTTGTTTTTAGTCCCAAACTGTTACTTACTAGCCTAAAAACACCAACTGTTCAGTGTGTGGAGGTGTTTCAGGTGGTGCGGGACACGCTGTGGTAACCATGTTGGAGGTCCAACACTTTATACAGCTATGAAGTCAAATCCTTCACACGCTGATCCACAGAGTGCCGTTCACGTCTTATTCATCTTGGTCCTGAAATTGTCTCCAGTTCAGAGACTGCTCGAAAAAAAATGAACAAAAGTAAAGTCAAATTATTATTAACGCCCACTTCTATTTGAACTTTGATATATCATCACTTAGAAAAGTGATTCTACGAGTAGTCCTGTCGTGCCTCATCGTATTTTACAAAAATTAAGATCTGATGCTAGTGCACGACTGCACGAGCTCATCCCATCAAATTTAGAGATGCCATTAAAAATAACCAACAGCTGTCAATGATTGGTGAGAACAAAGCTCTAATTGATGTTTTTAAAAACACTGAGCCTCAGCTGCCTGTGGACCTCCACAGTGACACCACACGAGGCCGACGTGACCCACCAGGAGATCCTCTTAGCTGCACACAATCAGACCCTGCTGCATACTAATATGAATATAAGTCCAGTACGTATGTATACTTTAACTGTACTAGCTTGTTAATACATGTCAGATTTTAGCTGTCAGCAAGCTGAAATACACTAAAACTCCCATTTCTACCAAATAGCACTGCTAATATGTAGTCACCACATAATTATTACGTGCTTTAAGCATTTATTAATTTAAATATTCCCATCTTTTTCGTTTGACCTGTTGAGCATATAAAACCTATTAACGAGACTATATTTAATATGCATGTCGTCTTTCGTTTGCTTTGTTTAGCTGAGCATAATGATTTATTAGCCTGCTTCTCTCCTCTGTTGATCCAACTCTTCTGGACCAGGATGCAGTTTAGATTCCTGCAGGATGCAGAAACGTTTCCTGCTGTGTGTGACGGTTGTTTGACGCCCTGTACGACGACCGAAGCCGGCTTCGTTTTTTTAAAAATCCAGGCTTATTCTCCTGTGCAGGTTTACAAATCCAGTCGTGTGTGGCTGACGCGATAACAAGCGTATGAAGCTGAGTGTTTGAAGACTCTGTAGATGTTTGTCATCGATGATCCGAGTGAGGCCGACACACACTGAGGATCAGAGGAGCGTTAGAATTCCCGTCAAAGCTGGAAAATGATTCGTTTAAATGTGTCACACATTCAGAGCGCACCGGGTTAGAAAAACCAAGTTAGATGAAAAGCCAGCGACCCGGTCCTCAGTGTGTTGAGACGCCACTCTTGTCCCCGAGCTGTAAACACAGCAGCTGTCAGTGTGTCCGTTTAACCCTTTAAACTTCAGCCTTTCATTTTCAGATGAGTTGCCTAATGTCTTACCGTATACGCTTAAAGAAGCTCTGGGTTTGATTTCTTTGTATGATACTCCTCCTTCAGGTGCTCTCCTATAACTATGAGGTTTCCCTCGTGCATTTCCTCAACAGATTTTGATACAGCCACTTTATTTTATGGAAAGTATCAGAATTAGAATTTTGGCCCTTAGATTAATTATCACCATAGTCTCGGGTGCACGTTTTACAAAAAATGCATTTTTAGTCAGTTATCATTTATTGCACAACAACAAAAAGCCTATTTAAAAATATTTCAAATATCTTTCTTGTAAGTTTGAAGCATTATGATTTATTCTGTCAGATGTACACGTACTGTGGTGGATTCTCATTGTAAACGTGGCCACAGATTCAGATATGAAGTCAGTGTTTGTTCATGTCGGCTTTTTATGCTCTCAGATCTTTCAGGCACTGAGAGAGACCCCTCGGCACGTTTAAGCCCCACCCACCTGCCGTTGAGCCTTCTGTTTGCCGGACCCATCCAATCAGCAGAAAGCTGGCTTAAAGGTATCTTAAAGAGGGAGGAGCCAGAGTGAAAAATGCATTTTATAAATCACAGATTGAGGCCTAAACTTTGGGACAGCAGTCCTTTACTTCCCCAGTTTGCTCTTACGATGGTAAATAAAAGGCGGATTTTAAGGCAAACTGCAGCTCTTATTAATAAAAAGACTTTAAATTAGACTTACAAAAACAACCGCGTACAGTGTGTCAGGTAAAAAGTCTGCTCCAGTTCTGATTTATAAAAGTTATTATCCACTAATGGGACGGACGCCTTCGTAGTGAAATGTCAAAAACTAAATCCGTTAAAAATTCAGCAACGAGGTTGAGATCAACAGCTTCGCTAACATCACTCACTCACTATAATAATCACTTTAAGCCGATGTACAAGTGAGGTTTAATTTTTGATTTTAATAAAAGTAACGGCACATGAATGTAACTTTTTACTGACAAATTTCCCACTAGCCTTGAACTCAGCATGGCTCCTGTAAGAACAGCAGCTTTTCTCCATCTCATTTCAGCTGTTTTTTAAAACCGTGAGGAAACAAACAGGTTTTATTAAAATCCTAAATCTGCAGCAGCTACAGACCTTTCCAGCGCTGTGACGAACTCACTCCTGCCTGTGGTGCTAGAAGTAAAAAACCTTTTTTATTTAATTTTTTTTACTACTTTTGTAATTCTGTAAATTCTGCTTCATGTTCCTGAATATTAATCATCTTTTTCTATGTAAACCGGTTTTTTGTTGGATCTTGGCTGTAAAATAAAATCGTACGTTCGATGTGCACCTGATGACGAGGGAAACCTGCGCTTTGCTTTTATCGTTTTTTGTTTCTATTTAACTTCATGAGGCTAAAGTAGGAAACCTTTAGTTTGACTGTGAGCTTGGGCTTAAGATAAACGATTGGTTATCTTTGGTCCTACTTTTTCATGCAAGACGTTTTGATTGTCCCTTAATAAACTTATCAAGTACTGACAAATAATTGAGTCTATTTATTCATTCGAGGTTGTTGATGCTCCAAATCACGATTTTCATCGTTTATTTTGTAAATGAATCAGCATCCAATATTACGAAAATCAGGTTTCTTATTCTGATAAAATGATTTAACCAGAGGAAGCAGGAGGACGAGGACGCGCTGGGAAACGTCTGATATGAATTAAAGACGTGCAGGCTTCCGTCTACGAGTCGATCGACAGATTTTATTTGTTCTGGTGAGATTTAAATCAAGTTCTTTGAAATATAAGGAAGTTATTTTAGGGTTTTACTCTTTTGTTCTTATAAATAAAGACCTAAAATGACAACATTTCACCATTATGATTATTTAAAGATATGTTTACAAAGTAAATCTCCAAAGAGTTGATTCTGTTCATCTGGACGTAGAAACGTTTCGTCATCATCCAACTGCCTCCTTCAGTCTCAGCTGACTGCAGGTTTTCTTATAAACAGCACATTTGCATAATGACTGAAACCAGCCCAGTGAGGGAACAATGGGCCGGGAGGTCAGTTCCTCAGTTCCTTCTCATGACCATTGATCAACAACCACTGATCAATGGCCATGAGAACCATTCACAGAGAGCTGGGGAATGGCTGCAATCACAGCACAGTTTACAAAGTGAGTTTTGGGTTCAGGTGAGAGTTTACAAGATTTTCTTAGGATTAAACCAGAAATGTTTTAAAGGAATAAAACAAATATACACTCAAAGTGCTTCACACTACATATTTAACCATAGATTCAAGCAAATGCTTCGGTCTGTACACTTTACCTGCATCTCTCCTCTGGGTGAACATGCAAACTCCAGGCGGGGTTTGAACCAGGAACCTGCTCATGAGAAACCTGCAGTCCAGAGCGCGGAAGAATAAGGATAAACCAAGATGGTGATGTGATGAGTCTTTATCCAGCGAGTGTGCAGAGATCCTCAGTCATACTCATGTCTGCTTCAAAACACCAAGCTGAGTGTTCGACCTCAGCAGACCTCATGACCAGTCAGTGATGTCGCTCGGCAGGTTTTGAGACACGCATACAAATGACGCGATTGGACTAGAGCGATGCTGTAACGACCCCACGCACATTAGGTGGTCCTCGATTGTAATGGGGAGCGAAACGCAGTCGAGCTGTGTAAGCAGGTACGAGTGGGAAAAGGGCTAAAAGTGACCTCACAGTGGCTACATCCATCTTTGCTTTACAGTCTGAGCTCATGATTCAAATGAACGTGCTGTTTTCAGGACCTTTAAACACTGAGCGTGAGCTCAGTCCTGCTCGCAGCAGCGTGCTCAGCCTGGAGTCCCCAATGAATGAATGAACGAGAGGTCAGTGAAGCATCACCTGCAGAGCCACAAGCAAACACTCGTATTCATTTACTTTTGTTTTAATTGCACATAATGTTGCAAAATACATCCACACATCATCCTTCAACAGTCCAGGTTGTTCGGTACATACTGTACATGCATCAGTGCGCAGCGGCTGTTCCAGACTGTCCACCAGATGGCAGCACAGCACGGCATTCCTTTACCCGACAGCCTTACATGACAAACTTCTTGTTTATAGGCTTCAAAGGATGACTTCACACAATTAAATGAAGGAAAATATCATCTTAAAAAAGCAAAACAAACAAAAAGTTTGATTAAAATCTTTTCCTCGTGTAAAATAAACACAAACATGAGATGACAGAAAAGCAAACGAGTTCTGAAGCATCCTCAGTTTTACCAGGTTCACACAGACTCAGACTTAACTAATCTGTCCTAATGAGACGGGCAGACAAAGAGCTCACTTCCCTCGAGGCTTTTACAGTTAATCCAACGACAAACTTGAATGTCTCCTGCAGTCGAGTCCAAACCCTCATTAAAACACCGTGCAAACATTTCTGTCTGAGCTCACAGCTCTTAATTCCTTTAATTCAGAGGATGCGTTGGGATTTGTGCTTAAAGCGTCTCCGTCCCTCTGAAGACAAACATTTCATAATCTGCTAGAAAAACAGCAGGACTCAAAACCACACATCACAGTTTTTATCAGGAAACTTGTGATGGCGGGAGGACGTCTGAAGAATGTAAGGCTGATAAAAACAAGATAATGATGCTGTGATGATCGACCTGGATCAACCTTCATCTCGCAACTGCTGAACCACACCGCAGCCAACGTTCTCTAATTATCCATCAGTTTGCTTTGGATTGCACAAAACATATTGAACAAAAACTGCACATTATTGCACTGATCAGACATCAAAGCCCAGCAGAGAACAGAGGGGTGGAGCCTATCCCAGCTGTCACAGGGTGACAGGTCGAGCACCTCGTAGGGAAAGATGTCTGATGTAGAATGAGCTGATAGAAGACTGCAGGAGGAAGAGAAGTCCTTCTAAACATCTAACAGCCTGAAAATACTCACTGTGTGTTTTAAGCAGCTGGCAAAGACATTTTCACCTATTAGAAACAAAAACAATCTGATTTTTGCCTCTAAAATGTGAGAATCTGAATTATCCAAGTAAGTCTCAGCAGTTCCTGGAATAATAAGATGATTTCTGACAGTTTGTTAAATCTAAAAATGATGAAGCTGCTGATCAATAAGAAAAGAGTCACTGTGGAAGCCCAAATCAAGCAGCAAACAAAACACTGAGACAGGAAGCTGGGGGCGCGGGCGTCTGAGGATGAAGAGGAGGAAACGCCTGACGTGGGTTCAGCGTCGTTATAAGAAGCACCTTAGAGGTCTGTCGACAGCTGGAGTGTTTAATGGTGACAAAGTCTGAGCCACTTCTCTGACTTTGAATCGCACCTTCTCAGGCACCATCTGCAGCTTCAAGTCATCAAACAAAAGCTAACAAAAAGAAGGAAAACCTGGATGCGAGTGAAGCGACCGTGTGAGAGAACGAAGGAAAAGATGGTGGAGAAAGTAAAACAAACAGATACAGAGCGACCTTGGAAAGCTCAGAACGGAGCCCAGAGCTGAAAATAGAAACTTCAGTTTCCCGAGTGTGCGCTGCCACTGAACGCCTCCTACATCTCTAAGCACTCATAAAAACCATCTGACGAGATTACAGAGCTACACAAGTTCATGCAAACACAGAAATCATTCCTCGAGGTAGCAGATGACACGTTTTCAGATTTGCAGGATGGCGGCGACTCGACGGGGAAGTCCGCTCGCTTCCAGAGCAAGTCGTGACAAAACACTTGTTGCTTTGACTCATGAATAAATAGTGTTTTTGGAGATGAAGTCTGTAAATGTATAAAGTGTCTGCTGAAGAGAAAGTTTAAAAATTTGTGCTTTTTTCTTTTTTTTGTTCCTCCAATTAATCAGAGATCAAAACGAAACGTGAGCTAGTGTCTGAAACAGTCGCGTCCGTGTTTCTGCTGTCGGGATGGGAAACACTCGTCGCTGCTACAGCGCCGATGTCTGGGAAGAATAAACCACACCGGCGGTGCTGAGACTGCAGAGGGTTTCCCATCCTCCGAGCTGCCCGGGCGGATTTACACGAGCCGTCTGTGGGAGGGAAATCAAAGTTTTGTTCCACCAGAGAAGCATCGATTCTTCCCATCAGCCCCTGGGACCGAGTCGCAGAGAGGAAAGCCGAACATGTGAATTTCTGGGAACTCGACTAACATACTGATACGGGGGGAAAAAACTACTGGATTAAATGCCAAGCAGCGAAATCAGCACCAAGGTTACGCGTATGTTCGTTTTGCACAGGCCTCTCTCTCCAGGGTCTCCGCCAGCACCGCATCTCCCTTTTTATCAGGTTAAAATATGGCACATCACAGCGTGAGACTCCAGGATCCCTTTTTTATTCTAAGCAACCTCTGACTGCTGAAACTGTGAAAGGAAATGTGGCGTCAAAACACCGCGTGCAGCAAAACCATTGAAACTGCTCCTGCAGCTTTACTTCGTATCCCTTTGTGAATTTCCACTTGTTCCCAGCTTCCGTGTGGTCTCCTCGCAGATTTGGGCGCTTTAGCTTCACACTGCACGGAGAGCTGAGCTGGTGATGTGACAGCGGGAACAGAGTCCAGGAGTGAATCCATTATTGTGGACGTTTGTGGTGCTGGAATAGTTGGAAAACATGCGGTTGGAGCACAAAGCGACAAACCTTCGATAAGCCATGAAACTGAATGTTTAAAACGTTTTGATTAACGGTGCAAATTCACGCACTGCACCGATTGGCTACCTGCTGCCCACCTGCAGTGACCTAGATCAGCTAAACAAGTTTTTACTACAAACACTGATAAAGTCATGCTGGCAACGAGCAGTGCACTGAGATCTGCAGCCTCACCTGGTCAGGTATGACCAACCGCTAACATCAGCAAGAGATTTTTGGATATTCATAAACTGATATGTGGGATTAAAGCGGAATAGCTGCTAAATTAAACCCAGTTTTCTATTTGTGCTGCTCAACAGAGGCGGAGCAGATTCTCATTTCAGATGATGTGTCACAAAGACGTGCTTTTACAGTCTGAGCCACATCCACACTGGGGCTGCAACAACATCAGATTTTTCACATTATCGTGATTTTAAATCAGCCTGAATTATCAATAAGGATCTTTTTGCTTTCAGTAAATCATATTTAATGCTTTCTCCTTTAGTGATGAGTCACAATACATCCATACAGATGTGGTTCAGTGACTATTAGAACACTTTCTGCACAGGCAGAAACCCGTCACTGTGACCCATCACCTGGATTATGTCTCCTAGTTACTCCTAGCAGGCTTTCAGGGGGTCACGAGTGGACGTTATTGGCATTTATTGTGTGCTTTTCCTCTTTTTTGGCAAATAAATTACTCTGAAAATGTGCGTGCAGGGACTCTGCAGCCATAAAGATTATAACAACTATGCGGCCGTTTCCTCTCTGCTTTTGCGCCCAGAACACTGGGAATGGGACTGATATGAAGAATCGATGAGAATCGCAGCTTGAACCTCCCGCTGAACCAACAGACGCCGCTTTCTTGGAGCCGACGGTGTAAAAATAACTCTGGTCGCGGTCAGCGGCCAATTACGTTCCCTCAAACTGTACGCCGCCCGAGCAGGATGACAGAGAAACGTCCGACTGTAAATACTTTTTTTTTTCTTTTCTTAGAGCTGTGACATCAGCAGTGTTATGAAGATGTAGTGGCGTGTTAGGAGGAGCCTGATGGCGCGTCGCCGTCCTCCTTCTCGTCGTCGTCGCCTAGGAAAAACAGCGGGAACATCCCCAAAATACAGCCGATGGACACGCCGATGGCCTTACCCTGCAGCAGGAGGCGAAGGAGAAATCATCAGAATCTGTTATCCTCAAACAGTCGGGTGTGCAGAGGTGAAACTAGCTTCGGAAAGTCTGGGCAGCGATGCTCTTATCTCAGGATACATGGATTATTCATGAGGTGGTAGTTTTAGCTTCCCTTTCATGCTCTTACACACCTCTGACAGGATCTGTTTGATACGAATAAACTCTGTTTCCTTATTTTAAACACTCATGTGGCTCCACCACAAACTTCCTGCATTTTCGCCCCTTTGAACATTATCTGTTGTGATAAGTGCAGCTGATTATAATCAACACTTTATTTAATAACCTGGAAAAGTGGAGCGCCCTGCTTGCTCTGAGATAAAGAAGCATGAACTCCTGCTTCCTCTTCCTTCCCATTATCCCTCTTTTGTTGCCACTACGAATAAGAACATGAAGAGGATTTAAAAATAAGACCCAAAGGAAAAACCTCACCATGTGAGAGCTGAGCCTGGTCTGCCACATGTCCACCTGCTTGGGCGTCAGATCTGGAACCTGCATCCCCAGTTTGGAGGCCAGAACCTCCACATAACCTGCAAGACTTCACACAGACAACAAATGTGTGTTAATCGCTGCACAGGCATTTAGTGACATCACTTCACCCAAAAATAAAACACGTGCTCGTGGTTTTCCATCCATGTCCTTCATGTGCGAGTTGCCCAGTTTTGGGGACATCAGCTGTGGAGACGTCTGCGATAATTCCTGCAGAAACTGAAATCTGCGAAACGGGCCGATGCAGATCAAGTTTGCCAGCATTCAGTGCCAACGCTTTGCATGCTTTGGATGCTGGTTTAGCAGCTTTGTCTTCTTCCAGACGTTATTCAAACCAAGTAAAAACTTCCATAACTGCTCAACCAACCAAAGGGAGCGTGCAGCCAGCTCACATCCCAGCTCAGCTGAGGCTTACAGGGGTCAGAGGTCACAGTAATAGGAATAGGAAATCCCAGACAGTTTGTTCTGTTCATGTGGCTTCAGCGTTTTCAGTGGGAGAAATGTTTCATCACTCATCCAGGTGATTCTGCCTCGACATTTGTGCTGAACTACACACTCGGGATAAGGCTAGCCTTCTTCTGCACAACTGTTAGCGCAATTAAAAAGGCCGAACAGCAAAGTTTGAGCCTCTGAAGTGAAGATCCTGTTAACATAAACACTGTATATACACACACACACACACTCAACAGTTTCATTTTCAAACCCGGAAAACAGGAAGAGCTCATAACATGTGTGTATTTTTGGATGTTTTAGTGCCGGAGTAACGATTAAAACTAAACCAGATCAGATCAACAGCTAAAAATCTGTTTTTCATTCAGACTGATTAAAACTGAAACACAGAGAAGCTTCACATCTCCTGTGTGAAGACATCTGCTGACTGCACACCTTCTTCAACACAAAACCGTCCTTTCAAAGATGATGTCAGACTTTAGTTACAGTGTAAACCTTTTACTACAGATAAATAAGAAAATAAAAGGTATTTAACACAGAAAAAATCACCAAACTACAAAAACAGAAACACAACAGGACAAACTTCACGTCATTGATTGAAATCTTTGAGCAGTTCTAACTTGCTTTAAACAGACTTCACACAGTTCGCCCAGAATAAACCGAAAAGCCTCAGAGGCCGTTTATAAAGATGCTGCTTACCCGAGCCCCGCCAGATCTGAAACCAGGTTCCCCAGAGCCGCCGCTGCAAACACAAAGAGGCACACACTTTGGTTTCTGCTGCTCTCACAAAGAACAACAGCGAGCACAGTGACAGACACAAATGCATCAGACACACAGAAAAGAAATGCTGAGGATTTGTGAAACTCAATGATTTGATTTATGCAGATCTTAATATCTAATTATGAAAATAACGGCGTCATTTGTGATTTCTGTGAACAGTATCGATCTCTTTCAGACACTCCTAAGTCATCTTCTCATTCCCAGAACTTTAACAGACTTTAAGAAGCTTTATAGTTTCAGAAAAACCAAACTCCTCCTGAGACTCTCACAGAAACACGAGGTTTATTCAGACTGAATCAGAAATCTGATAACCATCAAGTTCCTCTGGGAGGCCAGGCGCCAAAATCTCTGAAGGAAATCTGCTCACTGCTGTGCTGACGTCCATCAAACACAACTTAAGCCTGACACATTACACACACACACACACACATGCACGTACATGCACACACACACACACACACACTCGCACACATACATGCACGCACATGCACACACACACATACATGCACGCACACACACACACACACACACACACACACACACGTATGCACACTCGCACACATAAATGCACTCACATGCACACATAAATGCACTCACATGCACACACACACACACACATACATGCACTCGCACATGCACACACACACGCATGCACTCGCACACGCACACACACACGCACGCACACGCACACACACACACGTACGCACACTCGCACACATACATGCATGCACTCGCACATGCACACTTACATGCACACATGCACACACGCACATGCACATGCACACACGCACATGCACATGCACACACGCACATGCACACATGCACACACGCACATGCACGCACGCACACACACACACGCACGCACACTCGCACACATACATGCATGCACTCGCACATGCACACTTACATGCACGCACATGCACACACGCACGTGCACACACGCACGTGCACACACGCACACATGCACACACGCACTCAAATCAAATCACTTTTATAGTCACATCACATGTGCAGGTACATTGGTACAGCACATGTGAGTGAAATTCTTGTGTGCGAGCTTCACAAGCAACAGAGTTGTGCAAAATACAAGAATGTAAACAGGCAAAATATACGAATGGCTACATCTGAAACTAATAAATATATGTACAATATATAATAGTATATGCAAAAAAAATAAAATAAATAAAATAATTTCTGGATGTGTATACTAAATGTTTTTCTATGTGTGTGCATACACATATTTTACAAATTAAATAGAGTCAACAATAAATAAAATATATAAAAATATACAGAGTTGAGACATGTGCAAAACAAGTGGCATTTATATACAGTGTGGAGTGCATAATGTTGAAGTTCCAGTAGTGAAGCTGAGGTGTCTATGAAGTGTTCAGCAGTCTGATGGCCTGATGGAAGAAGCTGTCTCTCAGTCTGCTGGTACGGGACCGGATGCTGCAGAACCTCCTTCCTGATGGAAGCAGTCTGAACAGTTTATGGCTGGGGTGACTGGAGTCCTTGATGATCCGCTTTCCTCAGGCACCGCTTCCTGTAGATGTCCTGGAGGGAGAGAAGCCTCCTCCAATTATCCGTTCAGAGCACCGCACTACTCGCTGGAGAGCTTTGCAGTTGTAGGCGGTGCTGTTGCCATACCAGTTGGTGATGCATCCAGTGAGGATGCTCTCAATGGCACAGTGATAGAAGGTCCTGAGGATGCGGGGGCTCATGCCGAATCTTTTCAGTCTCCTGAGAAAGAAGAGGCGCTGCTGCGCCTTCTTCACTGTTTTGTTTATGTGTACTGACCATGTAAGATCCTCAGCCAGATGTACACCAAGGAACCGGAAGCTGCTCACTCTCTCCACAGCAGCGCCGCTGATGGTGATGGGGGTGTGTACTTCTCTGCACCTCCGGAAGTCCACTATCAACTCCTTTGTCTTTGCGACGTTGAGGGTGAGATGGTTGTCTTGACACCAGTGGGTCAGGGCGCTGACCTCCTCCCTGTAAGCCGTCTCATCACCGTTGGTGATAAGACCCACCACTGTAGTGTCGTCCGCAAACTTCACAATGATGTTGGAGTTGATAGTGGCTGTGCAGTGCACTCACACACACACACAAGCACTCATTCACACATACATGCACGCACATGCACACATACACACGGACGCACATGCACACACACACACACACACACACACACACGGACGCACACACACATACATGCACGCACATGCACACACACACACTCGCACACATACAGTGGGGCAAAAAAGTATTTAGTCAGCCACCGATTGTGCAAGTTCCCCCACCTAAAATGATGACAGAGGTCAGTAATTTGCACCAGAGGTACACTTCAACTGTGAGAGACAGAATGTGAAGAAAAAATCCATGAATTCACATGGTAGGATTTGTAAAGAATTTATTCGTAAATCAGGGTGGAAAATAAGTATGCACATGCACACACACACACACACACACGCACAAACTTCCCAATTCAGTGAAAGCTTCATCTGATCTTTTCTGGACCCAAAAGTGCATCGACAGGGAAGTGAGTCGAGGTTGCACTCGTCTTAGTCGCATCAGGAAGTGTGACAAGAAGTCAGGCTGAGACTCTGCTTCTGCTTTTCACGGCGTTAAAACACTTTGAAATTCTTTATTCAGCTCAAAAACCAGAGAAATAAGCAAAGTGTAATTTCTTATATCAAAGACGATCAGAAATGCAGGAAATGGAAAACGATGAATGGAATAAGGAGTCATGAATCATGTACATCTGAAACCATCACTCATGTGTTCCAGTGCAGTGGCGTTCTCACTGATGATGTCAGTGCTGCTGATAAAACACTGGGTCTGATTTAGCAGCAGTGCATTAACTGGACGTCTGCTGAGACTGTTTCTCCTTTTCCTATTGGCTGCTCTCTCTCCTAATGCCTAAACGCTCCTGTGAGGTCTTCCTCTCCTCCTGCCTGGCAGCTCCAGCATCAGCATCCCTCACCACTACAGATCAGTGTTACCTGCACACAGTCCACAGAGACTCCTGCCTGACCTCATCCATCAGCCTGTCCATCACTACGTTAAACCTCACCACCGTCTCTTAGTCCTCATACCTGTCCTGCACCACCCTCACATACGTCTCCGCCACTCTGACCTCCTCACGCAGTACCATCGTCACAGTGAAGCTCCTTCTCTGTACTCCTCCAGCCTCACCCTCAAACTTCACATCTCAGCATGAAGCCACACCGCTGCTCGCTGACAGCCGCCTCTCTTCAACAGCTTTTTCCCATATCTTCATCGCACGGCTCATCAACTTCATTACTTTGATCCACATGTTTGATCTGACCAACATTTCACACCGGATGCCCGGTGCTTGGAAGCAGCGCGGTGAGTACGCAGGAGATTGTTTATCTTCTGTAAACAGCCTGATGTTTCCCACACTCAGCAGACTTCTTTCTTTTTTCAATGAGTTTTGGAACAAAGTGCATTTTTGCACAATAATGAAACTCTCGATTAATGCTCGGACTTTTATCCGGACTTTTTTTGATTAAACTTTTATCATGATAAAATGTCCTAATTTCCCCATTAATCATTTAATTTAAAGTAAGCTCCCATACTTATTTAATTGTAAAGATGAATCTGAGCCACATTTGAATACAGCTAAAGCATCCAAATAACAGATTAAAAAGTACCGTGATCACCATCTGTGACATCGTCCTCCTTTTTCTGTATTTAATGCATGTTACATAAATCCTAACGCACTGCTTGCTTCTCCAAACATCCTAATTACACCCACGGCGTGTGGGGGAGATGGAGTGTGAAGAAGATCTTCCCGGATGTGTCCTTTTAACTCTTTTACAGACGCTTCCACCTGAGAAAGACTCCGGGGAAAAGTCTCGATGCAGGGATTTTACATCCCATCTGGTCCGGGAGTGCTACAGCATCCCCCAAGAGGAGCTGCAGGAAATATTCAGGCATCTGTTTCTCCTGCAGGAAACTGACAGCTGATTAAAGTTCAAATCTAACAGCACAAACATTTACCTGATGCTGAGGACGCACGCTTCCCTCGACAACAAGCTCCTTTTTAAGGAAGCCTTTAGAAACCCACCCACACATCACGCCCTGAACAGATAAGTGCATATACCTACAAGTGTGCAGTGCCAAGTGGCCCACATACATCTCTGCAGACTCACTAATGATGAAAAAGCAGAGCGAGTGTCCAAACAACACATCAAAGCAGAAACAGGGGAATCAGCAGGAGCGAGAAGGAGTGAAAGTTTTCGAGGATCAAAGAGCACCTTTGGAAAAGACTCCCGTCAGCTTCTTTGTCTTCTGCTTTCATGGTTTCACTGTCAGCAAAATCGGCTTTGCAACAACTCCAGCTCACTGACAGTACACCACAGCTCTGAATAATTAACGCTGTGGACTGCAGCGTGGAGGAAAATGCATTTGTTCATTGAAACTATAAAGCGTGTTTGTTTTGCCTTCAGGGAATCTGGAGGATTAAAAAGAGACGAAGCTTGAAGCTGAACGTGCACGAACGTTCCTGCAGGAGCTGAAAGTCCAGATGGACACCTTCCCCTCAAAGAGAAGCTCCTTGATGGCCAAGAGGAGGTGAGACGGTGAAACTAGCTGGCCTTGTTTCACCCAGAGCTGGGAGAAGACACGGGAGTCAAAGGTGCCAGCCCCCAAAATCTAACATAAACCCTGCAGGGTGGACAGCGATGACGCGGACGCGTCAGAGCCTGGATGGATGGAGACGTCACAGCAGAGCTATTGATCTACAGCCCGTCTTCAGCCTCCGATTTGCACTTTGCAGAGGAAAATGGAGCCAGGTATCCATGGAAACTGAATAATCGCGCGGGGAAGAGGGGGGAGAAGGCGAGCTCGGGTGCCTTTATGGTTTCGCAGAGCAATAAAAACCCAAACTGAGAACCGCAACAGGAGACGGGGTGACGGCGGGATCTGTCGCAATAAGCGGCAACAATTCTGTAGAATCGAGTGTAAGCGCTGGTGGCGGCGCGGGAGCTGCGCAAGCAATAAAAACGTCTTCCAGGTGAAGCCTGATGGAGAAGCCAACACTGCAGGTGCTGTGAAAGCAATCACACCTGGGAGGATTTTATGTGGGACTCTAACCTGGTGACAGGATGATTTTCTGGAAGGATTGTGCTTCCTTTATCTCCTCGTTTAGAACTACATCAACTTATGACTTTCCTGCTGGGCTGCTCTGTTATTGCTTTAATGCCAGTGGCACAGGGGGGTGGACTGCTGCCCATTTCAGACTAAATACAAGTTGTTTTCCTTCACTGAAGCCCTGAACTTTGCTAGATATCACCGGGAAGAAGCTGCGCATCCTGTAACTTTCACTTAGGTGTTCACTTAGGAAATGGAAGGAGTTCTGTAAACTCTGCACCAGGCCTCTCAAACTCCAGTCCTCCAGGGCCGGTGTCCTGAAACTTTCAAGTGTCCGTGCTGCAATTAGTAGGTCACTAGCAAGACTTGACTGCATGCTGAGGTGGCAATGCAGCCATTTGACTCATGTCAGCAGGCAGGCACATGGAAAAGTTTCAGGACACCAGCCTTAAATTCGTGGTGATATTTTGACTTAAGATCCACTCTGTAGTCCACATGTTGTCCTGACATTCAATCTCAAATCTCACTTTATCTGGTAAACAAAAAAACGTTTCTCAGCATCTTTGGCTTTGGTTGTTTTTTATTACGAATGCTAAAAGTTCATTTCCCATAACCTGAGATAAGCACCAGCATCATGTGCTGAGAGACGTTCCCAGCAGAAACAGTTTCTCAGTCTTATCTGTCGTCTGCTTCAGCGGCGTTTTTACAGCCACGCTGGGAGCAGCTAACGAGTTTCTTCCTCTCCTCCTTTTTCCTCTTTTTATGGCGCTGCGAACATTAAGATTACGATCTACTGTTTCAGACTACTATAAAGATAATTACTGGAGTTAGATATTTGTAGTTTTAAAGTATCACCCTGTACTGCGAGACCCTACGGCCAGGCTGAGGTGCACACTGAACGACCCTGAACGATATAAAACGAGTTGCTGAGATCGACAGATTTTCACTGCATGAGGCTGAAAACAGAGAAAACTCAACTCTGATCGGGAAGGTTTTGATGTGGCCACACCCTCCTCTCCTCCTCATCCATCAAAGCTTCGCAGCTTCTACCGGCTATTCGAGTGGGAACGCTCCTCAGTGGAGTTTCATAAATCAGGGATTTGAGGATTCATATGTACATATATTAACACATATTTGCTGTAAAACGGAGAAACGAATCATCTCACGCATGAGAAATGGGAGCAGAAAGTTGCTTTGCTTGGTTATCCAATCAAAACTTTCTACATTAATCAATTAAAATATTCATTAGAAATGAGCTCAAGAAGGCCAACAAGATAATGAAGTCATTTTAAGTTTACACGACTCGCCGCTCGGCTCTTACCAGCCATGGTGGAGATCCCCAGAGTGACTCCGATGGAAAGTTCGATTTGAGTTCCCTGGAGAATGAAAGAGAAAGAGGTGAAACGCTCATCCCGACTCAGAGTTAGCACATCGGGAAGAGCAGACAGAAGGAAATTACAGCCTTAATGCAGAGATAAGACTCTTTTTTCTTTACAGGCGACTAATTCCTGCAAAATGAGATTCAAATACTTACTGCTGCAATCATGATGGCATTATCCAGAAAGCCAAATCCAACAAAGGGGATGGCGTTGTGGAGTAAAACTGCAAATTAACAGAAGGAAAATGAGAAACGTGGAAAGCACAGAACAGATTTATTTGAATGTAACTTGGAATAATTTGCACAGTGAACAGCTTCCCTGTATCTGTGATAACGGCTTGTTTACAGGAGACCCGTTCTGCTCATTTCCACCTGCATATTTATATTAACTGGCTCTGTAAGATTATCTTTGCATCACTCAGATAAAAAAGTCCTTATGCATCTTAAACCTGGCCTCGGTGACGCCCTTCAGTTCAAGGCTTTGCGAATATCTGCTTTTTAAGGCTGCTTCCTTTAAAGAAGACTAACTGATCATCTTTGATAAGAGCAGCATCCACTGTAACAGCAGAATAGTTAATAAAGCTAATTATTGATTTTAACTTCATATTTCTATTCGAGACATTATATGTGGGAAGCATTCAAAGACAGTCCAGGGCAAAGTGTCTTAAACCTGCACTCCTTCTAATCACCAGCAGGAGGCGACTCCTCTGGCTCGCTTGATTCGTGACCTCGGTAAACATGATCATGGGCTCAAAATTATCTTCATTTTGTGAATTTCAGTCCCAGTTTGAGTTGGACAGACGATAAAGAAGGTCTGCTTATTAGCTAAAGACATGTCGTTAGCCGTGTCCTTCGGCTCAGTCGGGAAAGCAGCCACTCTTCACTCCTCCCCTCACAGGACAGGCAGACTTAATCGGTTACGTCCATCTTTTTTATACAGTATCATTAAAATCTGTCTGATTGGTGATTCTGTGCATGCATTTTTAATGTCCCGGTGACCAATGACAGTCACTTGTGAGGACACACAAGCCGGTCCTCACAAATTTGAAGCATTTTTGAGACTCAAAATGTGGTTTTAGTGTCAGGGTCACAGTTCGGTTATGGTTAGGGTAAGCAGCATATAAATACACACGTGTGTGTGCGCGCACACGTGTGTGTGTTTGTTTTAATCTCTCACCGTATCTGATCTGGGCTGCCGTCGGCGGCGAGGGCTCCACTTCATCTGAGAACAAAAAAAAAGCAAAGAGAAAATCAGAGTTTCACTCATTAACTGCTGAGGTTTGACTTCAAGTGTCTGCAGCAGCATGGAGACGCAGCCAGAGACACGCATGCACTTCTTTAGAACTTCAACTTTAATCATGGAGCTCATCAGTGTGAGGTGCAATGATTAAACGCTCACACCACCACCCCACGTTTCATTTATGCAAATATAAACCAAAAGGAATTTAAATCGAGTTAAAACACCAAGACGAGGCCACTTTTGTGTTTATGGCTCATGCTGTGTATGCTGTGCAGTGGATTCCCACTCTGAGTTGGGTGGGTCTGTCACCAGCCACAGCAGCTGGTCATTTACTTGCATTGCAGGACTAACACAGGGACAGGTGTCCACTCACAGCACATTCACAATGACTAAGCTAACGCTGATGCCTGTGGACGGTGAGAGGAAAGCTGGAGTCCTCGGAGAAAACCAACGGAGGCAACAACGCTAACCGCTGCACCACCGAGCCATCGAGAAGGAAATCCTGTTTCCAAATAACGTTCTTTTCCCCCCAAACTTGATATTGTTTCTGCTGCTCTCTAACAGCCACAAACTCAGGTATCAAAGGGCTTCAAATATGAAAATAATGCATAAAAACCACAGTTAACTACCAGCAGATTCACTGAAACTCTGCGAGAGCGGCTTTCTGACGTCCATCCACAGACTGGCTAATCTCACGTGTTGGTTTGGTCCTCTCACCTTAATTGGTGCGAGGAGCAGCAGACTGGCTGGTGTGTGGAGCGCCCTCGAGAGACGCTGAGATAACTCGACAGAAGTGTGCCACTGGAGCAGACCGCACTCTCGGCCAGAGTCCAATTACAGGAGCGGGTCGATTACTGCGACGCATCGATTTCCCGACCTCTGCCTGTGCGTCTGTATGCTCCTCACACACTAGCTTCACCAAGTTTTCCTCCTGTTCTTAGAGCAGACAGTTTTCTCTGTGCACCCTCGGCTCTGAGGGACTGTGAGGCAAGAAGCCTCAGGTTAGACTCGTTTCCCCAAAAATAATTGTTTAATAAGTTTATATCCTTAAATGTGTGCAACCTCACACAAACAATGATTCGCAGCCTCCTCAGACTGAGGCAGCATTAATGTATCGCTGGTATCACAGATACAGGTTTTCTCTGCCGCTGTCATAAGATAAGCAGATGAAGAGAAGTAATAAGAACAATATTTTATTTCTGTCAGCCCGAAACAATCAGCTGAGGGAAAGAAAATGAAGATTATTTCCTTCATTTTCTGTTTCTCGTTTTAAAGCCACACACAGAACATGATCAGAAAGCACAAACAATAAAAGATCATGGACACGAACATGAGCTGTGGATAACCTTCTTTAGTTTGATTTAGTAAACTGGATGGAAACTTAAATGTTGCTCCATGTTCAGTTTTAACTGGGAGGGCAGTGAAATGTTCAAGACCGATGATCAATATTTGATTTGGATATGCAGGAAACCAGTGCCAGCAACTGGGCTGATGGGATCCACATCCCTGATCTTAGAAACATCCTGTAGCTGCTTAGTTTAGTTGAAGAGGAGAAAATAGAATAAAAGAAACCCTGTGCCCTCCTCATTCAACCTAACATCCAATTACCACAAACCTCCAGCCTTTGTATTTGACTCTGAACAACTTCTCACGAGGAAAAAGAAAAAACATTCATACTGCAAGAAAAAGAAATCCTTCAGCTGAGGAAACCAGCGTCTACAAATTAAAGCTTCTCCGAAGGATCCGACGCTTCCTTCTGCTTCCTCACTGAAAGCTCAATAAGCCAAAGTTGCCAAGCAACAAAATCCCGTTCCAGTCAGCGAGGCCAGGCCTTAGCAACAACATTCATCCAGGAAGTAACTCGGCTGAAGGGTGTGAAGGAATGTAACAGGTACAAAATGTCACTCTTCACTCATCTTTAACACAACAGGATGCCTCTGAAGTGTAAGGAGAGCCTCTCACACATCAGCACTGACAGCTTCCACTACAACAGCAGCAGTCGATCCCTCGCAGGCATGGAAAGCACTACTGGCTTTATTTTGGAGGTGTAATATTAAAAAGGAACGACAGGTGAGAGGCTGAGACGTAAATGTGTGATCCTGCCAATCAAGCGAACTGACTGATGCTCATTAAAATTCAAGCAAATGACCAGAAAACCAACTGAACTCTGAGATATTTGAGAATTCTGCAGTGTTTCCCGCCAACTGAAGGGCTTTTTGTGCTGTCAGCATATGTGAGTTTGCTGGGACGTACTTGTGTCCAAGTGGCATGAATATCATCAGATGGTGAGCTCGAGGCGCTGCGTAGATGCCCGAGTACCTGCCAAGTTTCGTCTGACCATATGGACTCATCAGCAGGGCATTATGATTAAGGGTGTGCATGACCGGATAACTACATGTTTTAATGTTGCAGCCTTTGCTAGAAACACTAAAACACCGTAAAAAGATGCAACAATGCTACGACCACCAGCACTGGTCTGCAGTACTTTGATATAAAGACTGATGTCAGCTCGGTCAGAATAAACTGGAATATCACCAAATCAGTCGAGGTGACGTGTGACCACCTTCTGCACAGAGGAGTGGACGCGAGCGTGGAAGAAGTACTGCCCCTCAGGTCAGTGCTCAGTTTTAGTCAAATAGACTTTTTTGTGTGTTAGACGTTGAAACAAGAACAAATGAGTTACAATACACCAGCTACACACTGGCCTTTTAGGCAGACTTCAAAGAAAACAAGAATGAATGTTTGATCATGAGGTCTGCAACCGTATAGTTCTGTTATACTCTGTTGTGGTGTGCAGAAAAGAAATTAATTATTCCACTTACAGGTTTTTCCTCTGGAAATATTTACATTTGTGCTTTGTGACAAATAACTGAGGTTGAGTAGTTCTGGGAACAAGTCTGCAAAAATCCCAAACTTCACCCGATTAAATTCAGTCAACCTCACGATCGAGATCATGTTCTCTGCGCGTGCAGACAGACTGGGATCGCTGGAATCACTCATTCGGGGTCCCATTCTGACCAGTTACACTGTGCACTTCAGACCTCAAACTGGTGCAGACAGCAAACATCAACTTCTGGTTTAATTGGACCCAAGTTTCCTGTGGAGGAACATCTCTGGAGAGGCCCGTCTGGCTGCAGCGGAGACGTTTTCAGTTCACAGCTTTCAGGCCTGAAGGCAGCACGTCAGGCGTAGAGTGCGAGCGTGTATTTATGTATTTGTGGAGACCACAAATTGGAAGTTTACTATACTTGTGGGGACCAACAGCCCTTATGGGGACCAAAATCCTGGTTCCCACAAGTCTGAAGGCATTTTTGAGAGCTATGGTTATGTTAGGTATTCATTTTTCATGGTTAGGGTTAGGGGCTGTCCCCACAAGATATGAATACCTGACGTGTCTGTGTGCGTGTGTGTGCGTGTGGGATATCCACTGAATGTCAATGAGAGGATCTGGTGGAGCTGCAGGCTCAATCCGATGTGATTTATTCAGATAATGTTCTGATTATACTCGCACGCAGGGCCGCCTCGCTCTTCACACAATCACTGGAGTTTTCATTATGCAAACATCTCAGGAGCTTGTGTCTCACAATTTATTGTGTTCATCGAGAGTGTCACACTTCATTAGTAATTCATAGAGTGAGTATTTACACTTTTACTTTTAAAGAAGTCCATGCAAAGAGAAAAGAGAAAGAAATGATAATAAACTGTGTGTACTTCAGCAGCATTATGAATTGCAGATTTTGTGCTCTGGCAGCAATAATTTCCCCTGACAGATGATACACTTAAAAAAAGCTCAAACCTGACCTTAAGCCTAATTATTATAAAGCACTAATTGATCTCTAAAGTTAACCAAAACTAAATAAAAGCTTTGAGCAGGTCCAGCCAGTGAGACCTTTAATCTTAGAGCTGATCAATGAACCTATAACAGATTAATCTGAGGAGCACGGCGGTACAGTCTGCTGTAAAAGGCTGGGCCTTCATTAAACACACTTTGATCTCAGCAGCTTTCAACACTTCTTTAATCAGAGAGGCCAGCGTTCAGTTTTAGTGTGGCGATACCTCCAGTTTCATCAAACTGGGAGGGTGAAGGCCACACGTGTGTACACCGTGTTTAATCTCTGTCAACAGATGTGATCCTACATATTTATGTCGCACCACAACATCTTTGGTTCCCGTTTGCAGTTCAGGTAATACTGCTGAGTTTGTGCAGGCTTGGACTGGATGCAGAGAAACAGACCACGAGAAGGACAGAATAAATACTGCATTTATTAAAACGCAATCTGAAAACCATCAGTAATGTGTTTACATTCATAAACAATGGAGGGCACACAGAACACCATCTGCTGTGTGGAGATGCCCTGGCTACACTGAAAGCTGGCAGCTGAGCTGCCCACAGAGGCTAACCACAGGAACACGCTGGGAACACGCTGGGAACACGCTGGGAACACGCTGGGAACACGCTGGGAACACGCTGGGAACACACTGGGAACACGCTGGGAACACGCTGGGAACACACTGGGAACACACTGGGAACACACTGGGAACACACTGGGAACACACTGGGAACACGTCTGTGACGACTCGACTAAAAATCAGCAGAAGTGTTTGAGAATGCTGCTGACTTCCTGCCCTCTTCCTCAGCTGAGTGCAGCTTTGCTCTGGAGCCATTTCAAACGACGTGGAGCAGAGAGCAGCTTCTGAGTGCAATTTGATGGCACTGTAAGCCAAAGCGACTCGAGCAGAGTCTCGAGCGGGTGAGATTAGATCCAGAGCCCACATCAGAAGCAGAGCGTGACAGAGCATTGCTGAGGTGGCCGATAAATCTGCAGGTAAGTCTGCAGACTAGTTGGGATTTTGCATTCATGCAGAGTGTACGTGTCAAAGGAAAATCCAAGTTAGAGATAAAATGGACTGTTACTTACATTAAGCACCGTTTTTCACAATAAAAGTAACAATACAGGAACAAAGCGTTTGCTCTGACACTTGGAAACTCACAGGTTTGAATTTGTGGAACTAAAACGTTCCTGAAAAGCAGCACGACTCTGAACTCATCATAATGTTTCTGAACGCAGAAATATTAAAGATTAAAACAACAGAAACAAACCAAAGATGAAACGTTTCCTCTGACCTGAAATACTCTGTGTGAAAACAGCTTCAGGGTCTTTTACATTAGAGCTGACAGAACCTTTGCTGTTCTCCTCTTGAACCAAACTTTACCTCCCAGCAGCAAGCATCTAAGAACTAACCTCTATTTTCCCAGCCTTCAAATCATTTTGCCTCCTGGCGTGTGGGGAGGACCGCAGCCTCGTGCAGCCGCTGTACTGGTGACTTTGTGTCTTTCTTTTTTAGGCCACAAAGAGCGAACAACTCATTTTCACTCTTTTTCATTTTGACTTCCTTGCGCCTGCAGTGTGAGTACAAACACTGCGACTCCTGGGAAAACGTCCAGAAATAGGTCTGCCTGATGCAAGCGAAAAATTAATATCACTGTACAATCTGCCAATAGCTGCAGATTTGGAGTCAGATGAGTAAACGCTGAAGAGTTCAGCTCTCGAGTGTTTCTGCTGCAGGGTATCTCATAAAGCTGCTAATGACAGCAGTGTGAGTGGAACACAGTGTGTCAGTGTGTGATTAAATCAAACATAAGCTGACTGTGTGTGTTTGTCTGCGTATACATAATTAGACTTCAGCAGATGCAGCATCATCTGTCTGCTGTCACACTGCTGATTAACAGCGTGGAAATGCTTCCTGCGACACGCCTGACGAACACAGCCAACGCCGCAGACACAAGTAAATATAAATAATCACCACAGATGACATCGTTTCACAGCCACAGCTGGACTCAGAGAGGGATTTATGTATTTATCTATTCCTGTGGCAGATAATACGCTCCATTATTAACACTTGTGCATGCATAATATCAACAGTGTGCAGCTCTGAAGGTACAGAGCTAAATCCACCCAAAAGTGGAAATCAGGATATTTACTCATGCATTTGCATTTTTGAGCATCTTTTGTGCTCCTTGAAAACTTCAACCTTGAACACTTTCAGTGAAATGTTTCCACTGGCTCAGTGAAAATAAGACAAATGCTTACTCTCATATTCTCTGTGAGATGAAATCCTCAGGATTGGCTCCAAAATCAAACAGATTGTTCTTCTAACATTTTCTTTCTCCCAGAAACTTTTATACTGGGAACACTGGCAGCATTGGAGTTCACCCACAGGAGGTCAGAGCGCTGCACAAGCCAACAAAAAACTAAAACCTTGACTTTGTGCAAGAGCACAGTCATGCTGAAAGGTAAAGGACAAACGCAAAGAGCCGATGGCCCCGAGTCTTTTTCCTGCTCTGGTGACCTGCTGTAAGCTGCAGGACCACGCATTTGTGCAGCAGGTGGAGAAGCTGCTCACGTCAGGCTACGCCGATCTCACCGAGGGTGCAGGACAAGGACAGCCACCAGGAGCTCTGTCCAACACGCTGAAGAGGAGCAGCAAACAGAAATCTGCTGCTCGGTTTTCTCATCTGTTCCACGTTATTTGTCAAATACGGGGCGATCGTGGCTCAAGAGTTGGGAGTTCGTCTTGTAATCGGAAGGTTGCCGGTTCGAGCCCCGGCTCGGACAGTGTCCTTGGGCAAGACACCCGTTGCCTACTGGTGGTGGTCAGAGGGCCCGGTGGCGCCAGTGTCCGGCAGCCTCGCCTCTGTCAGTGCGCCCCAGGGTGGCTGTGGCTACAATGTAGCTGCCATCACCAGTGTGTGAATGTGTGTGTGAATGGGTGGATGTGTAAAGCACTTTGGGGTCCTTAGGGACTAGAAAAGCGCTATACAAATACAGGCCATTTACCATTTACCATTTACCATAGTCCGTGTGCGCGCATGTAGCAAAAAGAAGCGCACACACACAAAAACTTTTTAATTGAAGAGAGAAGACAGACCGTCCTATCAAGGATGCGGGCTGTTATGTCTCTCTCTCTCTCTCACACACACACGGAGCAGAAAGGGAAATTAACACCAACCTCCGGCCAACTGCTTCTCCTCCATCAGCCAACCTGGCGGCTCATCAACCGTCACTCAGAGGTTTCTTTATATTAGAAACTTTGCTGCTCACGCAGAGGAAAAATAATTGGTGGTGTCAGTTTGGCATCAGTCGTTTTAAAGCAACCTCATCCCCATTTTCAGCCTGGGGTCTAAATAGTTGTCATTTATTAAAATTATAAATATATATTTTAACTCAAAAGTACAGTTTTTAAATGTAATGTTGCTGAAACAACAAAGTAATAAAAATAACTAAATCTATCTGATTGAGGAATCACTCATCTTTGGAAAAGAGAGTTTATTACAGAGAAATGGCTCTTTCAAAATAAAAGCTATACTAGACGCTTCTATATTCTCAGCAGCATATTAAACATATCAGGTCCCCATAAGGAGAATCCTGTGCTAACGGCTGTCTAAATGACTCGGGTAAAGTTTGCAGCATGCGTGCTTGTTGTTTTTGTCTGCTTCCACTTGTCTTTGCACTAGGATGATGTTGGTGTAAATGTACAGTCATATTTGTTGTGTTCCCACTAGTGCTGTCAGCGTTAATCTCGTTAAAATGACGTTAACGCCACAACACGGTTAACGAGCTACCGCGGATCGCCCCGTGCGTGGGGCTGGACGGCGCCAACATGTTAACGAGCTAACTGCGCTAACACACTAGTTCCCACCCATGTAATTGAGCATTGCGTGGCACATCCAACATACTGTTTTACTTTAGTCCATGACGCGCTTACCTTCAGGGTCATACATCACATGAAAACCAAGATAGTTCCAAACGCCAGATCTGAATGAGGGTGGGGGAGGTCCATGTTGCAAGGAGAGCTTAACTTCTGTCTCGCTAACTTGCCCTGCGCTCAGTGAATCTGCGTTCGACTGCTCCGCCTAGGCTGCACTGTCGAGTGCAGATCCACTGAGCGCTCCACACAGACAGCATCGTCAGAAGGAAAGTTGATAAAATAAATTAAAAATGTTGTATTGTTCGATACACATGCATACCGAACCGAAAGCACTGTATCGAACGGTTCAATATCGATACGAGTATCGTTGCACCCCTAGTATTTTAGGCTCCTGCAAACACCCCGTCCACTATAATTACTATAATCACAGAATATGAAAGAGCAAAATAAGCATTGATTAAGTGACATGAAAAGCTGATGTGTATCCAGACACTTAATGACCAGTGATAATGAAGTCTGATGTGCGTGTGGTTTAATGATTTCACTCAGCTCAGCGGTTCTCCTGCAGACTGTTATCATTAATCTCATTTATGTGACGAGTCATCAGTTTTCTTTCTTTGTTCCATTTCAAAGCTGCCACACAGTTTTTCTAATAATAAAACAGAATAATCACATAATCTGGAGCTCTGCTCGTCCTTGAGGATTTTTAATTTATCTTTATTTTACTTTATTTACTGCTTTCTGTTTGCAGCTGACTGGGTCTCTTCACAGCTCTCAGCCTTCCTTCGTTCTGCATTTCTCCGCCCTGCTGTTCTTCTTCTCTCGCGCTCTGTTTGTGTAATTGTCAGCTTTGTCAGAGGAGACGATTCATCTCAATCTCCCTGCGTGACGGGCTACTTTGGGCTCAGCTGAAAGCGATATGATGTGGGCCTGGCAGGCGGGCCGCTGATATAAGGAGGCAGCTCGAGTTTTTAAGCGAGGGCCTAATTTATGTGCCACTCAACAGCACCTCAAACCACTTCTTCAACAGAGTGTTCATCGGCCTCAAATCTCAGAGGAAATGACACGCTACACACTCACGTCCACAGAGAGGCTGACAAGTTCCCGAGGAGGGCTGGCACCCTGCAGGGCGCGATCGAGTGGATGAGCACGTGGACATGTGCACACAGCGCTGTCTGTCATACTAGTGCTGTCAAAACATTTATTTCCTCAAAAGAAACCATCAACACAGAAATGAACCATCAGAATATCATCAATTATTCATTTTCACTATCAAATGTCTTTGTTTATAAGTTCTATAATAAAATTCTGGATGTTTGTTGATGGCCTTTGCCAGCAGTAAGGATTTGGTGTTATCATACATTATGTATGTTGAATGGAGAATAATATATAAATATAAGTAGAAGAAGAAAATCTTAAAATCTGTTAGACCTGGTGGCTGTGACTGATGGCTGCACTACTATGAGCTCTGCCTCATTCTCTGCCATGAACCATTTGACAAATACACTTACATCCATGTAATCTGTAATCCAGTATTAGTCTGGATGATTTGTTTGTCTATTTTTCAAAGACTGTAAATGATGGAGAACAGATATGAGAAGAAAGAAAGATGAAAAACTATGAAAAGGAGGCCTTAGGTCGACTATACTACACATGTAGTGTCTAGTTAAATCAGCGCTCCTGAATCTTTTTTGCGCCACGGACCGGTTTATGTCCGACAATATTTTCACAGACCAGCCTTTACGGTGTCGCGGATAAATACAACAAAATAAAACCGGTATCGGTACCAAAAAAAAGAAGATTTATTCATAACACACAGGAGAAGACCCAGGGAAACCGAGTTAATGATAAAAACCCTGAAAACCATGGATTTCACACCTGAGTCTCAACTCTCGCGGCCTGGTGCCGCTCCGTGGCCTGGGGGTTGGAGACCGCTGAGTTAAATGATTAATAAAAGTTATTACATACAACGGATCCTTTACAAATTAAATGTGACCTTGTACTCTGAGGATATTGTTACAAATTTGTCATTTTTCTATTTAGAACTGATGTCATCCCTATAATAATCAGAATCAGAATACTTTATTGATCCCTGGGGGAAATTATTTTTTGTTACAGTGCTCCATTTTAAACCAACATTAAGACAAGACAGACAATACGCTAACTAAGAATAGTACAATATATACATATATATACATACATAAGTCACTCATAAATAAATAGTTGGAAAAGAAACATGTGTAGTTGTAGCAGCAAACAGTGTGTTAAGTGGATGCGTTGTACAGGGAGATGGCCACAGGCAGGAATGATTTCCTGTGTCGTTCAGTGGTGCATCATGGGTAATCTCAGTCTCTCACTGAACGAGCTCCTGTGACTGACCAGCATGTCATGGAGTGGGTGGGAGGTGTTATCCAACATTGTCTTTATCTTGGACAGCATCCGCCTCTCCGACACCACCTTGAGGGAGTCCAGCTCCATCCCCACAACATTGCTGGCCTTACAGATTAGTTTATTAAGTCTGTTGGCATCTGCGACCCTCAGCCTGCTCCCCCAGCATGCAACAGCATAGAGGATCGCACTGGCCACCACAGACTCATAGAAAATCCTCAGCATTTTCTGGCAGATGTTGAAGGACCTCAGTCGCCTCAAAAAATAGAGACGACTCTGGCCCTTCCTGTAAAGTGCTGTAGTGTTTTTAGCCCAGTCCAGTTTATTGTCAATGTGTACTCCAAGGTATTTATAGTCCTCCTATAAACTCCTATAAACAGACTATTTATAGTCTGTTTATAGTAATAAACAGATACATACATAAATATGCAAAAAACTTGCAACATTTTTAGAACTGTTTGCTTTTTGGTTACACACAGTCCATCCTTCATATACAGTCTATGACTACAGCTTCTTCTAGTTTCATCTTTTTAAGCCAATATGTAATCAGAGCTGCCTCCATCCAGCACTAAGCTGATGTCTGAAGTGAGGGAGCATTGATATTGTGCATTAATAAGCAGAATTTGTAGGCAAACAAACAAGAATCCCCCCCCCCCCCCAATGTTCGCTGCAGCGACACTCCACGTGTCCTAATCCCACTAATTAACTCCCTGAAGATTTTCACTTCTTGAATTCACTGCAGGTGTCACCGGTGGGAAATGTGCTCAAACCTGGAGAAAAGAAAGCCTTAGACGCATTAGCCTCTAAAACGACTTCTCTGAGATCAGGGGATATTTTACTAGCAGTTTAGCACAGCTGGTATGGTAATATATATGTTTATATAAAAGCTGCATCAAAATCTGTATCAGCAACACGGGTGGGCAATATAGGCTCAAAATTATGTCATGATATGTTGAGCAAATTTAAGACAGAGGTTCCTGAAGTAGCTCTCGCTCTCATGCACGTCTGGGTTTGTCTGGTTGCTTAAGGAAGAAACCACACGGCTACTTAAAAGCAGTTTGGTGTTGTATGATTTTGTTCATCTGGCCAAATTATTTGATAAAAAAGACCGAAATGCACAGCAGACCCCGAGTGTGACCCATTCATTGCCTGGTCTACGTGCTGGTTCGCTGTATGTGTCGCAAACTCAGTGCACAGAGACAAATTATAAACTGAAGCGTATGGAGGTCACGTCAATCCATCAGGCAGGTTCACTGAGCAGCACCATAAACAGAGCGCTCTGCTCTGCATTCATGTGAAGGAAATGTCCGTCACACTTTTCAGTCTGACCACTGAGTGCACTCAGAATGAGGAAAATGCAAAATACTGAAACGTTCCCCTCAGAATTCTTTCAGTCTTTGTTCAGACAAACCTGATGGTGGCTTCTTTTTTTTTTTTACTAACGAAGTTTCAATTAGTCAAACTTTAAATATATTTTTGTTTATGAAATGGGAAAAATAACAGGAAAATTCTGACTTTTGCTAAATAGAAAATCTTTATGCAGACCGATCGTGCTCGTGTGCGGGCAGAGGACCAACAGGTGAAGTAAAAGTAATGTTCTGGCTCCTCAAGGGTCGCCCGAGCTATTATGTGGTGATAAATAGGTTCATACAGTATTTGTTTTGGGGGGCATTTTTACACTGTCTGTTTTATTTTGACATCCTACCAGAAGCGGGGCATCTCACTACTTCCTGTCTAACGGTAGAAGGATAATTATCTACTCCTGTGCCTGCCTATGCTGTGTACTAAGCCAAAACCGTCTGTAAGTTGGCAGTAATGTTGTATCTTTACAAGCGTGTGTTTGGTGCCAACTGTCGTGAGTTACTTGCGACTGTTTATACGTTAGCTAACGTTAGCATGTTTAGTTTTGCTTTACTTTGTATGATAAGGAAATACAGCCTGATGTTTATAGGTCATAGAATTTTCTAATTGTAAAAAAATGTTTACATATGTCAGCTTACACATGAGATTTTGTGTCTTGTTTTTCATTCATTCTTTCATAAAATCCATGCCATGCATCCAATTTGAAATAAAATACCAGAACGAAACAACGGTGTGGTTTTTCTTTGTGAGATGATGGTTATCCACAACGCCTAGTTAAGTGCGAGGTCATGAGTAATGTTACTGAAGATGACTACATAAGTGCCATTTGTTGTTTCCCGGTGTAGAGAACAACACAATATAAAGTGAGATTTTCACTCTGGACTGAAACACAGGACAGAGAGAAGTCTCCAGAACTAACTTGTGGTTCGTTCACGCCACAGTGAAGCATCCTTCGCCTCAAGTTTATTTATTTGCTCTGACAGCCAGCACGAGGAGTACAGCAGATAACTGTTCTCGCCTCTCACCCAGTGTTTATTTTTATCATTTTGCAAAAAGTCTAAACATTGTCAGCACTATGAAAGTGAGGAAAAGCAGCAGCAGTGGCATGTACTTACATTTCTGTGATGCACATAGACTATGGTATTATTATGTACTATAATGTGTAACAGTACTGTTATATGCAATACAAAAGCTTCTCCAATAAATGCTCAAAACTCTGCTGCTGGTGGCAGAGAAGCCCCTCTGTTTGCATTCAATTAGTTTAATTAAGCGTGCCAACACCTTTGTTTCCTCTTCAAAGGATTTGCAACTTTGGATATTTGCTAATTCCTAAAGCTAAGCCTGGGTTTGGATTCTTTTAAACACCCTAGCCTCCAGGCTCTGTGCAGTACACACACACAAAGCTGTGGCTTTAAATCAATATCCCCAAACAGCAGAATGTGTTGTTCTGGAAGAAGCACATCACAGTGACACTTGCTGCCAATGCACAACAACAGTCCAACACTGATCTGTCCTCCCACTGCCGATGCACAAACATCTGCATCATCTGAGCCGCAGAGTGCTGACCTTAGGACACGTTTTACTCCTTTAAATCCTCATGTTTACTCCTGGTGGTTTCAGGTATCATGACAAATGGCCTGTTATAAGTCACTGATCTCTCAGACTGCTACCTCACCTTGTTTTATAAAGTTCACAAAAAAGCTTAAAGCTAACGGTAGCTTCTAGCAGGGTGAGTTAGAAGAAAATAAAAGAATGCATCGTCTCTACCTTTAGGACTCGCAGTGCTAAAATGAGCTCCTAACAGAGAACTTCTCTGCGGTCACTGCCAGTAAATGTGCACCAGTATTTTAAACAGCTACAGCAGTGAGCCGCCATTAAAGAGGATGGTGATGTTGAAGAAGCTGGTAAGATGTTCAATCACCTCATTAATAACACAAATAAATATTTTAGTAACATCCAGTATCACTGTCTACAAAACTCTACTGTTAGACTACTACCACCTTTAAAATGCAGTTATGGATCAGTCTTTTAGATTAATAATCAGCAATGAAGTTAATGTTCACAGTGTGTGAGTGAGTGGAAGTTCCACAATCCCACGCCATCTCTGCGACCAAAAATGTACGAGCAGAAATCCAACATGTGAATAAAGCTTTGTTTTTGTGTCTTTGCTCATCAAAACAGTTTAGAAAATATATTAAAAAAAACTTCAGCTGCCTCTATCGCCCAGCAATCTCTCAAGAACGGTGACATCATCCAGAAGTAATGCGGTCAATCGTTCTTATTGGTTTCATCTCATTTCTTTCCAGAGAGTTGCTCTCAGCATCGTTCTCAAGGGAAAGTCTGAGGAGTTAAAAAAAAAAAAAAAAAAGCTCCTGCCAGCAGGATAAGAAGCAACATCCGTACAGCTCCTGCTGTTTTCATCTACACGGGAGGATCGTTTCAATGGACAGCAGCCACACTGTGAAAACCACCATCATCTACTTCAAACCCACATGAGCAGCAGAGTCACACTGTAATGCATTTTAATTGGACTCAGTGGATCATCCAGTCCAGCTGTGGCACACAGTTATACACAGATACTGCAGATACAGATGTTCCTTTAATGTTAGAACTGTGAAACACTTCAAATAGAATCGTTGTGGTGCTTCGTGTTAGTCCACTGTAGCAACAATGTAACCAAAGAACTACACCAATACCAACTATAAGACACCAGTTTATGCACTTTGTTGTGGTGTTGTGGTTGTCGATAAGCCCTTTCAAGGGCAGTAAGCCAAGAATCATCTTTATGAAAAATAAAGTAACAGCTGAACTATCTGAACAATGAGCAAGCACAAAACTTTAACGTCACAGTTTTCCTGCACATTAAAATTTTCTGTACTCAAATGAAAATCACAAGCGCTGTGATAAAATATTTAACGGTTTTCTTTACGTGGAGCTTAATTATGTTTGGTGTTAACATGTAAACCAATCATGGTTGCACATGTTTTTAAACCTTTATTTAACCAGAAAGTGAAACTGCTCAGATTAAGAACCTCTCGTTACAGTCGCTTGGCTCAAAACAGAAACGGTGAACTTGGTTCTCAGCTGTCGGGACAAACTGTCCAGTAACAGAAAAGGATTCAGCCTCCAGACAGAAGGGTTTGAACCCTGGACAGTAACTGTGAGGCAACACTGAGCCAGGGAAAACCCTGGACGTGATACACGGGACGCCAAATGCTCCTCGTATGCAAAGCCCAAAATCCACCAAAAACCATATTAGAGCTGACATATCAGTGCATCCATCCAGGAAATGAATTATACAAAGCAAGTTATTTTAGCTTTTTCCCCATATTTTGAAGAGCATGATGTCATTCACAGTCAATATATGAGTGGACACCTGACTTTCATTGTCAAAGTCCAAGTCACAGTTTAGTTGCGTCTCTTGTCTCACTGCTGCTCCACTGTGATGGACCGCTGCTGTCCTCCTCTGCCGTGAGCTGGGGTTGCTCTCCAACCATCACCTGTAGCAGATGCAGGTTCTGCTTCATGTCCTGCAGAGCAGAACAATAACCAGCAGCAGCAGAGAATGATCGGCCACGCAGCTGATCATAGCACTCTGTTATTTAACGGCCCTTTGCAGAAGAACAGCATATACCGTCTGGATCAGCATGCCTCCTTTTGAGCAGCCGCTCACCATTACGGGAAAACAAATCTATGAGTGACGCTGCTTCCCACGCTTTGAAGAGCAGGTGAAATGTAATGACAGTCTCATCCTCGGTACTGCACAAAACAGCTCAATATTTTCCTCATTTTAAAATACCACGAGTCAGTCGGGTTCAAAGTGGGCTTTTTAAATGTGGCTTTAAAAGAAATCTTGCTGCGAGTGATAATTTCCATCAGTAACGGAGAGTTTAATTACAGCTTAGCAGCAGCAGCACATCCACATTGCTAATTTATGCCTCATTATTCATGGTTTCCTAACAGCTTCGTTTTTATGTTAAACTAAAGTAATGAAAAGTGTGAAAACACGTCTTTGCATGTATCACATTATATGTGACTTGTGTCACATAACAGCACTCTAAGCCCACATTTCTATCAGACTGGTACCACATGATGTCCTCAGAAAGCATCAGTATCTAATTTAGTTCACCAAAAACAAACTGAGTTACAAGAGCATCATTAGTCACAATCTGTTGCTGCTTGAAAATCTCTAAATGTCCTTATTAAGTGTGACGACATATTTAATGGTGCAAATTGAGTTTGCAGCATAACTTCAATTTATTTCTTTGGCTCCTGGATGGGAACTGCTACTGGCTGCCAGTCCGACGTTATTGCACATGTCACTGTTTGTTTTGGAGCGACCGAGTGGTCAGAGAGTCTGCTACACAATAATAGTCCCAGTGGGATGTATGCAATTCCACAACTCACAACAACTCACTGCTTTCAGCTCGAGGCTTCAGGACCCAAGGCTGTCGAAAAATGACCTCTGGTTCAGCTGGACTGCTTTTTCGATGGATTTGGAGGAGACGGTCTCCGTGCGGTTGTTTTGGTCCGAAGCAGACTGTGATTACACAGTCAGTCATTACAACCGCACCTAATGAACCAGAGGTCAACACTAAACAAACTAAACAGGCCGACAGTGTGGAAACACCCGTAGTAATGTAGCAGTAACGTTACCTTTACGCACCCAAGGATCCTGAAGATTCAAGTTTGGCATTTACATAACTGAGATCATCATTTTAGGTTTAGGTACTCAATGTTCCTTTTCCCCCCTCTCGAGTGGGTTCCTCATCACTAGTTGTTACAGTTTAAACTGCAGTCGGTGTTTACATGGCTTCAACTTTGCATCTTTGAGGCCTGTCTGTGTTGTAGCTTCCTGAAACAGCAGAGCGAGCTCGTGGTTTGTAGCCTTGCAGACGGAGGGTTAGTGCACCAGGTCTCGTCCAGTTCGGATGGTGGTCCGTGCCTCTGGGACTTATGTCGTTGGGCTGCAGTGTACACCACAGGTTGGTTGCACCTGAATATGAGTCTTTGTTGGCTTGGAAAAACAAGGACTTCACCCAATGTGGGAAAACACACTAGCACTAACTGATGGATATGAAGTGCAAGGATTTACGATAACAGCAGGAGCCCATGATGCCACAGCACAACATGAAATACAGATGTGAATCTACCCTGGTTTATGACAACTCAAAACCTTTGTGACAAGCCAACAATCTGCAAACCATCAGATTACACTCACAGCGCGCCTCCTGCATTAACAGGGTTCCCTACAAGAAGATGTAATGTGTTAACAAGCCTGGAGACGAGCTCAGAGAAAATCTTTCAGAGTTTCTCGCTGTTCCTCGATGGCATTTAGCTCATTAGCTGGAAAAGTAATGGGCGCGGGGGGACGGGTGGGGGTCTGAGCTGCAGACAGTTGCTTATTAGAAGACGTTCGGGGCCAAACCGGCCGTCTAATTAATATGGAAGATGGTGCAGAAGAAAGAGGTGCTGCTTCGGTGCCCGACTACACCATCACACTGAAAAAACACATTAGCCAGTCATCTGAAACCTGACATACTTTTACTAACTTACTTTTACTGCAACTTTTTCCATTTGTTGTAAGAAACTCAGAACACTTTCATATTTAAGGCTTTTCTGGTAGAAACAGTGGGAAGAGCAACAATAACAGGATTGCCTGCTTCTACTTTTACAACTGAAAAGAAAGCACCGCACTTACAAAGAAGTTCAATAGCAGTTTAAGCATCAAGTAAGTCTATGAAGAAAGGAGCTTCTACGAAGCTGAACTGTGGTGATCCTTCTAATTCTGAAAGGAGATTAACTGTTTGGGTCAAACTCTCCCAAGAGGCGCTCAAAGCGCTCTGCTGCGAGGCTGACATTCACTCATCTAATGGGACAAAAAGACATTTAAATAGTGACCTTTAAAACTTTCTGGGTGCTTAAACAAAGAAAAAAATAGTTAAAGAATTAGAACTCACGTCCACTCCCCCTACACGAATCCGACCGGTACTTGTGTGTAAATACCAGACCAGTATAGAAATAATGGTACCGGTTTATACGTTATTGAACATGAAATGATATGAAAACCTAAGCAGCAGCTGAACAGATGACGGGGGAGTCAGGCATTGCTTTCACAGCAAACCAGGTTTTGAAATAAATTCATAAACATTAATATTAATATACTACCCATAACAAGCAGCTCTGTATAAACTGCATGTATCACTCACAACTAACACGAGGGGGGGTGATTAAATGTAATTTACTATTAATGCTGAGCTGTTGGTGACGAGATGGCGAGACAGGAAGACAGAGACACACCAGAGCGTTCGCTTCACCTTTACAGCCTATTTCAGTGAGAACTCACCACACAACCCTGTTCACCAGAGTTCATGGTGCTGTTCTCTTCTTCTTTTTCTATGTTTTTAATAAACATTTCGAGCTAGAATGAGCTAACCTACAATAATCTGCAGTTAGTGGACAGAAATGGACTCCAATCAGATCCTGTTATTCAACCTAAAGCAAGCGACCACTTATCAGTGTTCAGTCAGTATATTAGTGTACCCTGTATGAAATGTTGGCTCCTATGATTGTTTCTATTCTGTTAAAAAAATCCTCATAAAAGAAAACTTCAGTAATTCTGAGGAATAACTTCCTGGTTAAATACACCCAAACATCAGTAATGCAGTAGCTCATCCAGCCCACAGTCCTGGCTGTGGCGCATCTTTACGTAATATAAAAGTGTCATATCGCACTGCCGTTGCTATAGTAACTCCACTTGTTTACGTTTCCTGGTGCACAACAACGAAACAAAGCCAACCATGTCTGAGAGCGAGAGCTGCGCATCAGCCTCTGATGTTACTTCAACAAACACAGAAGACTGTGAAGGTGGAAGCAACAAAGTGGCAAAAACACATCTGTGAACACAACGAGGCTACGAAGGAGGAGGTGCAAGCAGCTGGTGACAAAACCAAACTGCACTATTTGGGCTCCGTGTGACAGAAAAAGCAAACAGTGGGTGGAAATCAGTGACGTGTGGTGGGAAAAACAGCACGTGAGAATATTGTACTGATCTAAAAGATATTTAAGGTTAAGTTACCTATTGTTAGACTGTTATTTTAGACTGTTGCTTACATTTCCCACCCAGCTGCTGCTGTACTTGCATGTACTGGATATACTGCACTACAACGCTGCTGCTGGCACTGTGTTTCAATAGATTCACATTTGGAGTTCGGTAGTGTGTCATCAGTGACAACAGCTGATTTTTAAAAACAGGAACACATCATTCATTCACTAACACTCAAAATGCTGCTGCCTGTAAACTGGTTTTGTATTTTTTTCCTATATCATCATAAATAATCTTCATCGAAATGTTCCTAAAACACTGATATAATTCTGAGGCTGAAATCACCCACCCCTCCTCACAGTCCATTACAGTTCACAGGTTATAAAACTGTAATGTGTGAAGTTTTCTTCTCATTGGTCGGCTGCAGAGGGTTAAAGTCCACTGTGTGCAAGTTTGACTAAAATCGAACCAACACTGGAGGAGAAATCATTCTCATCAGCTGTAGACAGACTGTGTCACGGCCTCATTGGTCCTAATTTATTAAGCCTGTCATTTCATTACTGAGTCACTGGGTTGCTGCATCCTGTGGTTATTTATAGTCCCACTAGTTCCTCCTTTGTGATACATGCCCTCAAACATGGAGTGAAGCCGAGGGCAGACAGCTTAAGATAAATAATATCAACCAAGCTGATGGTAACACGTAAGGTTCCTCTAAATTTAATAAAATCCTCCCTGAACTGAACCATCGTCCTTGCAGCTTCTACCCCGTATAAAGTTTCTCTGACTGAAGATGATGAGTGAAAGTGAACGAGTCAGAGTGAGAGAGGAGCCAAAGCATTGCTGAAAGAGAGAAGCTGTGCAGTGTGCGATACCTCCATCCACCCATCCACCTTTAAATCAGGGGTGGGGGAACTCCAGGCCTCGAGGCCCGGTGCCCTGCAGGTCTTAGATGTGTCCTAATCCAACACAGCTGATTTAAATGGCTAAATTACCTCCTCAACATGAGGCCTGGTAGCGAACTAATCATTTGATTCATGTATGTTGACCCAGGGTGAGATCTAAAACCTGCAGGACCCCGGCCCTTGGACCTGGAGTTCCCCGCCCCTGCTTTAGATACTGGCAGTCAGACCAGATCACATCCAGACTGGTGCAGCCCAAAGAGCAAGAGGAGTTTAAAATTGCTCAGCAGAAACCCTCAAATTAACGCCCACACATTTGTTAACTTCTCATGCTGCTGTTCAGCGTTTCTGTAATAGGAAACCTGTTGAGATCAGTGAGAGATTTTTAGCTAATAAATATTGTCTGGCAATTTTTCGAAGCTCTCCACACCCGTGCAACGTGGGAAGAAGACACACGCCTGCATAAAACACCTGATACAGCAGTCTCTCTCTCCTAAATCGGAAAAAATCATGTTCAGTGGTGGGCAAATAAAAACTAACAGTCAGAAAAAGAAATCAGTTTCCTGAAAAAGGAAATCAGCGCATCATCCCACACAGCAGCCTCGGTGCACACGACTAACGAGCAACGTGCTGCACAACAAAGTGATGGGGAGCTGGTCTGAAGCCGTCGCCGTTTCCTTTAATGTCTTCTCAGTAGAGCAGGGCGATATGACCAAAAATATTTATCATGATATATATATAACTGACGATATAATTGACACTAGACAAAATACTTTACAACTCCTCAACTTTATTAGTGCAAAAACAAAACATCAATGTATTTTCCCTTAAACAGGCAGCTGTTTATGTGCATTAAAGTTATATAAAAATGTAACAGTGCAAATGCAAATTCCTCGCTGACAGTTTAACCAAAAGGCATTTCCAGTGGAAACTGGCCGACATATCCTCAGCATAACCATGTATAACATCCACAAAACTTAAAAAGAGGTTATACACACACAATACAGTAGAGGTGGGAATCACCATACATCCCACGATACGATATTATCACAATACTTAACGCACGATACGATATTATTGCAATTTTTTAAAAATATTTTGTGATATTCAGATTCTGTACATAAAGGTAAACTTTATCAATATTTGTTTTATCTAATATCAAAGTCTTGCACTCAGTCTTTCTCTCATTTCAGTCAGTTTTATTGTTGACAAACTGAACGGTTTGTATTACAGTCTAGTCCAACTTAACTGAATGCAACCATCTGGTACAATTACAGCTATTCTGAACTATGCAATTTATGAAAACTATGCAGCCCCTTCAGCAACTGAAGAATTTGAAAGTAAAATAAAACAAAATGTAATTTTACATTAAGTAAAAAAGTTTTAAACTTAATTAAAATAAAACATGTCTTAAATTAAAATAAGTAAACTGTCATGTTTATTGCTGCCAAAAAAAAAGTTAAACACATTTGGACAGTGAAGGAATGTCAGGATTCTTGCTCAGAAAAAGGATCAACGTGCTCTGAAGTCAGAGCACAAAAACCTTTTTTGTAACAAAATATCGATTTCTGCTGTCCCTGTATCGATACATTATTAGCAAACAAAATATCACGATACTACACAGAATCGATTTTTTCCCCCACCCCTACAATACGGTAATATTATGTTGAAGCACAGTACGTATCACTCCGTGAGGCTCCTGCCTACGGTAGCCGTAATGCTCCGACAATCCATTAGGCGGTGCGGCTTCGTAGCTTAGCAAAGTCGTACTGTAACATTTGACAGATTTTCGAGCGCCGTGTACATAAAATCGTTTTAAGGTCAGTAAACACAACCAGAATTCATACATAAGGCACACGGGATTATAAGATATATAAGATTTTAAATGTGCTGTATTTTCCAAAAAATACGGTGATAACGACGGCCCGCTAGCATGCTCTACCAAATATAGTGCTTTGTTGTGTATCTGACGGACGAAAGCTAAACCAGTTCCACAGCAATGAAGTTGCAGCATTTTTACAAACCAGTTCTGGTTCATCCGTTTCATTCAACGATCCGCTTTCACTCTTCTCATTCTCCGTCACCGCCATGTGCGTATGTAAACAAAGGCACTGCACATGCGCGTTTTACCCATATTTGATCGCGATATTTCATCATCATCATCATCATCAACTTTTATTCGCCACATGCAGTAAACTGCAGTGAAATGAACCCGCCCCCGACCTTACACACACAACACAGACATCACATGGGGATACAAGTCAGAGAACGGTTGCATTACAGAAAACCACTGAAATGGACACTACAATGGGAAAGTACAAGAGGAAAAAAAGAGACCTCTACTCATGCTGGGCGAGAACAGGAAACAAAAAAACTCCTCTGCACAGAAAGCACATAAATGTCCACAGCACAACATTATGGAGCACGTGACCAGCAACAGGGTTGGGTAGGGAAAAGGAGTAATCCTAGGCAACACAGCAGCCATCCTGCCACTGCGCCGACTCTCCAGCGCGGGCTCAGACCAGCCTCGTGTTCCCAGGAGGCAACAAGCATCGAAGGCGTTGGAAGGGGAGGGGGGATGTGTGAGTGCTTATCAGTGTAAGTGTATGTGTGCGTGTCCATAGTTCAACTGAGACAGTGTCCTTCGCCCTATCAGCCTTAGATAAACAGTCTTCCAGCCAACCCAGGTGGCCTTGCATGGGATGGGAAGAATAGTCATCACACAGTCGTTATCAGGGAGTTTGTTCGGCTCCAGCATTTTCTTATTGTTTCCCAACATTATACTAGTATTACCATGAACGGTATGATATGACCCAGCCTTACTTCTCAGTGTGTCGGGATTTCACCATTTCAGCATCATCTGACTGTGAATAAGAATGAGGGAGAACAGGTACTGTTGACTGCAGGAAGGCTGTAAACGCACCACGAGGTATTTGAGGCACTAACCACACACTGAGCACACCCTGGGTGCTGCAGGTCCGGCGTATTGGTCAGTGGATGCCATATTTGCATCTCCCGTGGCTTCTACAGAGTGCTTCCAGACACTCGAGGGGATTACTCACATTTCCTGACTGGGCAGCTGATTTGACTATTTTGGTGCTCCGATGAGTCACCGTGGTTTTGGTTTCATTCACGTGGAGACGCTTTATTTGCTTTCAAGCAAACAGTAAATACCCCGTGAGTCAAACACAGAACAACACACATGTGCACGCACGCCCAGCTGTCCACACCCAACAAATGTACAACCTGACACTGGAAGACACGTCAACACACACACACACACACACACACACACACACACACACACACACACACACACACACACACTGTAAGCTTATGAGTAAGGCGTTCACTTGCCAGTAACTACTCAGTAAAAGGCTTTGTATTTATTACACGGCGTGCTGCGGGGAAAAGCCTGTTCTAACGTTTGAGTCTAAGGTTTATTTTTTAGCACCTGACGGCTCTTTTTGGCTTCTCATCCGTAAATACTCTGCATACTCTTTCACGTGATTCAGTTTATTTTGAAAAGTTTCAACAGGATCTTGAGCTTTATTGTGAAAGGTTTATGTGGAACATAAACAAGCGGACAACGCATAAAAACAGGCGCTTGTCCGTCTGTAGTGTGGTTATATTAAATATAAGAGAAAGAGAGAAGTTTAAGAAATGAATATAGCCACTACAGTGACCATCAAAACGATACAAAAATATTGCCGTAAACAGTTTATTTTGCGACACCACGAAACAAACGATAGCGTAAAATGAAACGATAGACGTTTTTATATCGTCATCCGATATATATCGTTATATGAACAGCCCTACCCAGCATCACCTGACAAATCCTGAACGTGTCCTCACTCCTCACTCATGAGTGGGGAAGCACAGTGGGCGAAGCGTGGAGACACTGATGACACGCAGAACGCTATCACATGCACTTCTGGGCTACCACACAAACAAAAACTATGAACGAGACAGCGTTTAACCCTCACCCCACCTGCACGCTCATCTCCAGGTGAATGCAACTGCCTTTAACCCTGGAGGACACGCCCACAAAACTAAAAACCAGTGAAGTGCAGACACATAAACCAAGCACCTCAATACAAACCAAATGTACACAAAAATCCCAAATGCTGAGGGAACAGCATTTGGGAGTGAAGCGACAGAAAGCATCTGCATGGCTGCACTAAAGCAAAGGCACTTTGCTGCTTCCTTCTTACACAGAACCGTACGACACGTCATCCCACCATTCATGTAAACAAACCATCACAATGACTGCTGCACAAGTTAGCAGGCGTTTTGCATTTAATGGCACAACCTGCCCATATGTCTCAAACCTTCAATCACAGGTCTCGTTAAACCCACAGGAGAACTCTGAACACCGCTGTGATCTTCTGAGGCAGTTGGCTTGGAATTTGAGCTTAAGTTAAAAGTGTGAGCTATATACAAAGGATCAAAGTGAGTTTTAGGTGAGCATAATTCACTTTATTATTTTGGTCCTCAGTTTGCTGAGGAATAATTTGACTTCGGGTGCATTAAGTCTTAATACAGGCGGGAGCTGCAGGGGATCAACTCTCCAGCAGGAAGAGAAAATACAGGCAGACAGGATGTGACAGACATTATATTCATGTTATAGTTTCCTTTAAACTTATTACTCCAAGTGTGGTAATGAGATCAGTAACATCCTCCATCGAATGTAAGTCTGATTCTCTGCGCTTCACGTTTCTGAGTCTTTGTAAAGATGCGAGTCATTTTCTGCACACAGCATTGGTGGGAAAACATCCAAAACACACGACAGCTGAAGAGCGACATCATAAAAAATGTTCAGCTTTTTTTCTTTTAAAGATTCTGCCAGTTTCCCTGGATTATTATCAATATTGGTATTATTTAAGCATTTATGTGGGCCTTTAAATTGCTTTACAGTGGTTCGTTTTTTTAATCTGGAGAATATAAAATAGAAAACACTTTCATATCATCATAAAACAGAAATAAAACCACACAAAAAACCTCTGTTATTGGGCTTTGTTAAAATTTAAATATCAGGTCTACAAAGTCTTTAAAAGATTTTATTCCTTATAATTTAGACTTGGATATAATCCCACTTTCTGTGCTGGCTCAACACAGTCAACATCTGGCTCGAGCACCCAAACTAGCTCGTCTTCAAGCTTAAGGTGGCTACACAGCCTGGACAGACCAGCCAGTGAGGAGATTTCCAGCAACCTGCAGTCTGGCAGGCGACAAAGAAAATATGCTGTGTGACTGAGCCAATGCACCAGACAACACACTGAAAGACAGAACATGACTTTGTACCAAAACAAACAGGGAAGACAACCAGCAGCTCGCACTGTTTATATGTAAAGCCATTTGTGCTGAAGAGGCAGAAAGCCTGGCTGAGATCCTGAGTATGAGCGAGGCTGACTGCAGAGCTCACAGAGGGGGCTGGTAATGAGGCTGTTTACAGTATTTCAGTCAGAAATGACTGAGTGGCTGGAGCTGAAGACCTGAAATGACAGTTTTTATCTGCCTCAAACAGTTGACCCAGACTGGGACAGAGCTGGCAGGTCTCGTCACACCCTGATGATGTCAGTCACAGATTCAAACTGCCACAATGACATGCAACGTGTACATGTAACGGTCTCAAGTCTTAACCACCTTTAAACCATCAAATCCCAGCAGGGTTCAGTAGCTATGGATGCTGGCACACTGCTGCACTTCCCACAGCGACCAACTGGTGTCACTACTACTGTTTTCTTTCTAATGACGCCTTTAAACGTCAATTAGGCGTCTAATTAGCAACACCTGGTGTATTCAACTGTATTGAAACAGTGAGTCCGCGTGTGCCTTTAAGGGTAAGCTGTCAAAGACTCCACCCAATGACCAGGAGCGTTCAAACATAGAAGAGCCCGCCCATCGTGAAATCAATCGGCCCCTGACCGAACACCCAACAGTGTTCTACACCTGGGTTTGACCCTGGGGAGGTACAGAAGTATATCATTGCTGGTCTACACTGCAGGAGGGAAATGTGGGCTCGCCTGCACCGACAACCTGTGACCTCTCATTCAATGTGCCACGTTTAACCCACGCTGCTCGTTGCTTTACCTTGTGCGAGTGCTTTGGACTCGAAGATCTGCAGCTCCTGTAGTAAACACGTCCTCTCCTTGGGGTGAAGGCGGTAAATAAACTCTTTGGCTCTGGTGGGGGAGTTGAGAGGCTCCAGGGGCTCGTTTCTCCCGTGTGTTCCCATCCAGCAGCTCGGAGCGTGTCGCGCAGTCCCCGCCGCCTTCGGTAACTTACGGAGAGCCGGGCGGAAAGCTCTCTGCAGGCAAATCCTTAACATGGTGCCAAAAAGAGCGACTCCTCCAGTCTTTAAGACACAAAGTACTTCTCTGAAGGGTCCTTCTTCGCTTCGCTTTCACGTCTCTCGGGGAGAAGTTGGCCGTCCGTCGGTCCTTGTCGCTCGCTCGTGTTTAATGGTGATAAAATGTGCTTTTAAGAGCAGTTTCTGTAAAACTTTGGTCAAATTTCAAACGGCCGTACATGTCCTCTTTCCCCGCTGTCTGCCGAGACAGCAGTCTCATGATCTTTTATGACTCGGTGGTCAGGAGTTTGGCACATGAAGTTCAAGCTAAAAGGCGAACAAGACAGCCGCAGTCACACTTCCGCTGGTGGCTTTCAAAATAAAATAATGGCATCCGGTCAAAACTTTTTTTTGTCGTAATATTAAAACGTGTGCAGCAGCCAGGAGTGTTTCTAAGTTGGTTATCAGCGAAAATATCGAGGAAGCGGACAGGTGAAGGTAGTCTTTACGGACGAACAATGTCAACTATTCAGGCAGGAGTCTCTGCGGACTGAGATGTTTGCAAACGACCTGGAGAGGATGTTTACAGGATGACAGTAAGACGTGTATGATGCAGGGTTTGGAGGTGGTGGCCACAAGAGGAGGGCCACCTATGATGTCCTAAAGCAGCTGAAAGTAGAAGAATTATTGAACCATGAATAACTTTCATGTTGCTGCTGGAGGTGATCTTACTTAGTTATATGACGACGCGTAGCTTTATCAGAAATAATACAGCGTCATATAACAGATTTCTTAGTATATTGCATATAAAACAATAAAACGAAACCAGTTCCTCACCTTCTCACCTCAAAGTCATCTATAAATACTTCGGTTCATCAGCCTGTCAGTTCAGATGGGGCTCGTGTTTGCGTGTGCACATCGGTAGCGTGGCCGAGCGGTCTAAGGCGCTGGATTAAGGCTCCAGTCTCTTCGGGGGCGTGGGTTCGAATCCCACCGCTGCCAAGAATAATTTTTGGGGTGGCTGCTCAGTGAGTGGAAACAAAAACGTTATCCACTGGTGGGAACGTTCGTGGTTCATGTTGTGACCCCACCAACCTGCGTGGTCTCACACTCGTGATTTGTGCAAGAAAAACGTTTTCAGGACATAGTATAACAGCACCACCTTGTGGTCCAATGACTCAACTGCATGTGGGCACACTTGTCTGCACCTAAACTTCTACAGTCCTTCATTTAATGAAGTTATGCTCTATTAGGCAACGTAGGCAAGACTCCGGGTTCTGTCTGGTGTCTAAATCCAATCGAGAATCTGCAGCAAGATCTGAAATCATTATTCGATTTTTCTAAAGCCCTCATCAAACTAAATATAAAAATGGGACAGCAGAATGCTGGAGAAGATGTGGATCAGAAGAGGCACATCATTCCCATATCTTTTGGGACTGCCCTAACTTAAATAATCACTGGCTGGGAATTCATGAGACTCTGTGTGAGGTTTTTAAGATAAAATTTGATATTAATTTTGTAAATTTGTACTTGGGCCTGGTTGCTGGCTCGGTCCGGGGAGGGGACACAAAGCTCTTACAAGAGCTATTAGCAGCCAGCAAAAAATTAATAACCAGGAAGTGTCAAATCCAACTCCACCAACACTTGATTGGTTTAAGGTGGTTTTTGAAATATTTAAAATGGAAAAGTTGACATTCTTTTTAAAAATTCGAGATCACTTTTCGTTACCTGAATGTAAAACAAAAGGACTAAGAAAAAGTCTTTTTTTTTCCCCGACTAAATAATATCAATGCACTTTATTGTAACAAGTCCTTCTTTCAATAAAATAATAATAATAATAAAAAAATTAGATTATGCTCTACTGTGTTTATGAAGAAGTCACTTAAAGGCGTCATGAGTCCAGATGCAATATCAAAGATGATTTTATTTACATAAATCTCTTTTTTAAAACGAAAGGCAAAATGAACAGCTTCCACCTTTTAAAAAGCTTTCAGAACAATCAAACTAATAATCAAAGTCCTTCATTACTGAAACAAAAAGCACAGCTTTCCAATCAAATTAGACCCAACACTTCCTCATATGTCATATCCTCTTATCGAGCAAGAATTAAATGGATTCCTTGCAGCTTTTTTTTTTTTTTTTTTTTAAAACAGCACAGAGCACAAGTTTGTAGTCAAAGCCTTCAAAACGTTTGGGCTGTGGAAGTCTACACATCATAATACTCGTGGAGTTGTGCTTGAAAGCCAGTTTTAATACAGTTTCACATTAAAGATCTCTGTAGTCGCTGAGGGAGCCGAGTCAGCCGGGGCTTCGTTTTGGACCAGTAGTTTAAATTTTTAGATCAGCAGGTATAAACCTCAGGAAAATAAAAACATTTTCTTATTTTAAACAAATTTTTAACAACATGATCGCACACTGCCTTCAGAGGTTGCACGTCTGGATCTTTTCCAGTTTCTTTCTTCCAGCCTTGCAGCCTGTGGCTGCTAACACAGTTTTAGCCTTTAAAAAAGTGCCGTCCTCGCAGCTCGGACACAACAAGGAATCTGTACCAGTGATTAGAAAGAAAATGTGCATTTAGTGAATGATAAAACCACCAGTGTGGGAACAGAAATTTCATCCAACTCTTTTAAATTTTTCCCTTAAGAAATGCAAAACAACTGGCACCACCTATATTTTTATGACCGTTACTGAACATAGCAATCATTTCACCAAATACATTTTTGGACTCTAGCTCTTCAGATGTGCTTTCCACCACACCTTCACACTCTTATTAACCGCTCCCAGGTCTGAAACAAGCTTTTAACCAACGTCAACACTGATTTCTTAAAAGAATGATGTAGAAAGTAGCGTCAAGGGGAAACGTGTGCACGTGTTTGTTTCATTAAATGTACAATAACGTACACAAATCTAAGCAAGGTCACACAAGAGACCAGTAGTAAGTAATGACAGAGGTATATCAGTGATTACAGTAGGATGTCACCTTTACAAAAAAAGAAAAAAAAAGAGACACCTCTCAGTTTTCTCTGGTCGGTGCAGAGCTGATGGGGAACTGCTTCGCTCTCCTGCTTCATTCACAAATCCTCGGTTTGCATTTAAGGACAAAAACAAAAGCTGAGCGAGTTCACCACAAACCTGAGCTGTGATCAGTCTGCAAGTCGGAGATTTTAACACACAGGAAACTAATCAAACATTTAACGTCACCGAGGTGAAAGATGCTAACTTTGATGGGGATCAATCGTCTATTCAAATAAAAACAGCTGAATCAGTCGTGACTGTTTGTGCTCACAGCTTTTCTAAAAACTCAAATCCAGCAGAATGACTAGAGCTCAAAATCTGTTGAAATCGCTCCTCAGTTGTCGTTAATGAACACTCCAGCATCTTTCCCTGCAGCACACCACGAGGGAACATGAACCAAATTATTAAGACACCATCTTATCACATTACAAGTCGGCACACACACACACACACACACACACACACACACACACCAGGGCTGCATATTAACCATAACTTAAATTTCACCAGGCTCCCCACTTAAGCCCCCCCGTGCACCTCTGATCCACTCAGCATGGTTTGTACTTTCAGACCTTTTACAGTTTCTCTATTTTAACCACGAACCTTTAACTAGTGCAGAGAGAAAACTCCATTTTCAAACGGACAACTTTCACACTAAGAATCATCAGTGTGGATGAGGTCTCTGAAGCAGCACATCAGCTCCAGTAGCCTCACTGTTTTGGACTACTGATCGGTGCTGGTGGTGGATTTGTCCACCAAGGTCAAACCGCCTGTCTATGCAAAGCTCTCCTGTAATGCCGTGAGAGTCCGTGGCACAAACCACCTTCACTAAAACGTCATCATCCACCGCCCACCCTACTAGCCAGATTTGCCTCCCTGTAACTTTTTCCATGACATCAGTCCAACCGTTATCTGAAGGAGGGTTGTGGTAGGAGCCGGCTAAGCAGACATCCTCCTCACCAGAAACACTTTACAATTCTGTTTATAGGTCTGCTGTAATGGGTCCTCGTACCTGGGCGTGTCTGAAAAACCTCTGAAGGGAGGAGTCCAGGAGGCATTCTGACCAGACGCCTGAACCACCTCAGCTGCCTCAGCCTGAGATGAACGAGCAGCGGCTTTACTCTGAGCTTCTTATCTTAAGTGAAGCGCATGCATCTGTATTTAATCTCATTTGTAACTGCAAAAGGTTTTGAGACCCTGTGCCATAACCTGACATGCACCTCCCTAGAAATGCATCAACGCAGCTCACAATGACAGGGACTGGCTGCTCAGCACTGCCATTTCCTCCTATCTGTGACTGCTTCTGCTGCCAACAGAATACATGAATCACACATAAGGCTAAGCCCAGCCAGCCTACCCACTACAAATGTAAGAGAGGCACGTGTATTCTTGACCTTCCTGTTTTGGTCATGGCCACAGGGTGAGGGTTGTAGCATCATGGACTGGTAAATCTAAAAGCCTCCAGCTCAGCTCTCCCCTCCCTTCCTTAAAATGAAATTTAAGTCATGGTTTTGACAAACTGGAGGAAATGCAACAGGCAACCCAGAGTGGTCAGAACAGGAGAGACCAGATCGCAATGAAAAACAAAAAACAGACAATCTGAAAGCTTTCTAGAGGTGCACAAAACAAGGATCCCGAAGGAGGAGCTCAGCTAAATTTCAAACCAGATAAGTTTTTATGCTCATAAGTGACAAAGTCTAAAGAAAGAAAATAATGTGCAGCTTTGTGTCTTTTCTCCATTTGGAACAAAACACTTCTACCACCATCTCCAACAAGGCAGAATCTGCTGCTGCAGATAGTCTCAGGTTTATTTGTATTATAAACGTTCTGATTGGCATCAGGGAATAAACTGTGCAAAGTCAGCTGTGCCCACATAGCAAGATTTCTATCAGGATCTCGATACTCCGGAGATACTGTCGAATAAACAGAGTAGTTGGGAGTTTTTTGGTCTGTCATACAGCTTCAACATGCACACGCACACACACACACACACACACACACACACACACACACAACGAGAGCAGCAGTTACTCTTTCCACGAGCCCTTGTAGAGTAAAACTCAAAAACGTAAAGAAACTAACAAGAAAGACATCCCTGACATTTTTCAAGAGCAAATTAAGATGCTTAAGATGTCTTTTATCATTTCTTAACTTAAATATAATAAAGATAGATGTTTATTTATCTATAGCTCTTCTGTCGTCAGTCCTCTGTGGAGTCTGTGTCATCATTGATATAGTCTTCTTCTATCAGCGCGCTGCCGTTCTGAGTCCCCCACTCGTCTTCGTCATACTCTATGCTGTCATTGTCCTCCAGCAGATCGTGGTCCAGCGCCGCCGCTCCTCCTGCGGCCTGCGCGCCAACTGCCACTCCATTGGCCTGCATCTCTGCAGCCGGCTGTCCTCGCTGGTTATCCCCCGGTGCCGGCGGGCCCGCAGCGGCGGCATCCTGCTGCGGAGCGTAGCCCCCGTTGTTATTGGAAAAGGCGGCTCTGTCTCTACTCTCCTCCTCAACGTAAACTTTCTGGTGGCACATGGGGCACGTGTCCTGGATGTAGAGCCACTTCCTCAGGCACAGTGCATGGAAGTAGTGGTGGCAGGGCGTGAGGCGGGCTGAGGTGGCGAACTCCTGATAACAGATGGCGCACACGTCCTCGATGTTCCTCAGCTGGTCACCGCGCACCTCCGGCAGGGAGTTGATCTTCTTGACGGCAGTGCGGCGGTTGATGAACGTTTTCCAGCCGTTCTTGGCCTGCAGGTAGATGTTAAAGTAAGCGTGCAGGCACATCATGCAGGCGCGGATCTTGCTGCCCGTCTCGAACATCATGGTGTAGGCGCCATTTCCGAACATGATGACGCCGAACAGGAACTCGATGATGTTGCCCGTGGAGCGCACGTAGTAGACGTAGTCATCCAGCTTCTCCCACAGGACATTGGAGAATCCGTCAGCCATGAAGAGGCCGTAGACGGTCAAAGACACAACCACCTGGAGAGCAGGAAGCAGAAACGTGAGCTGAATTTAATCTGCAGAGAGCAAAGCAGACGAGTGAACGGTTTCAGCTCCTGACAGGGAGTGAGCACGCCAACGGGAAGTTTGATAAAATCTCCTTTAAATTCTGCTCTGTGTGTGTTCATGCTTCACTGCATGCTCCAAGTTAATTTGAGAAAGAACAAAAATATCCTGCATGCTGTTGATCGCCTGAACTCACAATTCATGTTTTAGTTGAAGTTTGTACATCGTTACTTAAATTGTTGTTCCTTAAAGTTTACTCCCTGAATAATGAACATTCACAAACGTAAAAATGCAACAGCCACACATCCTCTGTGACACGGAGCTGAAGCTGACCTCTGGTGACAGCTGGAATGTTTTTGGACCCTAAGCTTGAAGTAAACAGTCTAAAAATGTGTCGCCGCTCTCCTTCAGAACAGTTTCGATTCGACACCCACAAACTCGCCATTCCTCAGCGGGTCCCCAGGCTAATTTTAGTCAAGTGAGCATGCCCAGAATATCGAATGTAGGAGCCTGGTTCCATGTTCTTATAGTTACATTTGTCTCTAAGCAGTAGAAACATTTTATATGCAAACTCACAACACTTAAGAATTTACAAACAGTATCTGTGGTTCCTTGTCCACCTCTCTGAATCAGTTTTACTGTTGTTGCTGACAAAGCCTGGCCCTCACCTCGGCTCTCCCCTCGCCTGTCGAGGAGTGAGTTTGGGTTTTTAGAGACGTGCTGCAAAGGAAAAGTGGTGCGTTGGATTTAGCACAAAACATAAAGCGAGAGCATAACTGTGAAAAGGAATCCAGACAAGTAATCATTTAATCCTGATTATTTCTTGTTTTCATAAATGCTGGAAGCCATAAGTGTAATTGAACATAAATACTAATTAACTGTAGGCACAGACTATAAACTCAATAAGCAGAATACTATCAGTCTCCACTCAATCCCACGCTGACAAACAGACAACAGAATCCTTACTGACTCCTTTGTAGGGCTAAATCATGCTCTTATATGCACATCAATCAGGTCATTATTGTTACACATTTGATTATTTAAGTCACAGGTTTGATTACTCTTGATCTCTTGACTAACATAACACACAAAAATCTCAGACTGAAAACGGTGGGAGACGTTGGACGTCATCCATTCCAGTCAAAGATAAATTGTTTGCGCTCACCTTGAGGCAGAGCTCAACACAGAAGGCCGTGACGGCAAAGAGCCAGGTGTTGAGGACGTAGTGATGCCAGAGGGCGTAGCTGAGCACCACGGGGAGTACAAAGAGCGCCAGGGACACCAGCAGGACGGGGAAATGCCGCCGAAAAGAGGAGACATGGGAAGCGCTGAGAGACATGAGGACGGGGTCAGTCATGCCATGAATGAAGTGCAGGATGGCGGTGAGCAGAAGGCACATGTTCCGGCTTAGGCGGACCTGTGGATCAAAACCAAGACTAAGTTACGTGTACGAAGTTATTACGTTATAAACACAGGAATACAGGATTACAAAAGGAACAGTGAACTCTGCTACTGTGTGCAAATGTCATTTATAGTATAAATGATTAAACATGTTTTGGTAGTTTAGAGGGCAACATAACAATTCACACAGAGGTTAAAACAGGGGTGGGAAACTCCAGGCCTCAGGGGCCGGTATCCTGCAGGTTTTAGATGCGTCCTTGATCCGACACAGCTGATTCAAATGGTTAAATGACCTCAACATTAGGGCTGGGCCATATTATACCGTTCACGGTAATACCGGTATAATGTTAGGCAACGATAGGAAAATGAAATATCGCGATAGAATATGAGTAAAACGCGCATGCGCAGTGCCTTTGTTTTCATACGCACATGATTGTTGAGTGAAACAGATGAACCAGAATTGGTTTGTAAAAATGGTGCAACTTCTGTGATGTGGAACTGGTTTGGTGTTTGTCCGTCAGATACACAACAAAGCACATTTTTTTGCAGAACATGCAAGCGGCCATCGTTATTGTCGTATTTGTCGGACTAAGATGCTCTTAAATCTGGGAGTAATCTGGGTCCTAAACTCAGTACACTTCAGGTCAAACAAACACTGCAGCATCACTGAGAGTTAACTGTCTAAATTCTTTCATCTTTAATAAAACGATCAGCATTGCTGCTTTACCAGGTGTAACAATTCAGTTTAACTTCCAGGCATCCATGAAAACAAAATTTATTACATTTAACGGAGTTAGAAGTTAGCAGGAAGCTAGCGGAAGTTAGCTCGCTAGTTTCGCTAGTTACCTAAGCATGATATTGCATGTTCTGACTGAGAGATTTCTGAAAAAATTCAAACGTACAGTTCTGCTATCACTTCCAACATAAATGAAGGCAGGAAACTAAACAGCAGTGACGTTTGTAGGGTTACTGAAGTTGGGCTAGCTGGTATATAATGATGTGCTACGTGATCGCTAGCGACACAGCTATGTTAGCATAACATAAACAGTGAAGCTGGAGGATGAACACTAACACTTTTCCACTTATAAAAGTTAACGTTAAGGTTCCTCATGGTTAGAGACAAATGCAATCGCATGGCAGGATACTGTAAACGGACCAAACTTCAGTCAGGAGAACAACTGAGATAATCCATCCACAATACAAGGCTAGTCATTAATATACTGCAACAACATGGGAATAGAGCCGCTGCCAGAGAATTCAACATCAATGAATCAATGGTACAGAAGTGGAGGAAGCAAGAAGAATGAGTTTAATAAAGTTTGATTTATCTAACTGCTTTGTTTAGCTCAATGTGCCTTATGGTCCAAAAAATACGTACTGCACACTACAGTTTAATGTTGCAAAGCACCTCTTTTTAACTTCAGTGGATATTATATATGGTTATGCTCAGGATATGTCAGCCCATTTCTACTGGAAATGCCTTTTGGTTAAACTTTCAGCAAGGAATTTGCATTTGCACTGTTACATTTTTATAAAGCTTTAATGTACATAAAAACCAGCTTCTTGTTTAAGTGAAAATTAATGGAAGGTTGTCTTTTTGCGCTAGTAATGTTGTGGAGTATTTTGTCTCGCATCAATTATATCGTCGGTTATATCGTTATCGCAAATTTTCAAATGTATATCGTGATAAATATTTTTGGCCATATCGCCCTGCTCTACTCAACATGTCCTGAAGTTCTCCAGAGGCTTGGTAACGAACAAATCATGTGATTCAGGTATGTTGACCCAGGGTGAGATCTAAAACCTGCAGGACACCGGTCCTCGAGGCCTGGTGTTGCCCACCCCCGGGCTAAAACACCAAAAAAAATGAGAGAAAAACAGTTTGCCGGCTGCTTTGACGGTGTAAATTGGAAGCACGAATCCGAGACGTACCAGACGTTCCTCAGGTTCCAGGCTGCTGAGGCCAGTCTGAAGAGCCAGGATGAAAAACAGGACAGGAGCCACAAAGCCCAACCGCTTGTCCTCCTCCTCAGTCGAACCTGAAGGTTCAAATTAAGAAAGTGCTCAACTCCAGGAGCATCCAAACAATTACGTGAAGGGCAAATCAGGAAGGCTTTTACACCTGCTACCACTCCAACTAACAATCTCAGTCATACCTATGAAAGCCAGGATGCTGAGACCCAGGTAATGTGCAACAGAGGAGATAACAGCACTCATCCCCAGCACAGTGAGCGTGGAGTCGCAGCCGGAGATGATCAGGTTACTCGTGAGATCCCAGAACACATCCCAGCTCAGCAGGTAACCCTGAAAACGGTGCAGTCACACAGGTACATGCGTCACCTTTACTCATAATCCCGTTAAGCTTCAGTTCAGACTCTGCAGTCTTTTTAGGTGAGACTTTATTATTAACAGCAACACAGAACATGAAGAAGCAGCTTCAGTAGAAATGAGGTTGTTAAAGAATTATGACCTTGTTATTAGGGGTGCAACGATACTCGTATCGATATTGAACCGTTCGATACAGTGCTTTCGGTTCGGTATGTATATGCATCGAACAATACAAAATTTTCAATTTATTTTATCAACTTTTCTTCTGACGATGCTGTCTGTGTCAGTGGATCTGCGCTCGACAGTGCAGCCTAGGTGGAATAGTCGAACGCAGATTCACTGAGCGCAGGGCAAGCTAGTAGGGCTGGGCGATATGGCCTAAAATTCATATCGCGATATAATTTGATGCATGTGCGGTAACGATATATATCACGATATATTCTTTTCTTCTGTATAACGTATTTTCCACACTATAAGGCACACTTAAAATCCTTTAATTTTCTCAAAAATCGAGAGTGCGCCTTATGTATGAATTCTGGTTGTGCTTACTGACCTCGAACAGTAAGCACTGTTCTGTTAAAAAATCTGTTAAAAAATGTTTTAGTACAACTTTGGTAAGCCGCACTGCTTGATGGATTGTCAGAGCATTACGGCTGCCGTAGTCAGGAGCTTTGCGGGGTAATCTGGGTCCAAAACTCCGTCTCTTCAGCTCCCAAAGTCAAACGAATACTGAGAGTTAAAAACTGTCTAAATTCTTTCATCTTTAATCATCAGCTTTGTTGCTTTACCAGGTGTAACAATTAAGTTTAACATCCATGCATCCATGAAAACAAAATTTATTACATTTAACGGAGTTAGAAGTTAACAGGAAGTTAGCTCGTTAGCTCGCTAGATTCCACCTAAACATGTTGTGCTACGTGATTGCTAGCGAAACAGCTATGTTAGCATAACATTAGCACAGTGAAGCTGGAGGATGAACGCCAACTTTTTTCCACTCATTAAAAGTTAACTTCAGGGATTCTGGTGGTCAGGGACAAATGCAATCGCATAGCAGGATGCTATACACGGGCCAAACATCAGTCAGGGGAACAACTGAGATTATTCATCCACAATACAAGGTTAGTTATTAATATACTGCAACAACATGGGAACAGAGCAGCTGTGATAGAATACAGCATCAATGAATCAATGGTACAGAAGTGGAGGAAGCGCAGTTTTTGGCTTTCCCCTTATTTGAAAAGTGCTTCAACCTTTTGCTATGACTGTCGCCCGGAATAATTTGCAGATGATAATCGTTTTAGCCGCTGCGATGCTTTCGACCAAAACAGGCGCAGCTTGATGACATCATCAACATGCGCTATCGCGATAGAGCGATATAGTGAAAATCTCTATTGTTGGCCAAATTTATATCGTTTCTATCGTAAATCGTTTATATCGCCCACCCGTACAAGCAAAATAGAAGTTAAGCTCTCCTTGCAACATGGCAAATTGAACCTCCCCCACCCTCATTCAGATCTGGCCTTTGGAACTATTTTGATTTTCATGTGAAGCATGACTTTGAAGGTAAGCGCGTCATGGACAAAAGTAAAACAGTATGGATGTGCCACGCAATGCTCAGTTACATGGGGGGGAACTAGTGTGTTAGCGCAGTTAGCTCGTGAACGTGTTGACGTCGTCCAGCCCCACGCACGGGGCAATCCGCAGTAGCTCGTTAACAGAGATTTGCCGTGTTGTGGCGTTAACGTCTTTTCAGATTAACGCTGACAGCACGAGTGGGAACACAACGAATATGACTGCACATTTACTCCGACATCATCCTAGTGCAAAGACAAGTGGAAGCAGAAAAAAAAAAAGAACAAGCACGCATGCTACAAACTTTACCCGAGTCATTTAGACAGCCGTTAGCACATGATTCTCCTTATGATATGTTTAATATGCTGCTGAGAATATAGCCCAGAAGAAGCGTATAGTAGAGCTTTTATTTTGGAAAGAGCCATTTTTCTGTAATAAACTCTATTTTCCAAAGATGAGTGATTTCTCCATCAGATAGATTAATTTTTTTATTACTTTGTTGTTTCAGCAACATTAAATTTAAAAACTGTACTTTTGAGTTAAAATATATATTTATAATTTTAATAAATGACAAATTAAAAAAGGCATGAACATTGTTTTTGTATCAAAAAAAATATTGAACCGTGACACCAACGTATCGAACCGAACCGTGAATTTTGTGTATCGTTGCACCCCTACTTGTTATGTAGTGTGCATCATTTTTAACTGCTCTTCAGACATCAGACACTGTTTATAAATTATTAAAAGAATATTTCACATTGAAATTCGTGCATTAATATATCTGTAAAACACTGCAAAGAGCTAATGTGCCAGCTGGACTTTACTTGGCTACAGAACACAGTAAACCTGTAGAGGTCACCTACATACATTTTAGGCTTTCAGAGATATTTTTAAACACACAGGAACTAATTTTTAGATATAATTATTTATATATAACTAATTTTTAGATATAATTACAGAAATCCAACAGGGGCGCCTGGGGCTGCAAAAGGAAAACTTCTTTCCCCAAACAAATATATGACTTTTGTAAACGTTATGATATGTCAAAGACTCTGAATAAGGTCATTAACCAAATATCAATTCACTGTGGCTAACATCTTGTTAGCTTACCTTGCTTATGAAGTGACCATCATATAGCAAACATGTCCTAGAAGTGAAGTTTTTTTTATCTAAAAGCATTTACCTGTGCATCAGAGCTCCCATCTGCAGCTCCACCTGTGGCATCTCCGCTCTCTCTCCCCACCGCCTGCACCACGTAAACCAGTATCAGTGCCTGGGCTGTTACCCGGGTCAGCCAGAACACTCGAAGCACATCAGGGAACCTGATCCTCTTCCACGTGTCTTCCAGCAGCAGCTGGAGTCCGTAGATCCTGTACATGTGCCGTACGAGCAGGTAGACGTACCGGCATGAATAGTAGAACCATTTGAGCCTCGTGGCGAGGCAAACGGCTGTGCTGAGAGCCAGCACCAGGCCCGAGAACATTGCCACCAGATGCCTGACATCTGCAGGAAGTTCAATCATCAGCCCCCACAGAGGAATCATGATGTCCAGGACCACCAGCGCAGCAAACACCGACTGGAGGTTAAGCAAGAACACATAGCCAATCCCAAAGACGAGCTGGACGGCGGCCATGCCCAGCCACAGCGTCGGCCCGTTTCTAGGCAGCAACCTGAAGCCCAACGCTGCTTTGTAGTAGGCGTTGTAGAAGTCCATGTGGGAGGTGGCGTAGTAGTTTATGAGGACTGCTGCCATGCCAAGGAGGACAGCAAAGAATAGAGTGTAGAACTTAAACAAGGCTTTCTGAGAAAGCAGCAGCACCACAGTGGAGATGAGGACACCTGGAACACACCGGAGAAGCAGTCAGAAAGACAGGAAAGGCAAATATTTCTCACTGCAAACTGAACAAATGTCAGCTAACTGTAGCTTCCAAGTTTGTCTGATTATAGTGAGTATTTAGATCAATCTTTGTGAGAAAACAACAGATGCTGCACATTAAAGAATTTTGGAGCAAAATAATCAGCATAGAGTTGAGTAATCCTGATAAGTCAAAGGATGAACAAGCAACATACATAATATAACATAAATAGAAAAACAAATAAGAACAAAAACAAACAAAGAAATGCCTTTCACAGTCCACGTAATGCTACGTGTGCATTTGATAACACTATGATAAACTGATCGTACATACTGTAGAGGACCTCAACCAACCTGAGCCTTACTGCTTTAATATAAAGTTGTTCAAACATCTGGCACTATGGAGTCTCTGTTCCTGTACTAAACATAAAGAAACACGGGTACAGAAGCAAACCCAACAGCTAATCTCACTTCCTGTCCATCCAAACCCAGAGCTCTTGGCTAACACTTTCAGATGGCCCGAGCTGCTCAAAGGTCTGCAAACTGGAAAACTGAGGTACATAACCTGTTTGTTGACTCAACACAGAGAAGCTTTACTCTGTCACAGTGATGAAAACGAGGAGCTGTTATGAATTACGGGGTGTAGAGGAAACTCAAAGTTAGTCAGGCTACAGACTTATTCTATCAATAAATAAAAAGTGAAACAGATTTTTGTTAGTAGTAGCTCTGGTTATTACACAGCACTAGTCCAGAATGTAATTCCCCTGTCCGAAAATATGACAAGTGCCAAGACATACAAATGATGTGCATAAAGTGGGACACCAGGTCAACACACGTCGATATAAAGTCACAGGTACAGAGTTCAGACCAGAGAGCAGCTCTCTGGGTACAGTTAGAGGAGAAGAAGCGAGCTTTGTCAGGAAGAAGGACCTGAATATGACCCATCTGGGTCCAAGGTGCCTCTGAGGCCATCCGTGACACCACAAATCACACTTGTGACAACACACCTTGACGTTAGCCAGCTAGCTAGCTTGCGAGCTGATGGCGCCAAAGCAGAGTAAATTAGGGTCGAGGTGAAGCAGTTAAGCAGCGTGTCAGATGGATCTGCCCTGTGTAAATGTTATTGCTGGTCGCTTAATCGGCTTTAGCCTATCTGACAGGTGACACAGCTCCACACAGCCGACTAATGTCACGGCTAACGCGGCTAGCTCGTTGCTGTTGAGGGAAACTTAAGCGCTCCTTCATGTTAAAAATACTTACCCATGACTCTGACAAACACCTTCCCCATCGCCCCGGCCCAGCCCGAGCCAGGGTCGTAGTAAGAGTTAAAAATGGCGTCGATAATAAAAATACATGGAACTCGCAGAGCCACATCCAGCACCACCAAGGCCTGCTGGCCTATCCGGGCTTGGGTGGACGCCATACGGCTTTAGCGGAGGGCTTTTTACAGTCCTGTTGGGACCCAGCTATCCATGTAACGCTGAAATACGTGACGAGTCACCCGGCAGCCGTCCTTCGTCTTCAGTTTCGCTTTGCCCAACGTTTACTTGGCAGCTGGAAGCCTGCATCTGTCCGCCATGTTCGTCCACCTCAACCTCCTGTTGCTTCTCCGGGTTACAGCCGGCAGCCGGTAAACTTCACGCCCCCATCAGACCCGGCGCTGTCCGCTGTCACAAAACCAGTGAAGGCATCTCTAAATGTCAGTTTGTCAGTGCTGTGAAAGTGCCACTTGACTTCTTTTTAAAAAAAAAAAAACCAAAGAAGTTGCTAGGCTGTTACGACGTATCGCGTCAGTGGGCGTGGCAGCTGACGTAACATTTCTACAAACTATAAAATTACACAGCGTCATTTTTTTCTGTGTCCTGTTTGCTACATGTTTTAATGTAGACGTTATTTTGCTTTCAGAGGATGGTTTGCTAGTACAGACATCCATAAATAAAATATAACACAGACTTAATATAATAGACCATTATAGAAGTATATTAAATATATTTCAGTTTACTATATTTAGATTTCAGATTAGTTTTTATACCTTATTGAGATATTTGTTGTGTCTTATCGTATTTGATTTATTGAGCTAAAAACAAACACATTTCAAAGACTTTGGGATTTCCGAACATCTCGAGGATCCACAAAAGTTGTGGGAAAATATTCTATGGACGGAGAAAACTGAAGACAAAAGTTAAAAACTTGAACTTTTTGAAAGGTACAAATACAAATACTGTTACATCTGGCATTAAACTAAGGCAGCTTTTCATAAAAAGAAGGTCATATAAACAGTCAAACACGGTGGCGGTAATGTGATGGTCGGGGGCTGCTTTGCTGCTTCTGGACCTGGATGACTCCCGTAACTGATAGAATCATAAATTCTGTTGTCTTCCAGAAAGTCTTTCAAGCTCAAGAGCGCTCAAGTTATGCAGCAGCACAATGATAGTGACACACCAGCAAGTCCACCCCTGCATGGCTTAAAAACACAAACCTCTGAGAATGCTTTTGATGGACTTCAGCATGACTCTAAAACAAGCTGACTGAATTAAAATCATTTTGCAAAGAACATTTGGCCAAAGACTCATGGCCAGGTACTGAAAACGGCTGATTTTAGCTCTTGTTGCAAATGTTGGCACAGCCAGTTTATTAGGTTTTGTATAACTTTTTATATTAATAAATTAACATTTGAAAACTGCATTTGCTTGGGTTACTTTTGTATAATATTAAAACTTGTTTGATGATCTGAAGCAAAAGCACTGTAGGGGTACTTGAACAATCACAAACATCAAAGCTTTTTGTGTGGTTTGAATAAACTCATTAACATTTATGTTTTTCTAAACACAACAACTGATGTGTTCCTTATGAAAAAAATATGTTTATTGTGCATTAACAGAGGACTGTAAACACAAATAATATAACAGTATAAGTGGTTTGTCCTGAGGCGCACAAACAGATTCATAAAAGAATATTAATGACACATCGGTGAGCCTGATGATGTCATTTATTATCAGCTTGAGCTGAAGAAGACTTTGACAGTGTTGTTATAGATTGTGTTGCCCAGCTCCAGTGGATCCTCCTCCCTCGCTGCTGCCATCACCTCCAGGACTTGTCTGCAAGAGACAAATAGTGAAATCTTAAAATTAAAGGTCTATTGTGTTTAACAATATTCATGCTTCAGTGCGACGTCTGATTGTATCCATTGATTTATAAAGCGTTTCCCTTTAGTGACTCACATGATATGACAGGGCTCATTCCGGTCCTTCAGGCAGTGTCCTGCCTCCCACTTCTTCTTTGTGGGAAATGTAGTTTTAACACATTTGGACCCGGCATGAGTGTTCTTCACACCACACCACGGGGCGTCTGGAAATGAGCAGGAAGGTGGAAATCCATAAATAACATGAATGTAGCATTTAAAGAACTGTAACATCAGCAAAATATTTCTATAAAGTGAGCACAAACCTATTTAATCTAATATATTCCCTCTTATTGGTGATACAGCTTCAACAAGAATATAAAACCAATGACTCCAGAGCTTTAAGAAAACTTTATATTAAAGGTTCCCTGTGTGATCAAACTCAGGCCACATTCTGCCAAAAGCTTTAAAATAAACAGACGGTGTGACTCACCTGTTTCTATCATGAGCCTCTCTGTGGGGATCGAAAATAAGAGTGAAGCAGTAGCTCACCGTCATGTTTCTGCTTCCCTCTGTAGAGTCCTCTGAACATGGGATCTGTCAGATTCACCCCGATGTCTGAACAGCAAGAGGTCAGGATTTATCTACATGTACTGACTCACAGAGTGTTACTGATTGTATCTTTGGAATTAAAGCATCACAGTATTGGTACCAGCATCATGTGAGAGACGCTCTGAGGTCACGTTATACAATAACACTGAACACATTTAGCAGTAATGGATACTTTACTTACAGACAATAGAAACACACTGGAAATACAGTCATATAACAAAACGAGTAATTACAACAGCTTCATTATCGTGCTGATTATTTTCAAAACAGATTATCTGTCTTTAGCCTACAACATAAAAAACTATAATAAACACCTAAATTCTACAACAATCATGAACTGAGTTTAATAACAATTATTAGTTTTAAAGAATTTATTTCTCTCCATTGGTAATCTTTATAGTGACTCACTGCGAGGTGCCGCATACTTTAAATACTTCTTTGACATACTTTGAAGCAGAGGTAGGTTTTCATTAAGCAATTACTAGATGATTCTTTCAGAAATATTACCAATTAACAATTTTCTGTCAGCTAAGTTACTAAATTGCTTGGACACATCTAAGTACACTGAGAACTGCTCTGCTTTTTAGACATTTCCATTTTGTAGTCGTTAATATTTAAATGAGAGATGAGCTGCTGGGTGTACTGATTTGCATCATTTTATCTCAGTTGATTTTAACTTTGTGTAGTTAGGACTACAACCCTACACAGCTTACAGCTGTCCTTAATGAAGAGCAACCACAGGCTGTATGCAGAGGAGCTTCACGGACAGGTAAAGGGTTTGACTTGGTTAAATCTAATATATGGACCAGCACAGAGCTCATGCTGTGCTATATCTTCTTCATTGCCAGCACAACAGCACCAACTGCTGATCAGCTGATCAGTCTACTGTGAGCTGCCATCATGGCAGCTGAACTACTGTAAACCTGAAATAAAGTGCCCGGTATACTGTATTCCTGCACAGCTGTGAGCCTGTCACTCAGTCTGTTCCTGCTGTGTTGTCATTTTCAAGAAGCTAACTTATTAGCACTGATGCTAACAAAACATGCAGGCTGCTCCGTTTTATAACCGTCAGCGGCAGCCAGTGACACTCGCTCTCTTCTACCTTTTCTGGTAGCGTTTAACAGGCGATAAAGCAGAGGCGACTTACCAATGAATTTGTTTTGTGCCATGGTTGAAATCAAAGTCCTCAATGTTCCTCAGCTGGTCACCGCGCACCTCCGGCAGGGAGTTGATCTTCTTGACGGCAGTGCGGCGGTTGATGAACGTTTTCCAGCCGTTCTTGGCCTGCAGGTACATGTTAAAGTAAGCGTGCAGGCACATCGTGCAGGCGCGGATCTTGCTGCCCGCCTCGAACATCATGGTGTAGACGCCATTTCCGAACATGATGACGCCGAACAGGAACTCGATGATGTTGCCCGTGGAGCGCACGTAGTAGACGTAGTCATCCAGCTTCTCCCACAGGACATTGGAGAATCCGTCAGCCATGAAGAGGCCGTAGACGGTCAAAGACACAACCACCTGGAGAGCAGGAAGCAGAAACGTGAGCTGAATTTAATCTGCAGAGAGCAAAGCAGACTAGTGAACGGTTTCAGCTCCTGACAGGGAGTGAGCACGCCAACGGGAAGTTTGACAAACTCTCTGTGGTAGGACTTGACTTAAGCGGCCAAAGAAGTGCAGGACACTGATGCTGTCCTGTGTAGCAAGTGATTTATTCACCATTTGTGACCCAAACAATATTTACAAAAAATAAATAAGAAACTCAACTCCATAGTTAACTCCGTTCAAATAAACATAACTGCACACAGCTACACTGACCTTTTTCCCCAAACACCTGAGTTCTTCTGCTTAAATCGTCCACTTAACCAAACAATTTCTCCTCTGGACTATTGCATTCAGTAGGTAAGATGAATATTATTGACCTCTACTGCGATTCTTTACTAGCAACATAAACTCTGGTGTAATCCATACATTACAACAATAAATCTATTTCTCCATAAACACTCTAAAATCAACTTTTTTTAAATTACAAGAATTCTTCCCCTTCCGCACTTGGTCTCTTCCTGTGACCTCAGATGAACCCAGAAGCTATAAAGCAAGAAGTAAAACTAAATTTCCTCCTTTTGTTTCTGGAAGACAGGTAGGTAAGGTGAGTTCTAACTAAACCAATTAACAGTTGAAATAAATAACATGTTAACTTAACAAACTTGTAGGAATTGATTTAAGTGTTAAATTATATAATCTGTAAAAGTGCAAAATACAAACAAACCCGGGATAGTAGATGTTTCCCTACTACAGAATACATATGAAATATGGTTAAATCAAAACAAGAATGTTAACTAAGAATATGGACAAGTGGTACTCTGACCCACACTCTCCTTTAAATTCTGCTCTGTGTGTGTGTGTGTGTGTGTGTGTGTGTGTGTGTGTGTGTTCATGCTTCACTGCATGCTCCAAGTTAATTTGAGAAAGAACAAAAATATCCTGCATGCTGTTGATCGCCTGAACTCACAATTCATGTTTTAGTTGAAGTTTGTACATCGTTACTTAAATTGTTGTTCCTTAAAGTTTACTCCCTGAATAATGAACATTCACAAACGTAAAAATGCAACAGCCACACATCCTCTGTGACACGGAGCTGAAGCTGACCTCTGGTGACAGCTGGAATGTTTTTGGACCCTAAGCTTGAAGTAAACAGTCTAAAAATGTGTCGCCGCTCTCCTTCAGAACAGTTTCGATTCGACACCCACAAACTCGCCATTCCTCAGCGGGTCCCCAGGCTAATTTTAGTCAAGTGAGCATGCCCAGAATATCGAATGTAGGAGCCTGGTTCCATGCTCTTATAGTTACATTTGTCTCTAAGCAGTAGAAACATTTTATATGCAAACTCACAACACTTAAGAATTTACAAACAGTATCTGTGGTTCCTTGTCCACCTCTCTGAATCAGTTTTACTGTTGTTGCTGACAAAGCCTGGCCCTCACCTCGGCTCTCCCCTCGCCTGTCGAGGAGTGAGTTTGGGTTTTTAGAGACGTGCTGCAAAGGAAAAGTGGTGCGTTGGATTTAGCACAAAACACAAAGCGAGAGCATAACTGTGAAAAGGAATCCAGACAAGTAATCATTTAATCCTGATTATTTCTTGTTTTTGTAGGGCTAAATCATGCTCTTATATGCACATCAATCCGGTCATTATTGTTACACATTTGATTATTTAAGTAACAAGTTTTACTATTCCGGATCTCTTGATCTCTTCTTGACCATAGGATGTTAATTTCATCCACCCATCCATCCATCCATCCATCCATCCATCCGTCCGTCTTCTTCCGCTTATCCGGGGCCGGGTCGCGGGGCAAGCAGCCCAAGCAGAGAAGCCTAGGCCTCCCTCTCCCCAGCCATCTCCTCCAGCTTATCCGGGGGAATACCAAGGCGTTCCCAGGCCAACCGAGAGATATAATCTCTACAGCGTGTCCTGGGTCTGCCCCGGGGCCTCCTCCCGGTGGGACATGCCCGGATAACCTCACCCAAGAGGCGCCCATGGGGCATCCTTGTCAGATGCCTGAACCACTTCAGCTGGCTCCTTTCGATGTGGAGGAGCAGCGGCTCTACTCTGATCCCCTCTCGAATGGCCGAACTTCTCACCCTATCTCTAAGGGAGAGGCCAGCCACCCTTCGGAGGAAGCTCATTTCCGGCGCTTGTATTCGCGATCTCGTTCCTTCGGTCACTACTCACAGCTCGTGGCCACAGGTGAGGGTAGGGACGTAGATCGACTGGTAAATTGAGAGCTTCGCTTTTACACTCAGCTCTCTCTTCACCACAACAGACCGGTACAGCGTCCGCATCACTCCAGCCGCTGCACCAATCCGTCTGTCGATTTCCCGCTCCCTTCTCCCATCACTCGCGAACAAGACCCCGAAATACTTAAACTCCTCCACTTGGGGCAGGGTCTCGTCCCTGACCCGGAGTGGGCACTCCACCCTTTTCTGGCTGAGGACCATGGCCTCAGATTTGGAGGTGCTGATACTCATTCCCACCGCTTCACACTCGGCTGCGAACCGTTTCAAGGCAAGCTGGAGGCCCTCACCCGATGAAGCCAACAGAACCACATCATCTGCGAAAAGCAGAGATGAGATCCTGAGACCACCGAATTGAAAGCCTTCCGCCACTTGGCTACACCTAGAAATTCTGTCCATAAAAATTATGAACAGAATCTGTGACAAAGGACTGCCCTGGTGGAGCCCATCACCTACCAGGAACAAGTCTGACTTCTTGCCGGCTATGCGGAACAAGCTCTTGCAACGGTCGTATAAGGACTGAATGGCCCGTAGCAATGGGCCAGACACCACATACTCCCAGAGCACCCCCCACAGAACCCCCCGAGGGACACAGGCAAATGCCTTCTCCAAGTCCGCAAAACACATATAGACTGGTTGGGCAAACTCCCATGCACCCTCAAGTATCCTCGAGAGGATAAAGAGCTGGTCCAGTGTTCCGCGACCAGGACGAAAACCGCATTGTTCCTCCTGTATCCGAGGTTCGACTAACAGACGAACTCTCCTCTCCAGCACCCTGGCATATACTTTCCCAGGGAGGCTGAGGAGTGTGATTCCCCTGTAGTTGGAATACACCCTCCGGTTCCCATTCTTAAAGATGGGGACCACCATCCCAGCACACCCTCACTGCACGTTTGGGTGCGCCACGTCTGTCCAGCGTCCTCCCTCGCCACCTGATTCAACTCACTACCAGGGGGTGATCAGTTGACAGCTCAGCCCCTCTCTTTATCCGAGTGTCCAAAACTTATGGCCTCAGGTCTGGTGATACGATTACAAAATTGATCATTGACCTTTGGCCTAGAGTGTCCTAGTGCCACGTGCACTTATGGACACTCTTATGTTCGAACATGGTGTTCGTTATGGCCAAACTGTGGTTTGCACAGAAGTCCAATAACAAAACACCGCTCGGGTTCAGATCCGGGAGGCCGTTCCTCCCAATCACGTCCTTCCAGGTCTCACTGCCGTTGCCCACGTGAGCATTGAAGTCTCCCAGTAGGACAACAGAGTCCCTAGGAGGGGCACTCAGGGACTCCAAGAAGGCTGGGTACTCTGAACTGCCGCTCGGTGCATAAGCACAGACGACAGTCAGGACCCGTTCCCTGACCCGAAGGCGAAGGGAACAAACCCTCTTGTCCAATGGGAAACACCCCAACATACCAGCAGCAAGCCAAGGGGATACAAAGATACCCACCCTAGCCTGACGCCTCTCACCAGGGGCAACTCCAGACTGAGGTCTGGAGTTGCCCCAGACTGAGGAGACTGGTTCCAGAGCCCCGGCCATAAGTGAGCCTGACTATATCTAGCCAGTACCTCTCAGCCTCACGCACTGGCTCAGGCTCCTTCCCCACCAGAGAGGTGACATTCCATGTCCCAATTGCCAGTCTTGGTAGCCGGGGATCGGGTCAGCCAGGGCCTCCGCTCCTGGCTGCCGCCTGGCTCGCATCGCACCCGACCCCTAAGGTGCCTTGTGCGGGTGGTGTCCCGTTTTCGGGCTGTGCCCGGCCGGGCCGCAAGGATGTTAATTCATTAATTTTTTTCATTAGTTTGAGTAATGCTGAGTCCAAAAAACCTCACATACGTGAAACTGAATGACTAACATAACACACAAAAATCTCACAGACTGTGAAAACTTTGGGAGACATTGGACGTCATCCATTCCAGTCAAAGATAAATTGTTTGCGCTCACCTTGAGGCAGAGCTCAACACAGAAGGCGGTGACGGCAAAGAGCCAGGTGTTGAGGACGTAGTGATGCCAGAGGGCGTAGCTGAGCACCACAGGGAGTACAAAGAGCGCCAGGGACACCAGCAGGACGGGGAAATGCCGCCGAAAAGAGGAGACATGGGAAGCGCTGAGAGACATGAGGACGGGGTCAGTCATGCCGTGAATGAAGTGCAGGATGGCGGTCAGCAGAAGGCACATGTACCGGCTTAGGCGGACCTGTGGATCAAAACCAAGACTAAGTTACGTGTACGAAGTTATTACGTTATAACCACAGGAATACAGGATTACAAAAGGAACAGTGAACTCTGCTACTGTGTGCAAATGTCATTTACAGTATAAATCATTAAACATGTTTTGTTAGTTTATAGGGCAACATAAAAATTCACACAGAGGTTAAAACAACAGAAAAATGAGAGAAAAACAGTTTGCCGGCTGCTTTGATGGCGTAAACTGGAAGCCCAAATCTGAGACGTACCAGACGTTCCTCAGGTTCCAGGCTGCTGAGGCCAGTCTGAAGAGCCAGGATGAAAAACAGGACAGGAGCCACAAAGCCCAACCGCTTGTCCTCCTCCTCAGTCGAACCTGAAGGTTCAAATTAAGAAAGTGCTCAACTCCAGGAGCATCCAAACAATTATGTGAAGGGCAAATCAGGAAGGCTTTTACACCTGCTACCACTCCAACTAACAATCTCAGTCATACCTATGAAAGCCAGGATGCTGAGACCCAGGTAATGTGCAACAGAGGAGATAACAGCACTCATCCCCAGCACAGTGAGCATGGAGTCGCAGCCGGAGATGATGATGTTACTCGTGAGATCCCAGAACACATCCCAGCTCAGCAGGTAACCCTGAAAACGGTGCAGTCACACAGGTACATGCGTCACCTTTACTCATAATCCCGTTAAGCTTCAGTTCAGACTCTGCCGTCTTTTTAGGTGAGACTTTATTATTAACAGCAACACAGAACATGAAGAAGCAGCTTCAGTAGAAATGAGGTTGTTAAAGAATTATGACCTTGTTATGTAGTGTGCATCATTTTTAACTGCTCTTCAGACATCAGACACTGTTTATAAATTATTAAAAGAATATTTCACATTGAAATTCGTGCATTAATATACCTGTAAAACACTGCAAAGAGCTAATGTGCCAGCTGGACTTTACTTGGCTACAGAACACAGTAAACCTGTAGAGGTCACCTACATACATTTTAGGCTTTCAGAGATATTTTTAAACACACAGGAACTAATTTTTAGATATAATTATTTATATATAACTAATTTTTAGATATAATTACAGAAATCCAACAGGGGCGCCTGGGGCTGCAAAAGGAAAACTTCTTTCCCCAAACAAATATATGACTTTTGTAAACATTATGATATGTCAAAGACTCTGAATAAGGTCATTAACCAAATATCAATTCACTGTGGCTAACATCTTGTTAGCTTACCTTGCTTATGAAGTGACCATCATATAGCAAACATGTCCTAGAAGTGAAGTTTTTTTTATCTAAAAGCATTTACCTGTGCATCAGAGCTCCCATCTGCAGCTCCACCTGTGGCATCTCCGCTCTCTCTCCCCACCGCCTGCACCACGTAAACCAGTATCAGTGCCTGGGCTGTTACCCGGGTCAGCCAGAACACTCGAAGCACATCAGGGAACCTGATCCTCTTCCCCGTGTCTTCCAGCAGCAGCTGGAGTCCGTAGATCCTGTACATGTGCCGTACGAGCAGGTAGACGTACCGGCATGAATAGTAGAACCATTTGAGCCTCGTGGCGAGGCAAACGGCTGTGCTGAGAGCCAGCACCAGGCCCGAGAACATTGCCACCAGATGCCTGACATCTGCAGGAAGTTCAATCATCAGCCCCCACAGAGGAATCATGATGTCCAGGACCACCAGCGCAGCAAACACCGACTGGAGGTTAAGCAAGAACACATAGCCAATCCCAAAGACGAGCTGGACGGCGGCCATGCCCAGCCACAGCGTCGGCCCGTTTCTAGGCAGCAACCTGAAGCCCAACGCTGCTTTGTAGTAGGCGTTGTAGAAGTCCATGTGGGAGGTGGCGTAGTAGTTTATGAGGACTGCTGCCATGCCAAGGAGGACAGCAAAGAATAGAGTGTAGAACTTAAACAAGGCTTTCTGAGAAAGCAGCAGCACCACAGTGGAGATGAGGACACCTGGAACACACCGGAGAAGCAGTCAGAAAGACAGGAAAGGCAAATATTTCTCACTGCAAACTGAACAAATGTCAGCTAACTGTAGCTTCCAAGTTTGTCTGATTATAGTGAGTATTTAGATCAATCTTTGTGAGAAAACAACAGATGCTGCACATTAAAGAATTTTGGAGCAAAATAATCAGCATAGAGTTGAGTAATCCTGATAAGTCAAAGGATGAACAAGCAACATACATAATATAACATAAATAGAAAAACAAATAAGAACAAAAACAAACAAAGAAATGCCTTTCACAGTCCACGTAATGCTACGTGTGCATTTGATAACACTATGATAAACTGATCGTACATACTGTAGAGGACCTCAACCAACCTGAGCCTTACTGCTTTAATATAAAGTTGTTCAAACATCTGGCACTATGGAGTCTCTGTTCCTGTACTAAACATAAAGAAACACGGGTACAGAAGCAAACCCAACAGCTAATCTCACTTCCTGTCCATCCAAACCCAGAGCTCTTGGCTAACACTTTCAGATGGCCCGAGCTGCTCAAAGGTCTGCAAACTGGAAAACTGAGGTACATAACCTGTTTGTTGACTCAACACAGAGAAGCTTTACTCTGTCACAGTGATGAAAACGAGGAGCTGTTATGAATTACGGGGTGTAGAGGAAACTCAAAGTTAGTCAGGCTAAAGACTTATTCTATCAATAAATAAAAAGTGAAACAGATTTTTGTTAGTAGCAGCTCTGGTTATTACACAGCACTAGTCCAGAATGTAATTCCCCTGTCCGAAAATATGACAAGTGCCAAGACATACAAATGATGTGCATAAAGTGGGACACCAGGTCAACACACGTCGATATAAAGTCACAGGTACAGAGTTCAGACCAGAGAGCAGCTCTCTGGGTACAGTTAGAGGAGAAGAAGCGAGCTTTGTCAGGAAGAAGGACCTGAATATGACCCATCTGGGTCCAAGGTGCCTCTGAGGCCATCCGTGACACCACAAATCACACTTGTGACAACACACCTTGACGTTAGCCAGCTAGCTAGCTTGCGAGCTGATGGCGCCAAAGCAGAGTAAATTAGGGTCGAGGTGAAGCAGTTAAGCAGCGTGTCAGATGGATCTGCCCTGTGTAAATGTTATTGCTGGTCGCTTAATCGGCTTTAGCCTGTCTGACAGGCATACATGCCAACCCTCCCGATTTTTCTGTGAGAATCCCGAATTTCAGTGCCACTCCCAAAAATCTCTCGGAGCCACCATTCTCCCGAATTTCTCCCAATTTTCCTTCCGGGTACAAAATTGAAAAACCATATCCCAGATTGGCCCAGCCAATTCCAATTTCCAACAATGGCTACTACTACTGGAGCCTCTGTCAGTGCGCCCCAGGGTGCTGTGGTTACAATGTAGCTGCCATCACCAGTGTGTGAATGTGTGTGTGAATGGGTGGATGACTGGATATGTAAAGCGCTTTGGGGTCCTTAGGGTCAAGTAAAGCGCTATATAAATACAGGCCATTTACCATTTACTTAGTTTAAATATTACTCTTATTAGTCTTTTGTGGTCGCAAAATTAACTTTTAACATATTTTCAGGCGAGAATGTAGCTGAGTAAACTTCAAATATCTGAGCCGGGGAGAACTCCCGGCACATCGTTTTCAAACCCCCGCAGTCTTTTGCCTCTCAGGTTAAACATGACATATAAGTCACTTAAATAACTTAAACATCTTTTTGTTTGGCCTTTTTCAGTGTTTTTTTTTTCCTGAGTTAATCGGTTTGGCTGACATTAAAGTTATTAGATTCGATTAAATAAAACGTATTAATCCCTCGGGAGGGTTCCTCCGGGGTTTTCACACAGCTGAATAAACATCAAAAAGAAAACTGATTAAATAGAAGTGTGAGATGGTCGAAAATTTATGCCAGCGTTCGGTTATATTTTAGATAGGAAGGAGCAGATGCCAGAGTTTCACTCCACCGAATGAGCTTGTCATGTAATTCTGAAGGCTAGACCGTGTCAGTTCCCAAATAGACAAAAACAAACTAAAAACCAGCGATAAACAACTTAAACATAAAAAAAAAAAAAAAAAAATCACAAAGAAAAAACAATACAGCATCCACATCTGAAGCAAAGAGTAAAACAGTGAAATGTGGATTATTAAATATTAGGTCTCTCTCCTCCAAGTCTCTGTTAGTACATGACTTAATAATTGATCAACAAATTGATTTACTCTGCCTTACAGAAACCTGGTTGCAGCAGGATGATTATGCTGACGACACCGTCGTGGTGGGCCTGATCTCTGATAACAACGAGACGGCCTACCTGAAGGAGATTAGGAATCTGGAGAACTGGTGCCAGAGGAACAACCTCCTTCTAAACGTCAGTAAGACAAAGGAGCTGATAGTGGACTTCAGCACTAAGCAGGAGAGGAACTACCAGACCCCCGTCATCAACGAGTGCCCAGTGGAGAGAGTGGACAGCTTCAAATACCTCGGAGTTCACATCACGCAGGACCTGTCATGGTCCTGTCACATCAACACCGTGGTGAAAAAGGCCCGACAGCGTCTCTACCACCTCAGACGCTTGAGAGACTTCCAACTGCCCTCCAAGGTGCTCAGGAACTTTTACTCGTGCACCATAGAGAGCATCCTGGCGGGAAACATCTTAACCTGGTTCGGGAACAGCACCATGCAGGACAGACGAGCTCTACAGAGGGTTGTGCGGTCAGCTGAGCGCACCATCCGCTCCGAGCTCCCTGACCTGCACTCAATCTACAGCAGGCGGTGCTGGACCAAGGCCAGGAAGATCGTGAAGGACCTCAGCCATCCCAACAACAGACTGTTCTCTCTGCTGAGGTCAGGAAAGCGATTCCGCTCCCTGAAGACCAACACAGAGAGACTGAGGAGGAGCTTCTTCCTGCAGGCGATACGGTCTCTCAATCACACCACCACACAGTACTGACCCACACATATGGTTCTTACACACACACTGGACTTTCTGGACTTTGGTTTTGCACAACACTGGTCACTATATTCTTCATTTCCAGTTAATACTTGTACAGCTGCTGTTATTGTGTATATATTTATTTATATTTAGATTTCTTCATACATTCTTATATAGTTCTATATTGTGTATTTTGTTGTACAGTTATTTTATTTTCAACTTTAATTTATATATTTTATCTTATTCTTCCCAGTTAAATTTACCCTTCATTCTAATTTGTGTTGTACAGTTATTTCATTTTTAACCTTAATTTATATTTTATTCCTTCCTAGTTAAATTTACCCTTTTTAATTTTTCATATTTATTTCCTATCTTATTCATAGCCTTTCCTTTTTTTGTTTTCTTTAGGTCACGAGCAGTTGTCCAAGCATTTCACTACATATCGTACTGTGTATGACTGTGTACGTGACAAATAAAATTTGAATTTGAAATGTTAGTTTAAATGAATCAACACCCCCGAGTCATTCTAACTACCAGAAACCTCGAAGCACAGGCCGAGGGGGCGGTGTGGCAGCAATTTTTCACACCAGCCTATTAATCAACCAAAGACCCAGACAGACTTTTAATTCATTTGAAAGCCTGATGCTTAACATCGTCCACCCCAGCTGTAAAACTCAGAAACCAGTCTTACTTGTTATCATCTATCATCCACCTGGGCCTTACACAGAGTTTCTGTCTGATTTCTCAGACTTTTTATCTGATTTAGTTCTGAGCTCAGATAAAATAATTATTGTGGGTGATTTTAACATCCATGTAGATGCTAAAAATGACAGCCTCAACATGGCATTTAATCTGTTATTAGACTCAATTGGTTTCTCTCAAAATGTAAAAGAACCCACCCACCACTTTAATCACACTCTACATCTTGTTTTTAACATATGGCATAGAAACTGAACATTTAACGGTGTTTCCTGAAAACCCTCTCCTGTCTGATCATTTCCTGATAACATTCACATTTACAATAATTGATTACACAGCAGTGGAGAGTAGACTTTATCACAGTAGATGTCTTTCTGAAAGCGCTGTAACTAAGTTTAAGAATATAATCCACCCACTGTTATCATCTTCAATGCACTGTACCAACATAGAGCAGAGCAGCTATCTGAACGCTACCCCAACAGAGGTCGATTATCTTGTTAATAATTTCACCTCCTCACTACGTACGACTCTGGATACTGTAGCTCCTGTGAAAACTAAGGTCTCTAATCAGAAGTACCTGACTCCGTGGTATAATTCTCAAACACGTACCCTAAAGCAGATGACTCGTAATCTGGAGAGGAAATGGCGTGTTACAAATTTAGAGGATCATCATTTAGTCTGGAGAAATAGTTTGTTACTTTATAAGAAAGCTCTCCGCAAAGCCAGAACATCTTACTATTCATCACTGATTGAAGAAAATAAGAACAACCCCAGGTTTCTCTTCAGCTCTGTAGCCAGGCTGACAAACAGTCAGAGCTCTGTTGAGCCAACCATCCCTTTAACGTTAACTAGTAATGACTTCATGAACTTCTTCACAAATAAAATTTTAATCATTAGAGAAAAAAAAATTACCAATAATCATCCCACAGATGTAATATTATCTACAGCTACTTTCAGTACCATTGATATTCATTTACTCTTTTTCTCCCATTGATTGATTGAGTTAACTTCAATAATTACTTCCTCCAAACCATCAACGTGTCTTTTAGACCCCATTCCTACAAAACTGCTCAAAGAAGTTCTGCCAATAATTAATGCTTCAATCTCTAATAACCAGCTATGTACCACAGGCCTTTAAATGGCAGTAGTTAAACCTTTACTCAAAAAGCATCTCTAGACCCAGCAGTCTTAGCTAATTATAGGCCAATCTCCAACCTTCCTTTCATATCAAACATTCTTGAAAGAGTAGTTGTCAAACAGCTAACAGATCATCTGCAGAAGAATGGCTTATTTGAAGAGTTTCAGTCAGGTTTCAGAGCTCATCACAGCACAGAAACAGCTTTAGTGAAGGTTACAAATGATCTTCTTATGGTGGGTAACAGGTATCTCCGAAAACGTTAAAGCACTTATGCAAATATGTGATGTCTTGATGAATCGAGCAGGTATTTAAAGTTTAAAGATATTTTCATGCGAGAATGGTGCTGTGTAAAGTTTATTTTGTAACTCAGAAAGAGTAATATTTCAAACTCCGCCACTCGGTGCTCCTCCGCCACTGCCTCGTTTGAGTTTTGGACGAAATGGATTCTGGGATGTTGCATTTCGTCATTTCGAGCTGATTGGAGACCAGAACAGCCAATCAGATTTTTTTGCATCCAAGTCTGTGATTGGCTGGTTGTGTGGCACAAATATAACGGTGAAGTTGAGCGCGCACGGGCAGAAATGTTAAGCGCGCGAGCAACACATTGCGAGCGAGCGCAAATGCAAAAACTGAGCGAGAGGGGCAGCTGTTGTGTGTGTGGATAATAGCAAACACTGAAATACATTTTTTGCACGCAGAAATGAATTTTGTTCACTCAAATTCAGCTTTTCTTCGCTCAAAATAAATTTCTCCTCAAAATACAACACTTGCACCTGCAAACTTTTCTTTACGTGCGCTCAGAATAGTGGCACAAAAATAACGCCATACTAAAGCTGCTAGCTCGTTGCTGTTGAGGGAAACTTAAGCGCTCCTTCATGTTAAAAATACTTACCCATGACTCTGACAAACACCTTCCCCATCGCCCCGGCCCAGCCCGAGCCAGGGTCGTAGTAAGAGTTAAAAATGGCGTCGATAATAAAAATACATGGAACTCGCAGAGCCACATCCAGCACCACCAAGGCCTGCTGGCCTATCCGGGCTTGGGTGGACGCCATACGGCTTTAGCGGAGGGCCTTTTACAGTCCTGTTGGGACCCAGCTATCCATGTAACGCTGAAATACGTGACGAGTCACCCGGCAGCAGTCCTTCGTCTTCAGTTTCGCTTTGCCCAACGTTTACTTGGCAGCTGGAAGCCTGCATCTGTCCGCCATGTTCGTCCACCTCAACCTCCTGTTGCTTCTCCGGGTTACAGCCGGCAGCCGGTAAACTTCACGCCCCCATCAGACCCGGCGCTGTCCGCTGTCACAAAACCAGTGAAGGCATCTCTAAATGTCAGTTTGTCAGTGCTGTGAAAGTGCCACTTGACTTCTTTTTTTAAAAAAAAAACCAAAGAAGTTGCTAGGCTGTTACGACGTATCGCGTCAGTGGGCGTGGCAGCTGACGTAACATTTCTACAAACTATAAAATTACACAGCGTCATTTTTTTCTGTGTCCTGTTTGCTACATGTTTTAATGTAGACGTTATTTTGCTTTCAGAGGATGGTTTGCTAGTACAGACATCCATAAATAAAATATAACACAGACTTAATATAATAGACCATTATAGAAGTATATTAAATATATTTCAGTTTACTATATTTAGATTTCAGATTAGTTTTTATACCTTACTGAGATATTTGTTGTGTCTTATCGTATTTGATTTATTGAGCTAAAAACAAACACATTTCAAAGACTTTGGGATTTCCGAACATCTCGAGGATCCACAAAAGTTGTGGGAAAATATTCTATGGACGGAGAAAACTGAAGACAAAAGTTAAAAACTTGAACTTTTTGAAAGGTACAAATACAAATACTGTTACATCTGGCATTAAACTAAGGCAGCTTTTCATAAAAAGAAGGTCATATAAACAGTCAAACACGGTGGCGGTAATGTGATGGTCGGGGGCTGCTTTGCTGCTTCTGGACCTGGATGACTCCCGTAACTGATAGAATCATAAATTCTGTTGTCTTCCAGAAAGTCTTTCAAGCTCAAGAGCGCTCAAGTTATGCAGCAGCACAATGATAGTGACACACCAGCAAGTCCACCCCTGCATGGCTTAAAAACACAAACCTCTGAGAATGCTTTTGATGGACTTCAGCATGACTCTAAAACAAGCTGACTGAATTAAAATCATTTTGCAAAGAACATTTGGCCAAAGACTCATCGCCAGGTACTGAAAACAGCTGATTTTAGCTCTTGTTGCAAATGTTGGCACAGCCAGTTTATTAGGTTTTGTATAACTTTTTATATTAATAAATTAACATTTGAAAACTGCATTTGCTTGGGTTACTTTTGTATAATATTAAAACTTGTTTGATGATCTGAAGCAAAAGCACTGTAGGGGTACTTGAACAATCACAAACATCAAAGCTTTTTGTGTGGTTTGAATAAACTCATTAACATTTATGTTTTTCTAAACACGACAACTGATGTGTTCCTTATGAAAAAAATATGTTTATTGTGCACTAACAGAGGACTGTAAACACAAATAATATAACAGTATAAGTGGTTTGTCCTGAGGCGCACAAACAGATTCATAAAAGAATATTAATGACACATCGGTGAGTCTGATGATGTCATTTATTATCAGCTTGAGCTGAAGAAGACTTTGACAGTGTTGTTGTAGATTGTGTTGCCCAGCTCCAGTGGATCCTCCTCCCTCGCTGCTGCCATCACCTCCAGGACTTGTCTGCAAGAGACAAATAGTGAAATCTTAAAATTAAAGGTCTATTGTGTTTAACAATATTCATGCTTCAGTGCGACGTCTGATTGTATCCATTGATTTATAAAGCGTTTCCCTTTAGTGACTCACATGATATGACAGGGCTCATTCCGGTCCTTCAGGCAGTGTCCTGCCTCCCACTTCTTCTTTGTGGGAAATGTAGTTTTAACACATTTGGACCCGGCATGAGTGTTCTTCACACCACACCACGGGGCGTCTGGAAATGAGCAGGAAGGTGGAAATCCATAAATAACATGAATGTAGCATTTAAAGAACTGTAACATCAGCAAAATATTTCTATAAAGTGAGCACAAACCTATTTAATCTAATATATTCCCTCTTATTGGTGATACAGCTTCAACAAGAATATAAAACCAATGACTCCAGAGCTTTAAGAAAACTTTATATTAAAGGTTCACTGTGTGATCAAACTCAGGCCACATTCTGCCAAAAGCTTTAAAATAAACAGACGGTGTGACTCACCTGTTTCTATCATGAGCCTCTCTGTGGGGATCGACTTCATAGCTTCAATATTGGCCTCTGTTTTCAAGGAACTGAAAGATATGGAAGTGAGACTCAGTGTGATTCAGGTCACGTTCAAGGAAACCGAACAACATTTCTCAGATTATCCCACCATCCATTTATTCCAATATAGAGGTCCAGGTCAATGAGAGCAGCAGCATCTTCTGCAGTTCCATCAAACGAGTGGACCTGAAATTCAAATGAGCAATGACGCAGAAGAATTTTGATCAGATTCATTCATAAAGTGACTCAGTGGCTTTTTAAATATGCAAACTAGTTTTATTGAATGAAATCAGGTTTGTTTGTGAATTTATCCCAACAAAAGTATTAACTTCACAGAATTTTACATTTTAGGTCCTTAATCTGTTCAGTTTACATCGAGTATTGTAACCTGTCACAGAAATAATTCACTTTTACACAGGTTGTTTTTGCATCTCCAGGATTTGGAAAGCATATCCTCCTCTGTCTATGATATTTAGATATCATATCATCCTTACCACTCCTCCAACACATCGGTCTCGATTTCTCTTCATGATGTCTGTGGAAACAAAAACAGTTGAATGTTTCGCATAAAAATCAAATTCCTGAACCAGATCAGGTGTCTGCTTCACAAACCTACCAATGAACTCCTGATGGGAGTTTCTGCAGTGGAGGAACATGGGCAGCTTGGTCTCCTCCGCCAGGTCAAACTGCTTCTCAAAGTATCTGCAACACACCAGGAGCAAATTGAGGCACAGGAAACAAAAGTCCACGAGGGCCATTTAAGCTAAAGGCCATTTTCTTATAGACTTCTAAAGAAAGCAGGTTAAAGGTACTTTCACTTTTCAGACTCGGAAACAATCTGCAAGTCTGTGGAGTCATAAATGAACCATAATGTTTATTAGAAGGAAATTAGAAGGAAATCTTCAGGGGAAAAAAAGCTTTTAGACTTTTTGGCACATCTATCAGGTTTCACTGGTAACTTAAAGGATGCAGTCACTATTAAAATTCCCAATGTGGCCTTAAAAAATGGCCGCCGAGTGGCAAGTTTTGCTTCTAGAAGGCCGTTTTTCAAAACTTGTGAAAATCACACAAACTTACTTGAGCTGAGTTTCTTTTGAGCAAAATTCCAGCCTGTCAAAATCTGAAACGAGGAGAAAAGAAACATATTCATAGTTGAACGCTAAGAGTGGGTAACCCACAGAGTGAAAAATAAATAAGGTGTAAATGAAGACTTATTTCTGTCATGTACATTCATACACGTGCTCGTGTACACACACCCAGTCCACACTCTCCGATGGCCACCACCTTTCCTCTGTGTGCTGCTGCCAGCTCCCTCAGCCCAGTTAAATACTGGGATTCTCCATTCTGCTCAAACTCGCCGCACCGGGTGGGATGGCAGCCGACCGTGCAGTAGAACTCATCTGTGATGAAGGAGGGGGCTTGTTAAAGGTGAGACGCTCCAGCACGGAGGGAAACATTAGGTAGGTTTGGCTGTCATTATTACCTCTGGTCTCAGCTAGTTTAAGAGCTTCCCTGCTGTCGTCAAGGCTCCCCCCTGTGATCATAAACTGCAGTGAAGCAACAGATAAAACACGCAATCATTACAACTGAGAACAAATAACTTTCAAATTACACATTTCCAACATACACAAAAAAGAGTAACTATGAGTTTATATTATGTTTTATATCTGCATCGGCATCCTGACTACTTGCACCACAATTCTTTAGCATATATAATAAGGCTCAGCATGATAGAGTATACCAGCTTATATGTTGAGTGTACTTAAAATGTAGGTGAGGCTTTTTTTTGTTCTTCTCTTCTTTCCCTCATCGCCCAGTCCATATCAGGGAGTGAAATAAATGAGGGTTTTGTCCGGGATATTAACACTCATAAACATCTCCAACAGCTATTAGCCAAACTGTTGCTGTAAAAATCTCTATCATCCCAGAATTTCACGATGACCTTTTTAAAACAAATCAACACTGCAGCGATCCCTGAAGTCATGGCTATGATTAAAATACATGAGGCTTCATCAAAGTGATGGACACAGCATACCTTTTCAACTCCTACTTTGAGAGCTCGGTCAATGATCTCATTGAAGTCATCTGTCAGGAAAACGTGAGACTCAGAAAAACATCATGTGAACAGCCCCACAGTGAAAATAAGAGTGAAGCAGTAGCTCACCGTCATGTTTCTGCTTCCCTCTGTAGAGTCCTCTGAACATGGGATCTGTCAGATTCACCCCGATGTCTGAACAGCAAGAGGTCAGGATTTATCTACATGTACTGACTCACAGAGTGTTACTGATTGTATCTTTGGAATTAAAGCATCACAGTATTGGTACCAGCATCATGTGAGAGACGCTCTGAGGTCACGTTATACAATAACACTGAACACATTTAGCAGTAATGGATACTTTACTTACAGACAATAGAAACACACTAGAAATACAGTCATATAACAAAACGAGTAATTACAGATTACAGATTATCTGTCTTTAGCCTACAACATAAAAAACTATAATAAACACCTAAATTCTACAACAATCATGTACTGAGTTTAATAACAATTATTAGTTTTAAAGAATTTATTTCACTCCATTGGTAATCTTTATAGTGACTCACTGCGAGGTGCCGCATACTTTAAATACTTCTTTGACATACTTTGAAGCAGAGGTAGGTTTTCATTAAGCAATTACTAGATGATTCTTTCAGAAATATTACCAATTAACAATTTTCTGTCAGCTAAGTTACTAAATTGCTTGGACACATCTAAGTACACTGAGAACTGCTCTGCTTTTTAGACATTTTCATTTTGTGGTCGTTAATATTTAAATGAGAGATGAGCTGCTGGATGTACTGATTTGCATCATTTTATCTCAGTTGATTTTAACTTTGTGTAGTTAGGACTACAACCCTACACAGCTTACAGCTGTCCTTAATGAAGAGCAACCACAGGCTGTATGCAGAGGAGCTTCACAGACAGGTCAAGGGTTTGACTTGGTTAAATCTAATATATGGACCAGCACAGAGCTCATGCTGTGCTATAGCTTCTTCATTGCCAGCACAACAGCACCAACTGCTGATCAGCTGATCAGTCTACTGTGAGCTGCCATCGTGGCAGCTGAACTACTGTAAACCTGAAATAAAGTGCCCGGTATACTGTATTCCTGCACAGCTGTGAGCCTGTCACTCAGTCTGTTCCTGCTGTGTTGTCATTTTCAAGAAGCTAACTTATTAGCACTGATGCTAACAAAACATGCAGGCTGCTCCGTTTAATAACCGTCAGCGGCAGCCAGTGACACTCGCTCTCTTCTACCTTTTCTGGTAGGGTTTAACAGGCGATAAAGCAGAGGCGACTTACCAATGAATTTGTTTTGTGTCATGGTTGAAATTCTCCCAGAAAGAACTACACATGCAGCTCTCACCAATCCCATAATGCCGCAATACCGTAATAACTGTAACAGACCGGATCACTGTTACTGAAAAAGATTTTCGGCTACTCTTCTCATCTTATCCAAACATTTTAGACAATATCGAAAACATTTCGACGCGTGAAGATAATTTACACTTGTATAACTTACACTTAATGCGTGACCAAAAAGAAATGTAATATATTCGCGCTGCTTTTTTTTTATATTTACGGGTTTAGCTTCCAGATGCCACAAAATCCCAGAATCCTTCGCGCTGCTCGGCGAGAAGGTGACAGGGGACGGCTAACATGGCCTCTGCCTATCTCACTCACCAGCAGAAAGTGCTGCGGCTTTACAAGAAGTCCTTGAGACACCTCGAGTCGTGGTGCATATTTAGGTAAGAAGGGCTTCTTAGTTAGTGTAGGACTGTGGAAAAATATAGAATATCGGTGTTTTACATGCAGTAAGTTCACTGTCCTGCTAAGCTAACAGCGAAGCTAGCCGCTGCTAAGCCAGGTCACTCATTCCTCAAGTCTGACAGTTACACCTCCAAAGTGTTATCTTTGTTTCTCCACTTGTCATTCAGATGGGAATGTGCGTAAGAGATCGCGAAGTTGCAATAGTTTCATTTTAATCTTTTTGAGCAGGAGTCAGTATATGTTACTTGTATTTACATGGCGCCAGCTAGCGTCAAAAGCAGCTAATAATAAAGTTCTAGCTGAGCTCCCACTTGGCTCAGCTGCAGACAGGTTATTAAACACATTACTCTACTTAATCATCAGAGGCACTAGTCTAAACTTTATGTGGAAAATACTCCAAAGTTAGTTGTCATGATGTTTAATATTTAGGATAACTAGTATTCATTCAGTCACTCGGATGTAGCGTTATTTGTGTCAGTTCTGGTCTATGTGAATAAATGAAAGGCTTTCATTGGTGAAAGATCAATACATACAGTTAGGTCAGTAAGATTTTGGACATTTATCCATCCATCCGTCATCTTCTATTTATATGGAGTTAGGTTGTGGTGTCAGCAGGCTAAGTATTCCAGATATCCTTCCCCACACCCATACTTTCCAGTACCTCCTGAGGTGTTCCTAGATCACATGAGATCTCCAACGAGTTCTGAGTCCACCCCAGGGTTTCTTTCTGGTTTATCAGGAAGCATCCTAACATGATGCCCAAGCAACTTTGACCATCTCCTTTTACCACACGGGAGCAGCGTCTCTGCTCCAAAATCTGTTATGCTGAGCTCAGACATCGTATGGAGGAAACTAGTTTCAGCCTCATGCATTTGAGAGCATACCTTGTCTGTCAGATTTCATTACCATCGGTGAGGTCTGGGGCTCAGACTGGTAAATTCAAAAGTTGTCCTTTCTGCTCTCTTTACCATCCCAGCCTCATACAACACACACATTACTGCTGACGCCACACCAATCCATTGGTCAAACTCGTGCTCCACATTACAGATTTAATATTACACTAGTAATCAGCCAGTATTTAAATTATTATTAGAGTTTTGTGCTTGTTTAGAAATATAACCTGCCTGCAGGAGCTTCACATTATGAAAAGAGATGGACAGAAGAATCAGTATCAGGGTTTTAATGTGAATCACCATGTTACCCACGTCAGCATAGTCTTTCTAATGAGGATTGAAGGCTGCTCCTTTAAGTTGAGATGTTATTTATGTTGATTGCAAGAACAATAATATATATTTTCATTTTAGAAAAAGTAAAGAAAATTGTTAATTTTCCTTCTTTAGAGTTTGTTTTTAAAATGTTTTGCACTGATGATATTAAGTTTTAAGAAAAGTCTTATTGTCTGTTTTATAGATAAAATTCATATGTAATGTTTCTGTTAGTATAAAATATCCACATGTTTATATTTTAACACTTTTTTTCTCTTGATGTCATGTAGTTGCTTCAAACATGTTGGTGGTCTCTCTTGAGGTCTGACTGTTGTTTTGTCATTATAGAGACAAGTACCGTTTCTATGCCTGCTTACTGCGGGCTCGCTTTGATGAAAACAAGACTGAGAAGGACATGGTGAAGGCCACCATGATGCTAAAGGCAGGAGAGGAGGAATTCTGGACCAACCAACATCCTCAGCCCTACATCTTCCCCGACTCTCCTGGGGGGACCTCATATGAGAGATACGAGTGCTACAAGGTAAAACAGAGCAACCATGAAATTATTTCGTTCTGTATCTAACTTTCTTTTTTCTGGACCTAACTTCTGGTCTGTTTGAACTAACTGGGAACAAGTACAGGAAAACATTTGATGTTAGAAACTTGAAGTGAAAACGCTGGCTGTCCTAATGTTGGATAGAGACGTGTCTGTGAGCTCTGCTTTGTCTCTGTAGGTCCCAGAGTGGGTGCTGGACCACTGGCACCCCTCGGAGAAGGCCATGTATCCTGATTATTTCTCCAAGAGAGAGCAGTGGAAGAAACTGAGGAATCAGAGCTGGGAGAAAGAGGTGGGCAGCAAACATTTACATGCCAGCATTACTTTTGACCTCCTTGTTTAACCTGGTCTCCTTTGCCAATGACAAGAAAGGTGCTACTTCTTGTTTACTGTTCCATATAGCTCAGCTTTTAGACTCTTCTTGGTTTTCTACTCTTGGATTCGTATGACGTCATTGAGAGCAAATAATCCTAGACTTGGTCACAGCTTAACGAGAGCTGAGTTGATTGGTTAACTAGGTTAATTGGTGATTTTAAATTGGCTGTAGGTGTGAATATGAGTCTGTCTCTGGGTGTTAGCCCTGTGATAGGCTTGTCTCTCACCCTATGACATCTGGGATAAGTTCCAGCCCCTCTGCAAACCTGATTGGATAAATGGTTAAGAAACTTGATGGCTGGAGATAAAAGGCTTGTTTTAGACAGGAGGATCTAAGGCCTGTATAAGATAAATAGGAATTATTTTGAACTGTAAGTCATGCAAAGCTATACAAGCAGAGCCCAATGCTGAGAACATGGAGCTGGAACTGAATGTAAGGGTCCCTGTTGATGACAAACTCCAGTAGGTGGCACCAGAGTGCTTTTGTTGGACTGGAAACTTCAGGCCACCATTTCCTTCCTTTTACTTCCAGGTTGCCCAGCTAGAGGCTGAGACCCCTGCTGTTGGACCGAAGTCCGAAGCTCTCCCTCCTGCCCGCAAAGAGGGCGACCTCCCCCCTCTGTGGTGGCAGTTCGTCACCCGTCCCAGGGAGCGCCCCACATAAAGGATCTTTTTCACGTGGGCCTGCTCGTTCCTGCAACCTGAAGAAAATCTCACAACAACAGCATGAAGACAGGCTGACCCGTCATTACCATCTGTCTGTACAGAGTCGTTTCTAAAGGAGTTCACCGGTGCAGGTTGCATTAATTAAGAAAAACAGCCTTTGTGAATTCAGAGTGACTCAGAAGTCCTGTAGATGTACCAGTTAATTCCTGTTCTAATAAATGTGTATTAAAACTGACTGTGTGTTTTACTGCAGCTGAAACGTTTGTTTGTCAGACGTTTATTAGGTGTACCTGAAGGTCTGATCGACCAGATCATTTTACATGTTTCAGGAGTAAACAAAGTGACAGTCAGAGCAGTGCCTTAAAATAAATGTTGCTTAACATTTAATTTAACGAAATAGAAAAGGCTCACAGTTCGCTTTTACATGTTGAGACAAGCAGAGTTTTTGTAGATCATTAAAGCGTTGAAAGGCATTCTAGTTGTTATCGGGAGAGTATGACCTTAAATGTCATTAATGTTTAAAAAACCAAACTGAATCCTAAGCTGTTCTCAAACTCTGAGAGTGACCGCACTGACCACAAATCTGTGGTGTTACCGTTGATGGCCACACACACGTGTCCTTGGATCTTGTTAAACTGGCCTTGAGAAAAAATTCCCGAAGCTGTAGGAACCCTGTGAACACGCTCATTAACATGTGGACCTGTGGGTTACTGATGTTAGCTGTGAAATCAAGTGTTACCAGTTGGTTTCTGTACCAGCTGCTGCTCGTGTTTCAGGAAATCTTCATCCTTTAAATTCCCCCAAACCAACAACGTGGAACTTTCACTACTTTCTGAGTTGACTGCGTCTCAGGTTCAAGTCCAGTGGTGTGTCAGTTTGAATTTAAAGTGATTTCAGGGCACTTGGTGTGGTTAAGAAAATCTTTAAGCAAGCATTTTATGATTGATAGAAATCCCTGCAAACAGCTCAAAAATAATCAGTTTTATTCATCATATATGTTTAAAAAAAAAAAAAAAGCAAAAAGTTATACAGAAGGAAATGATGCATTTTTGGGGGAATATTTCCAGTACGTAATTGATTCTGGTACAGTTACTTCTGGAAGCTCTTAGTTGCTCAGCTCAAGTGCTGCTCATTGGGCAATTATTTGTGAAGTTAGTTTGGAAGAAATATCTGAATTAGCTTACATTTCAGTGGCCAATGACTTTTAAAACAGCCTGTGCAGAATCACCAGTCACTTTCTAGAAAAATGTTTTCAAAAATCTGCTGCTGCAGAATCCTTGAGTGTCATTGAGAGTGTTTCTATGGTGACAGGCGTGGCCTGAAGTTATGTGGTCGTGCCATCATGGTGACCGCCTTCAGAGAGTAGAAGTCTGAATCCTTCCAGGAGAACCAAACAATGCCATCTGGCCCCAGCAAGTTCTGAGCTTTCAGAGAGTAGTGCCCCCCCTGATGGAGACACGTGGAAGCATCAGTCTAATTTTACCATCAAACCATTGTTTCTTTTATTTCATACAAATTTACTGTTATTCTCACAATTTCTGGCAGAAAAACAACTTTGTAAGACTAGAACTTACCTTGTAGTAGACACCGTTGAGGTTAGCATAGAAACACTGGTGGAACCACCAGCCAGCGTGGCTGATCTCAGCACAGATGTTGCCCGTGTCTGGTGTGCTGAAACCCTGCAGGTCATGATACCAGCCGAACGAATCCTCCGCTGTCCCGCTGAAACCGGACACATGCAGGCGGTACTGGTTGTCCTCATCCTCGATTCTGCAGCGAGAGGAAAATGATCAAATCAAAACTATTCAAGGTTGGCTGATGATTTACTCCTGTTGTACTGTGCCAAACAGCTACTACTGTTTATAATAAGGTAGATGAAAACCACAAGGTGGAAACGTTAGTGCCTTTTCAGTTTTTATTGCATGTGACAGTTTTCGTTAAATGCAGCTCTGAATATAGTTCTGGGTCTGCAAAGAGAAGCCAGTGCGGACGTACACCTTCATTCTTTAACCAGCAGGGGGCAGTCTCTTCTGGCAGCACAAAGGTGTCTGGGTGTGTAGAAATCTATAACAGAACAGATCTACCATGCACTTTCAGTTTGAGGTTTTATGTATTGTTTAATCTTCTTTCAGCTGCTCTTTAGGGGTAACCACAGCGGACTACCTGCCTCCATCTCACCCTGTCCCCAGTATCCTCCAACACTACACTCGTGCATCTCCTCTGTGCGCTTCCCCTTTCCTCCTGCCTGGCAGCTCCATATTCAACATCCAGTATATTCTCTATTCCTCCTCTGCACAGGCTCAAACCATCTCAGTCTCACCACTCCAACCTTTTTCTCCAACCCTTCAGCATGACCTGTCCTTCTGATGAACTTATTTCTAATCCCGTCCATCCAAGTCACTCCCAGTGAAAATCTTAAGATCTTCATATCTCCTACGTCCAGCTCGGCCTCCTGCCTATTTGTTAGTGCCGCTGACTCCAAACCATAAATCATAAACCGCTCTTATTGAATACAGTAGGATCTTTTTTTTGTAAGTGATGCTCCTCGTTAGTGCCGAAAAGGAGTATAAGGCAGGTTTGCTTTAGGGCGAGCCTGCAGTGACATCAGCAAGTCCCTATTATTTGAGCATGGAGCATCCCTCAGTTCTTCAGTTTTCATCACTTCCTGTTTAAAAACAACAAGACAGTGAAAATCAGACAGACTTCACCACAGGTCTTCATTAACCATCGTTAAGAGCATCTCTCTTACTGAGTAAGTAACTGTCCAGTTCCTGTGCATTTACCACCTTTCATTCTTCTATTGTGTCTGTTTACCTGAAAGTGTGGTACAGAGCATGTTTGTGGGCGTGGCTCCAGTCCTGCAGGTCAATGCGGAGGCTGTAGTGGCCCTGGTTAGACAGCCGGTGCAGGTGCTGGTTCCCCAGCCAGTGTTCACCTCGCGGCTCGCCAAAGCCATCACGGTACTCAGACCATCCACGGTTGAAGCTCACTGACCCATCACGGCGCCGCTGCAACACTGTCCAGCCTCCACCTAGTGCACACACACATAGAATTGTGTAAAGTGTGTGTAGTATCTGAGTGTTTCCATTACTGGCACTAGTATTGCAAGAACTAACACACCAGCTGTCTCACCCTCGGTCTCCATGTCGCAGTAGACCGGCCGGGCGGTGCCTGGTGACAGGACAATGGTGTAAACACCAGAACGACGGACACCGTTGTGATACAGAGACGCACAGTCTGATGGACAGAAAGACAGGGGCTGTACATCTGAAGGGAGACGGACAAAGTTAAAATGTACTGTGAAACATCAAATATCCCATAATTCATCACTGTGTTTGCTGCTGGTGCACCTGGCGGCAGTGTGTCTCGCATGCCGAGTGGTGGCGCAGTCCTGATCACGTTGACCTTGCAGCCCGTGTTGTGACTCATGTGGCGCGCGGTTGCCGACAGGTTTCGGAGCTGCACCTGCAGCTCGTACAGCAGCGCCGCGTGCACGTGGAGCAGCGTGTCGGCCTCGGCGTGACGGCGCTCCAGAGAACGCAACCGCTGGTGAAAGGTTGAGTTTAAGTTAACACTTTCTTCACCCTGAGCAGTGCAATGAGAGAAGATTCACCTTATTGTGTGGTCATAGTGAGGTTAGTCAAATAAATCCCTGAAAAAAGCAAATAGAAAGTAAAAAGAAGCTGAGATGGAGGAAGCTAGTTACCTTTTAGTCAACTTCAGCTTGCTTCATTTGTGTGTTATAAAAAGCCAACGTACCATCATTTTATTGTGAATGTTTTTATAATGGGAACAACAGTAACTAAATATAGCCCTCTGCTTAATAAAAGTGGGGTCAGCTGATCTCTAAGATGAACAGTAACACAATTTAAAGAGTAATTCCACCTGTCAGCTGACCTCTGTTTTACCAGGTGTTCCACAGGGCTCGGTGCTCAGACCACTGCTGTTTAATATCTACATGTTTCCTTAGACAAAAAGTTAACCACTTCAGCTGCTACTGAGCTCTAGACTGAGGAGGAAGGTTTGGCAGAAACGTAATGTCCAAATGCCTCTGTGACCGAACTTAATGTTGAAACTTGGTTTTATAGGTACATAATATTATTTGTTCTAATTAATTATTTATTAGTTTTAGAAGCCTGCAAGGATCCATTGTGGGTTGGGCAGACTGAGAATAATGTAGGATCCCGGCCTGCAGCTAATCCTGTTAGCGTTCAGGGTTAATGAGGACTTAGTGAGTGTCAAGACAGAGAGATATAGCGAGATAAAGGAGAGCGTTGTATTTCCCTGCATGAGTAATGTTCTCCACCCATTTAGATAAAAATCTTTTTTATTTCACTTTATTTAATTTATTTTATTTTTGAAACTCCAAAGATTAAAACATGTGTTTCCTGTTTCACTTTGTTCACTTTAATCGTGCATATGTTGTTCTTCTCTGTGTTTGGAGGATTTATTTTTCTCTTTTCTTCAGCACTAATTATAAGTAATCACACTACTAGAGACTAACTGTACTTTTTTCACTCAAACTGATTTCTTGAATCAGGATTTATTTCTTTGCTTTGGAGATATGACATCACACTCTTTTTTTAAGCCCACGTGTCTCAAAATACAAATCTGTTCTTTACAAAGTTCAACACGACATCTCATGAACGTGGAGTAGACAGCAGGAAGTCTACCTGCATCTCCAGGGCCTTGACTCGATGCCGGTGGTTCCTCAGCTCCTCCTGGAGCCCTGACATCGTCTCTTTCAGCTCTTCCAGCTGCTCCTTTCTGTTTTCGTTCTCATGGAGCCAATAGGAGACGTCGTCTGTACACCGGAACATGTCTGGGCAGCGTTTTTGAGAATTTCCTACAGGAGGAAGTGTTGCAGTCAGTCGGCATTGTCCGTTAGACATCAGCTGACTGCTGAACTCACCGCACTCTGACGCTGATGAATTGCTGATAGTCTGGTTGAAGGTTTGGTTGGTGCTATCTTCAGCGCCAGTGTTGTCATTGCGTATCACCAGTGGGGCGTCAGGGGTCAGGTCGGTAAGCGTTTCCGTAAAGGAGGTAAAAGGATGCCAGTCAGCGTCCTCATAGTGGTCCTTTCTCATATCTGGCTCGTCCCAGTTTGTCTCCATGCTCGTGTCCCGTATGTCCCTGTTTGTTTGGATATTCCTGCCCAGTGCATCGGCGTCGGTTTCTGTGAGGGTGTTGGGGTGGGCATCATCATCATGGGTAACATCTGAGACCAGAAAGTCACTGTCGACAGGCCGGACGCACCAAACAATCAGTAAGAAATAAAATATTAACACTTCAACCCGCTTCATTCTGAACAAATGACTCCCCCTTCCTGGCTGTTCACTTGTATCCGAAACAAATTCAGTTTACTGGTAAAATCAGTTTCAGTTACTGAGTCAGGATCAGACTCTGACATCATCGCAGAAAGATGCGGTCCAGATTTCACCCAAACGTAGGCATTAGGTCCAAAACTGTGGGAGATCTGAAAGAAAAAGTAAAATAAGGTGTATTGTGACCTTTAAACTCAGAGCCACACCAGCCAGGTCTCTGTGAATGTGCGAACCCGATCCAAAACAATGAATGTGGTTTAGAGTGGAGCCACTGTTTTGAACTGAATCAGTGCATAATCAAAAGCCATCCAGGAACAAATGAACTTCTTCACATCAGTCTTACAGCTCGTCTGTTAAGATTTCTGTTTTGTTGTGCCAAAATAACATTTCACAGGCATCTTAGATTAGATGAAACTTTATTTATTCCTCGGGTGGGTTCCTCCAGGAAATTCAGTTTCCAATAGCACAGCACCAACAGAAGTTGCAGAATGTGAGCAGCAATAATCATATATACACATATATATAAATACAGAGTATATAATAGGGATAAATAGAATAAACAGGAATAAGAATACAAGGGAATTACACATTTCAACTATTGTGTGTCTATTGCACTGTTGGATATTTTAAAATCTCATAAATATTGCACAGTGAAAAAGGCACTACAGCTCAGTTGTTCCCGCCCTCTTTCCCCCCCGTGTCCCCTCCCTCTCCCCTCCAGCGAGGAGTTAAATGGTTTGATGGTGTGTGGGACAACGGAGAGAAGGCTTGGTGGATATTCAGAATTTAAAAAGGCTTTTTCCATCTAGATGACGATGCTTGTTTAATTTTGAATGTTTTACCTTCAGCAGGCCTCTTCCTGCAGCCTTTACACCTAAAACATGGGTGGACTTTGGCCTAAAAACATTCTCATATATCATTTAATGTACCAGGTATATGTAAGCACACGTCTTGGGGCAAGTTGAGAGTGTTGCCTTTTCCACACAACAACTACAATCTGACCTTTTGTTGTTATTCCCCAACACAAACAGAGCAGACGTTAAATAGCCTCAATCTGCAAACTTTTTTAATATAACCTATATAATGACCTCCTATAGGAATAGTGCAGATAATGCACAAGTGGTCAAGTGGGCCTCATGTATGCAGTCTGTATGCTTCACCCAGGCTCCACCCTTTACCTAAACCAGGTACTTCTGTTAGCTGTTGTCAGCTAGATGAGAGAAATACTAAACTGAATTATGTAGCATAAGAAACAAGTTTAGCTTTATTTATAAAGTAGGAATTATAAAGATCAGAGACAAAAAACTTGTATTAGTACTGCAGTGCCGAAGATGGTCAAACTGTAAAGGAGGAGTAAAAGTTGATGAAAACTCATTAACATACTGCGCTGAACAATGAATCTTGTAGCTTTGACAATAAAACTGAATGAGTGCCGACTCTGAGTGTCTGTCCTCAACAGGTTTTTGCAGTGATTTTCTTAGATTTAAATCAGGTAAAACTAATCCTCCTAAGAAAACCTGATAAGTTTGAGATAATGTGTAATAAAAGTGTAACAGCAGTACACCAAACGATTAAACCTGCTGAGCTGACTACAGATCATTTTATATTTAAGATGAAAACTACTCTCCTACCTGCTGCCATGTCGCAGTGCTGAATTCAGCTGAATGGAAAAGTGTCAGGACAGCCAGGAAGCAGCATGTGTGTCTGTTTGTTCAGCACCGGGTATGACATCGTATCCTTATAATCCTCTAATGAGATTGGCAGCCAGTGGCCTGGAAAGTAATAGATTACATATAATGGGATTAGAGTAATGTGACAACAAGTTACAGTAATTGCATTACAGTGAACTAAAGAGGACTTTGTGTTTTAACTCTTTGCTTTAAGTGTATTAATTTTTTTGTGCTTTTACCGATCAGAACTTATTTTGTCCCCTATTCAGTATAAATCTTTGATTTTAGGTGAAGCTTTTTCGACCACGGATAACGCAAACGTGACAAATATTATTGAGAAAATTTATAATTTAAAGAACTGATGTGTTTAAATATCAAACAAATCTGAAACCTTGTGGGATTTTGACCAACTGGAATTTTTTTGTACTCTGGGCACCTCAAAGTGATTCGTGTTTCCTCCTGCGACAGGACAAGGGATCTTTCAGTTGTTAAGCAAACATCACCACACTATGGAGACACAAATGAGTTGCTGCTACAGGCTACAGACGGATGTAATTGTAACAGCAATCTGAAATACCTCTAAAACTCACTCAGCTGTCAGATTCAGCTGTGCTTCATTTTTAAATGTTAACATTATGATAAAACTACCTGATAATTTATAAGACTGTCTTTCTGCTAATGCTCTTACTGTGAATATTAATTCCAGATCTCTAAAACTGTCCAATTTCAGTATATTTATTGTCTTTGTTGAGTGTTGTCTCTCTCTCTCTCTCTCTCTCACACACACACACACACACACACACACACACAGAGGCAGAATATAACAACTGGAAGTTTCCGGCTTTTTTAATACTGTCACTATCTTCAATTTGAGTCCAACTGACTACTTTTTCCATCAGACCATTAGCTCTTCGTTTTATCCCCAAGAATACTTGAGAGTTTTTAATGGACTGAATGTTCAAGGCTGTTTCCGCCTTTAATGGGTTTCTGTTTACCGTTTACCTCCACAAGCTGCTCCGTTTGTTCCATTAGAGAAACTGAAAGAACTGGAAAAAAGCACCGGTGTCACGGTGCTCTCAAAACGGACTTTAGATTTATGTTTGACTTTCAGAGCTTTGATTTATGCTTAAATTGCTTTCAACACAAAAGTTATTTGAAATAATGTGACATGCTGCAAGTGATAAGATTAAAAACTCTGTTGTATTATGATAATACTGTGAGTAAGGGGTTATCACGGGAGAACAAAAGCTCCTTTGATGTTGATGCCTTACGGTGTGTTCACACCGAACGCGATGGACGCGAATAAAACGCCCCAAACGCCCCTAATTTGACGCGTGTACATTCGCGTCTCAACGCGTGTCCAAGAAAAATCCATCGCGCGTCAAAATATGATATTTTGACGCGCGTGAACCGGAAATGTGGGAGGAATGTGGGAGGGAGTTGTGCCAGACCTGGTTTTGCAAGATGGCAGCTATCGAGCTAGCGCTTGAAGAGAGAGTCTCCCTTCTCTATGTACTGTGGAGAGCAGAGCAGCAGCGTAAAAGACGTCCTCGCCGTACCTGGGTCCATCAGGTCCTCCAGGCGCGTGAGCAGTTTGGTGAGTTTCACCATTTGCTCCAGGAGCTGCGCCTGGATGACGGCAGATTCCAGCGATATCATCGTCTGTCACCCGGCCAGTTTGAGGACCTGCTTTCCCGTGTCGGTCCCAGAATCACCCGCCTAGACACCAATTACAGGCGCTCAATCCCACCTGCAGAGCGCCTGTCCGTCTGCCTGAGGTTAGTAAAAGTGGTCAATACGGTAGTCCTTTATTGATACCTGTGCTAATATATGCTAAACCAGCCATTTATACACTGCTAACATGGATGTGCTATGCTAACAGTGAATGCTGTCGGTGTTTACTGATGGCATAGCACATCCATGTTAGCAGTGTATCGTGTATACACTGCTAACATGGATGTGCTATAACAGTGAATGCTGTCGGCGTGTATAAACTATCGTTTATACACTGCTAACATGGATGTGCTATGCTAACAGTGAATGCTGTCGGCGTTTACTGATGGCATAGCACATCCATGTTAGCAGTGTATCGTGTATACACTGCTAACATGGATGTGCTATGCTAACAGTGAATGCTGTCGGCGTTTACTGATGGCATAGCACATCCATGTTAGCAGTGTATCGTTTATACACTGCTAACATGGATGTGCTATGCTAACAGTGAATGCTCTCGGTGTTTACCGATAGCAAACTGGTACTGTTTATAATATTTCTAGTGATACTCAGATGGTCTCATCAAGTCCCGATTTAATTTAATTCGATTTATGCTGTTATCAGTGGTTGAATGATAGCATGGCTGTGGTGTCATAGGTATGGTGAGCCAGATCATCCCCCAGGTAGCGACGGCCATCTGGGACTGTCTAGTGGACGATTTCACGGCTGTGCCTTCAACTGAAGACTGGCGGTCCATCGCAGAGGGATTCCAGGAGCGCTGGAACTTCCCCCTCTGTTGTGGAGCTCTGGATGGGAAGCACGTCCAGACGAAGGCACCCCCCAACTCAGGATCCATGTTCCACAACTACAAGGGAACTTTCTCCTTTTTAAAATTTTCTTAATAAATGGATCTCTACTCCAAAATAACCTAACCTCTCTTTATTCTCTTAAGTAACTTGTCTTCACTATGTTCCTATAACCAGTGTGATGCAAAAGTTTGAGCAACCTTATTAATAGTCATTATTTTCCTGTATGAATCGGTTACAGTAAAAAATGTCAATTACATATATCATATAGGAGACACACACATTGATATACACTACATATTTATGTTATTTCTCTTTTTATGTGTTGCCAATATATGCACCTGCTTTATTTAGTGTAAAGTTATTGCACACTTTCTGTAAATCCAGTGAACTGCATTTCACTTCTCAAATATCACTGTGTGTGTCTCCTATATGATGTATTTAACTGACAATTTAAATTGTGACAAATAACGATTTGTACAGGACAATGATGGCTATTAACAAGGTTGCCCAAACTTTTGCATCCCACTGTATCAGTATATTTTGTCATTAGTATAATATGAAATAAATTCTACTTGTGTCAAGTCGGGTGCCAATATTTGCTGTGTAGTAGAACAGAGACATTTGTCATTATAAATGTTTATTTGATAAAATATATAAATTCAGTAATAAAAAGATTCAACATAAATATATAAAATTTAACTATTTACAGAGAGACAGGAATAAAAAGGACCCAGCTTGGAGTGGAAGAGCCTCAGGGGAGAAGGAGGAGAAGAATAAGAACATTGTTTCTGCCCTGGAGAGCTGCTGCCTCATCAGAAAACTACTGATCATTAGGGTCCAATGTTTCCAAATTTAGCACAGCTGTGCTGTTGTCAAAAACTAATTTATGAATTTGGAATTTCACGAATTCTCGTGTCTGAGGCGGCATGCTCTCCAGAGCAGGAACAAGGCCGAGGAGGAAATACTCTGTTGCAGACGGGCGTGGCCTCTTTAGGGACTCCAGGATAGCCAGCTCCACCGCCGATGGACCATCCTGGGACCCTTCCCTCGACCGCCTTCGAGCTCTCCTCCTCTGTGGGCCTGTAAAAAACAGAACAAAACACCACAAAGAAATGAGAAGGCTGCTACTAGATTGTCATTTTCAAAATTGAAAAAAAAAACAGGATATGAACAGATTGGTTGTAGATATTTAGTAAAGGTGATCACAAGGGAATCCAAGCAAGTAAAAAGCTATCAGTGCTTGATGTTCATACCTGTGGGTGCAGCAGCAGGAGTGGAGGGACCAGGGACTGGGGAGTCAGGAGAAGCAACAGGGGAGGACTCTGCTGCATGATAACTTGACTCTATCAAGACAATATTAAATGTTAACAGGTTGAAGACAATAGTCATAGAGAATATTATATTATTATATACTTATTATTATATACAGTGGTCTCCCATTTATTGCAGCACATGAACAGTAGTCACAGTTCTCACAAGTTGATTCTCAAAGTGCAAACCTTTGTCGATTTTAAAACGTAAAAGTATTATGCCGCGCTTTTTCTCCGTCTGCGGCGCCACTTTTGTGCGCCTTTTTTGCTCCCGGTGCAGGTGTCTATTTCCGAATGAGGGTCATAGTTATGAGTGTTTTTGTGCTGTTTTTTTCTATTTGAAGTGATGGTTATCAAAACCAAACATGATAAGTTTGGCAAGCGCAGGAGACACGACACGGAGGAGATTTGTCATTTGGGCTGCAGAATGCAATGCGCATCGTTGAAAGCTGTACGGTGCAATAAAAAAAATCAGCGAAAAGGCGAGGCAGTGACGGATGAACAGCGGGACTACTTTATACTGTTTATTAATAAACAAAATATATTCCTGTATGACAACACGCATAAATTAACTGCCTACATTAATTAATTGTAAACATACCTTCTGACTGACACTCCCCTGCTGCCTCTTCGGGCTGTCCCTGGTCCTCGGGGGAGAAGTTCTCCACGGTCCGCACCATATTTCCGCTGGTCTCCCGCGGGGTGAGGAAGGGGTCCAGAAACCCCATGACCGCGAAGAACTTCCATCTCCTCCCCGATCCTGCTGCAGACCCACTCCTCTTCTCCTTCTCTGACCTCTTCTCCTTATTATATGTGTCCCTGAGGCTCTTCCACTTTCTCCTGCAGATGTCCTCTGAATAAACGCATTATCTGGTTAGCGGAAAGGTATTTGTACAACAGTGGGAAAATCGCGGGACAGTAGGCGCGCTTGCTAGCTTTTGCACGGCTTCATCGGGTCAGTCTGAAAATTAAAAAGAAGAAGGAATGAACTTACCAGGTTGCCCGATCTCCTCACTTATGTGTCTCCAAGCTAGGTCCTTTTTATTCCTGTCTCGGTAGAAATAGGAGCTGGCATCATATAGCTCGGGGTGGTTAGCCACGGCGCTGATCAGCTTTTCCTCCATACTGAATGAAGAATGAAGGGCTTTGGCTGGATCTGCCCCTTTGACCTAGGTCAGAGCCACGTCACCAGGCTCCTGATTGGTTGTCGCGGCGCGATTTGACGCTGGAGTTCAGATTTTTCCAACTCGAGCGGTAGACGCGAAACGCGCGTATGCACAAAGTGCAACACAAAAACTCACGCGCGTGGTTTTATTCGCGCGTCAAACGCGCCTGACGCGCTACACTGACGCGCGTTTCACGCGTTTTGGCGTTTTCGCGACGCAAATCTGCTTCCGAATTTTCGCGGGACCCGCAATCGCGCGTCATCGCGCCTTTCCATTGACTTTACATGTAAACCTGACGCTCTATTCGCGTCCATCGCGTTCGGTGTGAACACACCGTTAAGCAAACCATAAGCAAACACTTCAGAACAGGTGGTGTTGGTGTGTGGGTGGTGCTTCCTTTGCTTTCACTAACTGTTAATTGCTGCATAGAGATACAGAAACTACTTGGTTAGCACAGGAAGAGATGAGCAAAATATTGTATGATTTTTGATAAATGTGACGCTATTCCGTCTGTCATGACAGCAGCTGAAGTGCTGAGTTAGAGTGCAGTATGGTGAGTAAAAACACAAAAAATGTATACATTTAATTAGTACCAACAGTTGCTTTTGGATGTTTAGTGTTGAGGTTTTTTCTTTTCTTTTTCTTTTTTTTGTTGAGGTTTTTTCTACCCTTCATCCACCTGGACATCCTCCCAACACTAAACGACTGGCGTTCCCTCTGGGATGATTCATGCAACCACTAGAGGGTGGTGTGATTTACAGTTTTTCTGAATTGCTAAAACACTAAATCCCATTGTAAAAACGAATCTGTCAACTATGAAAACTCTTTCGTCAAATCAACCTCACAGTTGCCAAAATCTTAAACACTATTCATCTGGTGAGGACACCATTTGCAAATCTGAATCTCCCGTTTACCAAAACTCTAAACACATTCTCAAACACAAAACACATTCAGCGGTGTGGTGCACTTGTACCCAGAATGGTGCACACAGGCAACAGAAGTTAAACACAACTAACACTGTTTTCATCATTAACACACTACCACTCAAAATTGAAAACACATGTTGCAACCTCTTCTGCTTTTTGCTCGATTGAATACAGCTTCATCCACGGAGATGTATTCATGAGGCCTAACCATTGAGTCAAGCTCAAAGATTCTCTGTACACAACAAACTAACTTTAGTTCTGTAAATGAATAATATGATGTATACATGTGCTATGCATACAAATATACTTGTAACTAAATAGTATTTTGTTTAGAACTGAAAGACGGCCACATGAGGGTGGAAGAACACGCACGCGCTCACAACACCAGGAGACACTTATTGTGGATATGGTCCGTCAGAATAATGCAGTTCGACTGCATGAAATACAGCAGTGGATTACAGAAGACAACATACATGTTGAATCTAGCAAAAAGGAGAAGAAAAGGTTGCAATGTCATAGGTCAGCGTGCCATTATTGAACTGCCTGGTCAGCGTGGTGGAAACGTACCTATCTGTGGTGCCATCAGCAGCTATGGGGTTCTCCACAGTCTGTTACTGTTGGGCCGTACAACACCGAACTTATAGCAACATCCCTGGAGGGTCTACGGGATGCTTTGCTCGAGTAGAGAGATCGCGAGCAGGCAGAGCTTCCCATATCATTTGAGACAACGTGAGCTTTCACCGAGGTCCAAGAATATGCAACTGGTTTCACAATGAGCATTTTTATCAATCTGTTTCTTCCACCATACTCTCCCTTTTGAACCCTATCAAGGAGTTTTTCTCAGCATGGAGATGGAAAGTACAGTGGGGCAAAAAAGTATTTAGTCAGCCAGCAATTGTGCAAGTTCCCCCACTTAAAATGATGACAGAGGTCAGTAATTTGCACCAGAGGTACACTTCAACTGTGAGAGACAGAATGTGAAAAAAAAAATCCATGAATCCACATGGTAGGATTTGTAAAGAATTTATTCGTAAATTAGGGTGGAAAATAAGTATTTGGTCACCTCAAACATGGAAAATCTCTGGCTCTCACAGACCTGTAACGTCTTCTGTAAGAAGCTTTTCTGTCCCCCACTCGTTACCTGTATGAATGGCACCTGTTTGAACTCATCATCTGTATGAAAGACACCTGTCCACAGCCTCAAACAGTCAGACTCCAAACTCCACCATGGCCAAGACCAAAGAGCTTTCGAAGGACACCAGGAAAAGTATTGTAGACCTGCACCAGACTGGGAAGAGTGAATCTACAATAGGCAAGCAGCTTGGTGTGAAAAAATCAACTGTGGGAGCAATCATCAGAAAATGGAAGACATACAAGACCACTGATAATCTCCCTCGATCTGGGGCTCCACGCAAGATCTCATCCCGTGGGGTCAAAATGATCATGAGAACGGTGAGCAAAGATCCCAGAACCACACGGGGGGACCTGGTGAATGACCTGCAGAGAGCTGGGACCAAAGTAACAAAGGTCACCATCAGTAACACACTACAACGGCAGGGAATCAAATCCCGCAGTGCCAGACGTGTTCCGCTGCTGAAGCCAGTGCATGTCCAGGCCCGTCTGAAGTTTGCCAGAGAGCACATGGATGATACAGCAGAGGATTGGGAGAATGTCATGTGGTCAGATGAAACCAAAGTAGAACTTTTTGGTATAAACTCAACTCGTCGTGTTTGGAGGAAGAAGAATACTGAGTTGCATCCCAAGAACACCATACCTACTGTGAAGCATGGGGGTGGAAACATCATGCTATGGGGCTGTTTTTCTGCCAAGGGGACAGGACGACTGATCCGTGTTAAGGACAGAATGAATGGGGCCATGTATCGTGAGATTTTGAGCCAAAACCTCCTTCCATCAGTGAGAACTTTGAAGATGAAACGAGGCTGGGTCTTCCAACATGACAATGATCCAAAACACACCGCCTGGGCAACAAAGGAGTGGCTCCGTAAGAAGCATTTGAAAGTCCTGGAGTGGCCTAGCCAGTCTCCAGACCTCAACCCCATAGAAAATCTGTGGCGGGAGTTGAAAGTCCGTGTTGCTCGGCGACAGCCCCAAAACATCACTGCTCTCGAGAAGATCTGCATGGAGGAATGGGCCAAAATACCAGCTACTGTGTGTGCAAACCTGGTAAAGACCTATAGTAAACGTTTGACCTCTGTTATTGCCAACAAAGGTTATGTTACAAAGTATTGAGTTGTATTTTTGTTATTGACCAAATACTTATTTTCCACCCTGATTTACCAATAAATTCTTTACAAATCCTACCATGTGGATTCATGGATTTTTTTTTCACATTCTGTCTCTCACAGTTGAAGTGTACCTCTGGTGCAAATTACTGACCTCTGTCATCATTTTAGGTGGGGGAACTTGCACAATCGGTGGCTGACTAAATACTTTTTTGCCCCACTGTATACGACGAAACCCTCACACAAAGGAAAATCTACTTCAAGCAATGAATGGAGCATGGTGAGATGGGAATCTTGCCAGGGCTGGATTGGGCATGCTAAAGGATGCTTTCCTTGTTGCATCGCAAGGGAGACCATAACATATGATGTGGATGAAGTCGTGTGGCCTGACCCAGCACAGAGATGCTGAGGCAGATTAAATTATCTGAATATGCTGTAAAAATATATATTTTTATGTATATGTAACTTTTTTATTGCAGTTTTTTTTGTTAAAATGTGAGTGCAAGAATAAATGAATGAATAGATGATGATTATTTTCCAGCTATCCCACAGCGTTTTGTATTTATTTCTGTTTGCACATTGGCTGGTTTTGTGTGGCTTTTGACAGTAGTGGTTGATTTTGATAAAAGTTAAAGTAGTTTTGGGTCAAATGTTTGGTTTTGCAAGACAAGTTGAAGGTTTTGTGTGTGTAGCTTGAATTTTACAGTTTGTGTTTAGTGTTTTGGGACAAAGAGATGAGATTTTAGGAAATGTGTTTTAGCAATTCAGAAAAACTAATGAAACATGCAACATTTCCTGGAATTAGTGATACCATCACTCACAATGCTAGAGGCTGTTTACACAAACATTTATTAATGATTTCAGTTTCTGTCGTTTAGACTACAAACCTGCTTTTGAAGCCAGGAATCAGACTGCCACGGTCTGTGGTCAAATGGTGTTTGTGTGGAATGCAGGATGTGGACTAATGTTGAACTCACTTGATAAAACAAAAAACAAACAAACAAACAAATGAAAATTAAAAATCAAAATCAAACAGGGCAGGACAATAAATGCAAGTTCAAGGACCCTCCTGGGAAATAAGAGGCACAAAGCACAAGGGGACACTCAGCTAATATATACAGAAGGGTGATTGGAGCAGAAAGGAGACACCTCGGGGACAGAACTGAACTAAATCAGAATAACAAGCAACAGAAGAAAAGTAAAACATGAAAGCAAAGACAGATGACTATCAAAATAAAGCAGGAAGTGAGTAAACTGATATGACAGACTAACATACAGATCTGACACAATGTGACACAAGGAGAAGACTCAGATGGTAAACAGATGAAGCCTTAAACAGGATACTAACAGCAGAAACGTAACTAAATAAGTTTCAACAATAACAAAACTAAGAACCAAATAGAAGACCGGGATGTTAAACAGGCACAAAATGAAACATCTGGATCCAAAACCAGAACCCCTACGGTTCCCCCTGCAGGTAGCTTGCTCTCAGGACTTAAGACCACGTGAGTCCAACTCAAATCAAAGATAAAGACAAAGTGTTGTCTAACTGAATTCTTAGCTGCAAGTTAACTAGTCTAGTTTTCAGAAAATAGATGTTATCTTTCAAATGAACTCCCTCATATTTATTTAGAGTTGTAGTGAACTGTTTTATGTATCTAAATACTTAAAGTAAGGTGTGGGTGCAAGCCAAACCCTAACTTTAAATGAGTCTCTGGTGTGTTACACCCCGGCCTAGGCAACCGGAGTGCAACACGAAAAAAGTAAAAATAAGGCAAAAACACACGAGAAAAAACTAATACGGGCTTCCACAAAAATAATCCCAAAACGACATTTAAAGCAAGATACGACATTTATTTACATCACCAAACACAAGGCGCCAAACTATTTACAACACGGGGGAAGATCGCGACCATGACATACAGAAACACAGGGCTTAAATACATAGAAGGAGCAATTAGGGAATGGACCACAGGAGGGAAACACAGCTGGGGCAAATCAGACCTGACGAGACAAGGAAACGTAAACTGAACACTAAGATAACACAGACTTTCAAAGTAAAACAGGAAACACATAACAGTCACGCCAAAACAAAACACTGCCAACGCCGAACCGTAACAGGTGACTTGATGGATGTTAAAATGTAAAGGTGATAAATGTCAGAGCTCAGTATTCATAAAGAGACGTTCCTGGTGAGTTTTTGGGAGAAGCGGAGGAAGGTAAGGAGGTTAAAGCCATGGTTCCTTCACCTTTCCCATGGTATTACCAGCACCCGTCTCCATCAGGGTCATCATTACAATAGAATTAGTTAAATCACCTGAGACTTAATCAAAACTTTACCTTTGTAGTCATACATTGTGGACTCAGACAACAAAAAGATGTGAATGTTTGTGTAGAAGTCCAAACTCTTACTCACACATTTGACCCTCCTCTTCCTCTTTGTTTGAACATGTCAGTCCGGTGCTAATCGGCTAATATGCTGCAGATATTTACAACACAACAACATCAGCGTCAGCAGTGTGGGGATTTGCCACGGTGTATTTATCTTCACTGATTTTTCTGACTTTATAGTCTGAGAACATCAAGTCTGTTTGTCTGATGGGCACTGCACACAAATCTGTCGATAACAGTCTAAAAGGAGACGGCCACTCGGGAGCGAATCGTCTACCGAGGCCATTGCTCGTTGCTTTTTAAAATAAAGAAAGACATTTAATGGATTCTTCTTTTGCAGATGCTCCATTCCTGCAGCAAATTTCATTAAAATTTTCCTGGTAATTTTTGTGTAGTCTTACAAACTGATAATTAGAGAAGTGCCATTGAAAACGTACAAACAGGCACAGATGGAAACAGCTCATTATCAGTTTTCTGCTGGTCTGATGTCATAACATGAACACATTATAATACTACGATGAGTATGCTCACAGGTCCAATGTATTTGTACTAAATTTAACTATGTTACTTTCTACTTTGGATGCAAATATTAATATCAACATTATATAGTAAGTAATTAAAATAACCAGCTGGTGTGATGATAAAGAGATTTATACAACAATACCTAAACAATAACCGTCCAACAGCACATCTGCTTAACTGCATATGACTTATGACTAGCTTGCAAAACAAGTATCCCAGATAAAAATACATATGACCTTAATAATAAATAAATGTAACAAATAAATAATAATACAGCAGTAAGAGGAAACCCACAAACAAACATCAGTGTCAAAAATAATAACCACATTACTCCAAGAAACAAGTAAACAAAACAAAACAAAACAGGGAGGAAAAAAAAAAAAAAAAAAAAAAAAAAAGAAAGAGTCCCTCCATCTAACGTTAGCCAATCAGACCATTTCTCACTCTGTCACAGTCTGGCAGAGGCAGACTGCATGTATTGTGAAGAGTGGACCCAAAGTGCAGACATGAAGGAACTTGGACCAAAGCTTGAGTATTAACAATAAGCGAGCCGTTTAATACGGCTGATAAAGTACAAAAACAAAAGGCAGATGCACACAAGAAACAACTTAGCTAGAACTAAACTGGGAAAACAAAATGATAAACACAAAAGGCAAAGAACAAAACCTTGAACGGTGCAAAAAACCTAAACATGGAAAATCCTGGAGACGTGACGTGGAACAGCAGACGACCTGACAAAGAATGAACAGAAACACACAGACTAAATACACACAAGGGTGATTAGGGGAAGTGGAAACACATGGGGAAACAGCTGACACTATTCTGACATAACGAGACAAAGGAAGCAAAGCTGACTACACTGACATAGGACACAGACCGAGATCCAGGAGGAAGCTCAGAGGGGGCGGGGCTCCTAAATTATGTAATAATTTGCCCATGCACGTTAGAGAGGCGCCTTCACTGTCCACTTTTAAATCACGTCTTAAAACCCACTTTTATTCCTTGGCTTTTAACCTCAGTGAGACTTAGTTTCTCTTTTAATTGAAGTAGTTATTTAATTAGTGATTTCACTCTTCTTTTATTTGGTTTTTACTTATATCTCATGTAATTTTATTTTACAGTTCCAATGAACAGCACTTTGTGTCAGCTGTGGTTGTTTTAAAGTGCTTTATAAATAAAGTTGATGATGATGATGATGATGACAGACCTTCAAAATAAAACAGGAAACATGAGACGCAGACAAGACAATATAAACTTGACAACATAAGCAGCATGAAACAGGGAGAGGGAAACTTAAATACAGGGGTAGAAAACACAAAGAGAAACTAATAAACAAATGAACTTAGCTACCCTAAAGAACTAAAACATAACATCCAAATGAACGAAAACTCAAAACGCTGGGTCAAAAGACCAGGAACGTGACACACTCTTCAGACTCCTTCAGAAAGAACAAGTTCACTGCAAATCCTACAGGGGGGTGACGGTGTGATTGGTTGGAATAGCAGTGTGACTGAATCCTCTGCTCTGGGTCAATCCATCACAAGCTGCAGCTACACTTGCAAATGAACACACAATCACACTGGAGACACCTCGTGCACAGCTTCACAGAGGGAGAGAGATGTAGACTGTTTTTGCTGTGCAGTTCTGTGCGCCACTAAGTTAACCTCTATGCTGATCAATATTGCATCATGCAGGAACGGATATAAAGATTGTGGAAGGCGGATGAAGCGTGAATATGGCAACGTGTTTACTGTGGGGAAGTAACTTTGAAGCAGAGTCAGGACAGGCTTCGTGGTCTGAACATCACGAGTGTCAACACAGGACTTCAGTACATCTGATGGTTGTTTTTGTCAAACATGACTGACCCACAAAGCCAAACGCTGACTATGAAGTTCTTACAGAGGATGCAAGATGTTACAATTAAAATATTAAAAACTAGTTATTTTAATATGCACACAACCCAACAAAAGGACGTTTTACAGCTTCATTAAAAAAGAAAACAAAAATGTCCACAAAAGTCCCCAAGTCTTTTAAAAGTCCTTAAATCAGGCTTTTAAATAAACATATATTTTTTTCAGCAATCACAGACAAACCTGTTAGTTGTGAGAGATTCAGAGATATTTCTGTGGGATTTTAGATGTGACCTGTCAGACATTTAAAAAATATATAAATAATGTCCGACTGCTTTTCCAAGAAAGTTTAGCCCTGCGAGCTTGAGCGAAAGAACGATGAGTGTCCCTGTTTGGAGGGGTCGAGCGATGGGAGGAAGTAAGAACGTCATCATTGGTATGTTTGTGCTTTGGTGACAGAGTATAAAATCAGTCAGTGCATCAGAGGAACAGAACAGCAGAAATCTGTTTCACTGCTAAACAACAAACTGCATCAGACAGAGAGTCAGAGGGCAGGTGGTGAGTGTCTTCATTATGTGTTGTTATTTATTTACTTTATAGTCTTTTATTTATTTTAATATTCTAAGATATAACAGCTAAAGCAAAAGCAACAGAACAGATTGTTTATATGTAATGAAGATAATTTTATATTAAAAATTTCAGCATTTTACAGTGATGTGAATGTTTGAGAGAATTGTACTTTGTTACTCTGTTGCATATATTCTTAATTTTGTATTTTATTTTAAAAAAATGCTTTAACTTAACATAAAAAAGTGAAAAAGTGGTTTCTCTGATGTTTGATTGGTATAAATGTAATGTTTAGGAATGCATACTGCGTATAAATACAGCAGTGCAATGACACATGTCGCAAGCTTTTGATAGAAGACAACATGAACAAAATGTGCCATTTAAAAAATTATTTTATGCCTGATTCGCATTTTCATTCCATTTTTTGACATTTACTTCTTACTTCTGTCATGTGAAATTTTGTTCATGTGTGTTTTCATTCTGTCTCCCTGTGGAAATATGGGACTATATATATATAACTCTGTAGAGTTTAGAAACTAGAATATTGGTGAATATATCGAAAGAAATTTGAGAATAATTTGATTTTTGCACTATAAATGTCTTACCTTTTGACCTCTTAACCTAACCTATTGTTTAATTACAATTATCTTATCTTATCTTATCTTATCTTATCTCATCTTATCTTATCAGAGTGCATTTTGGAAGAAGACACTGATTTAAAGCCAGGATGAACTTAACCTGACTGTAACTGTGGTTGTCTTGTACTGTGTATTTCAACAGCAGATGCACAGAGAATGTGTCCTGTGTTGCTATTGGTGGCTGTAATAGTAGTGGACGTGGCCAGAGGAGCTGAAAGTCAATGCTGGGACCATCCCGTCTGTCAGGAGGTCAACTCAGAGAGGAGCATGATGGTAAACGCACACACACTGAGGCTGAACCAAAGCTGTGAAACTGCAGGCCAAGAAGAGCTGAGGATAAATAGTGAGAAGTGAGAAGTTTACCGTGCACAGATGATTTTAAGGGCCCAAGGTTGCATACAGACAGATTTGTCAGTGCTGCTGACCAAGTAGAATTACAGAGGTGATTCCACCATTCAGCGTTTCTGATTGATAACTGACCTCTTGATGTAAAATGTTATAGAAATGACAGAAAACGAGGGACAGAAGACCATAAATTCAAGGCCACAAACAAATCATTAATTTGATGCAGCATCATGATGGACTGTATATATGAGATGAGTCACTGTGAAGTCATTTACTGGGTTTCACTGGTAGACTCAGCATGGGTGGGTTTTCAGCCTGGGACGCCTGAACTCCCATCATTTGAGATTGGAGCAAAGGGAATTATGGGAAAACGTTATCATCTAAAATTTGGTCAGATGATAGCCTTTGATGGTTTGCACGTTTTGTCCTGCAGGAGTGTATTCAGCTTTGCCACTATGAAAACAACGAGAAGCCCATCATCCCTGGTGATGCCCACCTGCAGCCTCCTCCCCCATCGGGCCCTCTTTCTCTTTTACCTTTCCCTCCGCCCTTCTTCTCCTCTCCTCAGGCCAAACGCTCCTACTCCATGGAGCATTTCCGCTGGGGGAAGCCTGTTGGGCGAAAACGCCGCCCGATTAAAATCTATACCACCAACGGTCTGGAGGAGGAGTCGGCGGAGCTTTTCCCCGGTGAGATGAAAAAGCGGGAGCTCGCTGGTGAGATGATGACGATGGACGATAACGAGGGGAAGTTAGCAGAGGGGGGCCAGGAGGAGGTGCCAGATGACAGCCATGAGAAAAAAGATGAAATGTACAAGATGAAGCACTTTCGCTGGGGCGGCCTGCCGGCAAGCAAGCGTTACGGCGGGTTCATGAAGAGCTGGGACGAGCGCAGCCAGAGGCCGCTGATCACGCTCTTCAAAAACGTCATCAACAAAGAAGCCCAGGAGGAGAAGAGGGAGCAGTGAGGAGGGAGAACAGAGGGAGGGATGGAGAGAAGACGAGCAGACAGAAAAGTTTTATTCACAACTGCAAACAAGTCCTGTGACTAAATACAAGATGTGTTTTTGTCATTGCCACATTATGACAGGGTTATTAATCCATGAGTGCCGCATGATGTAATACGTCCATGAGCAGGAAATATGAAATTATTTGAATACCCCAGTTTTCCAAGTTTTTGGATATTTTGATTCAAAACACGGTAACCACCAAATATTACCAGATCCAATCAGCCTTTCTGTACAAAACAACGTTGGGGCTGCTTTCCATTTGTTTGAGCTGAATAACCAACGAGGAGAGAAAAGAACAAAGGGAAAGAGAGTGGTCTCATGTCACTCAGGTTAATAATGCTGTCTTATTCAGGGGTAAACAAGGAACAGTATCTTTCCCATCATGTTTGTAAGTCCCTGCCTCCCAGACTGATATACTGGACCTAACACAGAGTTCTCGATGCTTCAGAAGAGTCAGAACTTTCATTGAGGTCATTACACTGCTGTCATTATAATCCCCCAAAACAAAAGTACAGATTTAGTTTTATTGTGACAGATAACGTCCAATGGAAGCTAACAGCTCGCTCAGTGAGATGCAAGTAATAAAAAGGATTATTATTAGTATTATTTTTTTTAAATCTTTGTCATCTTTGTGCCAGAAATGAGAAAGAAACACAGAAAGAAGATGAGCGAGAGAGAGTGGGTGAGAAGAAATGTTTCATATAATGCAAAAAACCCTGTAAATCGCATAAAAACATAAAGATATTTGCAAGCAAAAAATACAATGCATGTTGTTTTTCTATCTGATTCAAAGAAAAATACAATTTATAAAAACTATATAATAAAGATTATTCCTCACGCATTTACATCATAGCCATATGATGAATAACTGATTATAGTGAGTGCTTCAGTAACAGCTGATCAGCACGTGTGTGTAATACCACACACAGGCCACCAGAGAGCAGCACTGCTATACAGCTTTACAGACACGTCCACGGCTGATCAATTGAAAGGTTTATTGTAGTTTATTAATAAATTAAGTGCTTTACATGTGACACATTTCACAGAAGTCGAGCTCAATAAAGAAGCTTCAAGAAAAAAGCATAGAGTCAAACCAAGGACATTACTCCTGCAACATGAGCATTGTCTACGCAGCCAGAGGTATTTATCTTAATTTGAATTAAAATCATCAAAGGTTGCTGAGTTTTCTTCTGATTTTCAAGCATTTTAGTTTTATACAAAGGCTATAACTGTATTTATGACTTAGCTCAGTTTAAAATGAGTTTTAACTGACAGATTTGCTTCATCATTTTAAGGGATGAAGGGTCCTGTCCTGGTAACGTCTGACTAGAAACTAGAGCAGCAGATGAGTCACAGAGTCCCTCCTTACTCAGTCCTATGTTAACAGTCTTTACAGAAAGACGTTTAGACATTTAGAGAAATTAGGATTACAGGAAAAACTGGAAATTTAATTCATTGTGATCTTCAACATATTTTGGTTGGCTCGTGTGATGGGGCACATAATCAATGGTGGATCAATGTCCCTCTTAAGGGAAAATCTGGGACTTTCCACCATTTGCCTTTTAGAACCAAAGAAACTTCTCGGATGAAACATCCTCAAGAACTTACAGAGGTCCAGTCGCTTTATTTCCAGACTCCTAAGATAAATAACTAATAACACATTTTACATTGATTTATGAATACTAAAGTATAAGTCCACGGTCATTAAGTGTGATCCTTTACATTAATTTTAGCCAGACGTAATGAATCCTATGTGAAGTGTGTCTCTGTTGAATATGGTCCAGTGGGTTGTACCTTCACTTACTTTTAGTCTGCAGCAAATCTATTAGTATATTTACATAAAGATTGTGTTATTCTAACCCACGCATAATCAGCAATTATAGGAGAATTTTTTCTTAAATAGACAAATGTGCACAAATTCTAATTATTAAATTACAGAAATGAAAGATTAATAACTAATGATATTTTCTTACTATCTGAAAAATTTACACTTGGTGAAGTATTAACATTTTTGCGTTTTTCATGCAAATTTTTGTATATGGATGGATTACTGTGCAAAAAAGGCATTTCCATAGAGAGGCACTTTGCATCAGCAGCACCATGCTCCAGTGCTCTGGGAGAGTTTATAGTCCTGAGAGTTGAACACTGGATGACTGACAGCTGTCCTTCATCACAACAGAAGCCACAGAAATCCTCCTCATCAAAAACATGACTTTGATCTGCGTCCTCATCTGGACTCTCCTCTGCTGCTGCTTCACAGGTAAAGTCCAGAGAATCAAACTCCTCTCCTCTATCAACATCTGTCCCTCTGAAATGAAGCCCACAAAACCATGAAGCTGCTTTATGTTTTTGTCTCTGTGTCCTCAGAGTCCAGAGGACAATATACAGTGACTCAGCCTGGAGCAGTGAGCTCTGCTGTGGGAGGATCTGTGAGCATCAAGTGTAGGACCAGTCAGAATGTTCATGTTTATAGCAACAATCACTGTTTAGCCTGGTACCAACAGAAAGATGGAGAAACTCCCAAACGTCTCATTTACTGGTCTAGCACTCGACAATCAGGGATTCCAGCTCGTTTTACAGGCAGTGGATCAAACTCTGACTTCACTCTGACCATCAGTGGAGTCCAGGCTGAAGATGCAGCAGTTTATTACTGTAAAGGAGAATTTAATGTCAACTCTTGGGAGCTCTTCACACAGTGAAAAACAGTCGTACAAAAACCTCCCTCAGTCAGACTGAAGAGAAACTGAAGTGACTGCTGCAGCTGGAAGATACTGCAGAGACTGATACAGTTCACTGAGGACACACACACACACACACACACACACACACACACACACACACACACACACACACACACACACACACACACACACACACAGATTTTCTCTCAGCGACATTCAGCACAAATTTGTGCTGAATTAACTAAAGAACAAAGGTGGCCCAGTAACAGAAACCAAGGTCAATCTTAGTCATGACCTTTGACCTTAGCAGTGGAGCAAAGCCACAACATCTATAACAAGCAACAAAAATCTGAAAATGTTTATTATCAGCGAGGGTGAAAATAAAAACAATACACCTGCGAATTTAAGATTTTACTGTAAACATATCATCAAACATGAACATGAGTGAAAAAGCTGTTATTGAACCGAAGGTGTTTTTTCATAGTTTGTTCATGTCATCATTCATTTAATCTTCTCCGTGTTCGTCAATGAAATTAAAACTTTGTTCTTCAGATTCTTTCTAAGCACTCCTTGCATTCGTTGACTCTCCTGTCTGTGAGTTCTCCTCAGAACAAACAGCTTATTAGAGACACTAAAGACTTTTTCTTCTTTAGACTTGCTTTGTAGTCTGGTGAGGCTGTTTCCGTGGTAACCAGGTCCCAGCATTGCTTCATGAACCAGTCTGTCTGGTACAGGTGAGCAACACCACCAACAACCTACCACACACATTTAAATAAACATAAAAATAACCTGAACAACTTTAAAACTCCTTTTTCAGCTTTTGCCAAAATGCAGATCTCCTTAGTGGTTCTTTCAGCCTGTGTTTTATTTTACCAGTGTAAAATAAAGACATCATGTTGGAGTGCAGAGTTGGTCTGAATTCTTCTAAATGAAACATATATTCATCAAGTGCAGGTTTGTAGATTTGAATAAAATTAAATGTCTGATTCAACCAAAATTCACTTTGCAAAACATCTTTATTACCTAAAACATGAATGTTGTCATTATGAGAAAGAAAATAACAGTTTTAGTCTTTATTTGTTCTTCAAAAAGAAAGATGGAGAGACAGTTACAGAGTTGAGAATGAGAGCATTAAACCAGTATCAGGTTGAGTCAGGTCAGGACTGGGAACACTGGTCTCTCCTCAGTGGCTCTGAGACCAGAGCCTGGCAGCCCTGGGTGGCCTCACAGGTCACAGAGCCCACCTTCATCCAGCGGTCTGCAGGGAGCCTCAGGGTGCTGCTCCAGCTGTAGAGGCCGTCGTTCTGCAGCACCACGGGGCTCCTGCTCTCCTCCCAGCTGATGCTGCCACTGCCATCCACCTTCCAGGACAGACTCCAGTCTGAGGGGAAGCCCTTGTTGGCCAGACATGTGATTGTTGCAGTCCCCTGCTGTAGCTCCTCACTGGAGGGGGGCAACACTGTCAGGATGGGACGGGTATCACCTAGGAGACACCAATCAGCTTAGAGCACAGGGAGCACACAGCTGTCAATCAAACCACAGACAGTGGGACACCTTTACTGTAAGAGCTGATTTTCTCCGTTAAGAAGTTTCTGTCAGGTGTTTTTTCTGCTCCACCAGTCATTCACTCACACATTGTTTCACTTCCCTTTAAGAAACCTCTCATGCATATCAGCACAGAGAGAATCATCACACAGTTTGAGCTGAAATATGTTCAAACTACACTGGAAATAAAAGAAGCAGATGTGGAAACATTTACAAAACAAGTTTAAAATCATCAATATTGTACATGACTGACATTAATATTAACTGGAAACAAATAAATAGAATAAATTAATTAATTCAGCGAAACGAAATGCTCTTCATGTATATCTAAAACAATTTTTAAAATTCACACAAACTCAAAAACTAATTTCAAACAATACTTGAAAGTTTTTCTTCTTTATATTATTGTTAGATTTTTTTTCAGTTTAATTTGACTGAAATGTAGACATAATATTTTGACAGAGCAGATCTGAATTATCCTCCACGACACAAGAGGATGATAAAAAATTCCAGCATCAAACTTATTGTAAAGCTACGTGCTTTTCTCTTAAAATCAGAAGAGAAATTGTTAAATGCACTTTAATAAAAAGACAGTATTTGAAAGTAAACCAGAATAAACTTACGTCCAACATCCAGTCTGGTTCCTCCACCAAAAGTCCACCACAGTGATACAAACTCATTGAGGCGCCGTACAAAAACCTCTGACTGTAGAGAGACACGGCTCTCTGACTCTGAGACAAACAAACTCAACTAAATAATTCACTGTTTGCACAGCAGCCATGACTCAGCTGATGTGACTTCTTCAAATATCATCATACAATCTTAGTTTAAATACAGTTCAATCCATGAGCTTTTGGACGATCACATTTTTTTGTCCTGTCCCGTTCGGCACTGAAGCAATCAGAATTACTGTCTGAAGGCCAAGAAAAATTCTCCACAGATTTATTTTCTCAAGTGAATCAGTGCCATACTGGTCCACTTGATTGATCTTCATTATTTTTTTATTTTTTTATTTTTTTAAATGATTAGAATTGGAACAGATATAACCGGGGGATCGTAAAGAGAAAGACAGATAAGAGAAGTTTAAGAAAAGTAGAGGGAAAGAAAAACAGAGGGGAAGAGGGACAGTGAGAAAAGACAATGAAAACCCATGAGATCACCTGCTGGAAGAAAAAGAAGAAAACAAGCAAAAAGAGAACAACACAGTAGGGAGACCACAGCAACAACCTAGATAAGCATAAGTAAGAGTAAATAATAAAGACTGAATGCTACTGAGCAGCACAAAAGACCGACAGCAGACGATATGCTTAGAGGCAGCATCCAAGGAAGACGGTGAGTGTCTGTGCACACCTGTGTGCGTGAGTGCGCTTGTTTCCAAAAGGTTTCTCCATGTAACTATCTAATAGTAATTGTGGGGAACCATAGCACTGCCCCCCAGGACATGGAGCAAGCACGGAGGACATCCAGGACCCAGACATCCAGATTCCCCCCAGAGCACAAGAGCCCAAGCAGGACCACTGGAGGGACAGCCGCCTCCCTCCTAGAAACAAGCTGGGGAGAGCCCCAGACGGGTGTGTGTGGGGGGGCGGTGAGATGGAGTCTAAGACCCAACCAGACATATAAACATAGACAAAGCTCTTCATAAAACATGCCTCATCCACAGACATTCGTATAAACACTAAATCCTATGCCTGAGTGCTTTCTATCTAGCATTGAGACAAATGTTCAGCATTTTACTCTCACCAGTCAGAGAGTCTAAAATATTTGAAACTGTAGCCTTTTGTTGTTTGTCACTGATCAATATCTGAGTAATATTATTCATAATTGGGCACTAACACACATGGTGTCTTGATGCACGCTCAATCATCCAGGTAAGTAAAACCTACAAGGTTGATTCTGTTCATCTGGACGCAGCGTTTTCAGGGGGAGAAACGTTTCGTCACTCATCCAGGTGACTTCTTCAGTCTCAGCTGACTGCAGGTTTCTCCAACCTTAGAAACAGTACATTTGCATAATGACTGAAACCAGCCCACTGAAGGAACAATGGGCTGGGAGGTCAGTTCCTTGATCATTAATATGCAAATTCTCATGACCATTAATCAACAGCCACTGATCAATGGCCATGAGTAACACACATGGTCTGGTGCAAAGATTCAGTATAAGTTCTGATGATGTGCTGCTTATGTTTTTATGCTGTAATCTTTATAGTGTAGTACAGAGCACGATGAAGAAATGATGACTTTTCTTCGTGCAAATATTTACCAACTGTATTACCAGATTTTAAGTACGTCACAGAATAGCCTGCTCAATCCTCACAACCAAAGCTTGCTCAGCATAAGATGCACAATGTAAAACTTTAAAAAAATACTTTTAAAAATAATCAACAAAACACAAATTGTTGAGTTTATGAATAACTCAATGGATTAATTAAAAAGAGAAAGAGGGAAAAAAAATGAAATTAAAGCAGACAGAAATACCAAATCACTGATTCTTGAACACAGAGTAAACCTTTTATAATGGACAAGGGCATTTCCATGATTTCCATAGAGAGGCACTTTGCATCAGCAGCACCATGCTCCAGTGCTCTGGGAGAGTTTATAGTCCTGAGAGTTGAACACTGGATGACTGACAGCTGTCCTTCATCACAACAGAAGCCACAGAAATCCTCCTCATCAAAAACATGACTTTGATCTGCGTCCTCATCTGGACTCTCCTCTGCTGCTGCTTCACAGGTAAAGTCCAGAGAATCAAACTCCTCTCCTCTATCAACATCTGTCCCTCTGAAATGAAGCCCACAAAACCATGAAGCTGCTTTATGTTTTTGTCTCTGTGTCCTCAGAGTCCAGAGGACAGATCACAGTGACTCAGCCTGGAGCAGTGAGCTCTGCTGTGGGAGGATCTGTGAGCATCAAGTGTACGACCAGTCAGAATGTTTATGTTTATAGCAACAATCACTGTTTAGCCTGGTACCAACAGAAAGCTGGAGAAACTCCCAAACGTCTTATTTACTGGTCTAGCACTCGACAATCAGGGATTCCAGCTCGTTTTACAGGCAGTGGATCAAACTCTGACTTCACTCTGACCATCAGTGGAGTCCAGGCTGAAGATGCAGCAGTTTATTACTGTCAGAGTGATCACTATCCTAACAGCCAGTATGTGTTCACACAGTGAAAAACAGTCGTACAAAAACCTCCCTCAGTCAGACTGAACAGAAACTGAAGTGACTGCTGCAGCTGGAAGATACTGCAGAGACTGATACAGTTCACTGAGGACACACACACACACACACACACACACACACACACACACACACACACACACACACACACACACACACACACACACACACACACACACACACACACACACACACTTATCTAAGACAAAGTGAGTCAATGTGTGATATGTAACATGTAATCCTAATGACTTTCTACCTCACCTACACCGCTTCTCTGAGATTTTAAGCACTTTCGGTCCCTAGTTAGAACATATAGTTATTAAAGTTACATAATTTTCTCAAAGATCAGTAAACTTTTTGGCTGACAAAAACAAAAAATGTGCATGCTTGCACTCTCTGTAATGTACAGATTTCTGTACACAGAGTAGTGAGAAAGATTCAAATGCCAGCACTCAGTAAGGTGCAGTAAGTGCTGAATAATTGTACTTTTTCAATAGTAAGTGTTGTTTTTTGATGCTCACTAAATTATGTAAAAGTGTATTATGTCCTCGGTGTAACAAGAATTTGTCTCCCGACTCCAACTCCACCCAAGAATAAGCCAAAACCAAAAACAAGTGTAAATGCAGTACACCCACTTATTAACTTTGGCAGTGAGCTGTGCCAAATTATTGAAACAAAAGATTTCTAAACATCCCTAATCTGTTTGTTCAGTGGGGGAGGCCCAGGAGAGAGGGGTGATGTGGCTGTCAGTCATCTGGTATAAGAGCTCTCTGTCCATCCAGTTTTCCAGTTTGGGAACAGGAATCAGTCAACCCAACCACTCAGCAGGCACCTGTGAGGGATGAGAGAGAAACACCCACACATACATCCTCTGATGGGAAGAGTCTGTCACGGCGGGGTGCGCCGGTGTGAAGAATGAGGTAGACCCAGATGCAGACAAAACGTAGTTTCAAAAATAAAGCGAGCCTTTATTGCAGAAGAAAAAACATAAAACTAGGGAAACTAAGGAGACGATGAACACTGTGTTAACAGAAGGCCGTGACACTCAGTGAAAGAACTACAACAAAACTATGAACACTGAGTAAACTCGGACACACAGCGAAACAATGAGGTAAACCTATGAATACTGTGGTGAGGTTAACAGACCATCTGACACCGACTGAGCAGAAACACACGGATTAAGTACACATAAGGAATGATCAGGGGAAGCGGAATCACATGGGAAACAGCTGACAACAATTAACATAATGACAGGACAGGGGACGTGAAGCTAAATACAATAAACACAAAACACAAGGATCCTTCAAAATAAAACGGGAAACATAACGAGACCCAGACATGACTGGAAGTAGACAAACAAAGAAAACTTGAACATGAAACATGACAGATAAACACACGAAGACTTAACACAGAAAACTTCACACAGGGATGAGACAAATGGGGAGCTTGAAAAATCATGAATTAAAACTGTAACCCAGGCGTGACAGAATGTAACTCGATAAACTGAAATGAAACTAGACTGAAAGGAGTAAGAAAACATCAAGAAACTCAGAATACTGGGTCACATGACCCAGGACCATGACAGAGTCACCCAAATAAACACACACACATATGACCCACATGATTTTCGATCATAAGAGGGGTAGAAACGTGAAGGCCACAAGTTCAGTCTGTGGATTTTACCTTCAAATCCAACAGTATTAATTACTATTAATTACTCTCAGTACAGTCAGGCTGACACAGCTGATGACTTGGACTCGGGGCTTCCCAGAATCCCGGGATGGAATGAAACTAACAGCTGGTCCGTTGTCCGAATCGAGTGGGTACATGCAACATACAGTGCCGCAGCTCGGACGGGCCACAGAGCCAGCAGCCTCTTAGTCCAAACCTTCAGTGGGAGCTGAGTGCAGCTCAGTGGTTTTTCAGGCCTTTTTAGTATCGTGCTGTCCAATGCATTTATTCCTTTTACGAATGAACCAGGTGGTTGATTCGGACAGTCCTAAAGTTTCTGCTCTTATGTTTATTTTGTTATTTCCTGTGGTGATGATCTCTTTGGACCTCATATGGATAGTAATTAATTAACAATACATGCAATTATTTTACTTAAAATCAATCAATGATCTGTTTAATTAACAGGTCTTATCTGTCCATGAACTGGCTTTAAAAAACAAAGACGTATCCTTGTGGCAGTCTGTTCAAACACATTCCAGATTTTAGAAAACTGACTTTGAGACCTTTATTCAGTGGTATGTTAATTTGATTGATCCATTATTAAACAGCATTATGAGACTGGTCCAAGTCTGTGTTGGAGTCAGTCTAGGAAAAAAGTCACACCAAAAGGTTCATTGATCACTTTTATAGCAGTAGCTGAATGAATGTTTAATTCTGCTTTTAATCCACATTACCAGATTGTGTATCAGGAGAAGGCGTAAAGGTCCTGGATAAAGTAATAAATAGAATAATAAAAAGCTACCAACCCGATTACATCTCAAAACATGTTGAAAACCTGTGAATTCACATTGCAAAGACTAATTATGCAGTCCTGCTGGAGTCAGTCAGATGATTTCCATAGAGAGGCACTTTGCATCAGCAGCACCATGCTCCAGTGCTCTGGGAGAGTTTATAGTCCTGAGAGTTGAACACTGGATGACTGACAGCTGTCCTTCATCACAACAGAAGCCACAGAAATCCTCCTCATCAAAAACATGACTTTGATCTGCGTCCTCATCTGGACTCTCCTCTGCTGCTGCTTCACAGGTAAAGTCCAGAGAATCAAACTCCTCTCCTCTATCAACATCTGTCCCTCTGAAATGAAGCCCACAAAACCATGAAGCTGCTTTATGTTTTTGTCTCTGTGTCCTCAGAGTCCAGAGGACAGATCACAGTGACTCAGCCTGGAGCAGTGAGCTCTGCTGTGGGAGCAACTGTGAGCATCAAGTGTAGGACCAGTCAGGATGTTTATAACAACAACTACTTACACTGGTACCAACAGAAAGATGGAGGAGTTCCTAAACTGCTCATTTACTACACTAGCAGCCGACAATCAGGGATTCCAGCTCGTTTTACAGGCAGTGGATCAAACTCTGACTTCACTCTGACCATCAGTGGAGTCCAGGCTGAAGATGCAGCAGTTTATTACTGTCAGAGTTTTCACTTTCCTAACAGTCAGTATGTGTTCACACAGTGAAAAACAGTCGTACAAAAACCTCCCTCAGTCAGACTGAACAGAAACTGAAGTGACTGCTGCAGCTGGAAGATACTGCAGAGACTGATACAGTTCACTGAGGACACACACACACACACACACACACACACACACACACACACACACACACACACACACACACACACACACACACACACACACACACACACACACACACACACACACAAAATGAAGTGATTCATCACAATTTTGTGTCCTACATCGCATGTATGTTGTGTTCAACTTTCAAATATATATTTAACTAAAGAACAAACGTGGGCCATTAACAGATACCAGGATAAGTCTTGTTCATGACCTTTGACCTTAGAGCAAACACTGAATCTATATCAAGATAAAATAATCTGAATCCAAAAAGCTGAAAATGTTCCTGATCAGTGAGGCTCAAAATAAAAACAACACACCTGTGAATTTAAGTGTAAACATATCATCAAACATGAACATGAGTGAAAAAGCTGTTATTGAACCGAAGGTGTTTTTTCATAGTTTGTTCATGTCATCATTCATTTAATCTTCTCCTTGTTCGTCAGTGAAATTAAAACTTTGTTCTTCAGATTCTTTCTAATCACTCCTTGCATTCGTTGACTCTCCTGTCTGTGAGTTCTCCTCAGAACAAACAGCTCATTAGAGACACTAAAGACTCTTTCTTCTTTAGACTTGCTTTGTAGTCTGGTGAGACTGTTTCCGTGGTAACCAGGTCCCAGCATTGCTTCATGAACCAGTCTGTCTGGTACAGGTGAGCAACACCACCAACAACCTACCACACACATTTAAATAAACATAAAAATAACCTGAACAACTTTAAAACTCCTTTTTCAGCTTTTGCCAAAATGCAGATCTCCTTAGTGGTTCTTTCAGCCTGTGTTTTATTTTACCAGTGTAAAATAAAGACATCATGTTGGAGTGCAGAGTTGGTCTGAATTCTTCTAAATGAAACATATATTCATCAAGTGCAGGTTTGTAGATTTGAATAAAATTAAATGTCTGATTCAACCAAAATTCACTTTGCAAAACATCTTTATTACCTAAAACATGAATGTTGTCATTATGAGAAAGAAAATAACAGTTTTAGTCTTTATTTGTTCTTCAAAAAGAAAGATGGAGAGACAGTTACAGAGTTGAGAATGAGAGCATTAAACCAGTATCAGGTTGAGTCAGGTCAGGACTGGGAACACTGGTCTCTCCTCAGTGGCTCTGAGACCAGAGCCTGGCAGCCCTGGGTGGCCTCACAGGTCACAGAGCCCACCTTCATCCAGCGGTCTGCAGGGAGCCTCAGGGTGCTGCTCCAGCTGTAGAGGCCGTCGTTCTGCAGCACCACGGGGCTCCTGCTCTCCTCCCAGCTGATGCTGCCACTGCCATCCACCTTCCAGGACAGACTCCAGTCTGAGGGGAAGCCCTTGTTGGCCAGACATGTGATTGTTGCAGTCCCCTGCTGTAGCTCCTCACTGGAGGGGGGCAACACTGTCAGGACGGGACGGGTATCACCTAGGAGACACCAATCAGCTTAGAGCACAGGGAGCACACAGCTGTCAATCAAACCACAGACAGTGGGACACCTTTACTGTAAGAGCTGATTTTCTCCGTTAAGAAGTTTCTGTCAGGTGTTTTTTCTGCTCCACCAGTCATTCACTCACACATTGTTTCACTTCCCTTTAAGAAACCTCTCATGCATATCAGCACAGAGAGAATCATCACACAGTTTGAGCTGAAATATGTTCAAACTACACTGGAAATAAAAGAAGCAGATGTGGCAACATTTACAAAACAAGTTTAAAATCATCAATATTGTACATGACTGACATTAATATTAACTGGAAACAAATAAATAGAATAAATTAATTAATTCAGCGAAACGAAATGCTCTTCCTGTATATCTAAAACAATTTTTAAAATTCACACAAACTCAAAGTAATTTCAAACAATACTTGAAAGTTTTTCTTCTTTATATTATTGTTAGATTTTTTTTCAGTTTAATTTGACTGAAATGTAGACATAATATTTTGACAGAGCAGATCTGAATTATCCTCCACGACACAAGAGGATGATAAAAAATTCCAGCATCAAACTTATTGTAAAGCTACGTGCTTTTCTCTTAAAATCAGAAGAGAAATTGTTAAATGCACTTTAATAAAAAGACAGTATTTGATAGTAAACCAGAATAAACTTACGTCCAACTTGCAGTCTGGTTCCTCCACCAAAAGTCCACCACAGTGATACAAACTCATTGAGGCGCCGTACAAAAACCTCTGACTGTAGAGAGACACGGCTCTCTGACTCTGAGACAAACAAACTCAACTAAATAATTCACTGTTTGCACAGCAGCCATGACTCAGCTGATGTGACTTCTTCAAATACCATCATACAATCTTAGTTTAAATACAGTTCAATCCATGAGCTTTTGGACGATCACATTTTTTTGTCCTGTCCCGTTCGGCACTGAAGCAATCAGAATCATTGTCTGAAGGCCAAGAAAAATTCTCCACAGATTTATTTTCTCAAGTGAATCAGTGCCATACTGGTCCACTTGATTGATCTTCATTATTTTTTTATTTTTTTAAATGATTAGAATTGGAACAGATATAACCCGGGGATCGTAAAGAGAAAGACAGATAAGAGAAGTTTAAGAAAAGGAGAGGGAAAGAAAAACAGAGGGGAAGAGGGACAGTGAGAAAAGACAATGAAAACCCATGAGATCACCTGCTGGAAGAAAAAGAAGAAAACAAGCAAAAAGAGAACAACACAGTAGGGAGACCACAGCAACAACCTAGATAAGCATAAGTAAGAGTAAATAATAAAGACTGAATGCTACTGAGCAGCACAAAAGACCGACAGCAGACGATATGCTTAGAGGCAGCATCCAAGGAAGATAGTGAGTGTCTGTGCACACCTGTGTGCGTGAGTGCGCTTGTTTTCAAAAGGTTTCTCCATGTAACTATCTAATAGTAATTGTGGGGAGCCATAGCACTGCCCCCCAGGACATGGAGCAAGCACGGAGGGCATCCAGGACCCAGACATCCAGATTCCCCCCAGAGCACAAGAGCCCAAGCAGGACCACTGGAGGGACAGCCGCCTCCCTCCTAGAAACAAGCTGGGGAGAGCCCCAGACGGGTGTGTGTGGGGGGGCGGTGAGATGGAGTCTAAGACCCAACCAGACATATAAACATAGACAAAGCTCTTCATAAAACATGCCTCATCCACAGACATTCGTATAAACACTAAATCCTATGCCTGAGTGCTTTCTATCTAGCATTGAGACAAATGTTCAGCATTTTACTCTCACCAGTCAGAGAGTCTAAAATATTTGAAACTGTAGCCTTTTGTGTTTGTCACTGATCAATATCTGAGTAATATTATTCATAATTAGGCACTAACACACATGGTGTCTTGATGCACGCTCAATCATCCAGGTAAGTAAAACCCACAAGGTTGATTCTGTTCATCTGGACGCAGCGTTTTCAGGGGGAGAAACGTTTCGTCACTCATCCAGGTGACTTCTTCAGTCTCAGCTGACTGCAGGTTTCTCCAACCTTAGAAACAGTACATTTGCATAATGACTGAAACCAGCCCACTGAAGGAACAATGGGCTGGGAGGTCAGTTCCTTGATCATTAATATGCAAATTCTCATGACCATTAATCAACAGCCACTGATCAATGGCCATGAGTAACACACATGGTCTGGTGCAAAGATTCAGTATAAGTTCTGATGATGTGCTGCTTATGTTTTTATGCTGTAATCTTTATAGTGTAGTACAGAGCACGATGAAGAAATGATGACTTTTCTTCGTGCAAATATTTACCATCTGTATTACCAGATTTTAAGTACGTCACAGAATAGCCTGCTCAATCCTCACAACCAAAGCTTGCTCAGCATAAGATGCACAATGTAAAACTTTAAAAAAATGCTTTTAAAAATAATCAACAAAACACAAATTGCTGATTTTATGAATAACTCAATGTATGAATTAAAAAGAGAAAGAGGAAAAAAAAGATGAAATTACAGCAGACAGGAATACCAAATCACTGATTCTTGAACACAGAGTAAACCTTTTATAATGGACAAGGGCATTTCCATGATTTCCATAGAGAGGCACTTTGCATCAGCAGCACCATGCTCCAGTGCTCTGGGAGAGTTTATAGTCCTGAGAGTTGAACACTGGATGACTGACAGCTGTCCTTCATCACAACAGAAGCCACAGAAATCCTCCTCATCAAAAACATGACTTTGATCTGCGTCCTCATCTGGACTCTCCTCTGCTGCTGCTTCACAGGTAAAGTCCAGAGAATCAAACTCCTCTCCTCTATCAACATCTGTCCCTCTGAAATGAAGCCCACAAAACCATGAAGCTGCTTTATGTTTTTGTCTCTGTGTCCTCAGAGTCCAGAGGACAGATCACAGTGACTCAGCCTGGAGCAGTGAGCTCTGCTGTGGGAGCAACTGTGAGCATCAAGTGTACGACCAGTCAGGATGTTCGTGTTTGGAGCAACTACCATCTCTTAGCCTGGTACCAACAGAAAGATGGAGGAGTTCCTAAACTCCTCATTACCTATGTTAGCAGTCGAGAATCAGGGATTCCAGCTCGTTTTACAGGCAGTGGATCAAACTCTGACTTCACTCTGACCATCAGTGGAGTCCAGGCTGAAGATGCAGCAGTTTATTACTGTCAGAGTGATCACTACATTAACAGCCAGTATGTGTTCACACAGTGAAAAGCCATCATACAAAAACCTCTCTCAAGTGCAGAGACTGATACAGTTGACTGAGTACACACACTCAAAGAAATACACTGGTTTTCATATCTTAGTGAGGATATCTAATTGACATGATGCTTTTCCTAACTGCTTACTATAACCTTAACCATCAAAAGTGAATGCCTAACTATAACCTAACTGTAACCCTGACACTAAAACCACTTTTTGAGACTCAAATGCCTTTAAACTCGTTTGGGACGAGCGTTTTTCCCCATAAGTGACTGTTGTTCTCCACAGTATAGTGGCATGCCACACGTGTAACCCACATTACAAAAAAAATCAAAAAAACAAAAAACAAAACATGTGGGGAACCTCCTCCAGATGTCACTGTTGGTGTTTCTGGAGTCAACAAACATAGTGTGTATTATTTCATCAAAAGAAGTTTATTGGTCTCCATCACCCTCAGATTTACAACCAATCCTGGAGTAGATGAAGGTAATGACATGTTCTGTTACCAACAGAAAAATGGTGAAACTCCTAAAAAGCTAACTTACAATGCTGACACTTGAGCTTCATGACCTTTGACCTCACTCACACTTCACAGAGGTTTTAAGTTTCTTGGAACCTTATCCCAACTTCACATAAATAGGATTGTTAGAAAGGTGTAAAAGTACACAACACACACGATGATTGTGCTCACTATTATTGCGTTTTACTGACAGTTATGAACTCAAGGAACACAGTCTGTTCCAGTCCAGCTCTCCCCGTCCCCGCTCGACTCTGTCTTCACTATATAGAGAAACAGAAAGAGACAGCGTCATCAGTCAGTCGCCACCACCTGTGGCTCACCTGCCTCCCGGTACCGCCCCCTTGAGCTCACTGTACCACTCCTCCCCTGCAGATGAGCCAAGGACCACACCTCCGCCACAGAAGGCAAATCAAACATACCCATTTTGGCTCTCTCTGTTATGGACACAGATGTACAGATTTGTATACAGAGTAGCATGAAAGACTCAAATGTAAGCACTCAGTAAGGTGCAGAAAAGTGCTGAACAATCATAAATTCTAAACAATCAGTTGTTTGTTTCTGCTCATTAAATTCTGTAAGAATTAGAAATGTGAAGGTCCCAAGTTCAGTCTGAGGATTTTACCTCCAACAGCAGCTTTTATCCAGGTACATGTTCTTGAACTTAAAGTGTCCGTGATGATAACAGAGATTCTATCATGATGGGTTTTATTACTTAATTTTATTCATTTGAATAAAGCTGGAATTCAGTTGTGTAATTGTTTGTAATTTGTGATTAAAAAAACATCAACAGCAGTGAACAACGATGCTTGATCTGCCCCGCTGTTACATGTCACATGGTTGTGATCATAGCTACAGAAAGAGGTGTTATAGGTATTGCTGTCAGAGATAACAGCCTCGTTTAAAAGATACTGATTGTGTCTGTTTGTGTTTTATAAGAAGTCCTTTGAAGCAAAGAGCAGTGACTGTACCTCCACATGTCTGAGCTCCTCACTCTCTGAGACTAAGCTCAGCTACTCTACAGCATGAACCTGTGACCTCGTTAATTCATATTTTTAATTAATCGAGATATATTCTTACTAAATATTATGATAAACATGTGAATCCATCAATGAACCATAAAACAAAACATTTAAATAATAGAAAATATTTTGGAATAAGAATATTCTGAAGAACAAACTGATATATCTGCTCAATACTATGATGGATTGAATCATTCCTGATAAACAGCATCGTCAGACTGATCCAAGTCAGTCAGTTCATTTCCATAGAGAGGCACTTTGCATCAGCAGCACCATGCTCCAGTGCTCTGGGAGAGTTTATAGTCCTGAGAGTTGAAGATGGCGCGGCCACGTCCAGACGCCTTCCTGACCGCTCCGCTCCGACTATCCACTTTTCTTGTTTTTTACTTATTTTTTGCTCTGGTTTACATCCCAAAATCCTCTAGTCTTATAGTATACGACAGCGGATCACTTGTAAACATCGGTGCCAAGGTTGCACATCTAATCTCGGACACTTTTAAACCTGACCCTTCCTGGCCGCCAGAGATTCTACGCGGCGCGGAGAACAACAAAGGACGGGCCGCTCATCCGAGGCGCAGAACAAAGAAGCGCCGGGGAAAACGCGCTGGTATTAGGAACAGACTGAGACAGCAGGCGCATCGCGCACCACTGCCCAGTATCCTACTGGCCAATGTACAATCCATGGAGAACAAGCTCGACGACCTAAGAGCAAGGGTCACCTTCCAACGTGACATGAGGGACTGCAACATTCTGTGCTTCACGGAGACATGGCTGTCCCCCACCGTGCCGGACCAGGCCGTAACTCCGTCGGATTCATTCTTTGTGCTCCGCGCGGACAGAACGGCAGAGTCGAACAAAACCAAAGGTGGAGGAGTGTGTTTCATGGTAAACAGAAAGTGGTGTGATGCCAGGAGCATTTCTACTCTCTCCAGCGGCTGCTCGCCACATCTGGAGTTCCTGAGCATTAAGTGCCGCCCTTTCTATCTGCCCCGTGAGTTCACCTCAGTCATCGCCACGGCGGTCTACATCCCACCCCAAGCGGACACAGGTATGGCTTTGTCCGAATTACATGATGTGCTGAGCTCGCTTCAAAACAAGGACCCGGGTGCAGCCCTCATTGTAGCAGGAGACTTTAACAAAGCGAACCTCAGACAAGTCATGCCAAACTTTTACCAGCATGTCTCGTGTCCAACGAGAGGGGATCGGATTTTGGATCACTGCTACACGCCATACAAGCAGGGCTACAAAGCTGTCTCACACCCGGCTTTTGGGAAGTCTGACCACAACGCCATCTTCCTCATTCCCCAGTATAAACAAAGCATACGGAGGGAAGACGTGACCACGAAGGAAGTAAAACGGTGGACTGCCCAATCAGAAGCTACGCTACAGGACGCACTCAACGACGTCGACTGGGACATGTTCAGAGCATGCGCAGTCGACATCAACGAGTTTACGGAAGTAGCAGTATGCTTCGTCAATATGCTAGCGGAGGAGATTATCCCCACTGCGAGAGTCACCACATTCCCAAACCAGAAACCGTGGATGGACAGATCGATCCGCACTGCAGTAAACGCCAGGACCGCCTCCTACAACGCGGGTCTCGCCACTGGCGATATGAGCGCCTACAAAGCGGCCTCATACGGCGTGCGGCGCGCGGTGAGAGATGCCAAACGCAGGTACCGGGAACGTGTGGAGTCCCACTTCCACCAGGGCGACACACGGAGTATGTGGCACGGACTACGCACCATTACGGACTACAAAGCCAGGGACACTGCGCCGATCAACGCCGACTCTGCATTCACCAACGAGCTGAATCGGTTCTACGCCCGTTTCGAGGTTAGCCAGGCGGCTAATGCTATCTACCGCCTGACTACCGAGGACAGTGACGTCATCAGCGAGAGACCGGTGACCAGCATCGCGGAGCATGACGTCTGAGCGGCACTGAGGAGAGTGAACACAAGGAAAGCGGCGGGGCCAGACGGCATCACCGGCCGTCTGCTGCGCTGCTGTGCTGACCAGCTAGCAGGTGTGTTCACTTACATCTTCAACGAGTCCCTGGCGAAGTCTGTGGTCCCCACATGCTTCAAAAGATCCACCATCATCCCTGTGCCCAAGAACAGCAAACCCTCATCCCTGAACGATTACCGGCCAGTTGCACTGACCTCGGTAGTAATGAAGGTGTTTGAGAGGCTGCTGAAGAACATCATCTCCTCCTCCATCACAGACACCACAGATCCGCTGCAGTTCGCCTACAGATCCAACAGATCCACAGAGGATGCCATCGCCCACGTCCTACACACCACTCTCAGCCACGTGGACAAGAAACAGGGTAACTATGTGCGAATGCTGTTTGTTGATTACAGTTCAGCGTTTAACACAATAGTGCCCTGCAGACTGTTCACAAAGCTGAGGGATCTGGGACTTAACAGCCGTCTGTGTGCATGGGTGTTGGACTTCCTCACTGGCAGAACTCAGGTGGTGAGGGTGGGCAGGTGCTTCTCCAACAGCATCACCATCAACACAGGAGCACCTCAGGGATGTGTCCTCTCGCCACTGCTCTACTCCCTCTACACTTCGGACTGTGTGGCCACCCATGGCTCCAACACCATTGTGAAGTTTGCTGACGACACAGTGGTGTTGGGTGCCATCTCCAACAACGATGAGGCGGCCTACATGGATGAAGTGAAGAATCTGGCATCGTGGTGCCAGGACAACCACCTCCAGCTGAACGTCAGCAAGACCAAGGAGCTGGTGGTGGACTTCAGAAGGGGTCAGCACAGAGACTACAAGCCCATTATCATCAATGGAGCTCCAGTGGAGAGGGTGCAGTCCTTCAAGTATCTTGGTGTCCACATCTCCTCAGACCTGACATGGGCTGCCCACATTCAGGTCCAGACCAAAAAGGCTAGGCAGCGCCTGTATCACCTACGACAACTGAGGAAGTTCAGGGTCTCTCCAAAGATCCTCAGGATTTTCTATACAGGCGCTGTGGAGAGCATCCTCACACAGAACATGACATCGTGGTTCGGGAACAGCTGTGTGAAGGACCAAAAAGCTCTCCAGAGAGTGATCCGTACAGCAGAACGCTGCTGCAGGATTGCTCTCCCCCCGCTTCAGGACACCTACACCAGGAGATGCCGGACTAGAGCAGCGCAGATACTGAAGGACCCGTCCCATCCTGGCAACAAACTGTTCCAACTTCTGCAATCTGGTAGAAGGTTCCGCATCATCCGGGCAAGGACAGAGAGACTCAAGAGGAGCTTCTATCCCCAAGCCATCCGTGCCCTAAACACACACACCCGCCCTCTCACATCATCTATAATTGACTGAGACAGGACTCTTCCAGACACTAAACCAAGGCACAATGTACATTTCAAATTCCTTTAATTTTAAACATGTTTATATTGTCTATCCTGTAAAATAGTCAGATATCTATTCATATTAATGTACAGAATTCACCTGCTTGCTGCTACCACTGCACATTCACCCAGTGTATATACTATATGTGTATATATATATATATATATATATATATTTACATTTCACTGTGTGTTATACTTGTATAACTATGCATGTGACAAATAATAAAGAACCTTGAACCTTGAACCTTGAACCTTGAACACTGGATGACTGACAGCTGTCCTGACAGCTGGACTCTCCTCTGCTGCTGCTTCACAGGTAAAGTCCAGAGAATCAAACTCCTCTCCTCTATCAACATCTGTCCCTCTGAAATGAAGCCCACAAAACCATGAAGCTGCTTTATGTTTTTGTCTCTGTGTCCTCAGAGTCCAGAGGACAGATCACAGTGACTCAGCCTGGAGCAGTGAGCTCTGCTGTGGGAGGATCTGTGAGCATCAAGTGTACGACCAGTCAGAATGTTCGTGTTTGGAGCAACTACCATCTTTTAGCCTGGTACCAACAGAAAGATGGAGGAGTTCCCAAACGTCTCATTCACTCTGCTAGCACTCGAGAATCAGGGATTCCAGCTCGTTTTACAGGCAGTGGATCAAACTCTGACTTCACTCTGACCATCAGTGGAGTCCAGGCTGAAGATGCAGCAGTTTATTACTGTCAGAGTGAACACAATCCTAACAGTCAGTGGGTGTTCACACAGTGAAAAACAGTCGTACAAAAACCTCCCTCAGTCAGACTGAACAGAAACTGAAGTGACTGCTGCAGCTGGAAGATACTGCAGAGACTGATACAGTTCACTGAGGACACACACACACACACACACACACACACACACACACACACACACACACACACACACACACAGAGTGAAAATGTCATTGTTGCTAAAGGAAAAAAAAGTTGGAAATATATCATTTATTTTTAACAAATCATTTGTGACCTTTGACTTCTGCTTCATACCAGCTCAAATAAATCTCAATTTCTAAATATCGATCATTATCAAAAATCATATTTCTGTAAGAAAAAAAATCTAACACTAAATGAAGTCAGCAAAAGTCAGTGAGTCATAATTATCTGCACAATTTAGCAAATACTTCAAATAGAAACTTTAAGTCCAAATCAGTCAAATGATCAAATTTCCATCTTTACTTTCTCAGGTTTTTAGATTTTCTCTTTTTTGCTGTTCAACACTGCCATGGTCCAAAGACCTGTTGATTTCCTATTCATGTTTTTGATTATTAATATGATTCGTTTCATTTATTTTCTGTTTTCCAGTCGCATTTCTTCGTCCCTCTGTTCCTTATGTTCTGTCAACCCGTGTCTCAGAGCTATTCTCTGGTTCCCTGTTTTATTTGGATTCTGCGTTCTGTGTGAGTGTATTCGTCATGTCTGATGAGGTTCAGCTGTGTCTGCCTTCTGTGGTGTATTCCCTCGTTACCCTCTGTGTATATTAGTATGTGTTCTAATAATAGCACTGACACATGTTCACATTCCTCAAATTGAGTTATTAATATTTAAACAGGTTATAGTCAAAGGTCAGCTGCCAATCTCAGAGTTAACCAACTCTGACTTTAAACTTAGGAGTTAAAACTGCTTTGTTCCTGAAAGCAGTTGAACAAATTGAGTTGAGATGGAATCTTGAGCTCTCAGTTTGAGAACAGATGAAGGTAAATTTATTGAACTGTTTACCTCGACTTAAGCACATACCTGTGTACTGAACAGCCCTCGTCAGTGGATCCCAACACCAGTATTTGACAGTAACAGGTGAGCCTCAACTTTAATTTGTAAAGAGACACCATGAGAACTGACATTACAATACTTTTATTTTACAAAAGTCAGCGTCTTTCAGTTCAAAGTTTGTTAGGCAGCTATTGCACATTTAAAACAACAACACAAACACAACGCAGCAACAAGAAACTATGCAGTATATTATAACCGAATACTTAAACATGACTGCACAACAACCTTTCAAAAGAACATTTGTAGATGAATTGTTATTTTCCTTCCAATACTTGAAGCATTTTCTGAGCATCACTTTTTGGTGCATGGCTTGTTGCATGCATACCCCACCTGTCTCAACGGGACTATAAATACAACTATATGCAGTCACATTTGTAAAAACAAAAAACTTTTATACTAAACACTTTTAAAATGTACAATTTTGAAGAAGCCCAGGAGCAATCCCATTTCAGAACACTTAGAATAACACAACTTCCTCCCAAAAGGCCACAGGTTTCAACCACAGCTTTCCAGCATCAGTTCATGTAAATGCAGCTACAGCTTTCCAAATCCCAGGAATCCTTTTAATGCAGTGTTCATAAGATCTTTAAATTGATCCTCGTATGCAACACGTCTCTGAAGATACAGGGATAAGCTGCACATCGATGCATATCCCTGACTCCTGATCATAAAAGTCTATGTTGCAGGACCCCAGTGGTGGAAGTAAGTCAGCCCCAGTTATAAAGACCAGCAGCTCTTCAAACGTGTGGTCCACCTCTTGCTCTGTTAAAATACATACAACTAGTAAATAAACCGTAATGTGTAGGTTCATGAATAAAAGATTTATAATCAGTTACACTGACTGTTATGTAGAGCGGTTGCATTAATGGTAAATGGTAAATGGCCTGTATTTATATAGCGCTTTACTAGTCCCTAAGGACCCCAAAGTGCTTTACATATCCAGTCATCCACCCATTCACACACACATTCACACACTGGCGATAGCAAGCTACATTGTAGCCACAGCCACCCTGGGGCGCACTGACAGAGGCGAGGCTGCCGGACACTGGCGCCACCGGGCCCTCTGACCACCACCAGTAGGCAACGGGTGAAGTGTCTTGCCCAAGGACACAACGACCGAGACTGTCCAAGCCGGGGCTCGAACCGGCAACCTTCCGATTACAAGGCGACCTCCCAACTCTTGAGCCACGATCAATTTAGGAGTCAAAAACAGGTTGTTAGGCAAAACCAATATTGCGAAGCATCGTATAAAGAAAAAGCAAAGCAATCCTGCCCTCCTAAGACACAGGACATAAATTTTTGTCCTCCGAGTCGGAGACCTGTATGTCAAGGACCCTTGACAGGTATTCATATACCTAAATGCCAAGAGAAAGAAAATATGTGTGTTGTCGTTAGGATAGGGATTTATGTTGGTGTGAGAGACTGTAGCCTACAAGTTCATATTGTTCAATGACAGTTATGACATGTTGTGTTTCAGGTGATTTTACAGAAAAAAAACAAAACAAAATAACGTACTGAATACTTTTAACAAAAAAACTCTGTATATTAAATTACTTCTAAAATACCTACCCCAACACTGATCACGAGAATAGACTCATTCTTATACAGCGCTTTTCTGCTCCACCTGTGCAGTCAGTGTTTCATACAACAAACTGCAACATGCTGAAACATTTCATTACACAGCATGCAATGAATTTGCATGTATGTAATGTCTTTAATATCCTGCTTAGTAATGGCAGTGTCTCTCAATTCCCCTTCGCACTTACTCTTTAACATAAACTTTGCTTTACTTCATGTATTGAAAGTGGCTTAATTCTACTGACTCATATTGACTACAGATAGCACACTGGCTTCCAATTAGAACCCTGGAAATCATTATTTAGAGTTTAATATTGACATCACCACAAAAGTAAGACAAACAGTCAATTCTTATTTAATATAGATATTTTTTTATTCTTTAAAACTTTAAACAAACTTTCAACTTTAAACAAAGCAATGAAAAATGAGAGAAGAAATTGTATTTTTTTTTTTTAAAGCTACAGAGTGCAGACTGAAAGTAAGACCAGCATGAAAGTCACAGTTAGTCAGGTCAGGACTGGGGACACTGGTCTCTCATCAGTGGCTCTGAGACCACAGTGTGGGAGCCCTGGGTGGCCTCACAGGTCACAGAGCCCACCTTCATCCAGTGGTCTGCAGGGAGCCTCAGGGTGCTGCTCCAGCTGTAGAGGCCGTCGTTCTCCTGCACCACGGGGCTCCTGCTCTCCTCCCAGCTGATGCTGCCACTGCCATCCACCTTCCAGGACAGACTCCAGTCTGAGGGGAAGCCCTTGTTGGCCACACACATGACTGTAGCCTTCCCCTGTTTCAGCTCCTCACTGGAGGGACCCAGCACCTTCAGGGCGGGGCGGGCATCACCTAGGAAACACCAATCAGCTTAGAGGACACGAACCACAATTTGATTTTCTCCGTTAAGAAGTTTCTGTCAGGTGTTTTTTCTGCTCCACCAGTCATTCACTCACACATTGTTTCACTTCCCTTTCAGAAACCTCTCATGCATATCAGCACAGAGAGAATCATCACACAGTTTGAGCTGAAATATGTTCAAACTACACTGGAAATAAAAAAACAAAAAAACAAAACAAAGATGTGTCAACACTTTTAAAAGATGTTAAGCTTCAACATCATCAGTTCTTCGTAATAAACAGCTTGTTCTGGATAAGAAAGTCAATACCACTACTTACCTCATGTGTTTTTTTTATTGCTTACATTGTTGTAAATGATATGATACAATAAGAACACCAGAGATCTTTATCTTCACTCTGTGCAGTTTAACTTTTTTCATTGGAAATTGTCCTGAGTGTCTGAATATTCATTTCCAAAGCTGACTTTGTTTCTTAGGACAAAATTTATGAATAAAATATGTAATCAGTTACACAAAAAGTTTCCTAACCTTTCATATTAAATGAAATTAAAGAAAAGAAAAGAAAATTACATTTAAAAAAAAAGCTCTAAGTCTGACTTACTTCCAACTTGCAGTCTGGTTCCTCCACCAAAAGTCCACCACAGTGATACAAACTCATTGAGGTGCCGTACAAAAACCTCTGACTGTAGAGAGACACGGCTCTCTGACTCTGTTAGACTGGATTAAAACTAAAAGCTCTCGAGACTTAACCAGATGTATGTATATGTAAAATATCCTCAAGTCCACTCTGATGTTTCATATTGTGTTTAATATTCATTTTAACATTTATTCTGAAGCTAACTTTGTTTCTTCATGAAGATTTATCTAAAAACTATTTTCCTGAGGTTTTTTTAGGCGCATTGAACAGAAAAGTTAAGATAATCAAAAGAAAGAAATTTGCTAAAGTAAATGAGGTTTAAGTTTGACTTACTTCCAACTTGCAGTCTGGTTCCACCACCAAAAGTCCACCACAGTGATACAAACTCATTGAGGCGCCGTACAAAAACCTCTGACTGTAGAGAGACACGGCTCTCTGTGTGACTGAACTAAACCTACAAGCCCTCAAAATACAACTTTACCATCAGAACTAGAAATAATAATGAATAATATGAAACATCCCAGATTTTCATTGGAAATTGTCCTGAGTGTCTGAATATTCATTTCCAAAGCTGACTTTGTTTCTTAGGACAAAATTTATGAATAAAATAATTAATCAGTTACATAAAAAGTTTCCTAGCCTTTCATATTAAATGAAATTAAAGAAAAGAAAATTACATTTAAAAAAAAAAAGCTCTAAGGCTGACTTACTTCCAACTTGCAGTCTGGTTCCTCCACCAAAAGTCCACCACAGTGATACAAACTCATTGAGGCGCCGTACAAAAACCTCTGACTGTAGAGAGACACGGCTCTCTGACTCTGAGACAAACAAACTCAACAATATGAATTCTTTAAATCATAATTTCATAACATATTAATATTATAATTTTTACATAAAAAACAACGAAACACAATAAAACTATATTCCAATAATCCAATTTGGTCATTTACATTTAACAACTGTTAAGATACATCACTTTAATGCTTCCACCTTCTTTCTCATAACTCTAAACATTAAAATTAATTTTCAAGCTACAATCACAAAACTTAAAACTCATCAGGTAAAACCTGACAAATGCATCAAAACAGTTTTATGTTCTCTCACAAACACTTAGTGTCTTCAGATCGCGCACAGAACCAGTTAAAATGATAATACTGCTGAGCATTGCACACTACGTCACAAAACAGAGCATGAAACTCAGGTCTTTCTAGTCTCACAGTTTGTCCTGTTATTCTACAAAACATATAAAATGTCAACCTAAAACAGATGAATGATTCTGAGCAGGGCCGTGCAGAGATGCTGGAAGGGACGGGTGCTCAAAGTTCAAAAGGGGCACATGGAACCAGGCTGAATAACAACAACACTGTTGCTGTTGAGGGGTTGCTGCTGCTCCTGCTGCAGATAGTGATGGAGGTCTGTGTTGCTTTGAGACTGTAGACAGTAAAAAGTCCACAGCAGAGATGGTAGCTGATTAAAGAAGTGTTATGAGATGATAATAAAATGCAAAGATTGGTGACAGCGCTCAGAAGCATTAAACAACAAAACTGTGGGAAATGAACTCGGCTCTGCCTGTGAGTCACTCTTCCATCTCCTCATCTCATCTGTCACTCTCCACTTGCTGTACATCTCAGAACAGGGCACACTCTGGTGTTTCATTAATCTATTATTTAATTATCCATACTTAAAAGCTCATGCACCTAATCCAAAATAAAGTAATGATAGAAAAATGTTATAGAACCAAAGCATTGTGTTTATTATTGTTTTTATACTTGAGCACCTCTGCTATACAACAACTGGTACAGGCGTTATTGTTCCCTGTTGTGACGGAGTTACACCGTCCCGGGCCGCAGACAGCTGATCTGGGCGAATACACGCACCACCACCATTAGTTTCTACAATTACTGCGCGTCTTTTCGTCGACCGGGCAGATAAACAAAAAGGGGTGAGAGGTATATTTTGAGCAGTGCAGAGGGTGGCCAACATATTTTCCCACTTACCTTTAATAAAGCCGGTCGCGGAGACTCGCTGTGATCGCCGATTGTACGGGGGTTATGCAAGCCGATGGTATGGTGTTCTCGGGTTCAAATAGTGGGTTTGCGCGCGCTTGAAAGGTCACGCGAACTGCATTATTTTTTTTGTTTGCTTTTTTGTTGTTGTGAAACACTGTAGGCTGCCTGGAATTGGCCATAAATGTCTGTATATACATATATGTATTGTAGGAATACAGCTGGAAATAAGCTGAGGGGGAAAGATTGTTTGGTGAAAGAAATAATAAAGAGATGACTATTATGCCTAGTGGGAGGGGCCATGGGGTATAAAAGAAGGCTGTCAGGGCCTACCTGGGTTCTTTCAGTGAGATGTTACAGAGAGGGTAACATGCAGACTGTGTTTTGTATATAGATGTTTGTTTTGTGTTGACTTAAGTTAGTTTCCTATTTTCTTTGTAAATAATCTTTTGTGCACCTGGGAGGCCGGCAGAATAAATTATCCACACTGAATGCTTCCTGACTACGCCTGCATTTGTTCGGGAGAAGTTTAGGAGAGGACCCCGCGACATATGGTGTCAGAAGTGGGATTGCTAGTCGGAAGAGGAAAACGCGCCTCCCAGTTAAGCGCACAGGGCTGCGGTCCCAGCAGCATGAGCTTCCAGTGGAGAAGACAGCAGAGGAGCTGGCATGGGACACAGTGCCGGTGTCGTCTTCTTCAGCAGAGGAGGAGGAGGAGGTTTCCGGCAGGATTGGTCCAGAATTGCCTACAGCTTCGACCTCAGCACGTGACCCAAATGGAGAGCTGATTGCGATGATGAGGGACTTCCTGGCGGGACAGCAAAGGAGAGAGGAGGTTTTTTTGACAGAACTCAGGGGGCTGAGGACTGTTTCCCCTCCCAACGCTCAGCTGCATTCAGATTTTGCTGGTCAGCAAAGTCCAGCCCAAGCACCAGCCGGAGCAAGCACCACAGCAGCAACGGCCACGCCAAGCACCGCAACAGCAAGCAGCCCCAGAATGGGTCTGCCTACACCTGCACGTCAAAGAGGATACCGGGATCCCCCAGAGGAGGTTCCCTCTCGTCAGTCACAAGCAGTGACCAACAGCCTCGACCAGTCAGTCTCAGAGTGGATGCGATCTGTTGGGCCAAAAATTCCACCCTATCAGATGGGGGAAGACATTGAGAACTATTTGTTGCGTTTTGAGCGAGTTGCCAAAACCTGTAGATGGCCAGAGAGTGAATGGGCCTGTCGTCTGGTTCCACTGCTATTGGGGAAGGCGTTGGAGGCCTACACTGCAATGGATGAAGAAAGAGCCCATCGTTATGAAGATTTAAAAGCGGCGTTGCTAACCAAATTTGACATTTCCCCTGAGACGTATCGGCAGAGGTTCCGGTCCAATACAGTTCCACCTGGTGAGAGCCCCACTGAGACCTATTATCGCCTGAAGGGCCTCTATCGGCGCTGGATCCGACCAGAGCAGCATACTAAAGAAGAGATGGGAGAAGCTATCATCTTGGAGCAGTTAATCCAGGTACTTCCAGGGGAGGTGAGGACCTGGGTGAGGGAGCATGAGCCAGCAGATGGACTGACCGCTGCTAAGCTGGTGTCACAGTACTTCAATGTGCGTAAAGGAGCACCACCTGCACGCTCATCTGGGATGCCACAGCGACCACCACTCCCATCATCGGGTCTTCTGAAAAGGGAGAGCAACCCAGAGCCACCAGAAAACCCCAAGGCATCAAACTTACGAGGAGCGGGTAAGGACTTTCTTTGTTATTATTGCCAGCAGCCAGGTCATAAAGCCTCGGTATGCCCTATCCGGAAGGCTAAAGTCACTGGTGCCTGCTATGCACCCCGGCTGGAGATGGAGCCCACAAGGGTCCAGCCAGTGGATGTGCAACGCTATAAAAAAGTAAAGGTCAATGGTCTGCAGGCTACTGCTTTGCTGGACACTGGTAGTTTTATGTCTTTAATTAAGCATAGTTTGGTACCAGTGAACAGTGTGGACTATAGCAGACAGGAAGAAGTTTTATGTGTGCATGGTGATAAACATCCATACCCAAAAGTGGAGGTAACAGTGACTATTAATGAACAGCCATACCTGTTGTCAGTTGGGGTGGTACAGAACTTGCCTGTAGAGGTTATTCTGGGGATGGACTTGCCTGTACTCATGGACTTGCTGCAAGAAAAAGAAGAACAGTGGACAGAGACTGATGTGGGGGATAAGGGGAATGCTAAATTAAACGTGTCTGGCCCAGTGGTCACTAGAGCCCAAATGAAGGCTGGATGCCAACCCTTGCCAGACTTTGACAGTAGTCTGTGCGAGGGTGGCACTAATGGGCCAAGAAAATCCCGCCGCCAACGCCGCATTGAGAAGCAGCTATGGTCAAAGGGGCCGGACACTAAGAGCATGAAATGGGATGTACCAGAAAATATCACTTTGTTGCAAAGGGAGGATGAAACGTTGAAAGTTTTCTTTGCTAATGTGACTGAAGGGGGAACTGGGAAATGGGGAGGGAAAGAGAAGTTCATTGTTAACAAAAATGTGTTGTATGCAGTTGACGGTGACCACCAACGGCTTGTGATACCTTCTAGTTGTAGACCCCTCATTATGCAATTAGCACATACCCTCCCCTGGGCAGGTCATCTGCGTCGCCAAAAAAACTATATGTGAGTTAGCTCACGTTTCTTTTGGCCATCAATGTACACAGACATACAAAAATATTGCCGTACATGCCCTACCTGCCAGAAAACTTGTCCAGCTCGCAAGTCAGACAGGGCCCTGCCACAGCCACTTCCGGTCATCTCCACCCCCTTCCGTAGGATAGCTATGGACATTGTGGGTCCTCTGGTAAAAAGTAGTCGGGGTCATCAGTACATTTTGGTGGTGTGTGATTATGCGACTCGTTTCCCAGAAGCGTTCCCCCTGCGTGCGCTCATGGCACCCAATGTTCTGCGTGCACTGGTACAGCTGTTCTCCCGGGTGGGGATACCAGATGAGATTTTGACCGACCAAGGGATTAACTTTACCTCTAGGTTGATGCAGCTCTTCCACAACCAGCTAGGCATCTCTGCCATCAGGACGTCACCCTACCATACACAGACAGATGGGTTAGTGGAGAGGTTCAACCAAACTCTGAAGAGGATGCTGCAGAAGTTTGTGTCAGACACTGGGAAAGACTGGGACCAGTGGCTACCCTTCCTGCTGTTTGTGTACAGAGAAGTTCCCCAGGCTTCCACTGGTTTCTCACCATTCGAGCTACTCTATGGTTGGGATGTGCAGGGGCCATTGGATCTCCTCCGGAAGGGTTGGGAGTCTCCTGCTTCTGCTCCAAATGATAAAGGAGTGGTGCAATTTGTGCTGGAAATGAGAGATCGGTTGGGGAGATACCATGAAGAGGCCGAGGTCAACCTGCGAGACGCTCAACGAAGCCAGAAGACCTGGTATGACCAACAGGCCCGGCAACGTGAATTTCAACCTGGTCAAAAGGTGTTGTTACTTCTCCCGTCAGCCAACAGTAAACTTCTGGCGAAATGGCAAGGGCCATACACAATTCTTCGCAGAATGGGGCCAGTGACCTATGAGATTCATCATCCTGAAAAGAGGAAACCGAAGCAGACTTACCATGTGAATCTCCTGAAAGAATGGGAAGAGCGTGCCCACCAGGCCCCTGCGAAAGCTCTGATGGCAAGAGAAATGCCAAGAGAAGGGAAGACAGAACCCGAGCAGGGAGCCGATACGATGTCTCCGGTGCTGACTCATCTTACCCCACAGCAGGCTGCTGAGCTATTCCAAGTCCTTTGGGAGACTTCATCTCTGTGTTCAGTTAACCCCGGCAGGACCACCCTTGTCGAACATGTGATACGCCTAAAGGATGGACATCCCATCCGCCAACGTCCATACCGGGTTCCACAACACCTAGTGGATAAACTGCGACAGGAGGTGGAGAAGATGCTGGAGCTTGGGGTGATAGAGCCGTCCTGCTCAGAGTGGTGTAGCCCGGTGGTCATCATCTTCAAAGATGGCTCCCTACGCATCTGCATTGATTTCCGGAAGCTTAATTCCATTTCAGAGTTTGATGCCTACCCCATGCCTCGAACCGAGGATTTGCTGGAGAAGATCGGAGCGGCCAGGTACATCACCACCTTGGATCTTTGCAAAGGTTACTGGCAAGTGCCACTGGAGGAGTCTTCTCGACCGTACACCGCCTTCAGGACACCTGCCGGCCTGTTCCAGTTCACGGTGATGCCATTTGGCCTACATGGGGCACCGGCCACCTTCCAAAGGCTGATGGACAAATTACTACAGGACTTTAATAGACAGTAATATATGATGAGTAATAATTTAAAAAATCCATACACATAAAACACACACACACACACACATACGGTGACATTTTATACCTTCTCCAGAATTCTGTATATACTACGGCCACAAGTTTTCATCATGATGCTGATCCAGAATCCTTCCCTTATTATTTAATTCTAGTGCTATAAGTGTCATGGTCCTGGGTCATGTGACCCAGTGTTTTGTGTTAATTATTATTATCTTATGCTTTAGGTTATTCTGGTTATGTCTTTTGCTATGATTTCTAGTTCCTAGGTTTGGTTCCCATGCTCCCTCTGTTCCAGTTCAGTCAGGTCTCTGTGTAAAGTCCGTGGCTGTGTCCCAATTCAGGGTCTGCAAGCTTGAAGTACGCGCACTACGTGTACTGCGTACGGTGCGTACTATGAGTACGAGAAGTGCGGAAGTGAGAGGCTTGTGAAATGGGACGGTCTAGCCTGCGTCGCGCTGTTTAGGTTGCCTAGCAACCATGATGCTAACCGCGAGAAACATTTCATACAGCTTTGTGTGACAGAAATGAAGGAGAAGAAATGTCTTGTTGGTCATTCATTTTTGTCATGACATCACTTTGATTAGTTGAGTATCTGAGGACTGGAAATATATATATATATATATATATATATATATATAAAACACCCAGCACGCCCCTGCGGGCGGTTTATCCTTCAAGCTCGGGTCCTCTACCAGAGGCCTGGGAGCCTGAGGGTCCTGCGCAGTATCTTAGCTGTTCCCAGGACTGCGCTCTTCTGGACAGAGATCTCCGATGTTTTTCCCGGGATCTGCTGGAGCCACTCGCCTAGCTTGGGAGTCACTGCACCTAGTGCTCCGATTACCACGGGGACCACCGTTACCTTCACCCTCCACATCCTCTCGAGCTCTTCTCTGAGCCCTTGGTATTTCTCCAGCTTCTCGTGTTCCTTCTTCCTGATATTGCTGTCATTGGGAACCGCTACATCGATCACTACGGCCGTCTTCTTCTGTTTGTCTACCACCACTATGTCCGGTTGGTTAGCCACCACCATTTTGTCCGTCTGTATCTGGAAGTCCCACAGGATCTTAGCTCGGTCATTCTCCACCACCCTTGGGGGCATCTCCCATTTTGACCTCGGGACTTCTAGGTTATACTCGGCACAGATGTTCCTGTACACTATGCCGGCCACTTGGTTATGGCGTTCCATGTATGCCTTGCCTGCTAGCATCTTGCACCCTGCTGTTATGTGCTGGATTGTCTCTGGGGCATCTTTACACAGCCTGCACCTGGGGTCTTGCCTGGTGTGATAGACCCCAGCCTCTATGGATCTTGTACTCAGAGCTTGTTCTTGTGCTGCCATGATTAGTGCCTCTGTGCTGTCTTTCAGTCCAGCTTTGTCCAGCCACTGGTAGGATTTCTGGATATCAGCCACCTCCTCTATCTGCCGGTGGTACATACCGTGCAGGGGCCTGTCCTTCCATGATGGTTCCTCGTCTCCCTCCTCTTTCTTGGGTTTCTGCTGCCTGAGGTATTCACTGAGCACTCGGTCAGTTGGGGCCATCTTCCCAATGTATTCTTGGATGTTCCTTGTCTCATCCTGGACTGTGGTGCTGACACTCACCAGTCCCCGGCCCCCTTCCTTCCGCTTAGCGTACAGCCTCAGGGTGCTGGACTTGGGGTGAAACCCTCCATGCATGGTCAGGAGCTTTCTTGTCTTTATGTCAGTGGCTTCTATCTCCTCCTTTGGCCAGCTTATTACCCCAGCAGGGTACCTGATCACGGGCAGGGCGTATGTGTTGATGGCCCGGATCTTGTTCTTACCATTCAGCTGACTCCTCAGGACTTGCCTGACCCTCTGCAGGTACTTGGTGGTTGCAGCCTTTCTAGCGGCCTCTTCATGGTTCCCATTTGCCTGCGGGATCCCCAGGTACTTGTAGCTGTCTTCTATGTCTGCAATGTTGCCTTCTGGTAGTTCAATCCCCTCAGTTCTGACTACCTTCCCTCTCTTTGTTACCATCCGACTACACTTCTCCAGTCCGAACGACATTCCAATGTCATTGCTGTATAGCCTGGTAGTGTGGATCAGTGAATCGATGTCTCGTTCACTCTTGGCATACAGCTTGATGTCATCCATGTACAGGAGGTGGCTGACAACTGCTCCGTTCCGTAGTCGGTATCCGTAGCCAGTCTTGTTAATGATCTCACTGAGGGGGTTCAGGCCTATGCAGAACAGCAGTGGGGACAGAGCATCTCCTTGGTAGATCCCGCACTTGATGGTAACTTGTGCTATGGGCTTGGAGTTGGCCTCTAGTGTTGTACGCCACATCCCCATTGAGTTCCTGATGAAGGCTCTTAGGGTCCCATTGATCTTGTACAATTCTAGGCATTCCAGTATCCAGCTGTGGGGCATTGAGTCATAGGCCTTCTTGTAATCAATCCAGGCAGTGCACAGGTTGGTCAGTCTGGTCTGTTTTGCACCTCTGGTATTCTTGCCAATTCCTTTCTGTGTCCCGCTCATGTATTGACCCATGTGCCTGTTCATCTTAGCCGATATGATGCCTGACAGGAGCTTCCATGTAGTACTGAGGCAGGTTATTGGTCGGTAGTTGGAGGGGACCGGTCCCTTCTTGGGGTCCTTGGGGATCAGGACCGTCCGGCCTTCAGTTAGCCATTCCGGGTGTCTTTCGTTAACTAGCAGCTGGTTCATTTGTGCTGCCAGACGCTCGTGGAGTGCAGTCAGCTTCTTCAGCCAGTAGGCGTGAACCATGTCGGGCCCTGGTGCTGTCCAACTCTTCATACTGGAGACCCTTTCTTGGATATCTGCCACTGTGATGGTTACTGGACCCTGTTCAGGGAGGTCGCTGTGGTCTGCCCTCAGATCCTCTAGCCACTGAGCATTGCCGTTATGGGTTGCATCCTTCTCCCATATGCTCTTCCAGTATTGCTCCGTCTCCAGCCTTGGTGGTGCTGTTCTCTTATTGTTCCCTTGCCACTGAGAGTACACCTTTGCTGGTTCTGTGGAGAACAGCTGGTTTATTCTCCTGCCTTCTATCTCTCTGGTGTACCTCCTCAAGCGGCTGGCCAAGGCTGTGAGTCTTTGCTTGGCAGTTTCCAAGGCCTCAGGTATGGACAACTTGCTGTATTTCTTATTTGTCGCACCTTTCTGCAACTCCGTTAGTTGGCTAACCTCCCTCCGTGCTACTTTGATCTTGCCCTCTAGCCTCCTTCTCCATGGAGGGTACTGCGCCTTGTGGCTGTTCAACTTGTAGCCAAGCATCTCACTGATCACTGCTGCCGTATTGTAGATCAGCTTGTTAGTGTCGGTAATCGTGGTTGTAGGTATTGCCCGTAGTGCTGCATTAACATCATCGAGCAGACCTTCTGAGGGTACTTCACGTAATCTTGGTAACCGGCTACGGGGGATCCAGGTTTCAAGCTTGGCCATGATCCTATTTTTCAGGTCAGTTCCTCTCGCACTTGGGGCTATGTACCCAATCTCGGGTGGGGGTGATGATATCTCCCCCCTGACCTGGCGTCCTGACTCCTCCTTGCCGTAGCATTTGTGTTGTACCTCGTCAATCTCTAGCTGTGAGAGCAGTCCCTTCTTTCGAATGTTGGAACACTGAGCTACTAGTTGTTTCGCCGTCATTGTGGATGTTGGGTATCGAAGAATCCATAGGTCCCTCATCCTATTCATGTAGCCCCTTCCGCCGGGGTTACTTGCGTAGTAGCATTCCAACAACGCCCTGTTTTCGTCTCTTGCCCACCGATGCCTTCTTGTTCCAGTAGCCCACTTTTCGTCAGGGTGCCCTGGTTCCTCAACACCTGACGCGGACCTTGTTGATCCGGGCGACGTCCGAGCCGGCATGCCTTCATATTTATCTGTCTCGCTCATGTCTGCGGTAGGCTCGCTTAGCATAGGGGGTCTAGCCTTAGGACCCTTACTGGATACAGACGCCCCAGGCAGGAATCGAACTTGCGATCCTCTGTTCCAAAGGCGTGTAGTTTAACCACTACGCTATCCAGCTGCTATATATATATATATATATAGCTATATATATATATATATATATATATATGTGTGTGTGTACATATATTACAGCAGTGAGCTTGAACTTGAAAGATTCAAGTTGCAGTTTATATTTTCTATCACCTTAAATCTTCACTCAAAAGTGTATATACAGATGTATTATACATAAGAGACAAATATTGTTCGTTTAATATGTTGGCATTATTACATTTGGCTCAATGCTTACATACATGTGTGAAAAGGAAAATGTACGAGCTGTGAAAACTGTGTCTGATAAAATGAAGAGTAGACTGATATATGAAATATTCCTTTATTGGGTGAGAAAATCAGACCATGTCATAACTGCTTTAAGTCACACAGAATAGATATCAGAGCCTTAAACAGGCTGACTTCTGCTAAATGGGTCAAACTGGGCAGAAAGTCTACAAACACATAACATCCTTATAGAATATGATGTAACACTATAGATCAACTTAGCTCAGAATATATAAAGCATATAAACAATTACAGCAATATGATGCAACAAACACAGCAGCTGCTGTAAGATTAGCATTTTGTCATGTTTGAAATATTAATCTAATATAATGTGTTTCTGGCACTTCTCCCCCTGCAAATTTGTGTCTTTGTCTCATTTTCTCTGTATCTCTTTGTACAACTTTATAGTGACAAAAAAAGGCTTTCTATTCTATTCTAACTTGCATGTTTCTGTCAGTCAGATGATTTCCATAGAGAGGCACTTTGCATCAGCAGCACCATGCTCCAGTGCTCTGGGAGAGTTTATAGTCCTGAGAGTTGAACACTGGATGACTGACAGCTGTCCTTCATCACAACAGAAGCCACAGAAATCCTCCTCATCAAAAACATGACTTTGATCTGCGTCCTCATCTGGACTCTCCTCTGCTGCTGCTTCACAGGTAAAGTCCAGAGAATCAAACTCCTCTCCTCTATCAACATCTGTCCCTCTGAAATGAAGCCCACAAAACCATGAAGCTGCTTTATGTTTTTGTCTCTGTGTCCTCAGAGTCCAGAGGACAGATCACAGTGACTCAGCCTGGAGCAGTGAGCTCTGCTGTGGGAGCAACTGTGAACATCAAGTGTACGACCAGTCACTTGTTTATGGCAGTTTATGGCAACAACCATTTGGCCTGGTACCAACAGAAAGATGGAGGAGTTCCTAAACTGCTCATTTATGTTGCTACCACTCGAGTATCAGGGATTCCAGCTCGTTTTACAGGCAGTGGATCAAACTCTGACTTCACTCTGACCATCAGTGGAGTCCAGGCTGAAGATGCAGCAGTTTATTACTGTATGTGTTGGCACTATCCTAACAGTCTGTGGGTGAGCACACAGTGAAAAACAGTCGTACAAAAACCTCCCTCAGTCAGACTGAACAGAAACTGAAGTGACTGCTGCAGCTGGAAGATACTGCAGAGACTGATACAGTTCACTGAGGACACACACACACACACACACACACACACACTGTAGATCTCTTAAACAAATACCATCATTTTTTGCACAGCAAGGAAAAGTTGGAGAAAGTCTCGGGAAACAATCTCTCATCTTGCAAAAATTATTTCTCTGAAATGAAGCTCCCAAAACCATGATGTGTACGATTATGATAAAGAAAGCTGAGCAGTGTATTGAAAAAAGCTTGGCTATGACCTTTGAGCTCAGCTTGAAAATAGATCTGTGAAGGTTCTCAGTCATCCAGGTGCTCGTACTCCAAGGAGCCACCAAACCTACAAAATGTCTTTGGGGCAAGACTTCGTTCCCTCTCACCTACTCGAGGATGACAGTGTGGAAATAAGTGTGCAGTCAGTTATTAATACTAGTCTTCTATCTGGGTGTTGTTGGGTCTGTGTTTCCACAAGCCCCGCTGGTTTAGAGACTAATTCATCATGAAGAAAACGAGACAGTCAGCGATCGATCGATTTATTTGCAATGGAGGCCTCGTCGGTGTCTACCACAAAATGACCCCAACGACGGCCTCCGCTTGCTGCCTTTTATTGGGAATTGTGTGTGTGTGTGTGTGTGTGTGTGTAAGCTGGTGCCAGGAGTCCAGCGGTCCACCTAAACAAAAGGCTCTTATACTTAAACAGATACAGAGTAGGTGTCCTCCCATACTATTTAAAGAAGGTACGACCTCACTCATGACCTTAGGATGTGTGTGCATGCCAGAACACTCTGGAAGAGTCTTTGCAGACTACCAAGGATCAGACCTCTATCATTATACAATTGATACCTCTAAGCATATATGATTATACGATAGAGCCCTTTTTTATGGCCTCTATCAACCCTCATCGCCTCACTTCAGGCATTCTTCCTGTGGGGGGAATACTTATGACTCCTCTATTGTCCTTTTTATCTCTGCAGAAAACCTTTCTCGGAAAGGGTATTGGATCCAGTTGTTTTACTGCTGTTATGATCCCACCTGTTGAATCACTTTAGCAGTCTTGTAGAAGTGGTCATGATGCAAATGACAACAACAATGACACAAAGGAAGACCCTCTTCAGATTGTCAAAGTATGCTTAGCACAGTGACACAGCATTAGGTGATGTTCATAGGAAATTGCCGTCGGTCATTCGCCATCACCACCCTAGCTTCTGGTTTCTGTGCTGCTCACAGAATCATGATGTCATCATTGAACTCCCTCTGTGCTGTCGATTGGAGCTTGGCACGCTCCCTTCACCCTCAGATGCCCGTCTGTAGTATTTTTTCTCTCTTACTTTCTTTGATAAATGTACCTGTATATTGTTTATATGATCTAAATATATTAACAATGAACAATTTCTTTTTGTTCTCAGATCAAATAAAACAATTCCATCTCAAATACTTTTTTTCCACATAATGAAAGTATTTGTGTAGAAATTAAAACTCTTTGCAAGTAAATTATTGTTTTATCATATATCCTGCGTAATTTAAAATACGAAAATATTAAAACCATACTAAATATAGAAGAATGTATTAAAACTATCACAGTAAAGCTCCTGTTAAGTAAAGGTGGTATGAATAATTTGTTTTACAGAGACGAGTAAAACTTTGAGTTTCAAGTCCTTTCACTCTAATTACCACTGGAGCAAAGCTAAGTTAGAAAAATTAAATGTAATGCAGGGCTGTAGAGTGCAACCAATTTGGTCGCAAGTGCGATTAAAAATAATCTCAGGTCGCAGCGGTACGACCAACTACTCGAGTAAAATAAATAAATAAAAAAACACTCTGCAACTCTGAAACTCTCCCTGTGGTCAACAACCGACACACATTATGCTCCTATCGTGGTCTAAACCAATCAGAGATAATCAGGGGTGGGACCTCTCTGATTGGTCGTAGTTCAGATATTCATGTAGTCCGTCTGTACGTTTGAAAGTACAGGCAGATAGAGAGAGGTGAGTAGCTTGAATAAAGCGACATTGATTCATTAAATCCTAAATCGAGTTTTAAAAATAAATATATTTTCCCAGAAACGCTGGAATCTCAGGTTAAAGATCACAAAAGTATTTTATCAACCACCAAACAGTAAATGAGAGCAGGTAAACGGATTCCACACAAAGACACACAGCGTAAACACACAGAGCGGACCCGACGCATCAGAATCAGCTTTCTCTGCTTTCTCACACGACGGCACGTAGACGGACACGCCATCGGGCTGAAAGCCGACAGCTCACTGATTCTGATGCGTCGGGTCCGCGCTGTTTACGTCTTTTTTGTGCTGATTCTGAGCTGCAAGTTTTGTCTCTCTCCAAGCAAAATTGACTGAACCAGCAGCAAAAGAAGCAACAAACTATTCACATCTGATAAACATCGTCATGAATTCCCTCTTACTTTACTGTTTTGTTTCCACCAAGATAAAAATCACACTTCATGCACAGCTCTCTCTCTCTCTGTACTTCAAGAACAGTTTCCCGTCTCAAATCTCTGTTTTCTGCATTATTCCTTCGCTTATTACCCACCAGTCTACCGTTGTTTGCAGCTCTGTCAGCCTCTGTCTTTTTTTTTTCTTTTTTCTTTTACTTCAATGACCTCGGACAAGAAAGCCTATTTTCTGCTGTTCAATACTGAAGAAATGTAAACTTTTTAAAATTATGCAAAATTGCAAAATAGTTTTAAGATTATCTGCTATAAAAAGCCAGGCCAGGAATATCTCCTTCATGTTTTCTGTTTTTTATTCTCAGTTACTTTGACACATGGACATTGTTAGGATTGATATTTTTTATATTGTCATTTGTGCTAAAATATATAGATATATAACCATTGCCTTTATGTGTCCTAATATGGCTATCATTATGAAGAAAAAGCCAGACAGTCAAAGGGGCTTTCTTTTGTTTACATTTACATCATGTACACTTATATAAGTTGGTTGGAGTTTTGAGCCATGGGTGGACATGACTCAAAAAGGGGGGAGAAGATCATAAACAACTTGATCCAATTTCCTTTAAAAAACTTTTTCTGCAGTGACAACAGGAAAGGAGAGGAGTTGTAAATGCAGATGATTCACCAGGTGACTCGATCACCCCACAGGGTGTCTACAGTGAGAAGATTTGGGGGTTTGAAAGGGGTCATAAAGAGGAGTGTTGACCAGGCTACAGCTTTGAAGATAGCTGGAAGCCACATGGACAAACCAAAAACCAACGGATGTGTTTGAATGCCTATGTCTGCATACATTTGGATTGTAGTGCATATTCTTTTGAGAACGTTGATTCTTGTTTTTGACTGTTGACATTCATTTGTTTCCTTGCAGGATGTAGTTTCCTGTGTGTGAGATGAATGAGAAGTAGGACAATTGCTAAGCACGTTTCGTACATGTATTAACTGTGAACTTTTGCAGCAGTAGGAAGTGAATGATGTGAGGAGCTGTGTGTGAATGAAGCCTATACTGAACTGTCAAACACAAGGGTGCATAAGTGGAAATTTATGTACAAAGTTGACAAAAAGGGGGGACTGTTGGAGTCAAATTGTTAAATGTTGTCATTGTGTTACTTAAATGTGTAAGACTTAGTTCAAGCAGCATGGTCAAAGACATTCCTTTGTCTCTGACCACCTCTCCAGCCTGTTTGTTGGTGGGGGAGGCTGTAGTGTTTCATTATAGGGACATCCTATGTGAGGGTTCTGTTTTCTTGGTTAGTAAGCTTCCTGCTTTTATGACCCTTTTGATAAGCAGGAGGTCACACAAACGCACCACCAAACAAACATACACACTCACATACACACAAACACAGTGCTTGTGTTCTCAGAATAAAAAGCTGCAAGGAAGGCTGTTTACTTGATGCTGGCTAGCAGACAGGTGAGGAGCGTTTAGCTCCAAGAGCCTGGTTCCAACCAGCCTCCCTTGCTAGCAAGTAAAATTGCTGTTCATCTTGCTTCCTTGTCGTTAACGGGAATAAGTTTCTAAACCAGCGGGGCCTGTGGAAGCGCAGAGCAGCGATCGCGGCGAAGCTGCTCCTCCGGCACGGCGGCGGGATTCCTCCAGATCGCTCGCTAACACTGTGGAGCATCAGCAGTGAGTCACGGATGTTAAAAAGCGTCTGTCGCTCATACACCAACAGGGAGTGGGTTTTCCAAGCTAGCAGGGACACCACTAAGAACACAACAAACAAACATTGCAGAACCGAGAGAAAGACGGCGTGCCATAACACCCGGTGCCATCTCTGCATTCTTATGGCCAAAGAGTGCCAAAGCACTTTAAGCACAAGAACAAGATTGTTAGTTAATCATTTACAAATCAAATCAGCAATTTCCCCCCAAAAAAGGGCACATGTAAAACCACGGTGTTAAGTGATGCGGTTGAAAAAGTGGCGCACCAGTGCAACCAAGGCAAAAAGTTATTCTAGAGCCCTGTAATGTTAAAGATAATTAGAACATGAAGCCACTGCTTAGCTTAACTGAAAACAATTCTGGGATTTGTTTTTTGAACTTTAGCATCACAGTTGAACAAATGAAACACCAGGAGAATAACAAAGTGAAAGATGAAACATCGACCAAATCATTTTAACAATGTTCAAGTTTGAAAATATACAGCTTAATAAAAACAGGATTACTTTATTTGCACAACAATGTGAGTTGATAAGAAGGTTCGTTTTGGTATAGAGGAGTTTATTTGTTTTGGATGTGAGCAATGCCAAAACAAGAAAACAGGTCCTTATGTTCCCCAATCTTCCCAAACAGAAAAGTAAAAGTAAACCAAAGACGAGTTTCTAAGCAATGCTCTTAACCAGGAAACAAGTGTTTCAACAAAAATGGCCTTTCACTCCTTAACTGCTGCAAGGTTTACATTTTACTGTTTGACTATTTACACTGCACAAGTTTACTCTCACAAATTAAACCCTTTTTGGGTAAAAAAAAGATGGAGGACCTGTACTAGTGTGTGTGTGTGTGTGTGTGTGTGTGTGTGTGTGTGTGTGTGTCCTCAGTGAACTGTATCAGTCTCTGCAGTATCTTCCAGCTGCAGCAGTCACTTCAGTTTCTGTTCAGTCTGACTGAGGGAGGTTTTTGTACGACTGTTTTTCACTGTGTGAACACCCACTGACTGTTAGGAAAGTGAAAACTCTGACAGTAATAAACTGCTGCATCTTCAGCCTGGACTCCACTGATGGTCAGAGTGAAGTCAGAGTTTGATCCACTGCCTGTAAAACGAGCTGGAATCCCTGATTGTCGACTGCTAATATAGTAAATAAGACGTTTGAGAGTTCCTCCATCTTTCTGTTGGTACCAGGCCAAATGGTTGTTGCCATAAACATTCTGACTGGTCCTACACTTGATGCTCACAGTTCCTCCCACAGCAGAGCTCACTGCTCCAGGCTGAGTCACTGTGATCTGTCCTCTGGACTCTGAGGACACAGAGACAAAAACATAAAGCAGCTTCATGGTTTTGTGGGCTTCATTTCAGAGGGACAGATGTTGATAGAGGAGAGGAGTTTGATTCTCTGGACTTTACCTATGAAGCAGCAGCAGAGGAGAGTCCAGATGAGGACGCAGATCAAAGTCATGTTTTTGATGAGGAGGATTTCTGTGGCTTCTGTTGTGATGAAGGACAGCTGTCAGTCATCCAGTGTTCAACTCTCAGGACTATAAACTCTCCCAGAGCACTGGAGCATGGTGCTGCTGATGCAAAGTGCCTCTCTATGGAAATCATCTGACTGACTCCAGCACGACTCGTTTAAAAAGAGTTTTTCACAGCATATTTGGAATGCGACTCAACTGAACACTGTAGATTCATAGACAGGTAACAAATAAAGAAAAACTCGACCTCTACAATGAAGTGATGGGAAAGCTGTGTAAATTTGAGCAGATGTGTTAGAGCTCACGTTTATCCTCCAGTATCATCACCATCATTGACACCGAATGTGGGGACATAATCAAAATCGTAATTATAAAACTTTTAAATAAAAAAACTGGAGAATCCGTACCAAAGAGCACTGAAGCTTTTATATTCGGTGTTAACTCAACAATGTAAACAAACACTTTTTCAGTTTTCGCTCCTTTGTTGTGACATATCTCACTTTGTCACTGCAGAATAATGTCATGGAAATATAATCAACAAAGGCTGCAGACACGATGAGCCAACACCTTTTTAATTCCCAAGCAGTTGAGGGAGAGACGACATTCAGTGGGGCACTGATGCGTGTGTCTAAAGATGAATAGCAGCCCTCTTTAAATACAGTCAAACAGAAGGCATTTCCACAGCTGTTGTTCACACCCTTGACCCCTCCAAGAGAGGGAGAGAGTTTACAACTTTATCTCCTCTTCCAGTGTCACATAGAGACTGCTCCTTGCCTCTTCCCCACATCCTCAAAGACCTGATTAACAAAAGACTTCACCACCTGTTGAATTCTCCCCCTCTGGGTGTCACCAACTTTCTCACGATGCCTGACTTTGTGCAATAGAGTTAAAGCTGAATCTTCCCCACATGTGAACCTTGAAGTGACCCAAAAGTGATATTACTAAAACATGTGACAAATTCATAAAATAAAAGATATTTCCAGCACATTCCCACCCTTTGGATTACTCTGATAATCACATCAATTTAGATTACAATTACTTTGTTGAAATAAATGGATTACACGTCTTCTCCTGTTTCATATGTTAGGCTGTGCACTCTCTATGGTAATTCCACGCTGGTTGAAACCCAAAGAAAACATTAAGAGGCTCTGATGTCTGTGTCTCAATCTTGCAGCCCATGTCATCTCTACTTGCTGCCAGCATTATGACGTGAAGAAATATTTAAAAATATTTCTAAATTATTATTCAAAAAATGATTTAATATGAAGGCAACAGGCAGAGTGTTACAGGCATCGCCCTAAAGAATGCAGCCTCATGGGCAGTGTAGTCCGTGCTGCAGGGAGAATGGACTGCTGTACCTGGTATGTGTCTGTGAGCGCGAAGAGGGAGAAAAAGTACGAGCTGTCACTGAGCAGAAACGGGAGCTGGAAGCATGTAAATATAATAATAACCACAGCAGCCAAGGAGAGAGCCTGACGAGCCCAGCTGGAAGTAAGCTGTTACTGGACACTGTGTTCGTGTTTTCCTCCGAAACAATAAGTTCTGCTGGAGCAGCCTTTCAACGCCTCTCTCTGTCTCTTACAAACTTGACCCAGACAACAAAGTAAAGCTAGTTTTCAGCTACGAGCCCGACACGAACCCGACGGATTAGCCAGAGGTCCCTTTACTACGGTTCGGAGCCGCGGACCTGTTTTATATATGTGTTTGCAGATCACTGCAAAAAGTGCAGCCTTACCTAATGTCCACCTACTGTTACTCATTTATATTAAGATGTAAAAATCGAGTTGTTATTGGTACGGCAAGTAGCCTTCAGTAACAGTAATAAATCAAACAGCAATAGTACATTCATGTAGTTGTAAAAAGCATGATCATATATTAAGTAATCCAAAGTATTCAGAATACGTTACAAAATACATTTTGGGGCATGTAATCTGTAATCTGTAGTGGAATACATTTTAAAAGTAACCTTCCCAACACTACAGACACTACATCACCAAACAGAAAGTGACCTGTTCAGGGCATGAAACCGAAGTCTTTCCAGCCTCACAGGTTGTCCTGTTATAAAAATATCAAATTAAAACAGAGATGAATGATTCTGCGCTGTGGGCATGTTTAACTTTTGCATCCTGTGGTCAGCATCATGCATCAATGTGAATCACTGCAAGTTTTTTTGTACTGAGTTTTACAAAACTCTAAAATAGGTTTTGCAAATTGTACCTTTCCTCTGATTTTTTTTAATGTCTTTCATTTTTGACGCCATGTTCAAATGTGCAGGTTCTTTTTTGGGGGAAATCTTTTCTATTCTGTCCTGTTGCTTACATGTAAGCGGTTCTTTGATTTGCTGACAGGTAAGTTTCTAAAACTTCTTTCAGGGTGAAGATTCTCTGAAACTCTGTTCATGTGTTTGAGTAGACAAGTACAACATTTCTTTTCTTCTTTTTTTTAAGTGAACAAGAGGAAATCAGATTTTGTCTTACAAGGACGAATGTCTGAGCCTTTATCTTCAGACATTGTTTGCATGTTTTGTTGGCATTTGGCAACACTTGGGGTTATATCACAAAGTACTGCTCTGGTTTGATCATGAAACATTTTCTTGCCTCTCTCAGTCAATGAACATGTTTTTGTAAAAGATTGCAGAAAATACCCAAATTTAAAAATCCCACACATCCATCAATGTGTGGATGTGTCCTAAAACACAAGAAAGAAAACATTTCCATAAACTGACTGATTAATTGATAAACAGCATCGACTATTTGATCCAACTACTTGTTGTTTTCAGTCAGATGATTTCCATAGAGAGGCACTTTGCATCAGCAGCACCATGCTCCAGTGCTCTGGGAGAGTTTATAGTCCTGAGAGTTGAACACTGGATGACTGACAGCTGTCCTTCATCACAACAGAAGCCACAGAAATCCTCCTCATCAAAAACATGACTTTGATCTGCGTCCTCATCTGGACTCTCCTCTGCTGCTGCTTCACAGGTAAAGTCCAGAGAATCAAACTCCTCTCCTCTATCAACATCTGTCCCTCTGAAATGAAGCCCACAAAACCATGAAGCTGCTTTATGTTTTTGTCTCTGTGTCCTCAGAGTCCAGAGGACAGATCACAGTGACTCAGCCTGGAGCAGTGAGCTCTGCTGTGGGAGGAACTGTGAGCATCAAGTGTACGACCAGTCAGAATGTTTATAGCAACTATTTACACTGGTACCAACAGAAAGATGGAGGAGTTCCTAAACTACTCATTTACTATGCTAGCACTCGAGTATCAGGGATTCCAGCTCGTTTTACAGGCAGTGGATCAAACTCTGACTTCACTCTGACCATCAGTGGAGTCCAGGCTGAAGATGCAGCAGTTTATTACTGTCAGAGTTTTCACTATCCTAACAGTCAGTGGGTGTTCACACAGTGAAAAACAGTCGTACAAAAACCTCCCTCAGTCAGACTGAACAGAAACTGAAGTGACTGCTGCAGCTGGAAGATACTGCAGAGACTGATACAGTTCACTGAGGACACACACACACACACACACACACACACACACACACACACACACACACACACACACACACACACACACACACACACACACACAGTGATAGAGTGAAAATGTTATTGTTGTTATTGGAAGTCTATCTGTATCTCAGTCAATCAAATTTTGACCGTTGACCTCTGATTCATAGCGGCTCAAATACATGTGAACCAATTCCTGAATATTGCTCATTATGAAAACATTTCTTAAAGAAAGAGAAAAACACAATAAATCACCAAAATCAGTGAGTCACAATTGTCTCCATAACTTATATAAATACTTCAAATAGAAACTTTAAGTCCAATTTTCTCAGGTTTGTAGATTTCTTTTTTGCTGTTCAATACTAGTCTGATAACTTTGTCTTTGACATTATGTTACAAATACCTATCTATATTACACCTGGCAAAATAGCACAATTAATATACAATGTGAAAACTACCACAGTACATACCAAAGTTCACTATCAGTCCATTTATTACATGAAGAGTGCAGTAATGCAAATATTTATTGTGATGCTTTCAGCAATAAGGGAGAAACAAGTTCAACGTGACAGACAGTTTATGTTATGATTACAGTTGATTTTACAGTTGATGATTACAGATGATTACAGTTTATAATATTTACACATCACCTTGTTTTTATTTCAGTTTGACAGAAATATTAATATAAAATTAAAAATTTATGCAAACCTGGTTTAGTAAGTTTCCACTGGGAATATTCATATTACTATATGAATACAACATCTTTGTGATGTTAACATTCACCCTTATGCATATTTGATTTTTACAATCAGTGTAAACGTAATTTCAAATTCCAGTCTGTTTCCTGCACCAGTTATGTTGGTTACAGTGCTCCAGTACAAACAGTAACAAAAGCAGACAACACAAAAAGTAAGAAATAGCACAATATATAGAATCTATACATATATATAAGTCACCTACTATATATATAAGTAAGTCATGATCACTGTTTACTCACTATTGTTTTGAACCAGTAGTTCCATTATTTAACTGTAACACTGCAGCATATATTAAGAGGTACTTATTAAAGCACAAAGTAACTAAACATTATGCCGGAAACACAAGTTTGATTGCTTGCAAGCTTCTGCACAGACAGCATGCTAATGCTAAACTAATCAAGAATCCAGGGTGATGTTAAGCTAAGTGAATGGATAGTGGATTTATATTGGCGTGAGGGACTGTAGCCTATAAGTTCTTATTGTTAAATGATAGTTATGAGATGGTGTGTTTCAGGTGATTTTACAGAAAAACACCAAAATAATGTACTGCATTACTTTAAAAAAGTACTCTGCATAATAGAATACTTTAAGATACCTCAACACTGATCATTTGACTCATTCTTATATTGTGCTTTTCTACTCCACCTGAGAACTCAAATTGCTTTATATAACAAGCTACAACATGCTGAAACATTCATTAAACAGCATGCAATGACTCTGCATGAATAACGGCGGTGTCGCTCAATATTCTCAGTAATAAAATCATAATCTCTAACTTCTTATCAATTCCCCTTCGCACTTATTCTTTAACATAAACTTTGCTTTACTTCATGTATTCAAAGTGACTTAATTCTACTGACTCATATTGACTACAGATAGCACACTGGTTTCCAATAAGAATCCTGGAAATCATTATTTAGAGTTTAATATTGACATCACCACAAAAGTAAGACAAACACTCGATTCTTATTTAATGTAGATTTTTTTTATTCTTTAAAACTTTAAACAAACTTTAAACTTTAAACAAAGCAATGAAAAA